>NC_056508.1:31524262-31560245 GCF_014905685.2 Nematolebias whitei | reverse complement strand
CCCCACTCTGGCTTCACTCCACATCACCCCCACTCTGGCTTCACTCCTCATCACCCCCACTCTGGCTTCACTCCACATCACCTCCACTCTGGCTTCACTCCACATCACCCCCACTCTGGCTTCACTCCACATCACCCCCACTCTGGCTTCACTCCTCATCACCTCCACTCTGGCTTCACTCCACATCACCCCCACTCTGGCTTCACTCCACATCACCCCCACTCTGGCTTCACTCCACATCACCCCCACTCTGACTTCACTCCACTAGCTGCCTGTTCATTTTAAGATTCTTTTAATTGTTTTTAAAAGTTTAAATGGTCTTGCTCCATCCTACCTCTCTGAGCTGCTTCACCCATACTCTCCTGCTCGGTGTCAGATCAGCTGATCAGCTGCTCCTGGAGATGCCGAGGTCCAAACGGAGGCTCAAAGGGAACAGAGATTTTTCTGTTGCTGCTTCAAGACTGTGGAACGATCTCCCTCTTCTCATCAGACGAGCCCCTCACTGTCCATTTTTAAAACTCTTAAAAACACATTTTTACTTCCTGGCTTTTAGCACACACTGAATTTGCTCTGCACAGTTTTTATTGTTTTTATTGGTCTTAATGTTTTAACAACTGTTTTATTTTTATGCGTTTAAACGCTCTTGATTTTAAATGTATAGCACTTGGTTGCAGCTGTGGTTGTTTTAAAGGATTTTATAAATAAATTATTATTCGATAGTTATAAACATAAACGGGCTTCTTCTGTCCATAAACTTTAGTAGTTGGCACAAACTTTATTCAGCTAAAACTTTACTTTGAGCATTCTAAAGTAAATCTGAATAAATGTTTTCTAAGTTGGACAGAGTTGAGCAATTTTTTTTGTTGCTTTGTGGGTTTTTTTTATTTATTTTTATTTTTTATTTTTTTACACTTAATAATTTGTAAAATAATTGTTATTTCGAAAACTCCAGTTTATATGTTGGGTAGCTGTAGAATATTGTAAAGCAAGTAATTTACAAGTATAGTTTGGACCAGATTTCAATTAATAGTTGAAAGCATTTGGTTTTAGTTGCTTTTGTGTCATGAATGCTTGATATCAATGTCTTCCATTAACATCAGTTCTGTTCACCTGTTTTTGTTCCTGTTAGCGTATGAAGAACAGTAAAAACAGCAACAAGTATGAAGGCTGGCCCGAGTCTCTGGAGATGGACGGCTGCATTCCCCTGCGGCCGCCTCTTGAAGGGTAATTCTGCCTCAGAACGACTCGCACTACGTCACAGCAACACTTGGAAGAATCAACAGGGGAAACACAGGATGGTTGTTAGAAAGCCAGGAGCTTCTAAACTGCTGAAACTGTAAAAGCTGCAGGAGCCACAAACAATTTGTTGTCTCTGTCGTGGTTGAGAAATGAACTGAATCCAAGGAACTGACTTGTAGACGATCTTGAACTAAACATCCTGAGCTGCTTTGGAGCAAAAGGAATCTTTAAGAAACAAATATTATCAAGAGGAGGACGTCTTGCAGGTTCAAATGTTTGATGACCAAAGTGTAACTCTGACAAGTGAATGAATACTGCTGAAGTACATCTTCCATATTCGTTACATAAAAACATTATTTTTTCTCTTTTGGTTGCATGTTTGTGTTTATTCAGAGTTTGATCAACTGGAATACACTGAACGCTTGTACTACAGACTGATTAATGAAATAATTTAGCCCCCTAAAAACAAATTTTTGTTTGAATACGTTCATCTAATTTAATCTGTAAAGCTATTTAATTAATGCATTCTGCATTGAGTGTAACTGCCATCATGTTCATGGAACTTGAAGCAGATGTTGCTTACATGTTTACAGATTTCTGTTTGCCTTAGTCCAGCTATTTATCCTTTATATTTCAATACAGAAGATGTTTTAATCTTGTTGGTTCGCCTCAAACAGCTTTCATGTTGTCTCAGGTCTGCAAGCATATTTCCACTTAGTGCTGTATTTAAAGATTCAATCTCAGCAAATGCAGTGTGCACGTGCAGTGTGTAGGTTTTTTATGATCAATGTATTCACTTGGCCTCCTGTAGGGTTTTTGTATAAAACAATGTGAACAAATAAACTATTTTATCTGTGCTACTATGACAATTTAAATTATTTTAGCTGGAAATCTATTAAATTATACAAAATATTGGCAAATAGCAGTGTCAAATATTAATGTTTGTTTATTCAGGTAAGTCCTGGAGGATTTTGATGCCACCAGGGGGCGAAATGAGTTTCAGTCTCATGGGGGGTGACTCGGTTCGTTTTGCTCAAGGCATTTGCTTTTCCAAACCCCATGTTCATGTAGGAATAAATGCAGTTTGAAGCTGATTCACTGTTCCATTTATTTTATGTACATAGTGCTAATTCAGAGCAAAGGTCATTTCAGGGCACCATATAATAACTGCAAACTGGTCCAATTCATATCCCGATAAAATCCAACCTGCTTCAAATTCATATCCATCTGTATACTGTAATGAATGATTTTGCATCATTTTATACAATATAATACATTACAAGTTGTTTTTACAAATTTGTTTCATTTCATTGAGGTTTAATTTTTGGGTTGTGGTCTGGACCATGACTGGAACAAAACAACTTGTTTTTTTCTGTTTTGGCCTTCCATTTGACTCTGGAGTACTTTACAGAGTTGTTTGTGGTCGTTTGAGTGCTTACATGCTGAATGGCCAGAGAACAAACCCAAATCATCAACCTTCCACTGCCATTGTGGTGAACAGTTGTCTTGTGTTTGTTTTGATGTGTGGCTTTATTAAAACAGTGGGCTGTGCATTCAAGCCAAGCATCTTCACTTTGGTTTCATCTGCCCAAATAATGTTGCTTCAGAAGATTACTGGTTTGCTTAAATTAACTGTTCAAATCTAAACTTCTGTCATTATTTCAAAATGTCTTTCTTTTGGCATCCTTAAAACCTAAAACATACTTTTACTTTATTATTATTGTGTTTTTTAATATACAATCCAAAAGTTAAAACTCTTTTAAGAGATAACATCTTCAAACACATGAGCAGGTATTACTACTGTAATTGTTTGGACTGTATCGACCACAGTACGACCTGAAAGAACAATGTCATGGTCTGTGGGGTTGGAGACACCTAATGTCATCAGTGGCACAGTCTCCTTTTTAACTGGCCAATTTGTCAAAGAACTCAAGGTTATCTGACCACTGAGGGTTAACATCAGGCTCAAATAAGATGGTCATGTCCTCTTTGAATGGTTGTGTAGCTATATGACATTCAACCTGAATATGACTTTGTTTGGGTACAGTACCCAGATAGCAAAATATGATTGAAGCAACGTTGAAATATGGTTAGGCAGAAATATTGAATCAATGTTGAAGCCTGACATTGAAATTATACAGAAAGTGGTCGGTGACTTACACGTTGAATTAACGTTAGGTTTTCAACCATAACTGATACTATATCGATATTGATTCAACCATCATCTAAATGCTAATTACATTTACATTTGTGTTGATCTTATATTGAATCAAAGTTAAGGAATCAATATTGATTCATGTACATTTGACATTAAAATATTCAACTTTTTTAAAGAATTTACTATGAGAAGCCCATTAGAAAAGTTTTTTTTTTTTTTAAACCAGAGTTTCTGCTGATAGGTCTTCATCATAACATACCATTACAAGTTTCTTCATCTAGTATTGATGTTAAACACACAATATTGTTGGCAGACGATGGGTATTATGTCGTTCAAAATGATCTTACATTACCATATTTCCATAAATGTGTGAACACAAACTTAAAAATGACAACATGACATTAATATTAAATTTTATTTAGGAAAACAGTCATAGGTCAAGACAGCCAGCAACTTGTCCCTGAGCAACAGGTGTGGGTGACATGGTGACAAATAGTGTGTGAGATAACAGGTCGACACCATATGCCTTCTCAGAGATAAAAAAAAAAAACAAGAAGGCTATTGTAGCACACTGTCAGAGGTCTGTCAGGTGTCACCATGGCAAGATCTGTACAATCTATTGTATTTCTGTCAAGAGGGTGGGGGTCATACTGTCACCGTCATCATCGACCAGGGTAAGGGTGTCCACAGTACCAAATGACCGACATCAAAGTTGAGTAAAAAAAAAATGCCAACCTCATTCCACTGACAGACAAAAACAAATTGGTGTCCACAGGCCAATAGCAGTCAATTTGGTTGTCAACATGAATGTATTTGAGAATGAGAACCACTGCTCTACCACCGATAAACCTCAAACTCTATGAACGCTGTAACCATTCTATGGATGGGTGCTGTAAATGCGGAGGGCACATACAGGATACAGCTCAGTGCAGTATCTATACTTTCTACTACACTATGTTTCTAGAATTTGTTGTGTTACAAGTTACATTCACATTGCAGTTTTTTGATTTGTTCGTTAGTTTGAAAGTAACCAATGGCGAGAGGGGAGTTGGTCCATTGAATCACTGCAAAATGGGCAGGTAACCATCCAGACTGGACTCAAAAAACGTTGAAAACCAACTTCTTTTGAACTTGAACAAGAAATTCTTGCTGCAATATTAAAATGTGTCGGTTCACGATGTTAGGACAGGAGACAAGAGATGTCTCCAAATGGCTCGACGCTCAGGTCCAAGTTTTAAAAATGGTGTCAGGAAGTTAAACTATTGTTCATATTGACCCATTACAAGGTCGACTAGACAGTATTTTAACTAGAGTTGATGACAAACTGGAGTTGAAATGATCAGTGCTTGTTCCTTTCTTAGGTCTAATGCTCCTTTTGTTCAGGCAGACAACTTTTACTTAAATATGTTTACTGCAGTTAAAATGACACATTGGTTTTGCTTTGTGTTAAATAAAAACTTTCAAAGGTATAATCATTCCTCTTTCTTATTTTGCTTAATGAAATTTAACTCTGCACGTCATCCTTGAAATTCTGACGCACAGAATCACAAGTCCAAGTGTGAACTGTGTCACAGAGTAAACACAATAAAAGCATGTATTATCTGCAGCATTGTTCATTAAAATGACACAACACTATTAATGTATTACAGAAAATATATATACGGCAGGCATACCTTATGATATTGTATAGATATTGCATCAACAAGTAATGGTACTTTTAATACTTTAAGTATTTTTAAAAGCAAGTACTTATTTACTTTTACTTAAGTAAAAACATTGATGTGGTACTTCTACTTTTACTAGAGTACATTTTTGTCAGTGTTTATTTGTACTTTTACTTAAGTACAGTGTTTGAGTACTTTCTCCACCACTGGTCAAATCAGCTTCATCTCACTGCACCGCCCCGGCGAAATGCAGCTAATTTGACCATTAAAATGAATTTATTAAGTAATAGTTAAACTGAGACACACCTTTGCTATAATTTCGAGCAAACAAATATCTGCGATCGATTTGTCAGGTTGCTGTGAAGAGCAGCCAATCAGGCGTCAAAGTCTGCTCTCGAGACGCCCTAGTCCCGCCCACTGGGTTTGACGAGTGAGACTGACAGCACTGACACACTAACTTGTGCCACACTACCCCCTAGTGGCCATGCGTGCTAACTGACGTTGTTTTACGTCCTCGAGATGATGACGAGCTGAACTGTCAGGCAGCGCGCGCGCTGCCAGTACGCACGCGAACCTGCGGTTAGAGTCGCCTGTTGTAAATGGTGTACATAAGTTGCTGATATTTTCGGGAATCCCATGAATGGCCGACGGCACAACTCGGAGCCTACCGAGCGAGCAGCGAGTGGGGAGAAGCGGAAACCAACGACGAGCGTCGTCCGAGCTGGAAGCACCTGCCCGGCTGTCTGTCTCACAACAAGCCGAGGCTCGACGACTCGGATGGGGGTTTGAGAGCCGCTAACACCGCGGACAGACTACAATAGAAAAGAAGCAGACGAACCCGCGCTCTTATTTTAATTTTTTTTAAGAATGCTATCGTTTTATAACGTGTCTGAATCGTTTCAGATCAAAGGGTCGGAATCGGGGGGAAATAATCGTAACACTTGTAAATAAGCAGCAAGAAAAAAGAAAACAATATAATTTACAGCATGCTCAGCTGTTGTCACATAAAATCATCGCGGGACTGACGAGGCACGACCTTCATTACATATGGGTGAGTGTTTTTGTTATTTTCCATTACAACGTGAAGTAACAATTTGTGAAACGATAGCTCGGCATTTCATTGTGTTGCGTTTGTGTGGGAATTCCGAGTGCTCTCTTCAGCTATCTTGTATTTACTAATTATTCTGAACATATGCAGAGCTAACACTGACGTGCTGGTGGGGGGGCTGGGGGTGAGTCAGGCCCTCAGATACCAAGAGTTAGCCCATCACTGATGTGAACTTGCTCATACATCAGGGGGTACATGAGGTCTGTGGATTGGGATGCTGTCGGTTGCCCCCCCCCCCCCCCCCCCCCCTCACGGTGAGGTGTTTGCCTCCTGCACTGTGTTCCTACAGTCAGTCATAGCCAATGGCTGTGCTTGCTGCCTGCCTATCTACTGTGCAGGTTGTAACTTGTAACCTAGAAACAGCCATCCATCCATTAGCTTTTACCCACTTCTTCCTTTTCTGGTTGCGTGGGTCGCTGGTGTTATGTCCAGCCATCACTATGTGGGAGGCGGGGGGACACCCTGGACAGGTCTCCAGTCCATCACAGGGCCACATGGAGACAAATGAGACAAACCACTCACTCTCTCGCTCACACCTAGGGACAATTTAGAGTTACCAATCAGCCTAACATATATGCCTTGAATCGTCATCCAAGGGGGAATTTCACAATACTTGCCCTTAATCACCACTTATAACGTTTTTATGTACACAATTTATTTATGATCAACAAGGAACTAAGTAACAGCTGTGTTAATGAGCAGATGAGCTCAGAGTTTTGACCTTTTATGATTGTGCATGCTCGATGTCAGTATTTTGCGATGCATTGTGGTCTAGATGGGTTCATGTTTGCTTTTGGCTCTTTAACATCTAATCAAATATTATTTGTTGCTTGTGTAAATCTGTTATTATCACAAGATTTGACCATTATATGACAACAACAAAAATGATTACAAATTATTCTCAAGCTTTGCATTTATTGGTATCAAGGGTTGGTGTGGATCCACATTTACCAGTAGTCTTCCCAGTGTTCATATCTACCTGTACCTGCAGTCATTCTAACACCCAGCAGCATTGCACATTGAAGACATTTAGGTCAAGGTTTCTTTATCGTCGCTCTCATCACGTGGTACATGTGATGGAACTAAATTGTGTATAATATTTAGCGATCACAACTTAAAATACCAGCAAATCTAATTTATAAATCCATTGTGTATGTAAGTCAATTAAAAGCAGGTGTACACGACCGAAAGAATAGAAATGAACACTGGACTTGAATACCGGAAATAGTTATGACTATTTGGGCACATGGTGCTTGAGTTTACACATGCACATTAGTAAAAAGGTCCATACAGGAGTACTTGGAAACACAAAAAGATAACTGCCTTACTAAACTGCAACAAAAAACATGCTCAACATTTGCAAAATAGCTGACGAAGCACTGGCCAAATTTTAATAAAGCTTACACAAAGTAACCGCTAGATGTACTTTTGGAGCCTGATTCAAGATGGTCGCCACAGCTAAACAGCAGCCAACATAACTGATTAAAACTCAGTTTTATCAATTCTGAGCTCAAATTTGGTGTGGTAGTAGCAGAGAGTCATCTTCAGTGCTTACTCTCAGCATCAATCAAAGGCGGCAGACGATGCAATTTCTTTTTCTAGAAATGTTTGGCCTTTATTTTCTATATTTATAAGCTCGAGTACTTTTTTTATTCAACTTCTCTAAAAGTTTGTACTCCAAACTGCCAAACACTTCTGTGTTTTTAATCATGCAAACAAATTGAGAACTACAAGGGGCTCAGTTATAAAGGTATTAATCCACATCTGTAATGTGAAAACCTTATCGTTGGCTGATTAGGAGATTGTTCTCTCACCTGGGGAGGAATTCTTTAGAACTGGATGGTTGTGCCCACAGAGAGGGGATGAAAGTGAACTAAAACTAGGGCTTGGACAAAACACAAGCAGTATTCTGTCTCAGTGAACAGTACAGTGTTTGTGCTGCTACCTACACTCCAGTCTCACATGCTTGACCTGGATTGGACAAAAGTCCTTGTTGTGTTTTGAGCCCTTGTTGTCTCTAATCGGAAGATAACGCATCGTTGTGTGCGTTTAGTCAAGTAGCCGGCGTTTGATACTTTTCTTTCTGGCTCTAAAAGCATCAAACATGGGAGCAACATGTGCCCAACTAATTTTTGTCTCTGAGGAAAAGAAAATGGTGAGTTTAGTTTTAGTTATGTCTTATTTTTTAGTTCATGCTGATCTAAAACTGCATCAAACACTGAACTTTTTGAGGTATGAATCCACCACTTACAGTAAGTGATTCATCATACGTGTTTAACATGGCCACAGAGCAAAACTAGTTTTCCTTTTAAAATGTGATCAGCAGCTGAGCTGCAGGGACATTCAACCATCAGTAAAGTTGCTTCTTGACGTGAAGCCCATTTGAATTTTGTCCAGCAGCTCTCAGACCTTATGTTACCTTTGTCTCCCCACATTATTCAGCCTCTGTAAATCTCTGTGGGACTAATGCTGGATTGAAGAAAGACTGCATAAATTTGAGTGCTGCATTAATCATGCATGGAAAAGTTGGACTTGCAGGCAAGTTTGAATTTGCTTTTGAAACAATCTATACTCCAAGGATGGATGAGTAATAACTCCCTCAGTCATCTAAAGTCAACCAGGGGTTTTCTTTTTTTAACTCTCAGTTTCCAAACTATTGTGTATGAAATATAACGCTTCCTGGTGCAGTTTCACCAAGCTCATTAAGTCTGTTGATCAGCTCAGGGATTATGCAAAATGCTGCATCTGGGAGTTGATGAAGGATAAGACTTGACCAGTAATTACAGCTGAAAAGAACATTCAGGGACAAAGGTTGCAACTTTGCATCTGCTCTTCGAGTTGAAATCATTTTATTTAGATTTAAATGAAAAAAAAATCTAAATATACCTAATTAACTAAATGTGTGCACATTATTATTTAGCTTTAAAAGATATTAAATATATCAAATATTTTGTCAATGGTTTGAACTTCAAGGTCGAAAGTTGTCAAAAATTGTATCGAAATGTCCTAAAAGCAGCGTGCGCAACAGAAACATTGTCTCTTTCTTCTTCTGTCTCCTTTGTGTGTCTTTCACACACACAGAGAAATTAAACTGTATTGGTTATTTACAGGGTGCCCAACAACTCTGTAAATCAGAGAAAACATGGAAAATTACTTTCATATTTTCCAAATAGAGAAAACTCATGGAATTTGAGAAAAACATGAAAAATCAGTGAAAACTCAGGAAATCTGAAAACTGATCTGTTGGTTTAAAAGATGACTTTCTGAGATTTTAACGTGTAAATGGGTCCATGTTCTGCTACAGTGATATACATGTGTCATTACTGATTGGCTATGGTAACTTTTTATTATCTGAAGGTATGCAATATAATTCTAGAACAACACTATAAATAAGAAACTGTTCTTAATGACCCAACTGTTATGTGTATGTGTAAAACGGTGAAAACCGAATTACTCACTGTAAAATGTTAATTTTTCAAAGTTAATTTGGTTTGTTTTTATTCTACAAGAGAAGTTTTCATACATAAAATCTTTACATCAGTCTCCTTTCTCAAAGTGACTGAACCCATTTAGGTTCCTGACACAGGACATGCCAAAGAAACTACTTTTATGCTCATGTAATCACTTGGGCTCTATATTAGTCTACTACACAATTCTAGTGTGCTCTCATAACTGTCGCTCTTTTTGGTCAAGCAGAAATGTATCCATAGATGCTATTTATGCATAGATGTGGACACAGAGTCCCCTGTCTCTCTCCCTTTGTCAAACGGGCAAATTTATCTGATCTGCTCGATAAAATGAAGTAACTGTGCAACAGGATTAAAGTGTTTTGTTGCATTTAAATGTGTACAATCTGCAACTTGTGGAACATTTCCTCGTGAGCTTTCAAGTTTATATTTTTATTTTTTATGTGGTGATTTCTTGAAGGCTTCAGACTGTGAGAATATTTGTGTGTGTGTGTGTGTGTGTGTGTGAAAATAAAAGGTGTCGTCAGTGGATTTTCATGCCTAAACAATCAATCTTATTTTTGGCATTGATAGAGCATGAAATGTCTCAATAATTATTGCAGCACATTTCAAAGGTTATTAAGCAGCTGCAGGTGTTCTAACAGCGGCCTAGAAGTCTGGAGGACAGACACACTGCAACACGTCTAATGCTCACTTCTCTTGTGCTCACACACTGGTGCAGAAATCAGGCAAGAATGATTTGGTCATGAAATTTGTTGTGTGCTAGCATCGTTTTTCTCTCCCGGTGAAATGCCACAGTTTCAACTGCAGTATTGGTCTTATTATTGTCAACTTTAGTTTATCACATTTACCCGCATGAGCAGTTGCTCGGTCATTTGGCTGGTGTCAGGAAATTCCTCTCGGCATTCTTTCATTGAAAAGGGACATGTGCTTTGGGTGACAGTTTGCTTTTGATGTGTGTGTTTTTGTCTGTGTATAAAAGACGGAGTGTAAAACAACAAAAATCTCTTGTGACTAGCTGATGTGCGTTGAATATTTGCATGTGTGTTTGTAAGAGAGACTGGGAGAGTGTGAGAGATTGCGATGCAGTTGAATGTGCTTGATGTACTGTGATAACTCTGTCCGGTATGTGGCTTTCATGGGAACTCCTTACCCTGGGGACTTGAGCAAAAAAGCTCCTGTTTAAAGGGCAACTTCCCTCTTTTTATTGCTTGTTGTTTTTTCCCCTTCTTGTTCATCACATCCTGTTAGGCGTCACCTTTTTAAGCCTCACGTTGCCATAACTTAAGCTATTTACTTTAGTTTTAGGCTACGCTATTTGACACCTGTCAAAGTGCAGCCAAAATGTTATCTTCATTTCTGTTAAAGTTATTAAGTTGTTCTGCAGACTACTTAACACTGTTTAACGTTCATATCTTACAGCACATGTCTTGTGAATGTTGCTGAACTGGATTCTTTTTTTTGTTTGTTTTTTGCTTTAAAGAGTCTAGCAGTTGGTCTCTCAGCAGCATCTTTTGTTTTAATCCAACTGACAGCCATACTGGCATTGTATGTCAGATGATTTTACGTTGAATTCAGAGACACAGTAGGCTTGATTTAAATTTTGTATAAACGGACTGTACTTATATAACGCCTTTCTATCTTATCAAGACACTCGAAGCGCTTTACACTACAATCTGTGTCCTCGTTTACCCATTCATTCATCACTCTACTAGATCTGTACAAAGCTAATTGAACAAATCATTCTAAAGAGACTAATCAGTGCTTTTAGATCACATTCATACACCAATGGGACACACATCGGAGGCAATGAGGGGTTCAGTGTCTTGCCCAGGGACACTTCAGCATGTGACTGCTGGTGGATTTGAACCCCCAACTCTTGCATTGGAGGATGACTGCTCTAACCACTCGGCCACAGCCGCTCTTATTTTATAAGAAATAAAATAAATTTCTAATTGTGGAAATTAACTTTGTTTTCACTGCAAGTAACTATCTGGACTCGCTTCTGTCACATTTCAAGAACCCACATTTACTGTACAAGATGGTTCTTGTGGATGTCTTCAGAGCTTAGTGGATTGTACCCTAGATTCAGGGTACCCAGTGTTTGTAAGTATATAAGTGGCTAATATGCTGGTGAAGATTCTCAGTCATCCAGGACATGATGAATTCAAAAAGCGTTCAATACAAAAACAACTGGACTTTATTAGTAACAGAAGACGTTTCGCTCCTCATCCGAGGAGCTTTCTCAATTCAAAGAGCAGAGAGTGAGAGATTCAGGTTATAAGGCTGAGTGAGATAAAACACACACACACACATAAGACACACACACACACACACACACACACACACATATATGTAGATTGGCAGTTCACACCTAAAACCTAAAACAGTAGGTCTTTGTTCCTCTAATTTTTTGTATTGAACGCTTTTTGAATAAGTGGCTAATGTGTTGTCATCATTGTATGTTCCCATACAATGACAAAATTGGTTCTCTGCATTTAACCCATCACACATGAGATACACCCAGGTGGAGCAGTGGGCAGCTATGTAAGTGCCCAGGGAGCAATTGGGGATTGGGTGTCTTGCTCAGGAACACCGCGATGTGGGCATGGCGGGAAGTCGAGCCACGACTTTCTGGTCCCAGGTCGGCTGCTCTGTCTCTAAACCATCTTGGCCCCTATAGGCCTCATCCTATTTGTGACAGGGATGTTCTAGAAAAGTTTTCATAGGGAACCCTAGAAATTTTCACCTGCTGAGCTGCAAACTAAAAAGGGTCAGGTTGTAAATTAACACGCAAAGCGAGTTGTTAACGCTGATCTGGACCTTGCATAATTGTTTTCATTTACTTCTTTCCTACAACTGCATGGATGCCTTTCTTCTGTGCAGCACCTGTTGTCAGTTTGCAGTTAGCTTGCTTCTTGTAAATTCAAAATGGTGACTCTGCACTTTATTAGATCTGTAACTTGTTGCCTAACTCTGTTTCTAAGAAACTGTTGTCAGAGAAACTTTAGGCCAGATGGTATCTTTGTGAAACATTTTTTTTAGCAAAACTGGTTTAAAGGAGCTGCTAAAATATTGTTTGCTGACAGACTGAAAAGAAGATAAAAACCTTTGAGACACATGGCAAAAATGGAAGAGAGTGGAAGTGTGTCACCAGAAAATTGCCCACTAGTCTTCACACACCAATTGCTTGTAAAAACTCAGTGACACTTAGTCTTGAACTTTTGCCCTTCACCATGTTTCAGAGTTGAACCATTATTGAACTGATTAATTCTGTTTGGTGACCTTGCTGAAAGTAATCATAATCACAGCTGTTTACATTTATCAGCCGTCCATTGCAGATGTCTTGTATTCACTCCAGTAGAGTTCAACAGTCAGTCTTCCTATGAATTATTCACACTCAACTGGCCCCTAGATCGTCATTTATATTTAATGATTGGGATTGCATTCTCCCTAACTGCAGCTCTCTGTTGACTAAGGGAGTTGTTGAACACAATTTAAGTCACAAGATTGTGATGAGGATGAGCTGGGTGATTGATGAAGCTTGCTCCTTAGATACTCGTTCTGAATTTTTTTTTAAATTTATTTTATCTAACTACAAAGTCTGAGCTTTATTTAATTCACTGTGTTATTAATTACTGATACCTCATGTTTCATAACAAGGAGATAGTTAATAGAAGTATAATATTTCTACTTTCTAATGTTTAAACCTCTATTTGTGGGCATGCCTAAACGTTTCTTCCTTAGAAACCTAGATTGGTCAACATAGAAATAATTGTTTCTCATATCTACCTGACATTAATGCTGTGTTTTCCTTTTGTCTTGCAGATTTACCTGAAGGAATTCACATAACAATTTGAAAAAAAAACCCAAAGCACTTCAACTTTCTGGAAAGATGAGACAAAGCCCTCTGGCTTAGTGTGTTCACTGAGAGACGTGTGGCTTTCTTTGATTTCTTCACCACAAGTCTATTTAGATGAAAATGTAGGAACATTATGATGAGGCAGATGAAGACAAAAGCTGTTCTTCAACAGTCATGCTCTCATCCTCCTACATTATTGTAAGACATCAGTGAAAAGAAAACAGAGTAAGAAGGGTGGATTAGAGGGGACAGAGTTGCCAAAGTAAGGAATCCTTCACCTGACACACTGAAAGTGCAGCTTGGCAAAGAGGTGAGGAGGAGACACACTAAAGAGAGAGAGACGGGGTCTGACGGTGGAACAAAGATTTGGAGGAGGTGGAGGAGGAGGAGGTCTAGGAGGACTGGGAAAGACCATTCCCTATGGCTACTGACCCAGGGGAGCCCACAGGCACCGAGGACTCCTCAGAGAAGCCTGCTGGACAAAAGGAAGAGGCTAAAGAGCGGAAGAACAGGACAGATCAACACAAGGATGGGCCACCTAGCACTCCCTTTGACTCCTCCTCCTCCAAGACTCAACGGGAAAGACAGACACAAGGAGAAGATAGAGGAATTAGAAAAGGGGGAGGAGAGGGAGGAGGAGAAGAAGATGAAATCTTCTATGAGTTTGAGGAGACCCCAGTTTTTGTCTCCAAGCCTGGCTTACCTGGTGACACTGGTCAGAAACCCCTGAAACGGGAGAAGCGCTTCTTCAGAAAGAGTGTGGAGATCTGTGAGATAGATGACGAGGTCGTGATGCCCCCTGAGGCTTCTCACAGTGCCCCCCATCTGGAGCTGCTCTCCACAGAATCAAGCTTTGGCATTGCCCAGCAACAAGCAGCTGCTTCTTTTTGTGCAGCTCTGGGACATGACCCATCTCAGGGTCGTGAAACTGACAAGGATGCTTCTTCATCTGTACCTACCCCGAGCGTAAGGGAAAGGGATCGTGAGCAGGAAGAGGAGGCAGAGATGAAGGCTGTTGCTACCTCTCCTGGAGGAAGGTTCCTCAAGTTTGACATTGAACTTGGCAGAGGAGCCTTCAAGACGGTGTATAAAGGCCTGGACACTGAGACCTGGGTGGAGGTCGCATGGTGTGAACTTCAGGTAAGGCCAAGTAATTTTACTTCACTAGTAATTCAGTTGCACAGCCCACATAAGCAATCACACAAAATAATTAATAAAAACTGATTAAGTAAATGTCACTTTTTATCAACTGTCTAGTACACTGTGACTACTTAAGTACTGCACAATTCTGTGTAAGATATACTAGTATGGAACGAAAGTTTGTAATCTAAAAGAAACCTCTGACTAGAGTGCATTTTGTGATGGTTATTACACATTTATTTGTTACAATAGTAAATATTGCTGTAGGAAATTCTTTATGCACTGATTGTCCAGTGGGAGGAAAACAATGACATGCAATAGAATGAGATTATTGTTCAAGTGACCAGCCATAGTTTAATACGCTCGTGATTAATGCAGAGCATTGTTAATCTGGATGGCTTCAGCAAGAGGTGGGAGATAGACTTGTAGAAGAAAGAACTGCGTTTCTCTTCATCTTAGCCTCACAATAGCGAGCAGTGTGATAGTAAGCTATCTCATTTGACTGTTGGCTTTGTGTGAGCAGCCAGTCATGTGTTTGGTTTGGAGCTGATCCCAAAACAAGAGCTAATCCTTGAGATCAGACTCTGTCTATTGGACTAACCAGCAGCAGACAGGCCCCTGCATACTACAACACCTAGAGAACGGACTTGTATGTCATTAATATTGATTTGATGCATTGGCATCTCTATTTTTGATTTAGAATTGCTCAGCTTGCAAATGTGGGATGATTTACTTTTGATAAAATAACATTTTTCTTAGATCTTCATTAACTTCTTGACCTTGGCTGATAAAAAAGAAAACAAATTTGAGCTGATGGAACATTTGTTGACATTTAAAAGACAAGGAATAAACGACACCCATACATTAGTAACATCCAGTTCTGTTCTGTCTGCAGCAAGCCAGAGCATGTTCTTAAGGTGTGTGTATGTGTGTGTATATATTTATTTATTTGTTTATTTATTTATTTTTACTAATTGATTATTATAATCGAGAGGAGCCAGTTGAGGTGGTTCGGGCATCTGGTAAGGATAATGTCTTGGGCGCCTCTCTAGGGAGGTGCTTCGGGCATGTCTGACTGGGAGGAGAACCCGGGGAAGACCCAGGACACACTGGAGAGATGTCTCTCGGTTGGCCTGGGAATGCCTTGGGGTCCCCCCAGAAGAGCTAGTAGAGGTAGCTGTGGAAAGGGATGTCTGGGCCTCCCTGCTCAAGCTGCTGTCCCCGCGACCCGACTTCGGAAAAAGCAAAGATAATGGATATATTCACTTCACCACTTGCTCTTGCCAAGATCAGATGCTTTCGCCCTCCCTCTCTGCTTTGCTTTGCTGCTCTGTCTGTTTGTGAAACTGCTTGTGAGACTCTCTTGCATTTCTTCTGAACCATAATTATGGACTTTTTGATCAGTTGGTCCCTCAACTCAATTTACAACATTTCTTCGAAGAGAAGACAGGCTTTAGGCGAGCCGATTTGCCCTGTTGGCACGCAGCTGGATATCTCATCGACTTGGAAGACTTGATGATGTGTCTATCTCTGCTGCCATTTGTGGATTTTAAGGACACATATTTAATTGGATTTTCGATAACTGGTTCCTGCTTTTTGGATTGGGCTGGTTGCTGGTTTTATCAATCGATCAAGGAAGTCGTCGGCAGCAAATGTGGACCCAATCACGCTGCTTGCCTTTATGATGGCTTGGTTCGTGTCTCGAGTACCCAGACTCAAATGCTTTGGGCAGAATGGATCAGATTTACTCAGTCACGTTCCATCGGTGTGGCCATGTATTTTGGACATTTCCGAACCGAGTGGACCAACACGGACTCAAGGTAGATGTCATTAAGTTCTGCCTGTCCCCAAAACAACTGTGTGTTTATCTGAATTTGGCTCCCTTGACTGGCCTTTAAGGTCATCTTATCTGAATTTGCCTGGAGAAAATGTGATCTGACGCTCACCACCTTCCTCCCTGAGGAATTTCCAACTGATAACCAGATGAAACCAGCTGAATAAACTTTGTGTCATCATTTCAGGACTCTTGGATTCTCATAGACGTTATTCTTGGCCATTCCTCGACATACCTGGAGAATGTTTATGGATCTCACCGGAGGACATTGACTGATTATTCCATCCTTATCAGAACTCTTACAGTGACCTCAAGAGCATCTATGAACATGCTCACCGCTCTCGGCTCCCCCCTCTGCAGAATGTTTATGTCACTATGTGCTTGTTTGTGCGAGGTGTTTTTTTTTTTTTTTTTAATATTAAGAGTTTTTTTTTTTTTCTCAGGCAGGAAAAAAAAAGTCTGATAGGAATTTTTTCGCCTCCAACTCCTACATGTGTCCATTTTATCACTTTTTTTGTCTAAACAGGTCTCACTTGTAAATGAGTCTTTTAGGCTCAATGTGATTTATCTGTTTAGATAAAGGTTGAATGAAAAATAGATGGATGGATGACTATTATAAAACTGACTACATAATAAGGGAGCTTAAAAGAGAGTATACATAATTCTTAGGTTAATTGGATTTAAAATTCTAAACCTGTAAAAACTAGAGTGAAAAATGGGTTTTTACAAACAAAGCAACAGCTAAAAAATTGAAACAATAAGTGGATAAAGGTGATGGGGAGACGAGCAAAACAAACAGACTAAAGTGGCACCCCTCCCATGGAGCAATCCTAGAGCTAATGTTAAGTTATCACATGGAGGGAAACACTCAGGTGTGCACATACACAAGCTGCACACTATCACATGTCTATAGATGGATCCAGTGCCCATTCAGTGCAACATTCTAGTCTCTTGGGGGCACATGGTCTGTCCTATTTACTCCACCTGACCAAAGCCTGTGTACAGTGTGCAAAGTGGCATTAAAATAGACAAAAAGGTTAAAAATGATTTATTTATGGCAGTAATGTTATTTCTAGACTTGACTTGACTAGAATAATTCTGTCTTTTTCTTCCAGTAAATAAATGCCTTTTTTCTAATCTTTAATAGTACAATATACAACTGCATTCATCTCAGATAATTTATTTTAAATAAAAAAACACCTAGTTGTTAACACTCTTGTATTTTTTTTTAGTTCACTTAGTAACTATTTCCTCCTATGAATCTCTTATAAGAACAGAAAATACTTGTAGCTGTTGTTATAATGTCCTAACACCATGAACATCTATGTTATGATCCCATATTGAAGGCTTCATGCTGCAAATTATTTTAGACTGTCAGACTACAGCCAGGGAGAACTGCATTCCTCTCCACTTTTCCCCATAAGTTTAGGGAAGCAAGGGGATAAGGTGTTCATGTGCAGCTTGAAAAGAGAAGAGAAGGAACCTACTACTCACTAAAGGCATCTTTTTATTTAGATTTACTTGTGAAATTAGACTCTTAAAAGGGCAGTGCTTTTTATTCTGTGTTCTGCTTAATGATTGTGTTTGTGTACATCTGTGTGTGGTCTGTTGTTGCCCGTCTGTCAGGCACACAGTATGTCACTGTATTACTCTTCCTATCACTTTCCCTCTCTTTTTCTCACTTCCCTCCCTCCCCATCTCACTCTATCCCATTTTTTTTGTCTGTTTGAGTGAGCATGCAGCATGATCCAGGGAGTTAATTACAGTGGGTGCCTGTCAGGCTGGAACAAAAACCCTGCACAGACAGCATAACTCGGGCGGCAGAAACCAGACTGGTTTATCCCAGCCATCCCAGACTGGTCCAGCTCAGCTTCGCCCTGCCAGGCTCACATGCCTAGAGCAACGTTCAGGAAGGAAGTTAAATATGAAAAACCAATGGAAATGTGTGGGGGGTTGTTCTCTCTAGTAACAAGGCTGGTATTTGTCTTTATATCTAAAGACAAATACCAACTTCAAACAGTGGCATTCTCTTTTTGTATTCTCCCACTATCTGAAACTTCGGCAGGACCCTTTCTCTATCTCTGTGTGATTTAAACCCTTTGTAATTATAAATTCATCTTTTTAAGGATGAGCAATTATCACTTCTCATTACCAACAACCAACTTTAATTTAGAAACGTTTCCTGTTTAGGATAATTAGTGGATGCTATGAGTATTCCTCAAAAAATGTTATATAAACTAGACTTCTAGTAGCTGAAAAGGACAGTTCTGCTTCAGAATAAAAGTCCAGATGTTTTGTTTTTTAACCTTTTGTTTGGAATTACCATGACCTGGAAGACTGAGAACCTTCGCCTTTATTCTTTTAAAACATGTTTTTTTTTTTTTTCTGATGTCTTTTACTGTGACAAATGAAAAAATTAGGATAATTTGGTTGCTTTTGATGTCGAAAGAGCAATTAAGTTAGACCAAGTAAATCAAACTACATTATTTAGGTGTGACTGACATAAGTACTTTAGATGTAAAGTCAAAGAGACTAAAGCTATAGTGACCAGACTGGAATTAATCTAACTAAACTGGCCAGACATGTTCATGTGGGTCATTGACAATTGACATGTGTCTCTAGTCTGTATCTAGTCCCTGCGGCTGTACACATCCTCCTGCCACAGTCATTATTACCTAACTGGCAACAGGAGAAATTCAATTACCATCTTTTTTTTTTAATACAACAGAAACCACATAACACCCCCCATTAACTGTACAGTCCTATCTGGAATCAATAAACTTGAAACATTTACCAAAAATTGTTATGACGTGGGTATTATTTAGCGTAATTCACTCAATTGCTTTGTGTAGGTTTTATTTTATTGTTGTTGTAATTGGGATTTTGTATTTCTTCCAGTAGGCCATCTTGACTAAATGTCAGTTTTGGCGCTTGTGGCGCTGCTTTGTGTTATTTGACAGTTGTATAAAAAGTGGTTTATTTAGCGTATAGGCTAGCAGCATTTAAAGAGGTTTAGCAAACCTACTGATCACGAGCTTTAATCTGGCGTGCAGGCCGGCCTTTTTGGAGCAATCAATCTTGTTAGTTAGAGCTGTTGTAGCTTACAGTAATGTAATCCCAGCCATCCGCCACCTCAGATTTTAAAACGCTGACACACGTAAATCTATGCTGCATGGCAACGTATTACTGGCAAATTTATTAACGTAGAAATAACTACAAACAGCTACACAAGACTGTCTTCTTTTTTTATTGACAATGCCCTAAATCAACCCTGTTTATCCCACTGTGGCTTTTTCAGAGGAGCATAACCTGAAAATAACCCCTGTGACATTGGACACTTATGCAGTATTTGCCAATGTGGATGTTTTAGGGCCCACGTGCTTTAGTATTCATGACCCTATCCTCTTAACATTTACCAAATGTGCCTTGTAAGCCATATCTAGTCCATTTAGCCCAGTGTTTTATAAGGCTTACAACCTGTAGCTTGACATTACTCTGCTGGGTCTGTTAGGGCTTTATGTGTTTTCTTATTTGCAGTGCTTGTTGTGGAGGCAATACCTAATAACAAAATTACAGGAACTGTTTAAAACAAAAAACACATTTGTCTACAAAACATATCAAACTACAGTCAATAAGGCTTAAATAAGCCTGAAAATAAGTCTAAATAAGAATGTTGTGATGGACTATATTTGCTTTATATTCTAAGTTTTTTGACTTGGTGGACAAAATACTATGAAAAAAAAACAGGTAAAATGCTAAACGTGACTTCTTTTGGCTCGTCCCTTTTCGGGGATGCTACAAAACCTGAGAGAGAATATATGCCCACTTTGCTGTTTAAAACAATGTGGGTGAATTGTGCTTTGTAGTTTTGATGACGGCTGTCTTCTTGCTGTCACATGCACAGTAAACACAACAAATGTAGAGCTGTCTTCTTTGCAGTCCAAGGCGCTGTTGTGTAAATGAGTTTGACACCTGTGGTCTGAGGTATCTCTTTCAACAACTGTGCTTGCAAGTTTCACAAGTTTCATGTACACTCAATGACCTTTTTTTCCCCTTCGTGTGCAAAAACGTATACAATGTTTTCTACATAAAATTTTAGGTTAGAATTAAAGCTATTGTTTAAGAAAATTACTAATATATTACAATTTTGATTAAACGTGACAATGTGAATGTATTGGTAATGCTTTACTACCTTTAAATTTATTTTTGACTTTTTTGACATACCATCAATCTGTTTAAATAAGTCTTGACTAATAAAACTTGAAGGCCTACATATGTTCTAATAACCCTCTCCTATTATTGTTGCATCAAAAATATTTGATCACTTTTTAAAGTTTATTACATTTATATTTACAGAGCCTGCATAGGGGATTTTGAGTTGATTATTTCTTGAATGTTACTGCGTGAAATATCACTTTTAAAGTCGGTAAAGTGGGACACGGTGCTACTTTTTGTTTTTTTGTTTCCTGTCGAGAGACAAAAGGAGAAGTACAAAACTTCAAAGCATTTTTAACAGATAAAAATGTAACAGTGATAATGCCTGCCTTGGCACATTTAACTGCTTGAGTTAAGAAAAGGTTTGTATGTAATACTGATTTTAATATCAATCCTAACAAAATATTATGCCTGTATTTTCTCCACCAATATAATTGCTGTCAGATAGTGACTTCTGTAATAAGCAAAGAAATAAGCTCTTTCAAGCCTAATAATACAAGAGAAGTGCACAGAGCAGTTTCTGGGACCCAAATCTTTGAATGAGAATGTCTAATTGAAATGTTTCTCAATCTGCACTGCTATTAGTCAGCATACATGTTGGACTCACCCCGAGTTCTTAACACTGACTGGATCTCACTAATTTCCTCAGAACCCTTAGTCACAGACAGAAGGTAGAGCTCTTTACAACAAACACTTCTATTTTTTTTTATCCTTGACAGAAAGCTGCCACACAGGCACAGTCACCTTACACTTACCGGCCTCTCATCTTGTTACTTTTAATGTACATTTCAAGTACATTTTTAAAGTACTTATGCTTTTAGTTATCTTAGAAAAATGTGTTATGTCACTTTAACAATTCAGCATGCCAAGAGCTTGACAGCTGAGCAAAATATACCGACTATGGTTGGATTTAGGAATATATCACCTTCTTCATAGTGTTATAGATACCATGAATTCTGTCTTACTTATTAGGATTTATTGCAGTACAGTAATAATAGTTATTTTTAACTTGAGAAATTCATGGCTTTTTACTCTAAATTAGGGCATCAGCTCCATAATTTCCTTTTTTTAAAAATAATTCAGTGTACACGCTTGTCTGTGAGTTTGTTTACAGTAGAAAGTTAATCTGTCCAGACAAATTTAGACCGATTCATGTAGACATTAATTGACATGTGACCTTTTGCTGACCCCACAGCTGTCTGATTTGACACAGCCGGACACAGTACATGCTGAGGAGGCAGCAGACAGGGAATCTCAAGCATTTTGCCTCACACTGTATCAGACAATGACAAGGAGTCATTAAAAACAGAGTAGTTCAAACAGAGGCCTTTTGGTTGCATTCATGCTTGAAAACAAAAGCTTTTTCTAAAAAAAACCTCCAAAATACTGACACACACACAACAACACACAAGCAGACTATTGTAGGTGTTCAAATGTGCATTTCATTGTAATGTGAGGTGTTTGACGAGGTGAATGAAAGGTATTGAGGGTAGGCCATGAGAGGGTAGCTTATTCTTAGACATAGCACAGTAACCAGGAACAGTCTTTGTTGACACTAATTTATTTCCTAGTTTGAAGAGGAAGGCTGAAGGGATTGCCTTTCTCACATGTATTTCCAGAAAAGGACACAGTGCACAAAGCAAAAAAAACACACACAGGTGCTGTTGGGAAAAGAAGAAGATGTTACAATGAGGGAAAACATACATTGGTATAGATAGCGAGGAAAGATCGCATTACATGCAATAAAACTTTGTATTTATGCACCCAAATGTCTGCAGGGCAACTCTTCTCTAAAGGGATTTTTATAAAGCAAAACGCTCTGTGTCAATGGAATTGATCAGTGGAAAGCCAATGTTATGACAACTGCTATTTATAGCAAGGTCTGCCTTTGACATGACAATGATTGCCATAATGGATTCTCTCACACATGTGAAGTTGAACACAGTGTCCTGTTTTATAGTTTGTTTCCATTTGTGTGTACATGTTTCAAAGTCGCCTACATTTGAGCAATATCTTTTCAAATGTTTTTTTTTTGTTGTTGTTTGTTTTAAATTTGTTTATTCCCCTAAAAACAGCCAAATGCTAAATAACAAACAAGTCTACCTGTGAAAGGTTTATATTTTTGTTTCTAACTTACTGTACTTTTAAGTGAAATGTTTCACATGTTTTATCTAAAAAAAGATTTTGTTAAAATTTGGTTTATCATCAAATTACAAATCATATTTTAACATGTTTTTTTTTTTTGACAGAAAACAGTAAAATGACAGCGTTTTTGTTTTAGTGTAGCACATTTTATGTGAGACAACTAGGTGTTTATGAAAATCTATCCAGGATCGTGTGAATTGATTTTGAGCAAGAGTTGAATTATGTAATAGTAAATAGCATTATTGTATTTTAATCTAGAGGAAGATGCACCTTCCCTACACAGCAGTTTAATAAATAACCATTTAGCTCTTCTTTACTGTGAGATTGATCAGTGGCCAATTACTTCAGGTTGCCTGCATTTCTGCTACACTCCTTTGCATTTGCAACATACTGAAGATGTGGCAGATGCAGCAGAGATGTTTTTAAAGGCACAGCTTGGGTGTTGGCTTAACATTGCTGCTATTTTACTTTGCTAGTGCCATCTAGAGGCAACTAGAGTCATTGCACAATTGTGAAGTATACTTTGTTTTTTAAATTACCTATAAGAATGGGAAGGCAATCTTTGTTGACTTCTTGTAATACCTTTATTGCACCTTTTTAGAGCTGCCAGCCAGTAAATATAGGAAGTAATTAACACTGAAACAATATAACTCTGCATGTTCCTCTCTTAGGACCGCAAGCTGACCAAGGCGGAGCAACAACGCTTCAAAGAGGAGGCAGAAATGTTAAAAGGGCTTCAGCATCCCAACATAGTTCGCTTTTATGATTCATGGGAGTCTGCGCTCCGTGGAAAGAAATGCATTGTACTGGTCACAGAGCTCATGACGTCAGGAACCCTCAAAACGTTTGTATAAAATCTGTTACTTACACGTTTAATATTGTTTTCAGTTCCTGTAATTGTGACTGGGGTTTCCATGTTACCTTTGGTGTTAAAAAAAAATCCCTTGAATGTCTGTGATTGACATCAAAGCTGATAATGCCAAAATATATTTTCTGAATGCCTTGGCATTTATCAATCATTTTGTGAATAGTTTTCACTAAGAGCATTTAATTTAATTAAAAAAAGAGAAATTATAAAATTCAATATTACTCATTTTCCATTTGCCCACTTCATCATGGCTGAATCGTATCCTATGAGCAGGTCACCAATCCACTCAAGGCTAATAATCATGCACACTTACATCCATGTTCAATCTAGAATCCTTAGTATGCCTAACAAGAGCCATTTGGACAATACATTATATTAGAGAGGTATTTATATTGTTCTGTTTCTGTCTGTTTTATTTTTACAGTATTATTTTGAGTGACTGCATTTGTGCTCTCTGAACAGTTATCTGAAGCGGTTTAAGGTGATGAAACCCAAGGTCCTAAGGAGTTGGTGCAGGCAAATTTTGAAGGGCCTTCACTTCCTTCACACCAGGACTCCACCAATTGTCCATCGGGATCTTAAATGTGACAACATCTTCATAACAGGCCCCACAGGATCAGTCAAGATAGGTGACTTGGGACTAGCCACTCTCATGAGGACCTCATTTGCCAAAAGTGTCATAGGTAGGTTGCATCTGCGGACCAACTACTTCTGAGCAATTACAGAAAACTGGATAAACTGGGTCAACAAGTGTGAGTGCTCCTTGGTAAACTGTACAAGTGGTGAACTAGCATCTAGCTGTTTAGGTTGTTACTAAAAACTACCATCTTGTCCAAACAGGAACCCCAGAGTTCATGGCTCCAGAGATGTATGAGGAGCACTATGATGAGTCTGTGGATGTGTACGCCTTTGGGATGTGTATGCTGGAGATGGCTACTTCAGAATATCCCTACTCTGAATGCCAAAATGCTGCTCAGATCTATCGCAAAGTGACAAGTGTGAGTGCTTACGATTGAATTGGCCTTATTCAATCAAACCATTCCAAAACTAATTTTATAAATGCAAATATTTCCCATTCCTTTTTCCACAGGGTATAAAGCCAGCCAGCTTTGATAAAGTACATGATCCAGAAATCAAGGAGATCATTGAATGCTGCATACGTCAGAACAGAAGCCAGAGGTAAGCAGATTTTAATTTTTAGTTGTTTTTTTTCTTGTGGATTTATTGATTTATTTAACAGCAGTAACTTCTTCCTCTTTTACAGACTCTCTATCAGAGACCTCCTGAACCATGCATTTTTTGCAGAAGACACAGGGGTACGAGTAGAGCTGGCAGAGGAGGACACAGGCATGCAGGACTGTCTAGCTCTTCGGATTTGGGTTGAAGATCCTAAAAAGCTGAAGGGGAAGCACAAGGACAATGAGGCCATAGAGTTCAGCTACGATCTAGAGAACGATAGTGCTGAGGAAGTTGCTTTAGAAATGGTGAGCCATGAGTACAATTTATGACTGATTAGAGGTACTGATGATAAAACAATATAAACTTGTTTTAGGGAAAACTTTAACTCATTTGTGGGCCACTTCACAATACTTATTGCTGATACGGAGACCCCTTTATCTGCTCATTATTTAATTATTTGTTTGTCTCTCACTCATTTATTACAGGTGAAGTCTGGTTTCTTTCATGAGAGTGATACCAAGGTGGTAGGAAAATCCATTCGGGATCGAGTGAATCTAATTAAGAAGTCCAGAGAACGTCGACAGCTGCAGCTTCTTCAGCAAGGTCTTGAAGAACGCAGAGACTCCACTATCGCCGCCTATCCATTTTCTTATCCCTCCTGCCCATCCTCGCTGATGCAAGGTGCAGTTGGTGTTACAGGAGGTGGAGAAACTGGAGCTGGAGGAGTAGTTCGTGAGGCTGAGGAGCTGCCTGAAGTAGATCAGCATGTCAGGCATCAACATATTTTTTGTACGACAACGCTTAGCTTGCCAGGTAGCATTTTTGAAAACCTTTCATTTTAAAGCAACTGACATTGTAAAACAAAATGAAAAACTAAGCTTTATTATTTGACAAAGCATTTCTTTATTTTTTAAACTGTGTACTATTTATAAATATATTTTACTCAGAAGGTGAAACCCATGGGTCTGCTAGCTGTGAATCGTATGCAAGTGGACAGAGCCAAGCACACTCTCTGCAAGGGGAGTCCTACTCCCAGTCACAGATTACTCTCCCTCTTATGGCAACTGTAGGTTTATGCTTCCAGTTATTGATAGAACTCTGCTCATCACAAGTCACTGTATTGATAAAATACATTGTTCAATAACTATTTTCTGTTTCACAGAGCACTGGAGCATTGGTCAATCCTCTGATGCTCAGCATTGGTGAGAGTGGAAGTGGTCCAAATGTGCCTCTTGGTCAGAATGTTAGTTTGTCCAGCATGCCCATTAGTAAAAGTGAAGGAGGTCCTGTTGCCCAGGCGTTACTTCAACCCAACATCACGGTTCCACAGGTATCACCAAGTGTACCTCAACACTATTTTCAGGTGAAATATGATGATACATATGTTGAAATGAAAACTAAATTTATGCTGGGACGTTTAACATTAATGCTAATGAAAGCAAAATGATGGATCCACGACTCTGTTTCTTTTGGATCCCCCCCCCCCCCCTTCAGTAATAATAAAATACCCAATAACCCTCATAGACTCACATTTTTTTGAATTTGAACAACAATACACAAAGTTTCCCCCAGGAAGTTGTTGTAGTAGTGATGCAAGATATGAAGAAGCTCTATGACTTTGTGATGCAAAAATTTACTTCTTTTAATTTTATCTTTAGTGCATTTTTATCTTCTGAAAGTGTAATTATTTTTTATAAACTAGGTTTAACAAATTTAAACAGTTGGCATCTTTTATAAACACTGTGGGAAACTTTGTTATTAAAAGTTAATGTGTTTTGTGATTTTTTTTTTTTTTTTTTTTTTTGCTCCTTGCCTATTCTTAACCTAATTTTTCTACTGCTTTCTCCCCCATCCTTCCCTTCTTTGACCTCTAATCATCATTCTTTCATTATCACTGAATAGTCACAAACATTTCCATCAGAAACATTTCAAACTGCCACTCCTCATGGGTCAGTGGCCGCCTCACAGTCATTTATACCCACTGTTTCCGCACAAGCACCCATTAATGTTTTCACTACATCCATGCCAACCAGTGATCCTGTTGGACAAGCAGGGGCCGTTGTCCCCCCAAATCAGCAGATCCATCACCCTGCAATGTCAATGCAGCTCACTGACATCACTACCCATGCCACACCCCCACAAATGCAGCCTGTAATGATCTCACATCATTCTATTGTCCCACAACAACAGATGGGGATGGATGTCCAGACTTCCACTGTACAGCAGCAGCCCCAACAGCAAATGGAGGCCCAGGTGACTCTCATTGAACACATTCGTGCCATTCAGCTGCCACTAGGACAGGATCAACAGAGCCTTTCAGCTTCAACTATCCAGAAACGTCAACAGGAGCCTGAGCAGCAGACATTTGTACAGCAACCTGTTCAACATGTCCAATCAGCTTCTCAACAGCATGTGATGGCTACACAAACAGCTGTGGCAGTACCACAGCAACCAGCAGAGCAACCTCATGTTTTTAAACAGCAGTTGTATGTAAAGCAACAGTTTGATCAGCAGCAACAAACAGCACTGCGTCAACATGAACAGCAGGCCCAGTTGCAACATAAACAACTCATGGATAAGCAACAGCAAAGTCCTGTGCAACAAGAGCAATCGGCACATGCATACTTACATCAGATAGAGCATCAACAGCAGCAGCATTTTCCCGTACAGCAACAGCAGCAAAGTCAGTCATATCAACAAACGGGACTACACCAAAGTAGAACAAAAACTGTGGCAGAGATGCAACAGCAAAGTGAAGAACAGCAGCAAAACAATGTATTGCCACTGCAATCTCAGCAGACGCAACAGAAAAATGAACAACTACAACAGCAAAATGCAACCCAACAGACAGAGCAACAAGTGTTAATACAAGATTTGCAAAAGGAGTTCATTTTAAAACTGCAGCAGGTACAACAGAAAGCTCAGCTGCAGCAACAAGAGCAGCAACAAGTGCAACTCAGGCAACACTTGGAGCAGCAGCATCAAGTTCTGTTGCAACTACAGTTAGAACAGCAGCATCAGCAAGTTTTGTTGCAGCAGCGACAAGCAGATTTAATACAGCAACAGGCTCAGCTGAAGCACCAAGAGCAGCAGCAGCAACAAGCTGTCAATATTCAACCCCCTCAAACTGAAAAACATGAACCTGCACATGTTCTACAAAGCAACAGTGAGCTGCAGATTCAGCAGCAAACATCTAATTTACAACAGTTGTGTATCCCACAACTAAACGCCTGTCAGTTTACCCAGCAGCAACAATCAGTTGTTGCTCAACAGCACCATACTTCCATGATTAAACCTCCTCATCTTTCTGTTGATGTTCCAGGTGTCACTGAAACTGTTCAGCGCCAAGCTCATGTAATAGCTCCTACTCAGGTCCCTGTGACCATTCAGAATACACAAATTCCCTGTCAGGCATCTCCTGTTGTCCTCACTCATCAAGGACAAGTTCATCCTCAAAAGCAGGAACAGTTCCTAGTCCAGTTTTTAGCTCAGTCAATACCCCAAGCTCCTCAGCCTTCTGCTGAAGCTGATGTAACTTCTCCAGCGGCAATGATCCCAAGACAAATGCAACAAATGCAAGTCTACCAGACCCAACAAGTTCCTTTGCAAGCTAATTGTCCTGGACCTGCAACTCCCACACAGGGTCAGGTAGCTGTTCAGCCATTAATCCAGACTCAGCCTCTACATACACCTATTCTACAGTCCCAGCAAATACATGGTCAGGTCCCAACAGTTGATATTCAAATGATGGGCCAACAAAACCAAAATACAGCTCAACCCTTAGCTGCTGTTGCTTCCGTTTTTAGTCCGATACACAATGAAACGTGTGTTCAGCAAAATGTTCAAAGGCCAAGTCTTATCCAGTCCCATCTCCAACAAGAAGCCCAAGGCCAGTCACCCTATCAAGTGCATCCTCAGCCTACAGCTGGATTTTTAACCCCCCAATATGTCCCTCAACCTTCTCACCAAAGCATGCCATCCTTACTGCATGATATGACTCGTATTTCACAACAGCAAGTGCATCATCAACAAACACTCCAGTATCAGCCGATCATTCTGTCTCCAGGTTCGACTGGGAACATTGAAACTAAAGCAGGTGGTCTTGCAGTTGAAACTCCCGATCTTCTTGCCACTCCTCATCCTGTGCAGATTGGAAAAGGTGAAGCTTTAAGTCAAACATTACGTCCAGTTGTTCAGGCCCAACAGCAATCTACAAGAAGCTCTCTCGATTCCTCTTCCATTCAGCCCATGTCCCAGTCTTTGATGTCTCAGTCTATAGAGCAGTACCAGCAACAGCTGCAGAATTTGTCTCAAGTACAACAACCCTCAGCCCAACCTACCACACAACCCCAGTTACTGGCAAAGCTCATTCAAATTCCTATCCCACAACCATCTCCTGTGAGACAGGATTTAACAACACCTATCAATGAGTGTCAGGATCCTCCACATTGTCCCACTACTTCACATGTGATTCAGCCCTCAGCACCAATAGGAGCCAGTAATGTTGCTGAGGCTCAGTCACAGAGCAGCACGCTGCCTCTTTACAGTCACCTAATGGCAGATGGTCCTCCATCTCCACAGCATCAAGCCAAACAGATGCTGCCAGCTCATACACATACTCAAACGAGCAATCAAGCTCAAACGCATTCCCAAACACAAACACAAGTTCACTCACAAGCTCATTCTCAAACTCAGACACATAAAGAGACTGTAGTCCCTGCACAACAAATGCCCCTCAGCTCTTCACATACCTCATGTTCTTCAGCACCACCACCATCTCTCCTATCCCACCATCCTACCCCAGCCCCTGCTACAGAATTTCTTACATCTCCACCAGTAGCCCAGGTAGCCTTAAAGAGGCAGGCTGAATTTATTCCCTCCTCTCCTTCACCTTTTGTCACTGCGCTACAACCGCTTGGCTCTAATGTCCTCAACCTTCCCCAAGCCTTGCTGCAAGACTGTGACATTTCTCTACAGGGCGTCAATCAGGTACATGGAATACAAAAAGTTCTGTAGTGCTAATTTTTATTCTGACGTACTGGTTTCATGAATATAGTAATACTAATTTCTAAATTTATGAAAAGGCTTTGGCTTTACCGTTTTTATTCAAACTGAGTTCTAATTTTTTATTTTTTTTTAAGTGGTGGATGTTCTTAAATAAATAAAAAGCAGTGAAGGTCAAAATGATCAGCCTTCTAAAACTGTAAGCACTAAATTATTCATATCTTCATAGATGCATATAAACCATTTTAATTGGAACATATTTATATTTTTATCATATTTTTGCTAAACATCATGACCAAAAGAATGAGAACTCAAATACAAGCAGCTGAAATGGGGTGTCCAGGCTCAGCCTCAGCCTGAAAGATGGGGTGAAGTGCACCATCATATAGGGCAGTGAAGAATGAAAACTTTGGGCACCTGATTAGGATGCCTCTCTTCAGAGGTTTTCTGAGTATGTTCCACTGATTCTGGGCATGTTTCCAGAGTAGATTCAGAATTTGCTGGAAGGATTATATTTCCTCTCTGGCCTGGAAATGCCATGGGATCACCCAGGAAGAGCCAGAGTGTTACTGGGGAGGGGAATGTCTGGGCTTTCCTCCGTGACATAATGCCCACTTGACCCAACCACATGCTGTATAATAGTGGAAGGTGGATAGATGTTTATAAACAACATAAACTTAATTTAAGAAGTGCAATTACGAACAAACACATTGGACACATTTTTTTTTCTACTTGCTGAAACATCGACAAGAATGACATCTAAACAATTTTTCTTATTTCTTATTTCTTAATTTGTTTAATAATTTAACACCCTCGGGAACAGAGACAGCAAATGATAGAACTATAACATCAGTATTCTTGCTAGATTGTATTTTCTTTATTTTCATTCTACCTCTGTTAGTACTTACAAACTAATACACTACATACCTAAATAGCTCTTGTCGGCTTCATCAATCATTTACACTATCCTAAACACAAAGAGGAAACTGGATTATCTATATTGAAAGTGTTGCAAACATTAGTTCTGCCTTTTTTTAAGAATAGTTGTGCTGCTTGGCCTTTTGTTTATAAAACCTGACTTTGTACAGTAAAAAGATGAAGCAATTTTTAGGGTGCTCAGTTTTGTTGCACCTAAACGGTTTTAATAAGTGTAAAATGTATTGGTAAAATTACTGAGTGCTGTGAAAGTGATGGTAACATTTTTGCCACTTGCCTTTAGAAATGTGACGATTAATTTCTGCATTTTCTTAATGTGGAAACTCAAAAATGTACATTTGAGTTTTCCCTATGTTAATTTCATCTCAACTTATCTAATTAATTAAAAGTGTCAATAAATATGTTCAGGGTATTTTTTAACAATTGAAATTTCTCTAAATATTTAAATGCTTACAGTTCAGGAGCATCATTAAAAGGACTGAACTGGTTATTCAGTGTTATTTTATTCATAATGCTTTTTTTCGTCTTATTTTGCTGATGTTTGATTTATTTGTGTGTGTGTGTTTTTTCTCTACATATTTACTTTGTGTATATATTTAAATGCCACTCTTCAGGATGGTCCATTGCAGACAAGTGCAGAGTCTTCATCTGGGTATGTCAAATATCTATGAATAATTTGCATTTACAGATTTCTTTTTTATGAATTAAATGTTGTTTTACTTTATTATACACATTGTCTATCGTCCACCTGGACTTAAAGTTTCTTCACAAGTCCATATTTAAAACCCATTCCATCCTCAGATCTCTTCCAGCTAATGGTGAAGACTCCCTGCAGCTTTCAGCAAATGGGAAAATGGAAAAATCAAAGGCTCAAAAAAGAGCTTCTTTATTGAAGCCTGAGAAAGGTCCACATCCGTTTCAACTGAGCATGCTCCAGGTAAAGAAAAATCTGTTACCATCTTACTTAGCAATGCACTTTATATTTACATAAATAAGTAGTATATTTTGATTTAAAAGACTAGTTGCATGATGATACATTCTCTCAGTTTAAACTTTTGATCTGTGATTTGTGTTCTATTCTGAATAAAATATTAGATGTTGGCACCTCCACACCATTGCATTCAGTTTTTATTCACAATTTGTTTAGTGTCCCAACTTTTTTTGGAATCTGGTTTGTAAGATTTTACCTTCAATGTATTCAAAGGTTTCCAACAAAGGGGACAACATGGTGGAATGCCAGTTAGAAACCCACAGCAATAAGATGGTGACATTCAAGTTTGATATTGAAGAGGACGCACCTGAAGATATTGCAGATTACATGGTAAACAGGTCATGTATAGCAAGTGTCTGCACTTGTACATAAATGTTGTTGCATAGTTTTATCATTGCCTTTTGGTTTCACTTTATAGGTGGAGGAGGACTTTGTTCTTGATACAGAGAAGGAGAAATTTGTTGAGGAGCTGAGAGCAATAGTTAAAAAAGCCCGTGAAATTCTTCAGACACAGGCATGTTGACGTAGCCTTTTAGATGTTGTTTAGCTTTGTCTCAATATTTAACATAAAATTAATATTTATTTCTCCATCAGGCTGGATCAACTGATCAGTTAATTGTGAGCACTCACACAAGCTCAAGTAAGGTTTTGAATATACGGATGTTTAATTTTTTCACAAAAAAAGTGACTGGTTGGAAACAAAAGTTGTACATTGATTCCATTTTAAACTCTCTTTATGGTTTCTAAGTAGACTCAGTTCCACAGTCGTCTCCAGTGGGACGCTGGCGCTTCTTTATCAACCAGACCATTCGTCATAGAGACTCCCTGTCCAACCAGGGAACAGTCACGCCACCACCCACTGCAGAATCAAGGATTCCACAATCTCCTCAACGAGATAAAGGTGAGCCCTACATGGGTCATTTTGAATGCTATGGTTTATTACATTAAATAAGGTGATAGAGTGAAAAAATACCTTTTTTTTTCAGTTGTAGAAGATGATGGATCCCAAAGTCTTGAGTCTTTTGGTGAATTGATTTCTTCTACCTCATCTCCAGTCTCTATTGCCTCAGCCCCGGCTCCCACAGCTATCCCAGTCTCCGTGGCTGTGGCCACTGGTTCTGAAACCATCTCTGGACTGGCCTCTCTCTCACTCATTGCCTCAAGTTGTCATGACTTGCCAGTGTCCACCTCTTCTTCTACTAACCAGATTATCAATCCTCTTTCAACTAATGCAACACCTCCTGTTGCAGATGCCCCCACATTGTCCACAGCTCCTCCTCTTGTGTCTCCCTCACCCACCTCCATATTTCCTGGTAACTTTACCGCCTCTATCAACACTGTTTGCTCCACTGCAGCAGCTGCCCCGTCTTCATCATCTTTTAAGTCCCCTCTTCCGCTTGGCATGGTTTCTTCTGCAGTAAATCAACTTGCCATGGATCAGCAGCAGACATTCACACCAGTCACTTCAAACCTACAGAAGACTCCAACAACACAACAACTGCAAGCAATGCATTTTGAAAAAGAAATACAGCAAATAACACCCCAACAACAATCAACACAACACCAAGGCAGTCAAGAACAAATGTTCCTGCAGCAAGAACAACCCCAACAGTCTCTCCAACAATTACAGCAGCATCAACTTAATGAAAAACAAATGCCACTTCAGCAGCAACTGACTGAAGTGCAAATTCTACCTGGGTCAGGTAATACAGAAGTGTTACAACAGTCTGTGCCTGTACATCAATTTCTGCCACTATTACCTGTACAGCAGACCCAGCCTCAGCAAACACCACCGTTTGCCCCACAGTTGCTGCAGCAGACTCAGTTTCAGCAGTCACCTCAACAGGTTGTTGCACCTCTAGCTGATTTTGTGGCTCAGCAGCAGGAGCAACAGCAGGAACAATTAAATCTGCAGCAGACATTACACTTACAGCAACAGCATATAATACAGCTGCAGCAACAGCAGCTGTTAATGGGTGCTGCAGCTCAAAACCAATTGTTGTCGTCATCGGTTGGTCAACCATTAGTTCCTCAGCAGGCACAACTTAATGTTACTGCAATACCACAACAGCATGTGCAGTCACAGAAAGTGCTGCAACACCCTGAGCAACAAGACGAGATGGTTAAAGCTGTGGACACGCCACAGAAACCGCTGCAGTTCTCAGTGCAGAAGCAGTCGTCTTTGCAGCTGTCAGAGTCAGAGGTGTCTGCAGGTGAGACAAGTGTCACAGAGGACACTAGCAGTTATTCTGCCCCATTTCACCCTTCATCTGACTCTTCTCTGCCACTTCTCCATTTTGCTTCTGCTGAAACCCACTTACCTAATCTCTCCCTCACTAAGACACCATCCCCTGCACAGCCATCCTCTGTAGCTGAGTCAGACAGCGAAGGACCCCCGAAAATGGGCTTTGTAGACAACCGTATGAAGACTTTAGATGAGAAGTTGAGGAACTTGTTGTATCAGGAGTACAGCGGTGGGACTGCACATGCTGGAGCTGCCTCTGCAGCTGTATCAGCTACCTCCACATCAGTTGGGGGTGATGAGTCATCTGAACTACAATCACTCCAACCCATACTTTTTCACCCACTCGCTTCTTCTTCCGACACCTCCCCCCATTCCTCGTCTTCTACTACCTCCTCCACCACGCCCCGTTCCTCTTCCACCTCACCTGACCCAGAGAGGGAAGAAGAGGGTAAAGCATCTATAGACGTGCCCAACCTTATGCAGCTGAGCCCAGTGGAGCAGCAACCTGGACCATCTCTCCCCTCCACTTGTGCCTCAAACACTCTGCAATCGTCTCTCTTCCCTCCCAGTCTCGACACATCTGCTGGCCCCCAGTGCTCACTTGTACCAGGAGAACCAGCTATATTTGTAAGTAAAACCAAGGATACAATTAAGTAAGTTTTGTCCTGTTTTTACTATTCTAAACTGGATTCATTTTACTGTCTGTAAGTGTGACTCCACTCTGTTCTCTTTAACTGTTTTTGATTAGTTGTAATATTGAAATGTTGAAGATCTCTCGTTTTATGTCTCACATCCATTCAGCCACTCCTAATTGTTTTAACTGTCCTAGGCTGTACCACCACACTCTGACACAAGTGCCCTTGGAGATGCATCATGGCCCCCCAATCAGCAACTGATCCCCCTTCATCAAGGACAGCAGCAGCACAATGCAGGAGGTGGATATTTTGGCCTAAACCTGACATGTCCTAGTATCAGAAATCCGGTTAGCAAGAAATCCTGGACTCGAAAATTCAAAAACTGGGCATGCAAACTGCGTCACTCCACCAGCTTGTTCAAGAAACCCAGAGTCCAAGAAGGTAGCGTCCTTTTAGGGAGTGAAAGAGAGAGCGAAAGAGAGAGAGTGGGGTATTGGGGCATAAACTTAAATCCCAAGTCTAATACTAATTTACACCTAATAAACTTTTTTTAACCCTTGAGAGTACTGACTTAATGTTAATGAATGCTAATGTTTAAAACATAATCATATTAATATTATTTTACGTTATGTAATGTCAGTGTTGATGTCACTGCATTCATTACTGTTTGTATTTTGTTTTGCTTATTTTTTTACTGAGTTTAATTTTATTGACTTTTTTTTTTTCCTTTTTTGCATGAGACTCTCAGAGGCCAGAACAGTGAAGAGTAGAGAAAAAGGAAATGTGCACAATGTAGGAAGAGGCTTGCATCAAAAATCTGATGCCCTCTAAGTGCAGATAAACCCTGGAGTAAAGCTCAACTGTGACTTGTGCCCAGAATATTCCTTCATTCGACATCCCAGTTCATTTCCTCAAGCCCCCAGGCAGTACCAGCAGCATCCAACTCACCTCACGTCACCTTCACTGCCGGCTCAATTTAAACAGCGCCTCACCTCACATCACAGATAAGATAGATGCTAAGAGGCTAAGCCAATGTATGATCTGTTATATTTCAGATTCATAGGCTCTGTTAGCATAGGCTTGTACAAGCAAGACTTCAGTTTATGATATGGTAAATAGAACTTTGACAATAAATCTTATACTTGAACTTAAGTTTAAAATGTTCATTATACTACTGTAAAAATCATTAGTACAATCCTGGATCTAAAAAGTTGGGATGTAAAATGTAAATTAACAGAATTCAATGGTTTTCAAATGTTAACACTTAAACTTTATATATATATATAGAGATAT
>NC_056508.1:31494431-31523862 GCF_014905685.2 Nematolebias whitei | reverse complement strand
ATATACTGTTCACTTTTAGCTACAATTAGAAATGAGAGAAAGTCAAAGAAAGGAAGAATTTATGATTGTGGGATAGAGAGAAGAGAAGACTTAAGTATTCTTTTATTTCCATTTCAACCATACAGTAAATGGGTGAAAAACTATGAATTGTAAAGAGACAAAGTTCCTTCTTAGACTTTAGTGCTACAAAAAATGAGGAGGAGCAATGGATGGAAAGCTACAACAATTTAGGTTAATTTCTACATTTATTCAATCTTTATTTATACAGGTTAGTCTCATTGAGTCATGAAGACTCATTTACAAGAGAGACCTGTTACATGCAGAATAAGGTTTAAAGCCTTAAACAAAGAGAGAATAAACCTTTTGATTTTAAATATGCCCACTTGCAAAGGCAACCATAATGTTAAAGAAATTAAACTTAACCACTAAAATGCTATAATCAAGGAGAAATGTAAGATGTTTATCCTCAGTTCTCAAACACAAATAAATTTGACTTCATGTTGTTTATGGACCATTTTAAAATAAATTTAAAGTTTTATACAATTTGTGAACAACGGCATCCTTTTAGTTTACATTTTAGTGTTACAAATAAAAAACAGGGTTGAATTTGTATAAATTACCCAGAGCCCATAAGTTATAGCCAGGCTCGTACAAAAGCAGCCATTCAGATATGTCTAGACTTCATTCAGTCACAGTGTACCACCCATCTTGTGTGTTTCTGTTTATATGTGTTGCACGTGTAGCAATAGCTTAAAACCACTGCTCCAAGAGCTCATGCATGATCACCTGTGTTTTGTCCTCCACAACTAATAATGGACCATTATCTGTAAGTAACACCTGTAACAGACGGCACATTTCTTCACTTTTGTGTTTTTTAAACATCTAAGCTTGAATAATGTAATTTTTCCATGTGCACACCTTACTAATGTTTAATCCTTATTATCAAATATTACTACAAATTTGGGCCCAGGTTTCAAATGTATCATTGGACTTTTCTGTTATATGAATGTGTTAGTGGTGAGTCAATGAGAATGAGAGTGAATTTTTAGTAAAAGAGGTGTGTCTCTCTCTGTGTGTGTGATTTAGACCATGACACGTGCAAAACATGCAGTGAACATACACATCTTATAGACTTTCATGCAGTGACTGTATGTAAGTCACAAAGGTGATTTTGATTGTTGATTTGTAACGCTGCACTTTTGTGTCTGCCCTGCGTCTGTCTGTTCTCACCTGTACGTCTGTATTGTGCTTTTTTTTTCCTGGTTGATTTTGTTTGTTTTTTTTTGTCACCATTTATGTGCTGTTGCTACATGTGTGTCTGTGTTATTGTCTTGGTGTGTTTTGCCTCCCCTTTTTGGTTTTCATCCCTTTCTCTTTATCAGACGGACATTCAGTCGGTCTTCCACTTGACGATGACAAAAAGGAGACATCACTGAGTTTATCTCAGTCCCACAAAGGTCGATTTCAGGTGAGAGAAAATACACTGATTATATTTTCTTTTTTCATTTCATCATGCACTAAATGTTTCCAACATATCTGCTGATAGGTGACACCAGTGCCCCAGACCACTCCTCCAAAACATACACCATCAAGCCATGGTAGTACTCACAGGAAAGTGGGACGCTTCTCTGTAACCAAGACAGAGACAAAGAAAGAGGACAGGCAGACTGACAGCTCACCAGTGTCTCCTGATCTGGAAAGGGGGAGAAGGAAATCTCAGATGAAGGAATGCGATAAAGAAGAAAGTAGGAGGACCCCATCAGTGGCCCACCTGCCTCGAGGATTTGGACATAACCACTCACCGCTGGGCAGCAGTGATGATGATGATGATAATGAGAGTGAGCTGGAGGATGAAGAGCTGAGAAAAGAACTACACAAACTCAGAGAAAAGTAAGTCCACCAAAGGAGGAAAATCACTTCACTGTTTTACAAAATGTCTGTTTCCATTTGTTGACGTTTCTTGTTCATGTTACAATGTTGTCTGTCTGTAGACACATCGGAGAGGTTGTTTCTCTTCAGGCCAAGCAGAACAGAGAGCTTCAGGAACTTTACAGACAACTTCGTTCTCTTAAAGACCAAAGACAGAGTCTGCCTGCCTCCCTGTGCCGAACCCCCCCTCTTCCTGCAGGACCTCCTGTCCTCTCTCCACGCAGGCCAAGGCCAGCCAAAATCAAGCTTCGGCCACGACCTCACTCTCACATGGACAACAATGGAGTTGCACGCTCTGGTTAGGCTGTTTCACAACCCCCTCCCCCGTTTTATTTTTACATAGCTTGGTCTCTGTGTGATATTGGGTTTATTGTCTATTCTAGGGATTCAGCAGTCGAGTAGTTTTTCAGGTGGTGAACAGGGTCGACTGTCATCATTCTGCAACTCAAATCTTCGTACTTCAAGTCCTGCTAAAGCAGGTAGTTTTTCATATCAGTACCTAATCAAAACAACATGTATTTAATGCCATAAAGAAGATTTATGAATCAGTTCTTTTTTCCTTACAGATCACAGTCCCTCGAGGACGAGCACATTCACAGACGAACTGCACAAGCTTGTTGATAATTGGACAAAGGAGATGGTGGGCCCTGTTCCAACCAAGCCTTCATTGAATCAAATCAAGCAGATTCAGCTGGTGCAGGGAGGCTGGAGCCAGTCAGCAGAGGTAAACATCAGAAGACAACACTTTGCAAAAATAAACTAATTGCATATTTAAAAAATATATATATTATTTTATGGATTAGAATTTATCTGATGTCTGACATTTGTCTAAAAAAATCAAAGTACAGTTGTTTTGGTTTTTTTTTTTTTTTAGCATTTATTAATGTGATTACAGATCACACCACCAAACTGGTTTCCAGCAGCACCACTGAATCCCCAGGCACCTCCAGCCCCTGCAGGCTTGACAGTGGCAGCCGCCTCTCCTTACACAGGGGGAGGAAGCCTGGCAACCCTCCCCTGCCCAGGACCCCAGCCTTCGCAAAGTCACGCGGCTCAAGTGCCACAGATGCAGCAAAGTTTACACCCCCATCAGCCTGCCCCCCTCCAGCAGTTGCCCTATCAGCAGTCCCCTTTGTGCCAGCAGTTGTCACATCCTCGGATGCAAACCTCCATACACTCACAGACACAGCCCACTCTTTTGCTGCCCCAGTCAGCAACACAAAGCCAATTGTTGCTGCCTTCCCAAACCCCACTATCACCAGTGTCCACAGCCATGTCTCTGCTGCAAGGCACTGGCACCACTGTACCCACTGAAAGCACGGCTGTTACTGGGGCAGTGTTTTCCTCCCCTTCGTCTCCCTCGACTACCTGTTCCTCTTCTTGCTCAACTGCTGCTTTACCTTCCAGTGCCAAAAATCACCCAACACCCCCCACTTCTACTCTTCCTCTGGGACAGAAATGAAGCCTAGTGAATTGTGAGGTCAATATGAAGATTCGAGAGAAGGAAATGCTCAGCGAGTCAGGATGTAAGGCAGATTCGTTTAGAGCGTTAGTTGAATTCATGTGTGAGAAAACTGTGACTAAATTGAATTTAAGGATCCCAGCTTGCTTCTGAAGGAGATGGGAAAAGATTGTGAAAGACAGAAAATCAATTCAAGGATGTACAGACAGCGCAGCAGCTGGGGGTGTGAATGACTGGATGTTGCGATGTATAAAGTCATTAATGTATGAGTGTGTGCTTTTATGTGTGTGACTGTGTGTTTCTAGAGTATTTGATATTGATAACATATCACTTGTCCTTGGATACAAATGACGTTGTCTGTTTCTGTTTGCAAACCAACTCTGCTGGACCTGAGATCTCCCAAGGCAGAGACTACAAGAAGCACTAAATCAAGCAGATTCAGCAAGTGCACTGAGGCTGGAAAATGACTAAAACTTTCACTGTGCTAGTATTTTCTGTTTAAATTGCCAATGCTTACGGTGAAAGGACTATCAAATTTAAAAGTGCAATTAGTGATGGTCATTTAAATTGACCCGCATGTATTGTATTGATTTGTCTAAAAAGCTTCAAACATTTTTTCTAGAGGCACATAATGATTATTAGATACATAGAGGAACTTTTTCAAACTTGAGACTTGCAGCACAACATAACTCAGTGGCCAGTTTAAAAAACAACCCAAAAACATGTTAACAACAACAACAACACAAAACATGGCATGTTACATGGTTAAGCATGGTAAACTTATCTGGCTGCCCTCATTTCCAGCCAATGTAAAACTCCTCTGCATTGTTTCAGAATGTTACAATGCTCTTTGCATTTAAAAGAAAACAGTCCAAATTAACATAAATTCATTATGAAAACACAGCATGGTTGGCTACACACACTCAACCAATACTGCATGACCTTACAACTAATTGGATGTTTCCTAGCCCAAACTGCATCTACCTGCTGTGTGTTTATCAGACTTTTTGGATATTTGCAGCCTAAATATATAATCGTTCAAGAGTAAATTTGCTTTTAGCATTTTGCGCTTTCACATCTGACATCTTTTGCTTTCTGTTTGAACTCGGCATATCACCTTATATGTATGTCCTGCTAAAGTGGAAGAAGATGAACAAAAAGAACTGCCAAGTTATTCTTGACTGGGGAAACCAAACTGTATAGGGTATTTCCACGTTGCCTTTATAATTCCTGCTTTGTTGTGAGTGTGACTGTATGATTTTATGTGCAATGAAGTTTTCTAAGTCCCATGGTGTATTTCATCATGATTTACATCCCTTTTTCATTTAGCTAAAGCAGCCTCTCGGATGTCATGTACTCAAGTAAAAATGTTTACTCTGCCTGTGTTCCAGGCCTGCTTCCTTACAAAAGAAAACAAAACAAGACGTTAGATCGTAAAGGTTGAGAGTTTGATGTTTAACACTGTTGTGAAGTTCTCACTTGTCAGCTGTAATCTTTGTTTGGCAATTATTGTGAGCTATTTAGTCTTTACCTACAGGCTTAGTGTGACTGCATCATCAGCTGAAATGTGGTGTGTTTTGTGCACATCACTAACATTTCATTTAGCTTTAAATCTAATTTACATACAAAAATATGCAGGATAATGTATCTGCAGTTGATATATTATCATACGAGTTAGCTTTTTAGTGAACTTAGCCATGCACGTTTGACCATTGATGGTTAGGCATTAATACGATTACAGTGTAAAAAGTGGCCTGTAGTAAAAGCAGCATTTGTTTTTATTGATTATAGAACGAGTGTGTGGCTCATAACACACGAGGTTGCACAATTAAAATAAAAACTGCTAAATATGAGTCAAATAGAATTTGAATACAACTGGTACACACTGAAAGGTGTGGGTGAGAAACAGCATAATCCATAAGTAGGATTTTTAAAGTTTCTTTTATTTGTTGCTTTTCAAGACTTCCTACATTTGAACAGAGATGTAGTTCATGAATAGTGAAGGTGAGATACTGTGCTGTCACGTCTGATACTAACGTGTTTAACAAGCTTGGTCATTATGAAGCTGGCTTTGTCCTTTTGAGTGTTTCCAAAATGTGATTTAAAAGATAAATTATTTTTGTATTTTGAAAAGGGGTTGTACAACTTGTAAAATTTTATTCTCATCACTATAAACCAGAGGTTATTGGAAAAACAATTTTTCATCCCTGTTTACATGGGACTCCCTGTCCCTATGCACATATATAGTACTTCAAGAAGCTAAGGCCATTTCCTATTATTTTAGAAGAAACTTTCTGTAAATTTATTTAAATTATAATTTGGATTATACATCAACAAAAGGCACCAGCAGACCAGTCGGTCTGATCTAAAACACAAATTAAACCAAAAATTTTGAGAATTGTAAAATGCATGACTGACGACCAATAATAAAAGAAAATATGATAAAGTGTGTTGCTGGTGATTTAGCCCTTGTAGACTGTAACTAATTCAACTGTCAATTTTATTTATGTTTTGTAACTAATTAAAATAAATGATGCCAAACCTCAAATTACATAATTTTTTTTAAAGGGGATTTGCGGGAACATGACTTTCTTTTAAGGTTCTTGATCAACAATCTGGCAGGAGATGATGTCACCTATACTTTGACACTGGCCTGTTGGGAGGCATATTGCTACATTTCTGTCCCTTTAAAATGTGAAGAATTGTTTTATATTACACTTGTCATAGCAGCAAAAGCTTTGCAAGAAATTTAGCCATTTAAACAAAAACTATGGAACATTGGCCATTTTCAGTATTTCTTGGATCAGCAGTTATTAAGTGCTACAACAAGCACTTGTGGACAATTGCTGGTGACAGCTAAAACTAGCTGTTCACATGAGGAGGATCATCAGCCTAACGATTGATCGTTGATGCCTTGATGGCCCGGATCTAGGTGCTTTTTATAAGACTGAGTTTAGTGCAAGTCCTCAGACTGACTAAGTATTTTGGATAAAAGATGAAACGTTTCACCATTATTGAGCATGCATCTGGATTTTTCACCATTATTATTATTTTATTTGTCCTGAGGATCTGTCTTAACTTTGTTAGGTTTTTCTACCTGGATTATTGAGCATGCATCAGGATATTTTGACTGTTCTTTTTAGCAGTACAAATACTAAAACAAGGGGTGGGGCGGTAAATATTTCACTGTGTGTGCATGAATTTAAGCCTAACAACTGAGTGGAAACTTTCTAATTTACTATGTGATTACAAAATCCAGACTCAACTCTAACTGAATGATACTAATTAAAGAATACAAAAAACTGTGTTTTTTTTTATATGAAGTTGTCTTGCATAGAAAAACGAAACCAACAAAACTTTAAATGACAAAGTTTGTGTAGACGCCATTCTAGTGTGTACACAAACTGACCCATTCTTACCTTATTCAATATCTTCTAAGTGAAAAAATAAGTAATTAAAAATAGTGTTATTTTTCTTCGCTTTCACAAATTATTAATCTTTTTCTAATTTATTTACAATAAAATGAGGTTACACCGTGTATTTTTTGCGTTATATTAATTTTTTTAACCATCAACTTTCAGCAGTTTTTTTTTTTTACGCATCTCTTTTTGAATGTTCGCAACTTTATTGTTCCGTCATGCGTAGACAACAACGAACAACGGTCTGACGTTATCCCCTTTGAAATGGCGCTGAGGCTGTTTAGTACGCCGTTATTTCTAGTGGATATGCTCGTTTAGCTCTTTTAAAGTTAAGATCTTCTATTGCACTGCGAACATCTGTACCTGCCTTTTGACTTTGGGTGCCATTGAGTTGCAAAACAAAAATGTGTCGAAGGAAATTGTTAAAAATTTACGTTGCATAATAAGGCCGCGGAGGCCCCCGAGCTCGCGTAGAGATTACAACCGCTCGTCAGTGCGCGGCCCTGCTGCAGACCTACACTTCGGTGAGTTGCAAGCGGTTCATACCAAGTTAGCCGAGGTTTGTTAGACTAGAATCAGCTAATTTCATTCATTTCATAAAGAGTGATGCAACAATAGGCCACATAAGTTTAGAATTTCACAGTTATAGTTTTCTAAAACTTGCTTTTCAAACCCCTGCACCGTGTGTTTACAAACAGCTAAGCTAGCAGCTAACGTGACAACCTGAAAGCGTTATTATTGTAACGTTATAAACATTTAGCCGATCCAAAACAGTCTCCTTTTGAATTCCGTGAAAAATATTAAAAGTATTTATCTCAGTGTTTGGAGTTGCATCTTAAAATTTCCATTAATCCGAAGATAGATGTTACTTTATGAGTATGCCATGCTACCGAAAGAAAAACGTAAACAAGTTGAGTGTTCAGCCTAGCTATCTGAGTCGACTTTGTGCAAGAGCACGTTTCTAATCAACAAACTTTTAATGAACATGCGGGGTGCTTGTATTATTATCTATCGGATGACATATGTGCTCCTGCGGCTATGAAGCGCTTTTTTAACGATAAAATAAAGACGATGGTTTTCACAAATACTTTCAATACAAATGAGAATTGACTTGTCATTTTTAGTATTTTTGTGGACACGGTTATTTAAAAACTTAAATATATATATATATTCACTCCTTACGATTATTGTTTTGAGAATGAATTACAGCAACACAATTCTCCCCCAAGTACCATTTTTTTTCAGTCTCAACTGTAATCTAAAAATACTTTGAGTAATATTTTTTTATGGTAAAGTCTACACATGTACAGTATACCAAAATCAAATAATTATAGTTAAATATGTTATTTGTGAAATGCAGGCATAACTGTCATCTTATTTATGAATCAAAACTCTTCAAATGCACTTTTCATGACTGTATTTGTTCAGCACAACAATACACACTAACAGTTTTTTTGTGTTTGTATATGTTTTTTGTTTTTTTTAGGTTTTCAGGAGAATCCCATCGTGCATCTCTGTCAGAAGTATCTGGAGGTGAATTGACAGTTTTGAGTTTCTATTCATCTATTATTTAAATCCTCAATGAAATAGTCTCCATCTTGAATTCAGTTTCTATACATTTGACATTAAATGTATTTTTACGTACACGCACAGATAAAATGGCATCAGTGCCAGTGTACTGCTTGTGTCGCCTGCCCTACGATGTGACACGCTTCATGATCGAGTGTGACATTTGTCAAGACTGGTTTCATGGAAGGTAAATTATATTTGTTTTCTGTTTATTTATATGTATTTATTTTGATTATACTTTACTACAATTTTCAAATGTTAATATAGGATTTTATTCACATTTTCATTGTGTCTTTAACTCTTAAAATTTATTAGGTGTAATAGGTTTCAAATGTGTCAATATTAGCGTAACCATTTAGTCTGCATATTCTGAACCATTAAACTTGTGTAATACAAGTATTTTGTGTGATTATTTATTTTTATGTGTAGCTGTGTCGGAGTAGAAGAGGGCAAAGCAACTGAGATTGACCTCTATCACTGCCCCAACTGCCAAGTTACCCATGGGCCATCTGTTAGTAAGTTTCTTTTCTTTCTTTTTTTTTATTAGAGAGAGAAAGATCTAGCAGAATGAGCACAGAATTTGGCTTCAGTGCTTTTGTGTCCATGTGACTTAAAACCACTTGGTGATCAAATTGCCTCAACGTTACAGTGTGTTAAGCATGCATTCACATTTCTGTTTCATTTTTTTAGAAGTGCACCGGTTTATTTATTTTTTCTAATTCCTCTGTTTTTCCAGTGCGTAAACGGCGTGGAGGCAATAAGCACACAGAGAGAAGTGCTGGTGTAGGAAGAGACCCAACTCGGCCCGTTAAGACCGGAAGTTCACAGTTTGTTAGGGAGCTTCGAAGCCGCACTTTCCCAAGGTAAGAACCCCGTTTGTTATGATACACTAATTCATGTAAGTGCAACACGTTATTTTAGCAACGAAATCTAGAAGAAATTACTAAGTAATTTTATCAAATTGTTTGTTGCCATTGATTGCATTGTATTTACTGACAATCTTTTACAGAAACTGCCTTGTGTTGCATAAAGAATAGTTTGTATTATGGTTAAATTGTTGAACATTCAGTGTTTTTTTTGTGTGTGTGTCTGTGTGTGCAAATATCTGTGTTGTGCTTTCAGTGCTGATGAGATCCTGCTCAAGCCATCTGGAGTGCAGCTGACAGTTGAGTTTCTGGAAGAGCATTCGTTCAGCGTTCCTGTTATGGTGTTGAGGCGGGATGGCTTAGGCATGACCCTTCCTCCATCCTCCTTCAGTGTCAGTGACATAGAGCACTACATTGGTAAAGTTTCACTGCATCATTCTGAAATATCTTGAACTGTTTTCAAATAGTACTGGACAAAACCTTTGCTTTCGCTTACCTAAATGTTTTGGGCTTTTGAATCGATGAAGCGTCTATCATTTTAAAACCCGTTTAATTTTAGGTCCAGATAAAGAGATTGATGTGATTGACGTTCCTCGGCAGTGCGATCTGAAGATGCGGCTAGGAGACTTTGTTGAATACTACAATAGCCCCAACAGAGACAAAGTTCTCAATGTCATCAGCCTTGAGTTCTCTGACACCAGGTAAAGGAAACAAATAATAAAATAAGTATAAGAATGTCTCCTTGTTTCGTCTGTCCTCTAACGGATGTGACATGTTGGGTGTGTTTTAGGCTCTCAAACTTGGTGGAGACCCCCAAGATTGTGAGGAAACTTTCATGGGTGGAAAACCTCTGGCCTGTGGAGTCTGTGTTTGAACGCCCCAATGTGCAGAAGTACTGTTTGATGGGGGTGAAAGATAGCTACACAGACTTCCACATTGATTTTGGAGGCACCTCCGTTTGGTACCATGTGCTGAGGGTAAGAAAATGAAGGTTTTAGGTTATGTTTGATGGGTTTAAATTCAGTTTGTTTTTCTTAAATATAAATAAATTTATAATATTGTAAAAGTTTTATGTTTTTGTGTTTTTTCAGGGTGAGAAAATATTCTACCTTATATCTCCCACTCCAGCCAATCTGGCACTTTTTGAGCGCTGGAGTTCCTCATCCAACCAGAATGAGATGTTCTTTGGAGATCAGGTTGATATGTGTTACAAGTGTTCTCTCAAACAAGGAAACACCCTGTTCATACCAACAGGTAAGAAAAGGTCAGGCTGTTTTGTTTATTTATGTATTTACTGGAATGGTTTCAGCAGAGTCCAACAATAGAAGAAAACTATGGTTTAACATAAGAACTCGTTTTGAAAAGAGAATAATGTTTTTATTTTGACAGTGTTTAACGGTCAAATAAAGTCTGTAGATCAAATACTTCTGTCATTTTCCAGGATGGATTCATGCCGTGTTGACCCCTGTGGATTGCCTTGCTTTTGGAGGAAACTTCTTGCATAGTCTCAACATTGACATGCAGCTTAGGTTAGTTTTTACTGGACTCTTCTTAACATGTTGTATACTTTTTACTGAAATGTTATTTATATTTTAACAATACTTGTGATCAAAAATTCCCCAAGTATAAAATTTGAAACATAACAAGAATTGAATTGTAATTGAAAAAAAATGTTTTTTTTTTCAGGCCTAGTACATTGTCAATCTGAAAAACCAGCATAAGTTTTGAAACTTTTACATTTTAAAAACTGATGGTATTTACAGATGTCTGCACTCACAAGTAGTGCCAACTTTTATTATTTTAAAAAGCCCAGAATAAGAACATATTTATCTAGCCAAAAAAATTTTAAATAACTTTTTCACATTTAAGTGGACATGTTTTTTTTTTAATGTTTGATGCTTTTACTGAATATGTTCTTGTGAACTTATTTTTTGTGTGTCATTCATTTTCATCCTTTATTGTTTGAGTTAATGCCCTATTTTCATCCAAGACATTGTTGTGTATATAATCAAACTAATTTAATTTACGATAGAAATATGCTTTCTTAGATTCTTTAAACGTCTTCAAAACAGCAGAAATAACAAACTAGAGTTAGTAACTCTGCAGGTTTGCTCTTTCAGGGCCATTTCAATACATTAACCAAAAAGGGTGTAAAATGGGTGATTTAAATAGCTAAGATGGAAACATTGTTGTGTCTTAATTGACCGTCTACATATAAGAACCAACTTATCACCAATTAGCTGTCTTTGGCAAGAAAACAACTTCCTAGTAAACTAAATTTTGTTTTGGGTCAAATTTAAACATGAACACACTTAAGAACGATAGATCTGTAAAGATCAGAACTGTTGTGTATTTACAGAATTAACCTGCATGTTTTTGGCAATATTAACTTGTGGTTTTTTTTTAGGGCATATGAAATAGAGAAGAGGTTAAGCACAGCTGAACTGTTCAAATTTCCAAACTTTGAGACGGTTTGTTGGTATGTGGGGAAGCACCTTCTTGATACCTTTAGAGGTGAGGGATTTTGATGAATTTTAAAGTGTTTATGTGAGCTCCTTGATTATTGTATGTCTATTAATTGCTTTAATATTCACTTTTTGATCAACTTAAAGGTTTGAGAGAAAATCGCAGACACCCTGCAAGTTATCTCGTTCATGGAACTAAGGCTCTGAACAATGCCTTCCGCAGCTGGACCCGCAAAGAGGTAAAGTTGTACCTAATTCTTGCTTTTACAGTGTATTTCCTGCCCTGCCTCGTTTCTTTCTCCCCCCTTCCTAATAAGTTATGATAGCTGTATAGAGTTGCTCATTTTATACTTAAATAAATTGATAGATGCTATAACGCAATGGATTTGTGTGTCTAAAATCAAATATTTATTTAAACAATCGCAGTGACCTAACCATACTTCTTAATCTTGAAAGGGGTTTTGAAATTGCAGCATTTAAAGAAATGTCAGAAATTCAAGTATTTTTATTAGCTAATCAGACTTTGGCTGTTTGTATTTTCAATTTCCCACTTGAATGTTCTTCCTTTTTATATGTCAGTAAATGCGTTGTGAAAAGTTGCACAGCAGTCAGTCAAATGCAAATTTCTGTGTGATTTTCTTAAAATTGCTTCAGGCTTTTTCTATTAAAATTATAACAGCAAAAAGTGCTCTGCTATTCATTTCCAAGCTGCCATATTTTGAATGTGAATATGACAGATGGACATGAAAGTGCTTTTCTTTGTCATCTATCCATCCATTATCTTTTACCCGCTTCTTCCATTTTGGGTCGTGGGAGTTGCCAGTGCCCATGTCCAGCAAGCACTTTGTGAGAGGCGGGGGACACTCTGGACAGGTCCCCAGTCCATCACAGGGACACATAGAGACAAACGAGACAAACAACCATTCACTCTCTCACTCACACCTAGGGACAATTTTAGAGTTACCAATCAGCCTAACATGCATGTTTTTGGTCTGTGGGAGGAAACCGGAGTACCCGGAGAAAACCCACGCATGCACGGAGAGAACATGCAAACGCCACCCAGAAAGGCCTCCGGATCAGGATTTGAACCAGGGGACCTGCTCGCTGAGAGGCAGCAGCTCTACCAGTTGCGCCACCGTGCTGCCTCTTTGTCATATAGTTCTGTCAAAAAGCAGTGAAGCCATTTTTCTCTATGGTTCCATAGTGGTGATGAAATTCTTTTAATTTGATATTGTTCATTGTAAATTTTCTGAACATTTTGTAAAATAACGGATTTGCTTTTTTAATTTTTCTTTTTTTACCTAGGCCTTAGCTGAGCATGAAATGGAGATACCAGAGAACATCAATACTCAGACATTAGTAAAGGACCTGGCCAAGGAGATTCGTCTTGTAGAGGTAAAAAAAAAAAAATCTTAATTTTGTTTTGAAGTATTTATTTATTGATTCCCATATCTTAAATCTGTTTTACTCACTAAACTGTGCTTTATTTTGTTAGGATATATTTCAACAGAACCTCGGTCGCACAGGAACTCAGTTTCCAGGTGCATCACTCACTAAACCTCCCCTCAGCGCCTCACAGAACTCTGGACGCCCGCCTGGGAAAAAGAAAGGGCCGAAGCCCAAAGAGGTGTTGGGTGGTTTGGGGACCCCTGGAGCTAAAAAGAAAGGGCCGAAGGGACTTGTCAAATCAGAAGCAGAAGAACTTGACCTGATTGAGATCCATACCAAACATACACTCAAAAAAATTCAACCTGGCAAGTCCAAGCACAAGAACAAGGTATGAGGTTAGCATATTTTTAGAAAAGTAATAACATGCAAGTCAGCAGTTTGGGTGTCTAAATCTTTTTTTTTTTTTTAATGACATTTGCTATTTGTGTGCACAGATGGAGCTGCCTGTAGAGGAGTTTGAGGGAAAGCTAAATAAAAACAAACTTAAACTTGTTCTCAGCAATGGAAAAATCCAAGGGTAAGCATCAAAGTAATCTGAAAAGTTTTTGGTAGCTTGTGTTTATGACAGTTGTGATTTTATGTTTGTTTACTTTTAGTCAAAAAGATGGCAGCAGTAATGGTGCAGGGAGTGCTGCAAACTACAAACATCTCGCCACAGACAAATCCAGTCTTTCAGAACTGGAGTCTGAGGATGAACTGCAGATTGACGAAACCCCCCCTCCACGACGCAAGTCTGCTGGACCGAACAAGAAGAAAAAACTCAGCGGTAAGAATTGAGTTTTAAACATGTCTGATACTAAAATACATTCATTGTTTGGTTTCAAGCCCATCTAGCTATTCTCAACTAATGGTGTTTAAAAAAAATTCCCTCAGGTCTACCCAGGAAGCTGCCTAGAGCTAAACCTTGTTCTGACCCTAATCGCATCAGGGAACCAGGAGAAGTAGACTTCGACATTGAGGTATCTTTGTTGTGGATACACCAAATGTTTTGTCACAAGATTTGTTAAAATTGTCATTCAAGTTTAACAAGTAGAAAATAGCATATGATGTCAGTGGGCTTTTTAAGCCTGGTAGCTAACGAACAGAGGATATTGAAATGTCCCATCAAAAAACTTCTGTTACATGAACATCTGTTTATGTAAACGGGATCAGTGACATTTAATGGTGTTTCAGCCTTTTGAAGGTGCACCACTATTTTTTGTGGAATAATTCAACTTGTACCTCTTGTGCTTGTAAATTAAGGGCTATGGGGATACTTGAAAACGAACAATAAATCTGTTTAACTAGACAAATAGCTTTAGTTTTTCCTTGTATCTCATGAAAACTGTCTCCATAAAGTGGAGCAAGGGTTCAGTGACTCTCTCAGCCATCCTCACTGCTGTAATGCATTTTCCATTTCACGGTAAGAAATGGTATGAATGTAGGGGGCAGTACTCTGTTCAACCTAAAGAAGTGCAGCTTCTGATTAGGGGTGCACCGATAAATCGGTCCCGATTTCCTTAATTTTGGGAGATCGGCTGATACTTACATGAGAAACCAATTGTACTGATTTTTTTTGTAGTTTTTAACCATTGTCTAAACTTCATTTATATTTCAGAGCCAGTTAAAACAAATTTGTATTGTTTCTAGGATATTGTTCAAGGGTATGCTTTTCAATAAAATAAGATTGGAAAATTGAAGGTTCATTGTGGCCTTATAACACCTGACAGTGACACGTATAAAACAAAATCTGTATCGGCAGGTCAGGCTTTTTAGAAATCTGTGATCGGCCAGAAAACTGTAATCAATCGGTGCACCCCTACTTCTGATCTTTCTGACCGGATGTTTGGTTTTGAAAGTCCAGAATAAATCTTCAGTTTTGTTGACTCACAATATCATGAGAGGTTTCAACCACAGCTTGGGCTTATTTTAAGAAAGCTTCAATATCATTTCAGCCCTCCTTCGTTGCTTTTCTTCCGAGGTCTAAAGTACAGGATAGATAAGACAAACTTAAATCAAGTTAAGTGTTCAATGATCTGGTCTTCTCTGGTTTGTTATTCATGCCTGGAAGTTGCTATAGGATCCTCTGGTCCTTGCACCTCGTGTCCCTGGAATCACAGAATCTGTCCTAGTTTATTCCTCTGTGCATGCCTTCCTAATGGGCAGGTAGACGTTGTTTTGTTGCCAATCTTAGGAATACTTCGTGCCCTGACCTGGAAGCTGCAGTCTTCTCCATCCAAGGATGAAGACCTATGTTTGAGGCCCCTATGATCCAAGTTTTTCTGACTGGCACAACTCGTGAACTTTACTTCAAAAATATATTTTCTTCAGGATACACCTGATGGTTTACAATCAAGACATTTGCATACTTTTTTGCATCAAACATACCATGTTTCCTTTTTTTGTATTTACCTGTCTCGGATTAATGATGTGGATTATAAAACGATAGCTTTCTCATTTTCACTATTGTTTTAACCTGCTGAATGCTCTGGCTGCTTAATTACTTCTGCACGGTGACAACACACTATAAAACTGAAAGATAAATATTAATCTATCAAACAAGTTTCCTAAGGTCATTTGTTTATTTATTTATTTTTCTGTCAGATTCTTACCTGTTTATTTTTCAAGAACATTGTTCACATTTCCAGCTTATCTTCAATACTCAAGTAATGTGTTTGCGTGTCTTCAGGAGGACTATACTACTGATGAAGAGGCGCTGGCAGCCCATGGAGTGAAAGGTGGTGCAGGAGGCATTCTTGATCTGTTAAAGGCCAGCAAACAAGTGGCGGGCTTAGACCCTGCAACACTCAGGTTTGATTGCTTTCATTCTTCATTTCTTTTCGGGTAATCATTTTTTGTTTTTGTTTTGGCAGTATTTTATTGACTTGACATGTAATCATTTTTTAAAGTTTTATTTTGTCAAATATTTAAAAGGCTGAACATTACATGTGTATATTCTTTTACTTTTCATCTTAGTGAGGAAGCCCCAGCCTCTCCCAGCACTCGAGATGCCATCCAAGGTATGCTGTCCATGGCCAACCCCCCTTCCTCGTCCTCCTCTTCCTCCTCCTCTTCTCCTTCATCTCTCTCTGGGGGCCTGACAGAAGGATTAAGGGTCATCAAGGAAAAGGGTGGAAGAGCTGTGTGGTTGACAGGAGGAATCAAGAAGACTTCGAACCTTGAGAAGAAACCAATCATCCAGCGGCCCGGAAAACGACCAATCAAAAGGCCAGCTCGTCATCTGAGCGATGAAGAAAGCCCTGATGAGCAAGAGACACTTGGGACTTGTTTTAAAGATTCAGATTATGGTGAATAACACACTGCATTTCATCTGCTTTTGTGGGGAAAAAAAAGGTTTTTAAAGTATAGCTATATTTGACTTTTTAGTAAAAGTTAAATGATGTCATTCAATATTTTAAGTATACCCGTCTTTGGAGTCTGATGAGGAAGACCATATCAGCAAAACTAAGATGAAGAGGAAGAAAAACTGGGATGACACACCTTGGAGCCCTAAAGGTACTTGGAAATAATAGCCTAGCAAAACAGGACACATTTTATTTTTTTACTTTCTGATGGTTAATCTTTCATGAGTTTTTTTGTTTTTATTGTTTTTACAGCAAGAGTGATGCCGACTCTTCCTAAACAAGAGCGACCTGCCAGGGAAGGGGCCAGAGTTGCCTCTGTAGAAACAGGCCTTGCGGCAGCTGCTGCCAAGTTGGCACAACAAGTGAGTGTGAAAAGAGAGCACCTCAGAGATAGAAATACAGTAGTCCCTCGTTTATCGTACCCTGAAGCCCCGCGATAAGCGAAAAACCGCAAAGTAGGAATAGTAGTACAAGTAGTATGTAGTCGTTTATTTTAGTATATATATATATATAGGTGTTTAAAACACTTCCCACACTCTTGCGATATTCTAAACAATGTTTCTAAACTCTAAACACTCTAAAAAAGCACAGAATGTCATGATTTCAGCTCCCTGCCTCCTCGGCCACGCCCACTTCTCTGCTGCAGAGTGAAAATATGACAAGTTGCATGAAGAAGCTTCTCCTGCAGCTTGGGCTGCACACTGGTGCAGGAGGAAGCTTTTTCTGCAGCTATGGTCTGCACATAGGTGCTAAATAATTTATTTTGAATAAAGATTTCATGCCAGTCGTGCGGCTCATCCATCAATCGGCCACTTGTGTGTCATGTCCAATCTTATTTTGAAAAATAGCTATAGAACGAGTCCGCAAAAACCAAACCATGAAGTAGTGAGGGACTACTGTATGTATAGGTGCGTAATACACAGTGAGTAGTGCAGTAGAAAAAATAATTTATTTTTGGTTATGATTCAGGAACAGCAAAAACCTGCTAAAAGGAAGTACACCAAAAAGCAACATCCTCCTCCTCCTGTCGTCAGTCCTCCTCCTGTTCAAAGTGAACCAGCCCCACCCTCTCCAACATCTGCTCCAGAGTCTGCAGCAGATCTCAGCCCAGACAGGAGAATGGATTATTACTCTGCCAGTTTGTTAGACCATGAATACACAGCAGGGCCAGGACCTTTTGGTCCTGGAGGCCCCAGGGGCAGTGGAGCCATGGCTCCTGGTGTGTTCCTCACTTCTCGAAGGCCTTCCCTGTCGCCTCAAAATAGCAGTTGTCATTCTGGTGCATCCCCTGCAAGTTTAGCCAGCCAAGGAATAACAGGAATCGGTCAAGGTAGACACAAAACTTGACTATGAGCACATTCACAGCATTTATTTTATTTTTTTGCATATTGACTCCTTAATATTTTCTTTTCTTCATCACTGTAGGCAAACGCCCAAAGAAAGGACTTGCGACTGCAAAACAGAGACTTGGAAAAATTCTGAAAATTCATCGCAATGGAAAACTTCTCTTGTGAGAGATACTAAAAAATGTGGCTGAAGACCGTAAGAATGAAGAAAATGCCCAAGTGAAGTAATCGGAATACATAAAAGAGGGTTATATTTTGTACTTTTGTTTATTTTTTTTCCACTTGTGATTAAACCTCATTACATGTTGTCCTTCAGAACCCACTTACCCACATCTGCATCAAGGTCAGAGGCACATCTGTGACTTATGGAAATCACTGTCATTTTCTGGTAGCACACTTAATGTGTAAATTATTTGTTAATATCACAAATTTGATACTGATAGTGGACATTTTTGCAGATAATTGGGCTTTAATTTAGAGTGATTATAGTTATTTTTTATTTTTTAAATTTTTAAACTTGTTTTTGCGCTCTGAAATTGTACTGTCCATTTTGCATTTTTAAAGGGAAAGTTCAAATAAGTGCAAACTAATTCTGTAGTTTTGTTTATTTTAATAGTCCCATTTATTCCAGTTGTTATAAACTTGTTTGGCAGGTAATATTCCAGGACACCGTGTCCTCATTTATTGACATCCTTCATATGGTTTTATTTATTATTTTACGTATTTATTTACTAAGGCAGAATTTTGTGATTTTTCTAGCCTGTTTTAATGTAGCATGTTTTTGCCTCCCCTTTTTCATAATCTGTATGTTCGACAACGTAAAGCCTGTATAAAAAGTGTAGCCATTGCTATTTTAAGTTTACCTTTTAGTTTTGTCATTGTACATATTTGTATAATTTGTAATTTATATAGCTAAATTGGAAAAGAAAATCAAAGAGAATGCATGTTGCCCTAGGTTTTGGCAGCTTTCGTGGGTCATATGTAGAGATTTGTTTTCCTTACCACAGAATGTACTAGTGATCAAATGTTGGAGGTGTAGATTTAACTTTAAAAAAGACATTGTTATGGTGCAGGATATGAAACATGTAAATAGGTGTTGTAATTTAATTTTCTTTTTGTAGTTTAAAAATACTTTCAAATCTTTCGTAACGACTTGTACATGATACGTTGCTGTACTTAGGAAACATCATAGCTCTTTTTTTATATTTGTATTCATCAACTGTCATACTATGTTCATGTTGTCTTGTTAGTGTACTATTGGAAGTGTGCTGGGAAAAAATGCCCTCTCTAAAGTTCATCCATTTAGTTTTATATTGTTCATATTTTGTTTTGTTAAGCGCTTGTCTTCAGACATATTTTTAATATAATCTGGAAAAAGTTTAACGTTCAAATTTACCTTGACATAATTTTTAATGACGTTTATTTTCTGACCACCATACAGCTAAAAAGTAAGATTTGTTTTGTGTTTATTGCACTTATGCGTTCGGGAATATTTTGTTTTCCTAACATTTGAGGAAAAAAACTTGGATTTACGGTATGTATTTTTCTGGTATACACAATGAATATTTTGTTGTAATAAACACATCTAGACATAAAAGTCTGAAAATGGTTTTATATTATTTGTATTGGAAACATCAATACTTTTTGAGACTACCATTTTTTTTATCCATCCATCCATTATCTTTTACCCGCTTTTTCCATTTTGGGTCACGGGGGTCGCCGGTGCCCATGTCCAGCAATCACTGCAAAGGGCAGGGTATACCCTGGACGGGTTGCAAGTCCATCACAGGGACACATAACATGCATGTTTTTGGTCTGTGGGAGGAGAGGCCCCTGCCTGGGATTTGAACCAGGGACCTGCTCGCTGCGAGGCAGCAGTTCTACCATTTGCTCCACCGTGTTGCCCAATTAATTTTTTAAGTTTAAAGTTCAAATTGACCTTGACATGTTTTTTAATGACATTTATTATATGGACATCATACAGCAAATATTTTCCCAATTTTATTAAATAATTTGGCAGTGGGTTAACACATTTGTTAGTAAAAAGTGCCATTTTATTTAGCTGTAAATACACATCCATGCTAAACGAACTACCATAAAACCTATAAAATCGTATGTATTTTCGCATGTACGTAAAATAGTAAGTTTTATACAATGTCTTCGACCAAACTAGAACTTTCTGTCAAATCTCGTATGTATAATGTGGTGTTCTCGCGAGATTCCAACCAGTACCACATTAGTGCAAGATGGAGAAGTAGATGTAACGCATTTGAGGTAAGCAGAAAGACTTGATCTAGGCTAAAGACGCAGGATCTGGCTGCGGTTGCTGATCTTTTTTTTCCTTTTAATTAGTATCAACCATTTCTAATTATTCGCACTTACGGCGACATCCGAGAACGGAAACTAGTGTTTTTTTAAGGGTAAAGTATAAATCTGCTGTGTAAACCGCCATTTTTCACGGATGGAGCATTGTGCGCAGCGCTAGCTAGCTAGCTAGCTTGATTGAAGCCCTGAAACACGCCGCAAAAACACTACTTTGTATAGGTGTGTACGTTTTTACAAGTTCAAACTTAATGTCGTTGAACGATACGTGTACTTATGGGAAATAATAGGACGACCAGTAACATTTTAAATGTGTGTCAGTGTGGGAAAGTTGACTTGGGGATTTGCTAACGTTAGCCGTGAACGTAGAGTGAAGCCGAAGTAACGTCACGTCGCTTGCATCAACTTTTAACAGCTAACGTTAGCGCCAACACAAGCTGCAACTGCGTATGTAGCTACATTAAAAACTGACACCTACGACTCATTTAGTTACAAGCAACGTGGATAACCTGGAGTAGTATAGATGTTTTGTATCCCAAGTACTGTTGTCAAACTCTGCGTCATTTATTTAGCCTCGTGGACGAATTAGATATCTGCAACATAGCTGCTTTTTTAAACCGTTTTGTTTACATCTAAATCAGGCGCACCAATCTGTCAGATGATTGTAGTTAGCTGACATTAACTCTTGACAGAGCAACTAATACAAACATAGCCACTTTAAATAAATAAAAAAAATCGAGCCATTGCTTGCACCTGTTCAGCCGCTTGTCTGGTAACGTGACAATAATTCAGATCCATGGGGCGTGTTGCATGAACTGAAAGTTACCAAGAATCGTAATTTTTGTAGTTACTTTGGACGTATTTTGGTTGTTGTTGTGCATTTTATTTTAGGAGCATTTGATTTACTTTGATTTTCTCTCAAACAATATTTACCCTCCTTCTCTCAGTGATACTTAAAAAGCTTTTGTATTGACACGAAACTTTAAAGCAGAGTGCAGCGACAGGACCAAAGAGTTTTCCACCTTTGTAAGTTAAAAATCGATAAACTAAGGGTACAGTGCCAATTGGTTTACAGATATTGAACAGACGTATTACAATGAAGCTGTAAGGTTGGAATTTGGCCCAAACAGAATAAAAACATGAACCAGTTCTGTCACCTTTTGTGGGTGATGGTCTTGCATTTTATTACTGTGTCTTATCATCTCAAACTCCTTTTTGACCAATATGGCCACTTTCCAGATAATGCTTATCAAATGAACTCATCACATACTGGTGTCTCAAATAGAGAAGTGGTTTAATGTGCTCGATTTGCCTCCACAATCATAAGTCAAACAGCACAGTTAAGATGTGCAGCAGGAAAGCACACTGTACAAACCTGGTTATTGTAATAATGTACCAGTAAATAGGTACCAAAGTTTTTGAATGGTGTTTCCAGTTCCTTGTTAAATCGATACCACATGAAATTGTGGTATTTAAATGAAAAAAAGAGTAAAAGTTTAGTTATGAAAGACAAATTCAGTTGAATTTTGCATTCCACTTTTACTTTGCCATGCCAATTCAAACATTTTATATTTTAGACAAGCTATCAAAAGTAAAAACAGGTTTTACAAAAAGAACTTGCCCTTATAAAAATTTCAAAAATAATATTTTTCTGGTGTGTTTGCACTCGTCATCTACTGCAAATGATGTTTCTGGTGAGAAAAATTACATTCTACAAACATTTCAGAAGATGAAGACTTTTTGAAAGCTTTGTTTTGAGTGTTTTTGTGTTAAATGGCAAATGAACTGTACTTGCGTAGAACCTTTCTGCTTTACAACACAAGCTATCATTTACCCTTCCACTTACACATTCATATGCACGCTACTGCATCTTTACAAAGCTAATATGAATAAACCATTCTACAGAGTAATCACTGCTTTTGATCACATTCACTCACTGGAGTACACCAGGGGCAATGAGGGGGTCAGTGTCTTGACAGAAACCCTTTGACATATGACTGCATACTGGTGGAGTCAAACCTCTGACATTTGTTGGAAAATGACTGCTCGAACCACCGATCTACAGCCGTCCTAGTGCTTTTGACAAAGATTTGGGAGAAGCAATGATGTTGCAGCCTTATGCATGCCCACAATTGCATATATGTGTAAAGCATGTTCTGGGAACCACTGTGACAATGGAGCTGTTTTTACCTACAGTTCTGTCTGACTTAAGCGCTTGCACTAAAAATGTTATTTCTTGAGGTGAACTGACAAACTGTCAATCAAAAAACATGCTGCAGTTGTTTTGGGAACTTGTTTCAGCGTAAAAAAAAAAAAAAAACTAGCTATGATGAAGATTTTCCTCTACTGTATATATTTTTTCATGTTAACTTTGATGTTCTCGCCTCATAATTATTGTGGTTATTTCATTGCCCTGTGTTCATCATGTCTGAACTTGTTTTCCAAATTGAGGAAAAACACATGAAAATTGCTAGTGTAGCTGAGGCCATATTTTAAAGAAACACATTGTGGATGCCATAGTTTGAAAAGCACAATGGTTTTGAGGTGTTTAATGAGGAAAATGTGTTGCAAAATGGGTCTAATTTGGGCTAAGTTGTTTAAATTTCTTAGTCAAACAGGAATAAATTTACTGTTTTAATTAATTTTGACAAGACAAGTTTACAAATATCCGTCCCTCCATTATCTTTTCCCACTTCTTCCATTCCGGCCTGCTGGGGTCACTGGTGCCCATATCCAGCAGTCACTGTGTGAGGCGGGGTACACTGGACAGGTCGCAAGTCCATCATAAGAGAATCTAACTAACCACCATTGTTACTCTCACCCACACCTTGGGACAATTTAGAGTTACTACTTAGCTTAACATGCATGTTTTTGATCTGTGGGAGGAAACTGGAGTATCGGGAGAAAACCCACATATGCATGGAAAGAACATGCAAACTCCACCCAGAAAGGTCCCAGGCCAGGATTCGATACGGCAACCTTCTTTCTGAGAAGCAATGGCTCTACCAACTGTACCACAATACCACCCTAAATGTATGATTATGTAATAAGAGTTTTGCTTTCTCTGAATCACTTTTTGGGGGGCTTAATTCTATTTTTTTAGTTGTAGTTATGTTTGCAGATGCAACCTGGTCATGGTGTCTTGTCCCTTCCCAGACTTAAAATACTCTTTTAACAAATTCCCAGTTACAAAGTGCAATGAGAAAAATAAGTATTTGAACACCCTGCAACTTTGCAAGTTCTCCCACTTAGAAATCATGGAGAGGTCTGAAATTTTCATCTTAGGTGCATGTCCACTGTGAGAGACGTAATCTTAAAAATAAAAAAAAAATCCGGAAATCACAATGTAAGATTTTTTAATAATTTATTTGTGTGTTATTGCTGCAAATAAGTATTTGAACACCTGCCAATCGGCAACAATTCTGGCCCTCAAATACTTGTTAGCCTGCCTCTAAAAAGTCCACCTCCACTCCACTTATTTTAAATTAGAAGCATTTGTTTGAGGTCGTTAGCTGCATAAAGACACCTGTCCACCCCACACCATCAGTAACACGCCAACTACTAACATGGCTAAGACCAAAGAGCGGTCCAAAGACACCAGAAACCAAACTAGACATCCACAAGGCTGGAAAGGGCTACGGGGCAACTGCCAAGCAGTTTGGTGAAAAAAGATAAACTGTTAGAGCAATTATTAGAAAATGGAAGAAGCTAAACATGACTGTGAATCTCCATCGGACTGGGGCTTCATGCAAGATCTCACCTCGTGGTGCATCAGTGATCCTAAGTGAGGAATCAGCCCAGAGCTACACGGGAGGAGCTGGTCAATGACCTGAAGAGAGCTGGCACCACTGGTTCCAAGGTTACTGTGGGTAATACACTAAGACGTCATAGTTTAAAATCATGCATAGCAGAGAAGGTTCCCCTGCTTAAATCAGCACACGTCCAGGCCCGTCTTAAGTTTGTCCATGACCATTTGGATGATCCAGAGGAGTCATGGGAGAAAGTTCTGTGGTCAGATGAGACCAAAATAGAACTTTTTTGGTCTTAATTCTACTCGCTGTGTTTGGAGGACGAAGAATGATGAGTACCATCCCAAAACACCATCCCTACTGTGAAACATGGGGGTGGAAGCATCATGCTTTGGGGGGGGGGGGGGGGGGGTTCTGCACATGGGACAGGACGACTGCACTGTATTAAGGAGAGGATGACCGGGGCCATGTATTGTGAGATTTTGGGGAACAACCTCCTTCCCTCAGTTAGAGCATTGAAGATGTGTCGTGGCTGGGTCTTCCAACATGACAATGACCCGAAGCACACAGCCAGGAGAACCAAGGAGTAGCTCCATAAGAAACATATCAAGGTTCTGGAGTGACCTAGCCAATCTCTAGACCTAAACCCTATAGAAAATCTTTGGAGGGAGCTCAAACTCTGTGTTTCTCAGCAACAGCCCAGAAACCTGTCTGATCTAGAGAAGATCTGTGTGGAGGAATGGACCAAAATCTCTGCTGCAGTGTGTGCACACCTGGTGAAAAACTACAGGAAACCTTTGACCTCTGTAACTGCAAACAAAGGCTACTGTACCAAATTTTAATATTTATATTCACAGGTGTTAAAATACTTATTTACAGCAGTAACACACAAATAAATTATTTTTTAAAAATCATACATTGTGATTTCCAGATTTATTTTTTTAGATTGTCTCTCACAGTGGACATGCAGCTAAGATGAAAATTTCAGACCCCTCCATGATTTCTAAGTGGGAGAACTTGCAAAGTTGCAGGTTGTTCAAATACTTATTTTCCTCACTGTAGCTTGTTTTCTGTAATTCTGGATGCTTTGTTATATCACTTTTTGTTTCGTTTTTCCTCAGACTGTTTAAAGAAATTGCAAAGCAAGCTAATGGGAGAATGGTGGAGCTGTTGAACCAAAATAATTTCTGGTATGTACTTTTTTTTTCCCCCCCTTCCATTGATAATAATGGTTTTAGTTAAACACGTTTATATAAGTCATTGGTATTGGTGCCCAACAAATATAACCACAAAACTGATCCAATTGTTAAACTAAAGTTATAGGTGTTCTTTTCTGTTTTTGATAGTAAAGAGTTATAATCAAATGTAGCTATAAAAATAAAATCAAAGTGACCAAATAAATGCTTACCTTAGTTAAGAAAGGTTGAAGTTTCTGTGTTTCAGTAGTGGTTTGGCAGTGTACAGCTACCAGATTCACATCTGGAGTGCATAAATGAAAACGAGGTTGGGACAAAGAGAAAGCAAGATGTATTGGGCAGCACGGTGGTGCAACTGGTAGAGCTGCTGCCTCTCAGCAAGCAGGTTATCCTGGTTCAAATCCCTGTCCGGGGGCCTTTCTGGGTGGAGTTTGCATGTTCTCTCCATGCATGCGTGGGTTTTCTCAGGATGTTCCGGTTTCCTCCCACAGACCAAAAACATGTATGTTAGGCAGATTGATAACTCTAAATTGTCCCTAGGTGAGAGTGAGAGAGTGAATGGTTGTTTGTCTCGTTTGTCTCCGTGTCCCTGTGACTTGCGACCTGTCCAGGGTGTACTCCACCTCTCGCACAGGGACGGCTGGCCATGGGCCCCAGCAACCCCCGCGACCCAAAAAGGAAGAAGTGGGTAAAGATAATTGATGGATGTAACATTATTTAATAGGAGAATGTAATAGGAGAACATTCTTTTCAACATTACCAGGAAGGCTATATGGCTATATTTTTGGAAGTACTATCATTTAATGATATTTTGTTTAGGTAGTAATGTTGTTTAATATTTTAATGTAATAAACACGAATTGTAAATTAAAATTGTCTTTAGAGGATGAGGATACAGAAATAAAAATATGTCTTTAGAAATAGTTTGAGTGATTGTTGCAATATGTTTGCAGAGACGTGTCCAAAACTTCTGACATAAGTCTGCTTTATACAGATTTTTTAAGGATTAGCATGATGCATAATGGAAATAGTTGCATCCTAAACACATGATGTGCTCCAGTTTTATTGAATAAGACACAACATTGTTTCACTTGCACTTCTTAGACGTGTGTGTAAAAGCATGTATAAAATGCATAAAGGCATAGCGCAAGGTTCAAGCTTGTGTTTTTTTTTAATATAGTTATGTTGAATGTGTTGTAGTACAGGTGCATCTCAAAAAATTAGAACGTCATGAAAAAGTTATATTTTGTCAATCATTTCAGAAAGTGAAACTCCTGTTATATAGATTCATTGTACAGAATGAAATACTTCAAGCCTTTATTTCTTGTAATTTTGATGATTATGATCAATAAATAATGAAAAAAATAAATAAATTAAATGTCTCGGAAAATTAGAATAGCCAGCTTTTGGTACCTTTGGCAGCAGCGTGTGCAGGAGCCAAGTCCTGCTGGAAAATGAAATCGGCATCTCCGTGAAGCTCGTCAGCAGAAAGAAGCACAAAGTGCTCTGAAATGTCCTGGTAGATGCTGTGTTGACTGTGGACTTCAGGAAACCCAGTGGACCAACACCAGCAGAGGACATGGTCCCAAATCATCACTGACTGTGAAACTTCACACTGGACTTCAAGCAACATGGATTCTGGGCCTCTCCACTCTTCCTACAGACTCTGGGACACTGATTTCTAAATGACATGCAGAATTTACTTTCATTTAAAAGGAGGACATTGGACCACTGAGTAACAGTCCAGTTCTTGTTCTCCTCAGTCAGGTAAGACACTTCTGATCAGGAGTGGCTCGACTTGAGGAATGAGACATTTGAAGCTCATGTGAGGAGTTAATCAGCTGATTAGGGTGTGACACCGTGAGTTAAAAGTACTGAACACAACATTCACAATATTCTAATTTTCTGAGACGCTAAACTTAGGTTTTTCATTATCCCTGCATCCAATAAGCATCAAAATTACAAGAAATAAAGGCGTGAAATGTTTCACCTGTAAGCTATTTAAGTTTCACTTTCTGAAACTGACAAAAAAAATTGAACAATATTGTATTTTTTAAGATGCCACCAGCATTTGTTAATGTTGGTCGTTTGTTAGGAGAGCTTAGCGTAACATTGAGATGCATCCTAAATAGTTTTTTTTTTTTTTTTGTTAATATGCATTGAAGCCAGCAGCCCCTCACTCTCAGCAGCGTTACCGTTATTCACTTTTTGCACACTACCTCCAGTTATGACCGTGCCAACAGCTAATGGCTATTAACTATGGGAACGAATGCGGATACGGTGATAACCCAGGCGGATGAACATAAATCTTATTCGATTTGGTAGCCGGTAGTCAACTCGCTCGATCAAAAATATAAAAACAAAAGTCGCAGTGTCACGTTAGACCAGTCGGACGATGATTCAGCTAGTTATTTTGCGTTCGTCTCGCTGTTCAGCCATTGGTAGCTAGTGTGTGTCCTGAATCTGTGGCTGTAAAACCGGAGTTAAACGAGTCAGAGCCAAGTAACGTTGCCTTCTGCAGGTATTTGACACACGCATACACCTCACTGTGGCTGATCACTAAGCGCCGTTTACAGTTTTGGTTGTTGTTGGAGCATAAACGGCATTAGAGGTTAGCTTTTGCGGCCTGTGAAACCCCGACCTCTATTAGTGAAGAATCCGGTCAGAGAGGATGGTGACTCAGTGAAGTCTCGTTTGACAGCTGCGGTAGAAATTATACAAACTGATTATATTTCGATTGGCTGGACTTCACATGTTGTTTGTTTGTAACATATGAGCATATTTGTGACTTGTTTGACTTTAACAAGACGCATCAGATTAGTGTTTGTTGGGAAGATCGTTTTTTAGTACCGGTAGCTCAGTGCTAACTGCTCAGGTTTAACATTGTCGATCGATTTGTTCGTTACGTTAAGATTACCAACGTTTCTAAACTGTTATTATGCAGATCGGTCTACCCATTAAATCGGTCTGCATATATGATACTAATACTTTTAGTTAAACGTTTTTGTAAGGTCTAGTTAGCATTGGGTAAATAATGTGCTACGGTGAGGTTAGCTTGTTAGCAACGTAGCTGTAACTTTAATCAACGTCAAGTCTGGAGCGTTTGTGACGGACATGCAGGTGGTTTTGTAGTCTATCAAATAAAATCTGACGCAGTCTTCTAAATATTAAAGTTTTAAGTATAAAATTGGGCTCTAGGTAATTTGATTAACTTTGTGTCGCATGATGCTCACTAGCCCCTAGCTAACATCAGTTTGCTTTGTGAAAACAAGAATACAGTAAATAAAAAACAAGTAAATTTAGTTGTTGTTTTTTCTTCGGTTGTGGGTTTTGACCAGTCATTCGACTACTATTATGGATGTTTAGGAAAGATGATTATCTTCAATCACATATTACCACCGTACATATTGAAACTGTTGATTTTCTGTATTTTGTTTTGTAACGCTACAATATGATTCCTAAATAGACAGTATCTGTTTTTTTGTTTGTTTTTGTTGTTGTTGGGTTTTTTTTGTTTTTTTGGTGAACAGTATATTTTACACATGTGAAGGACTTTATTCTTGTTTTTGTAGGTAATGTGACTGGAACATGCTGTGAAGTGGGTATTGCCTGTTTTCTGTAAGTGTTTGACCCTTTTTTGTTTTACTCATTTTCTATAATTTGTCACCCAATTTTGTTCAAATTTCAGTATTTGGTTTATATTCTTCAAATCTCTATAATAAGCAGGCCTGTTAAATCACTAAGTATTGCATCATAATTTGTTTTTTATTTAAAAACGTTTACAAAAAGAAGAGCAGCAGATAGAGATTATCTACAATGAAGGTTGACAGAAGCAAGTTAAAGAAAACACCTACAGAAGCTGTGAGTATGCATTTTACTTGCTTTATATTTTTTTGTTTTACTAGTGTCATATTAAATTTTTACAATGGGATTGTTTAGACTAACTTCTTCCCATCTCACTAGATCATGAGTGAATCTAGCTCTTAACCTTTTATAACTTCTGACACATATTTTTTTACACCTTTGCATTCCACGTTAATTTTGTGTTTTGTTTATTGTGTTGGTATATCAGTCTTTTTTTCAACAATTTCCTGCAGGATCAATAAAGTTCTATCTTATCTTTTTAAAAATGTTATATAGGGAAAAATACGGCATAGGTGGTTTCTAAACTTAGTTTTGCAAACCATTTTTTTGTTCCTTCTGTACCAACAGCCAGCAGACTGCAGGATACTTATAGATAAGCTCAAGGCGTGCAACGATGAACAACTACTGGTTGAATTGCAGCACATCAAAACCTGGAATATTGGCAAGGTAAC
>NC_056508.1:31422873-31494331 GCF_014905685.2 Nematolebias whitei | reverse complement strand
AAAAAAAAAAAAAAAAAAGATAAAGTTAATGGAAAGGCATCAATCAGCCTTTTGTAACACGCATACTGATGTAAATGATTTTGTTAGTGTTTTCCTTAATTGTTTTGTATTTGGAGACACATCTAGAGCAGCTTACACTCCAAATTATTATATTGCCTTTTTAAAATTTTTTTACATTTGATATTTTTGTTAGTATTTTATTCAAACTTGTTGATGCTGTGCTGTAAACGGTAAGATGGGCATTCTGGAGAAATGTAATTTCACATCGGTAATTTTATATGATGCCTGGATTTTTCTGTAAATTAGTTTTTGTGAGCACTTTGAGTTGGTATTTATGCAGCTTAACTACTAAAGAAAAGAACATCTGCACTTGACAACAATAGCTTTGGGTACAGTGAGTAAGAAAGCAAGTATTATTCTGTAATGAAAATAAACCTTTGTGAACTTCTATACGTGGTGTTCTAAATATTTTAGAATTAATTCTTGCTGGGGGTTGAAACATTAAATGGGTTCTAAATCATTGCTTCCCCAACGTTTCAAATTTCAGCCTACAAAAAATTAGTCAGGCTTTTGACCCCCAACTATTATTAAATGAAACCTTTTTAATTGTTATGATTTATGATCAAGGTTTTAATCTCTCTAACAGTTAAAGATAGAATTGCTAATATTGGATTGCTTTTAAAGTTACTTTGATTATTGTAGATTTTTAATCATTGGATAATTGTTGGATAAATCGGGCAGACTCCAAAAAAAAAAAAGGCAGCTTGGTGTTTTATTATTTTATATGGCAAATTGGCATATTATATATAAAAACAGTTGAGTAACAGCACTGTCAGTGTTGTACTATACAAGCTCTCACTGCCACACACAAGCTGTCTTAGGCCTCTGACTATCTTTGTTACTGGCTCAGAAATATAACAGTGACACATCAACTTTGACTCACCATTCCACCTCTGTAAACACATACAAGATATGGTTATTCACAGAGGCTTTATAGTCTCACTTTGCATGTGACTGTGTGAAAAACATGTTTCTTTGTTTGTTTGTTTACAGTAAATCTTAACAATCTTTAACGACAGACTGTAGTTAAATTATATTTTGAGAGAGACTGTGTGCAATGGTCTATTTTTTTACTTGAGCTTGATTTCTGTTTTTCCCCATCAACAGTGTGAGCTTTACCATTGGGTGGATCTGCTGGATCGCTTTGATGGCATTCTGTGTGATGCAGGCCAGACAGTGGAGAATATGTCATGGCTACTAGTGTGTGACCGTCCAGACAATGGACAGCTCAAAGCCTTGCTTTTGGCAGTACTCAACTTCACAGCTCTGCTCATTGAGTATAGCTTTTCTAGGCATCTCTACAGCTCTATAGAGGTGAGCAAATTTAATATATATATTTTTTTGTTCTTTTTTTCTCAATTTGGCTTCCTCAGAGGAAAAACCTTCACAGAAATGTCTTATTTTTCACTCACTTATTTTTTACAGCATTTAACCACCTTGTTAGCATCATGTGATATGCAAGTGGTCCTTTCTGTGCTGAATCTACTCTACGTGTTCAGTAAACGCTCCAACTATATCACAAGACTTGGATCTGATAAAAGAACACCTCTTCTGGCACGTCTGCAACACCTGGCTGAGGTTCAGTCAATACTTTTGTTTTCTTGTCACCATCATTTCAACTGTGTCTCAGGAGCAGGTGTTGCATTGTTTGGTCTTGTTCTTTTCTGCAGAGCTGGGGAGGGAAGGAAAATGGTTTTGGACTGGCTGAATGCTGCAGGGATATGCCTATGACGGTAAGAATGTATTTAAATTTTCTCAATCTATTTGGACAGCTTTTTTTTTTCTTAATGCTGTCAAAGAATTGTTTATATTTTTTCAATTATGAACTCTCTGGTCTTACTTGTTGTTGATTCATGAGCAGAAGTATCCTCCCAGTGCCACCACACTGCACTTTGAGTTTTATGCTGAACCAGGCCCAGATGTCAAAGTTGAGAGGAAGGTAAAAGTCAAAACATTTAAACAATCGTATTCTATTACAACCTACACATTTTATGTATTTTTTTTAACAGTTGAGTTTCTTCCTAATTTGTTCTTAACTGTTTATTTACCCTGCAGACAAGTAGTAACACACTACACTATATTCACATCGAGCAGCTTGACAAGGTACAGTCTTATAAATAATTGATTTTGTTTATACTGAATTACTGAAACTGGATTTTTGCCATTATGCATTTCATATTGTGCGTTGATAGATTTCAGAAAGCCCATCAGAAATCATGGAGTCGCTGACAGCAATGTACAACATCCCTAAGGACAAACAAACCCTACTGTTCACACACATTTGGCTGGCCCATGGGTTCTCAAATCACAAGAAGAGGTTGCAAGCCGTGCAGGCCCGACTGCATGCTATTTCTATACTGGGTAAGTAGAAGATCTACTTAAATATATATATATATTATTATTAGAAAATTTAAAAGGGTTTTCTTCCAGCTTCAGCTTCTGAAATCTTCTGTTCATTTTCAGTGTATTCAAATGCGCTGCAAGAATCAGCCAACAGTATTCTGTATAATGGCTTGATAGAAGAGCTGGTGGATGTCTTACAGATTACAGACAAACAGCTTGTGGTAAGAAAATGTTTTACTTTGTTTTTTTCTAATCACCATCTTCCTATACTAAATGCATGTCTCCCCAGCACTGACATTGTATTTATAAAATGGGAAGATATGCTAATGTAAATGTTCATGTTTTTAGTGCCAGCAAATATATATATTTTAATCAAACTCTTTATCATAGTATTTTTTAAGTCTACTTGCGTATTATTTGCTTTATTTCATTTTTAGGATATCAAGGCAGCATCTTTGCGCACATTAACTTCAATAGTCCATCTGGAAAGGACACCCAAGCTTTCCAACATAATTGACTGCACTGGCACAGCGTCCTATCATGGCTTCTTGCCTGTATTGGTGCGCAACTGTATACAAGCAATGATTGGTGAGCATGCATTAAATTTACTGTTATAAAATCTTTAGGAATAAGTGGAACAAATAAAATAACCCTTTTTTTTTGTTGTTTGTTTCCTAGATCCATTGATGGAGCCCTATCCACACCAGTTTGCCACAGCACTCTTCTCATTCCTCTACCACCTGGCTAGCTATGATGCTGGAGGTGAAGCCCTTGTCTCTTGTGGCATGATGGAAGCCCTTTTGAAGGTATAGACCGATTTTATTAGGCTGTAATCACAAATCGGTTTTGCTTAGATTACAACTTTTTTATTATTTATTTTATAGGTGATCAAGTTCTTAGGTGATGAGCAGGACCAGATCACATTTGTGACACGAGCAGTGCGTGTTGTGGACCTTATTACCAACCTTGACATGGCTGCCTTTCAGTCCCACAGCGGCCTTTCAATTTTCATCTGCAGGCTAGAGGCAAGTTTTAGCATATGCATTTCGTTTTTCCTGTTACACCTGCTGTGAGTTACAGAATCACGTAAGCCTTTATGTTCACTCACTTACTGTCTTTACATAGCATGAGGTGGACTTGTCACGAAAAGAGTGCCCCTTTGTCATCAAGCCAAAGATTCAGAGGCCTAGCTCAACTGTGGAGTCTGAGGACATGGACACAGACATGGAGAGTAAGTTTAAAACAGAGAATATATTTAGCTTTTATCTCTTGATTTGTACTGTTCTAAAAGTACCTGAATTCCAGAGTTAAAATAAACAGTTAGTTCCACACACTCTTTAGGGTATGTTTTGTTTTTAGCTCAGGCCTCCAGATGGATTAGTTAGAATTTAGTATCCACAGCATGAACAGCATGAATCACTGGGCTCTGCATGCCTTGTGTAAATAACAGAAACTTTAGCTTTTCTATTGATGTGTTGGGAATTTAAATTATAAAAATGATATTTTCTTAAAATAGATCAGGGTATTTAAAACAAGTCATTTATTTATTTCAGTCAATGCCAATTAAAATAATATATATCCATCATTTTATGGCTACTATTAGCATAACAACAAGCCATTTTTCAAAGCAGTTTCATGAATATGCAGCACATACAATAAGTTCTGCCTTCTTTAATGGCAGTCCACGCGACATCTAAATGTACAAAAACACGTAGAAAAAATAATCATTGTAAATATTCATCTGATAAATCTGTTATTAATGTAATATTTTAAACGTTTTGTTGAATCAATGCTAGAAATTTTAAACAATTTTGAGAGGATAAAGTCCTACTAACTATCATAGTGCTCTTTAAGCTCTTTCTATACGTTTTGGTAGTATCGTCAAATCATAAAGGCTATAAATGTTGTTTTGATTTGTCTTCATTGTAAATACATTTTTTACAGTGTCTGAAGTTTCCATGGAAAGCAGCCCCGGACCATCAACTTCTTCTGGTTCTAGACCAGAGGTAGACCACAGAGCACAGAACAGTTCTGCTAATACACCTCGACCAGGTACACACAGAGCTTATTACACACTAAAGAAAAATATACTTGTCAAAGTTTAAATGGTTTTCACTATATGATCATGTTTACGTAGGTATGCAGTGTATCCCCCAGAGGGCAGCTCTGTTGAAGTCTATGCTAAATTTCCTGAAAAAAGCCATCCAGGATCCAGCCTTTTCAGATGGCATTCGTCATGGTAAGCTGGCAGTCTCCCTCAGTGCACTGGTGGATGATGGTTAGCTCTTTTATTTACCTTGAACGTTTTCAAAAGAAAAAGAAAAATCGTGTGTCGTACTGCACAAGTGTTGGATGTTGATGCATATTTTTTACACCATCCCTTTTTTTGTTCTTCAGTAATGGATGGGTCCTTACCTACCTCACTCAAGCACATCATCAGTAATGCGGAATATTATGGCCCTTCACTGTTCCTCTTAGGTGAGTTCACAGTAGCCTTTTACAATATAAACTTTTCAAGTCCAGAGATTCATGCTCAGTGTCATAATGAGATTTATAAAAAATATATAAAAAGTGAGTGCTGTCTGCTTTTTATAGTTGTATTTTTTTATTGTTCTGGATTAGATATTTTTGATTTTCTTTATTCTTTGTTTTCTCCCTTATGTTCGTAGCAACGGAGGTGGTGACGGTTTTTGTATTCCAGGAGCCATCCCTGCTGTCATCCCTGCAGGACAATGGGCTCACTGATGTCATGTTGCATGCCCTTCTTATCAAAGATGTGAGTTTCTGGCAGATGTCTTTTTTTCTTTCTTCTATCCATTGAAGACTAAAGTTGTTACAAGTTGTCAGTATTTTATTTTTTTTTTTTTGTGCTGAGCTTCTTTTTTCAACACGGATATTAATTCAATTCAGTTTTCAACAGAAGTCATCTCAGGGCACTGAACAGAAACATTCATATGTATGTAATAAGTAAGTTAACATTTTTTTATCTGAGGAGCAGACTGCTTTGAATTTAACTTCGTTGCAGAACTCTTACCTCATTAACTAAATGTAAATTGGGGTTGCCCTGTGATGACAGGTGGACACAGTATTTTAAACACCCATTCAGCTCCTAAAACAAAAACATACGAACTCCAACATGTGTTTAAAGACTAGCCCTCAGTATACGGGAGAGTAAATTAAATCCAATGTAGTCAAGCCTTGCACTATAAATCACAGGTTGAAACTGAGCCTTTAAATAACGTTTTTCAGGTTCCTGCTACCCGTGAGGTGCTGGGTTCTCTCCCTAATGTGTTCAGTGCTCTCTGCCTCAATGCCAGAGGTCTGCACTCTTTTGTTCAATGCCAGCCTTTTGAGCGCCTCTTCAAAGTGCTTTTGTCCCCTGACTATCTGCCTGCCATGCGACGACGACGCAGCTCTGACCCCTTGGGTGAGTTGTTGGTGCCATTTTTTATTATTTATTTATTTATTTTTGTGGAAGATGTGTAGCCAAATGACATGTTACTTTTTTTACTTTAGGTGACACAGCATCTAATTTGGGCAGTGCTGTGGATGAGCTTATGAGGCACCAACCTACACTGAAGACAGATGCTACTACAGCCATTATTAAGGTAGGTCATGCTACTTTTTGCAACAACTTTTGAGTGTAGCCAGATAAAGCTGTGTACCATTGTTAAAGCTGAGTTGCCATTTCAGTTACTGGAGGAGATCTGCAACCTAGGTCGAGCTCCAGAATACATCTGTCAGAAACCATCTATCCAAAAAGCAGACGGCACTGTGGCAGTGCCACCAGCTCGATCCAGTCATGCTGCTGAAGAAGCTTCAAGTGAAGATGAAGAGGAAGAAGAGGCCCTCCACACATTCAGCCAGCAGCAGGGGGAACCAGAGAGCAACAGGCAGTCAGTTCCACTTGAACTGTATGACTGAGTTCATAACACAACAGAACAGAACAACTCTTTACAGACTTTTGTGTTAAGTTATTTGAAATAATTTTAAATGTTTCATTTGGTGGTTCACAATTTAATATTTTGTTTTTCTCATGTCAGGGTGGTAGGCACAGAAGAACGGATACCAATTCCTTTAATGGATTATATTCTGAATGTGGTGAGTGTTGATCCTTTAGCAAGCTTATCAATGTTTTAATTGGCTTGTGAAATGAGGTCACAATAAAGCCATATAGCTGTATACATACTGTAGTTGGCAACCAACCAGATTTAATTTAATTTTAGCAAATCTCTACAGGTAAAATGCAATAGAAGGGAAGTGAAGACTCAAATTACAATTGTACAAAAGTGACCCAAATGCGGAATAACTAAATGTATAGTTTTAAAGCAACTATACGAACTGAGCTCTGCCTTTAGTATAATGTCAACACAGAGCAAAATCTTATTAGAATGTGTCAATAGTAAAACAAAAATACTTTTCTTGATGTTAGTTTCCTATTGTGAAATATTCCAAATTATAATTTAGTATGAAGCTTTTTTTTTTTTTTTGTCAATTATGTCAATAATTGTTATGCAATTATATTCCAGATGAAGTTTGTGGAGTCCATACTAAGCAACAACACCACTGACGATCATTGTCAGGAGTTTGTCAACCAGAAAGGGCTACTGCCGTTGGTCTCTATTCTGGGCCTGCCCAATTTGCCCATAGATTTTCCCACCTCAGCAGCCTGCCAAGCTGTGGCTGGTGTTTGCAAGTCCATACTGGTGAGGAAACAATTTACTTTTCATTTTTGTCTATTAACGATACCCATCAATAATACTGTTGTTTTGGGCTAACATGCTGTATTATACTAAAATAACTGTTACTCGCAATTCCTGGACAAAGGTAAAATATCATCTTAATTCTCCTTTGCAGACACTCTCACATGAACCTAAAGTACTGCAGGAGGGTTTGTGCCAATTGGACAGTATTCTGACATCTCTGGAACCACTTCACCGACCAATTGAGATGCCTGGTGGGTCGGTGCTTCTCAGAGAACTGGCTAACGCTGGCCATGTCACTGATGCCACCCTGTCAGCGCGAGCTACACCTCTCCTACATGCTTTAACAGCAGCCCACGCCTACATCCTCATGTTTGTTCATACTTGTAGAGTTGGACAGGTAAATATTTATATCCTCATTTATGTGTTATAAATATGACTAATGGATTTGTAGCTTCAATTCTCAGATTCTTATAGCTAACTCAGCAGAATAATCTAAAAGTCATTGGGTGCACAATATTGTCAAAGCACTGCACATCCTGAAAAGTTAATGATCAAATCAAAAGTTTTTTTCTAACTTTAGAGAGTACTACTAAATGTCAGATGTTCAAAAGTGTTTTGTTTCTTTATCAAACAGAGTGAGATCAGAGCTATCTCTGTAAACCAGTGGGGTTCCCAGTTGGGGTTGAGTGTCTTAAACAAGCTCAGTCAGCTCTACTGCTCATTGGTATGGGAAAGCACTGTGCTACTGTCCCTTTGTACTCCCAACAGGTTAGTATCTTATTTTTAGTGTTCCTTATTTTACAGTGCCTTGAGAAAGTATTCGGCCCCCTTGAACTTTTCAACCTTTTGCCACATTTCAGGCTTCAAACATAAAGATATAAAATTTTAATTTTTTGTGAAGAATCAACAACAAGTGGGACACGATCGTGAAGTGGAATGAAATTTATTGGATGTGTCAAAACTTTAACAAATAAAAAACTGAAAAGTGGGGCGTGCAATATTATTCGGCCCCTTTACTTTCAGTGCAGCAAACTCACTCCAGAAGTTCAGTGAGGATCTATGAATGATCCAATGTTGTCCCAAATGACTGATGATGATAAATAGAATCCACCTGTGTGAAAGTAATCAAGTCTCTGTATAAATGTACCTGCTCTGTGGTAGTCTCAGGGTTCTGTTCAAAGCGCAGAGAGCATCATGAAGACCAAGGAACACACCAGGCAGGTCCGAGATATTGTTTTGGAGAAGTTTAAAGCTGGATTTGGATACAAAAATATTTCCCAAGCTTTAAACATCCCAAGGAGCACTGTGCAAGCAATCATATTGAAATGGAAGGAGTATGCAAGAGATCCTTCCTGCCTACAGCCATCAGCATCTATAACATCTCTTAATGAAATGAGAATAACGAGTTACAACAACAAATAATTTCCCTTTGGGATTAATAAAGTATTTTTGAATTGAATTGTATCAGACCACTGCAAATCTACCAAGACCCGGCCGTCCCTCTAAACTTTCATCTCGAACAAGGAGAAGACTGATCAGAGATGCAGCCAAGAGGCCCATGATCACTCTGGATGAACTGCAGAGATCTACAGCTGAGGTGGGAGAGTCTGTCCATAGGACAACAATCAGTCGTACACTGCACAAATCTGGCCTTTATGGAAGAGTGGCAAGAAGAAAGCCATTTCTCAAAGATATCCATAAAAAGTGTTGTTTAAAGTTTGCCACAAGCACCTGGGAGACACACCAAACGTGGAAGAAGGTGCTCTGGTCAGATGAAACCAAAATCAAACCGTTTGGCCACAATGCAAAACAATATGTTTGGCGTTAAAGCAACACAGCTCATCACCCTGAACACACCATCCCCACTGTCAAACATGGTGGTGGCAGCATCATGGTTTGGGCCTGCTTTTTGTCAGCAGGGACAGGGAATATGGTCAGAATTGATGGGAAGATGGATGGGGCCAAATACAGAACCATTCTGGAAGAAAACCTGTTTGAGTCTGCAAGAGACCTGAGACTGGGACGGAGATTTATCTTCCAACAAGACAATGATCCAAAACATAAAGCCAAATCTACAATAGAATGGTTCACAAATAAACGTATCCAGGTGTTGGAATGGCCAAGTCAAAGTCCAGACCTGAATCCAATCGAGAATCTGTGGAAAGAGCTGAAGACTGCTGTTCACAAACGCTCTCCATCCAACCTCACTGAGCTCGAGCTGTTTTGCAAGAAAGAATGGGCAAGAATTTCAGTGTCTCCATGTGCAAAACTGATAGAGACATACCCCAAGAGACTTGAAGCTGGAACTGCAGCAAAAGGCGGCATTACAAAGTATTAATGCAAGAGGGCCGAATAATATTGCATGCCCCACTTTTCAGTTTTTTATTTGTTAAAAAGTTTGACACATCCAATAAATTTCATTCCACTTCCCAATTGTGTCCCACTTGTTGATTCTTCACAAAAAAATAAATTTTATATCTTTATGTTTGAAGCCTGAAATGTGGCAAAAGGTTGAAAAGTTCAAGGGGAGCGAATACTTTCGCAAGGCACTGTATCTTCATCATAAACTATTCATCTCAAAATCTTTCACTTGTACTCAACAGTCTGCCTCCTGGATGTGAGTTTGGCCAGGCTGACATGCAAAAACTGGTGCCCAAAGAGGAGAAACAATCTGGCAGCACTGCAGCAACGGCAGTCTCTGGATCTAAAAAAAATGGTAATAAAAGCATTTAATATAGATTTTTTGCTACTACTGTGTACTTGGATTACCCTTCATCAAGCTCATTCTGTTTTTACCTAACTTTGGCAGAAACTGACACAGTGTCTGTGGATTCATCTGCTGGTGGTCTGTTGGAAGGCATGTGTCTTGATGGGGACACTTTGGCTCCTATGGAGACTGATGAACCCTCTACATCAGACCCTAAGGCGAAGTCCAAACTTACCCCAGCCATGGCCACTCGAATCAAACAAATTAAACCTCTACTTTCTGGTGAGATACGTTTTAAAATGCTGTCACATAGTTTTATTTATACGTCACATATTTTTATATATAAATATTAACAATTTCTACCTTTTTTTTGTTTTACTTGAATTTAACTAATTGTCACTTCTTTTTTTTTTTTTTGCAGCATCATCTAGGTTAGGTAGGGCTTTGGCTGAGCTTTTTGGGCTGTTAGTCAAGTTGTGTGTAGGCTCCCCAGTACGCCAGCGCCGCTCTCACCATGCCACAAGTACAGGGACCACCCCTACACCTGCTGCACGAGCCACTGCCTCTGCCCTTACCAAGCTTCTTACCAAAGGTTTAAGTTGGCAACCCCCACCATACACACCTACACCACGGTTCAGGTAAGAGGAGGCTACTGCTGCTACTGTCAGTGTCATTATACAATTTATATGGAGAATGATTTAAATGTGATGATTTTGTTTGTTTCAGGCTGACCTTCTTCATCTGCTCAGTGGGCTTTACATCTCCCATGCTGTTTGATGAGAGAAAATATCCCTACCACCTCATGCTGCAAAAGTTTTTTTGCTCAGGGGGACACGACGCATTATTTGAGTAAGCTCTGCCTTACACTCGTATTAAGATCAAAATAGCATTTTGTATACTAAAACAGAGTTTTGCATCATAAAATGTTCGGCTATTAAGATCCAGTTGGTCACGCAGGGAATAATAATTTCTAAAAAAAAAAAAATCCTTCAACACTGAACTATAAAAATTCAAAAGGTTGCACCTTACAGTGTTCATTCAACATCAGTTGGTTGTTTTCTACTCATAAGAGTAGCTCTTATTTGCATTTTAAACTTAATTTGTTTTTGTGCAGGACATTTAACTGGGCCTTGTCAATGGGTGGGAAGGTACCTGTGACCGAGGGTCTTGAGCATTCTGATCTCCCAGATGGAACAGGAGAGTTCCTGGATGCCTGGTTAATGCTGGTGGAGAAGATGGTTAATCCAAGCACTGTGCTGGACTCTCCCCACTCCCTGCCTGCTAAAATGCCAGGAATCACACCCACCATGCCCCAGTTCAGTGCCCTTCGGTTTCTTATTGTCACACAAAAGGTTAGTATTTGCATAGAATGGGCATTTGAAATTATCTTCAGAAGATTGATTATTGATTCAGTATTGATTCACAAGAGTAGTCAAAACGTTGAAAATACCAAACATGGCAACAAAAAAAGCAATGAATGCATTTAAGAAATCATTCAGAATGATGACTTGATTTAAAATTTAGTGCATTTTGTTTGACTTTGCCTATAGAAATTTACTGTTTTGAGCATAGCAGCCTTCTTTAAAACTTAATAATCTTTTTTTTGTTGTTGTTGCCTTTCTTCCCACAGTGAACTTTAAACCTTACTAAATTTACTCATTTTGTTTATTAGCATATATTTGAGCATCTGAAATTGCATAAAAATACCTTATTCGCTTGATAAATATTTGTCAGTGAGAAATTAGAGGGAATTGGGAGAAATGCGCATTTCTATATCGGATTTCTAATACATTTTGAATTCTCTTCCTTCTTTTTTAAGGCTGCATTCAACTGCATTCGCAGTCTGTGGAATAGAAGGCCACTGAAGGTGTATGGTGGTAGAATGGCTGAATCTATGCTGGCCATCCTCTGCCACATACTGAGAGGGGAGCCTGTTATCCAGGAGCGTCTAGCCAAGGAACGAGAGGGAACAGCACGCCCAGATGATGAGGGGACATCCACTGGTTCTTTGGCACCAAGCGTGGTCCCGGGAGGCTCCTCAACCAGTGGAGAGGCACCTGCAGGAAGTGTAACCACTGTGGCACCACCAGGAGGATCAGCTGAAGATTCTACTAATTCTACTCCTCGCCATGAGCCCCAGGTTAACCAGGCTCAGCTCACTCAGGTACTCACTTATGACCTTTTATCTCAGCTAAGTAATTTTTTCATACAAGTTGTTTCTTTTTTAGCACAGCTTGAATGTAGTACTTTTCTGCACGTGGGTCTGTCATGACACTGACATCCTTTCATCTTGGGTCTAGTAGTCTAGGAACCGAGTGCTTTGGTGTTTTTCTTTTTCTCTTTTTTTATGAAAATGTGTGGAATTCGACTTTGTTTTTGCGGACAACTTTTTTTATTTTATTTTTTTAATGCCACTGATGCAGGCAGATTTGGTGGCACGGGTTATTCACATATTCGCTCATCTAGGTGGCCATGTTGGCAGATAATTAAAACAGATTCTGTATTTACCAGTCTCCCTCCCTTATACTCTGCATGCACTGAATCCTGGGCCACCATTTGTTTTATGACAGGAAAGATGCGGGAGAGAGAGACACGCTCAGGTCCGCCAGCAGCATCTTCAGCAGGTATAAGAGTCATCAGAGACAGAGGAAAAATTTAAAATATATGAAAGAGGCAGGAAGCATTTAAAAACTGGACCTCAGGACCTTTTGAAACTACAGTGACAGAAGACTTTGGACCAGATTTTTGTGTGGTTCTTTTTTTTCCCTTCTTACTGGAAGACATTGTGTCAAAGTTCAGTTAAAATCTTTAGAGCTTGGGGAATATGTACGAAGACCTCTCACTTATAGAAAGCAAGTAAAAAGTTGTTCCTTCGTCCTTGATAAAAAAAATAAATACCAGCTGTCTTCCGCTGTCCCCCACTTGTCACTTTGTGACTTCTAAATTTTATGCACCCTTTTTTCACATTTATTTTTTGTTTGACATCCTTTATTTGCACTCTTGTAAAAAAACACTTTTGTGGGCTTTTAGCTGATGGATATGGGTTTCTCAAGAGAACATGCCATGGAATCCCTGCTCAACACCAGCACTATGGAACAGGCCACAGAGTACCTGCTTACACATCCTCCCCCACTTCTTGGAGGAGCAGTAAGGGTAAGGCATCATGTGTTTCAAAAAATAATGCTCATGAAACCAAATTTAACAGCTGAGGTTACTCTGAATTATATCAAGGACCTGACTATGTCTGAGGAGGACCAGATGATGAGGGCCATTGCCATGTCGCTTGGGCAAGAGGTTAGCATGGAGCAGCGCTCTGATTCTCCAGAGGTTTGCCTTTTTTCACTCGTATCACATAGAAAAAACTGTTTTTTTTATTATTATTGGGACATAAAATCTACAGAATTAATCATTTAGTTGGACCCCTGTTAAAGCCATGTTTGTGTATGCTTTAGGAAGCAGCACGCCGGCGTGAAGAGGAGGACAGAAGAGCCAGGGAGCGGGCAGAAGAGGAAGAAGCACGCTGCTTGGAGCGCTTCATGGAAGCAGAGCCTCTAGACCCTCAAGAGCTACATACCTTCACTGATTCCATGCTGCCCGGTTGCTTCCATCTTTTAGATGAGCTGCCTGACACAGTTTACCGACTCTGTGACCTACTAATGACTGCCATCAAGAGGAGTGGCCCAGAGTACAGAGACCTCATCCTTGGTAAAGTCGTCGACCAGGTCAGTGGATAAATGCACACTGAAATGGCAAAATACTGTTTAGTAATGTTTTAGTGATTTTTAGGGACCATGACCAAGATTTCAGTTAACATCTGTTTAAGGCTTTTCATTTTGAATAGATTGTATTATGTTCTGATGTTGTAAACTTGAACACATATTTGAAAACTTGAATATTAAATCTAGTTTTCAAATGTATATTTGAAGTACGGTGAGCACCATTTAGAATTTCAGGCAAAATATGTTCAGCATAAACATATCTTTATATCCTCTCCAAAATTGGTAAACGTCTTTGTCTTTAAATCAAGCTTTAAATGTTTTGATCATAATAGACTGTCTGTGCCAACCTGTTTGTACATTGTGTGTGTAGGTGTGGGAGGCTGCAGATGTTCTGATCAAGGCTGCAGAGCCTCTGACCACCAATGACACAAAGACTGTGTCTGAGTGGACCAGACAGATGGCAACACTGCCTCAGGCCTCGAAGCTGGCAACACGAATTTTGCTGCTCACGTTGCTCTTTGAGGTGCCAGAATTAAAGGTTTTAACCATAAAATGTTAAATCCTAAAGGATCATTTGTTTGATTTTTGTCAGTGGTTGTCTTTGCATCCCATGCAATCTGTTTATTTTGTAGGAGCTGAAGTTGCTGGGTGCCAGAGTGGTGGAGAGCAGTGGGATTCTTGATTTGCTGATTAAGCTCCTTGAGGTTGTGCAACCCTGTCTCCAAGCAGCTAAAGAACACAAAGACATTCAGACACCAAAGTGAGTTTTTAATCTCCTTGCATTTGGACCAAATTTTATCAGACTCAATACACTTTATGAACATTTGTTAATCATTAAAACTTGGTTTACAGATGGATTACACCAGTGCTGTTGCTCATTGACTTTTATGAGAAGATGGCAGTCTCTTCAAAGCGAAGAGAACAAATGAACAAGGTATGTAACCATTCTCTACGAGTCCTATTGTACAAGTTGATATTTACATGAGAACACATACACAGAAGAAATATATTTTACTGTAGAGCCATGAGTAGAAGCTCGAGACAAAATTTACAAATAAACATGTTTTTGTTTAGGATATCATGTACTAAAATTCTGTTGAGTTATTTTGTTTTGGTGTGCAGTTCTTTTGACTTTCTTTTATGAATAAACTATATACTGGCAGAAAATACCTTCTGGTTGCTACTTCATATGAAATAAACTCAACTCAATCAATCTGAATTTTTTTATTTTTTAACTGAGCTAATAATAAATTTTTTTTGTTTGGTGGCCAAAGAGTTCTTGTGTAGACCCTGCACGACACACAAGTTTGTATGATGCTGTGGTTTGGTGCTTTGCAGAGTGGTAAGCCTTTTTTGTTTGTTTGTTTTTGTTTCTATAGTGTCTGCAGCCCAATGGAAATAATTGGCGATGGTTTGATGATCGTTCAGGTCGTTGGTGCAGTTACAGTGCATCCAACAACAGTACCATCGACTCAGCATGGAGAGTTGGGGAGAGCAGCGTCCGCTTCACAGCTGGACGGAGGAGATACACTGTGCAGTTTAACACTATGGTGCAGGTATATACATGAATTACTCTTGTGTATATGAATATGATTGATTGTCCCATGGTTTGCTGATTTACTCTTCCTTAACTAAATAACTTCCTGTTGGTTAGGTAAATGAAGAAACTGGAAATAGAAGGCCAGTGATGTTGACTGTTCAGAAAGTGCCTCGTGTTACCAAGCCTTCCAAGACTGGTAACATTACGGACTCTGAGAGAGAGGAGGGAGACAAGGGCAAAGTGGAAGAAAGCCAGGCTGACCTAGACGCAGGGGCAACAGTGGAGATGAGTGCTTCTAAGGACGATTCCAGCCAACTAAAAGAGCCCCCCTCCTGTCCAATAGTAACCCTGGAGTTGGACTACCCTCAGCGTTCTGACATTGTTGTCAAAGGCCTGGCTGATGACATGACCACTGTTTTAATTCGGGCCTGTGTCAGTATGATAAGTGTTCCTGTGGACCCGGACACTCTTCATGCCACACTGCGTCTTTGTTTGCGTCTTACACGCAACCACCACTATGCAATGATGTTTGCTGAACTGAAGAGCACACGGATGATTCTGGGATTGACGCAGAGCTCTGGCTTCAATGGCTTCACCCCACTCGTTACTTTGCTGTTCAGACACATCATAGAAGATCCTGCCACTCTGCGGCACACCATGGAGAAGGTTGGTAAACTCCCATACTTTTCATTTAAATCAAACAGCTTTTGAGAATACTGAAAGCGTTTTTATATTCCCAATTTGTTTTGTGACAAAAAAGTTGAATTTGCAAGATCTGTTCTTGCCTTAAACCTATTCCTCACTACGTTGCCAAAGGTGGTGAGGTCAGCTGTGACCAGCGGAGCAGGTAGCACCACCTCAGGAGTTGTCTCAGGCAGCCTTGGTTCCAGAGAAATCAATTACATCCTCCGTGTCCTGGGCCCTGCAGCCTGTCGAAACCCTGAATGTTTTATTGAAACTGCCAGCAATTGTATTCGCATTGCTCTGCCTGCTGCTCGTGGAGCTGGAACAAGTGAGTGTACAAACATATTTTATGTGAAATAACTTAGACAAAAACCTGACCAAAAAAGTACTTTTTTTATTTGAAGTTATAAGTGCATAAAATTAGAGATTTATAAAGATTTCTATCTCTTAATGTATGACACTTTCCTTCATAAACATTCTTTTTATCCTACAGCCTCTGATGATGAGTTTGAGAACCTTCGAATTAAGGGGCCGAATGCTGTGCAGCTAGTGAAGACCACCCCTTTGAAACTGTCTCCCTTACCTCCCATTCCTGACACCATCAAAGAAGTCATATGTGACATGCTCAATGCTTTGGCTGCCTATCATGCCCCTGAAGAACGTAAGACATTTTTATCAAATCTGACAACTGTTGGTTTTGGGAGTTTTATATGTAGTTTGATGGAGTAAACTCTTGGAATATTTTTGCCATTTATACATTTGTCTGTTGCAGCTGAGCGTTCAGAAGAACGAGCTGCAGCCCCTGGGAGTCAAGACCTATGCCAGATTTTGCAGGATGTCGGTGATGATGTTTACCAGCAATACCGTCTCACCAGACAGGGGAGTGACTTTGACTCCCAGTCAGCATTCCATATCAATGTAAGTCTAATTCTAGGTAATCCTGTATAGTTATGTATTGAGTAATTCTAATTTTTATTTATGCATTTACAATTATGGACTTGCAAATTGTCTGTCCAGGCACAAGTGTTTGCTGCTGATGGAGGTGTGGCAGAATCTTCCCAGTCTGGCACTCCACAAGGAGAAGGTAGAGCAATTAAACTCTAGAAAAGATGTGCTGTTCACCTCGTTGTAACAGCTACAATGTGATACAAAAGTCCTGAGCCACACTTGATTTCTTCAGATTTTACCTTCAAGGAAACTGAGTTCCTCTGTATTTATGAGTAAAAGTGGTCTTCAAATTATTGACCCTTTTAAGCTTGAAGGTTTTTTGCTACATACTGGATTTGAAGTGTTTACACACATTTTAATTAGATATTGAATTTGTGTCCATTTTCCTTGGAAACTATGCAAAGAGTTATTTAACCTTCCTGCAGTTCTTGGGTCAAAACAATCCAGGCGGCCTCAGTCTTAACACTAAGCCCCTCATGGTTCATTTTAACTTTAGTGCATCATCTTCCTTTAGCTTTCATCACATTGTTCGAGAAGCTGTCAGTCTATTTTTGTTCATTACATAGTGACTATCATAGTTTTATTACAGTAGTTCCTCATTTATCACGGGGAATCCATACCCTGAATACCCACAATGAGTCTCTGTGCCTCTGCTGCTGTCAGCCACCTGCAAGCGCTCTTGGCCACGCCCACTCATCCATGCTGCACGCAGATCAGCTGATCTCAGCTGCTGCAGGAGGAAGTTTATCCTGCAGTAAGGGTCTCACAGAGGCGCAGGCGGAAGCTTTTTGTGCAGCTCTGGGCTGCACAAAGGAGCAGCAGGTGTTAAATAATAAAAAATTAATTTTAAATAAAAATTCCATGTCTGTCGTACGGCTCGTCCATCAATCAGCCAGTTGTGTGCCATGTCAAATCTTATTTTGAAAAACCACGATAGAACGAATTTGTGATCAACGAACTGCAAAGTAGTGAGGGACTACTGTACTGCTTAAATGTTTGAGATAATCCATATTTGGATTCCTTTTTTTTATTATCCTGTTCTCTAAATTTGATTTATTTTATAGAATTAACTTGAAGCTTTTAAGTTTGTGTTTTATGAATGTAAGTCATATCCTGTTATGCAAACTTTTCCAGCTTCCACACCAGAAGAAATGCGTGAGGAGAAGAAAGAACAGGAGGGAGAGAAAAGTACAAGCTCAGATGAAAGTAAAGCAGCTAAAGTCAAAGCAAGCAAGCCTCTAATGCCAACATCAACCATCTTGAGACTGCTGGCTGAACTTGTTCGCTCTTATGTGGGCATCGCCACATTAATCGCCTCCTATTGCTACACTGCTGGACAGTCTGAGCTTATTAAAGAGGTGAGTTGTATTTTTCACTAATAAAAGGTCTCCTTGTCAGCATACTATCTTCCTCCCAATAAATCTTTCACTTGTTTCTATCCTAACAGGATTGCAGTGTTCTAGCGTTTGTGCTTGACCACTTACTGCCTCACACACAAAATTCAGAGGACAAGGACACCCCAGCCTTGGCACGGCTCTTTTTAGCCAGCCTAGCAGCTGCCGGCACAGGCACCGATGCCCAGGTGGCCCTGGTGCATGAAGTGAAGGCTGCCCTCAGTCGAGCATTAGCGATGGCAGAAGGAGCAGAGAAACATGCCAGGTAAGTGGCTCTAAAATACATCTTTTAGTGTCACAATGATACTAAAAACCTGGATTTCAAACTTTTTGATTCTTTTTAAATTTCACAGGCTTCAGGCTGTGATGTGCATTATCAGCACCATCATGGAGTCGTGCCCCTCCACATCCACTTTCTATAGCACGGCAGCAGCCAAGACTCAACATAATGGCATGAACAATATCATAAGACTCTTTCTCAAGAAAGGTCTGGTCAACGACTTGGCCCGTGTGCCTCACAGCCTAGATTTGTCCAGGTAAAATGTTTCTCTGATCAGTCTCAAATTATTGAAATCAAATGGACTACTCAAGTAAAGTCAGAGATCATGTGGTGCTGAAATTTATTATTGCTTGTTTATTTTATTTTATTTTTTAAAATGCTTGTTACATCTAGCATTTCCCTTCACATAAAACATGTTTATTTTATTTTTTGTCTTCTATATTTGGATGCTACTCAGCATTTTTCATTCTTCACTAGCATGGACTCACCTATTTAAAATATTTAAAAGTATAATTATGTAAAACCTTAATTTCTTTTTAATTAAATTATTGTTTATAATTGGTAATCCAGACCATTCAAATAGTAGCTTATGCATACCTATACATTTGAACTTTATTTTGTAATTTTATTATTATTATTTTTTTTCAGAATTCAGTTTTTATTCTGGTTATTTAAAATGTGTTAACTGTTCTTCCTTCAGTCCTAACATGGCCAACACAGTGAATGCTGCACTGAAGCCTTTAGAGACTTTGTCACGCATCGTTAACCAGCCCAGCAGTCTTTTTGGTGGAAAAGGAGGCTCCAGCAAAAGCAAGACAGAAAATGACACAGTGGGCACTGCCAGGGATAGTAACAGCAACACACAGGACCAAGGTATCCGCATAATAACGATATGATCTGCAATCACTCAGCTGTTCTGCTTACACCCATTGCTAATGTGTGGTCTCTGGTCCAGGAGAGTCTGGAGAAACAGAACCAGTGGATGGCAGTCACAGGGTCCAGGGACCAGACAGTGATCTCATGGATGGAGAAACAGAGGGAGACACCGTGGTTATTGCGGGTCAGCCGGAGGTTCTAAGTACGCAAGCTATGCAGGTGAGAAATCAGTGCATTACACAATTCTTTTAATAGTTTATTTTTAACATCTTCATTTAAAACTAGAAAAGTGATCATTTCCAAAAATGGTTGTACGGTGTAAGGCACATTTATTCATCTTGCTGGTTACTTGTTTGTTGAAGCAGAATCTGTACATAATCTGTTTTATGTAGGTAGAGAATGAGTTGGTGGACCTGATTGATGAGCTATTGGAGAGAGATGCTGGCAATGGGAACAGCACAATTATAGGTAAACCACACAAGCAAATTACAAGATGACAGTGAAGGTTCATAGAAATGTCTACACTAGTAATTTATGCTATCAGCAAACCTAACATGTGATAAATAAAATTTTAATTACTGTGAAAGGAGATTTTTTTTATGATTCAAAATTTAACAATATGAAAACTCTTGCACACAGCCCAAGCACAGCACATGCATCATGTTGTCTTTCCTATCAATTAGTGGGACGTAGTGGTGAGGATGAATCTCAAGAGGATGTGTTAATGGACGAAGCTCCATCCAATATCAGCCAGGCATCCACTCTTCAGGCCAACCGGGAAGGTATGGCACACATACATTCAAATGTGATTTATATATTATTATTTTATTTTTATTTTTTTTTTTACTTTTTGTGTGTGTGTGCAGCTCTGGTTTTGACACAAACTAAAACTATACACAGTAAAATGCACAAAATTTAAAAAGCTGTTTAAAACATATTACTTAAAGTCTGTACTTCTAGTGTAAAGATGTCGGTAAGAGACGAAAGAACCAAAGGAAAACTTGTCAGACACATTTTATACAGTTTAAAAGCTAAAAGACCAGGTGAAAACATCAGGTTCTGCCATTTGTCCTAATAATGATTATCAAAACTTAACACTGTGGCTGGTAGGAATGCACGATAAAAACGCTACACAGTAGAAATGATAGAAATTTAGCCTACGATAGAGATCTGTCTTCTACTGGCTAACCGCAGTAATGCTGTGTCTGATGTAAAATCAGAGTTGTCAGTTTAATCGTTACTTTTTTTAGTTGAAAACTGTGCATAAGTGGTGTTCAAGTATAAAATCAGAGTGGTCATTTTAATCGTTAACTTTTTTTGAGCTGAAAACTGCGCAAGTGGTGTTAAAGTCTTTTCTTCAAAAGCTAAGTAGCGAAGCTACAAGCTAACTACGGTCTGCTTGCCATAGTGTCGCCGTATTCGTACACATGCGCAAAACGCTGTGTTCCGTCAAAAGTTAAAGTTAGCGTCAGTCAGCTTTAGAGAAACCTGCTCTCTGATCTGTGAAAAGAACGCTGTGTTGTGTGATTTTACTGCGAAACCCTCTGGTTAAAGCCACAGACTCATTGTGTCAGTTCTCCTTAAAGCGGAAAGTGGCTAGAGGGTTGGAGGGTGAAGTGTTTCAGTGTAAAATGCTGCTCTCTTGCTGTTCATTTCTTAAGTAAGAATACTGGAAACTGTTAAGAGTTAACAACATATTCTTTTGTTTAAAACATGCCTAAAACTACGTTTGATATCTTTAGCACTACAAGAAAGAAGCCTAATACTTGATTTGTTTATTATTTAAAAACTCTCTGGACCTAGTAGTGGAATTTTCTTAATTCAAAATAAATGATGGCAAAAGGACACCTATGCCTTTTTTTATTCCTATTGCAAGTTTTATGCCAAAAACATATTGTGATATATATTGTTATCGCCACCCTTCACAACACATATCATGATATGAATTTTGTTGTATCGCACATTCCTGGTGGCTGGTTTTACTGACACAGGAACTGTGTGTGTAAATTCTTCCTCAGACTCGATGAATATTCTCGAACCAGAGGATGAGGAACACACACAGGAGGAAGATTCAAGTGGCAGCAATGATGATGAAGACAGCCAAGATGAGGAGGAGGAGGAGGAAGAAGAGGAGGAAGAGGATCAGGTACTGATAAATGCAGTTAAGTTCATCACATAATTATTGTTCTCTTTAATACTCATGTCTGCTGCTTTTTCCTAAGGATGATGAAGAAGGAGATGAGGATGATGATGATGAAGGCTCAGAAATGGAGTTGGATGAAGATTTCCCCGATATCAATGCTGCACCGCATATTCGCTTTGAAAGATTTGACAGAGATGATGATCTCATCATTGAGTTTGACAACATGTTTTCCAACAACAGTGAGCAGAAACATTTATTGTCTTTGAATAATTTGGTAACTGAAATTTCTCAAGTTCTTTTATTTTTAAAAACCAGACTTTATTGAACTTTGGTATGTCCTTTGATCTACAGTTAACAAAACAGTTGTGCTGTGAGTTGTATTTAACCTTTCAACTGTTTACTGTTCTTTTTTCCCCCTCCCCATCAGCTGACATCCCGTCCTCCCCAGGGAACATCCCCAGCTCCCACCCTCTGATGGTGCGCCATGCTGACCACGGGTCTCTTACTCTGGGTGTGGCAGGCACTAGTAGCCGCCTGGCACAGGGTATGGGTCGCAGCCAGCGAACATTGCGCCAGCTCACCGCAAACAGTGGGCACACCATCCACGTCCACTACCCTCACAACCGCCAGCCCAACCCTCCACTCATTTTGCAAAGGTGCGACCAAAGGCTAATTACTACTTATATTCTACAACAACTTTCTTCAACTTTTTTATTTTATTAAAAAAGTAATTATATACTCTCCTTTTTTTTCCATTTAGATTGTTGGGCCCCAGTGCTGCAGCAGATATTTTGCAGCTGTCCAGCTCTCTGCCTCTGCAGTCTCGTGGTCGGGCTCGGCTTTTGGTTGGAAATGAAGATGTGCACATCATTGCACGTTCTGACGATGAGTTGCTAGATGACTTTTTTCATGAGCAGAGCAGCACTGGGGGGCAAGCAGGTAAGCATCGCAATGAGGTTCTGTCAAATTTTTCTAGGAATTAATATTTTGAACTACTAACCTGTTTGTTTTCTCTCTCAAGGTACTCTCTCTAGTATTCCCACTGCCTTAACGAGATGGACTGACGAGTGTAAGGTGCTGGATGCTGAAAGTATGCACGACTGTGTAGCAGGTTAGTTCTTTGTGAACTATAAATATATTTAAGTGCTTTCTTTTTAAATATTTGTAGTAATAATGTCTCTATTGATAATTTAAGAAGGTGTTGATGCTTCTGGGAAGTTTATACAATAGAAATTAATATCACAAAGTAGAAATATGAAGGTCCATCTAGTTGGATTTATTCCCCGTTAATTTTAACTTTATAATTTGTTTGATAACTAAAATAACAAGACTTCAGTTAATTGACTATTCAAATATTTTAAAATAATTCAAATACACAGTAATTACACAATTTGAAGACCAAAGTTTTAGTAAAATGATAACTGATAAGCTGTGGAAACTAAATTATCTTTATGATTAAATCAGGTTTAAAAAATTAAGGGCAAGTTCAGTCAGATCAGAGCTGCATTTTGACCAGACAATTCGTCTAAATTTGACAGATGTAATTTGACAGATGTGTAATTCTGATTCTCATGCATAATGTTCAGTGGTGAAGGTGCCTATCCTGCAGCATTTGGAGAGTTTAAGGGATGAAGAGCTGGAAGAGCGCAGAGAAAAGAGACGGAGGCAGCTGGCTGAGGAGGAGGAATTCAAGCAAAATGAGAGGAGGGCTTCTGAACAAGTCAGAGAACAGAATCTACAGGTGGGCAAAAATACAATAAACTAAAAGTTAGTTGGCTGAGGGGCCAAAACACCAGATTCTAGAAACGTATCAACCATTTTTGTCTCATCTGATCTGTGAACAAGATTAAATGTTGCACCGTCATCTGCTCCAAAAATGCAAATGAATTGAAGTTTCAAATAACTTTTATTATTATTTTTTATTTAAATAACTTTTAAATTGAATTTTATTGAATTATTGATTAAGCAGATGTTTACACTGGCAAAATGAGGTTTCTGTGGTGTCTTTCTGGCCCACGGGAAAACAGTTGAGTTCTTAAAAAATTATTTAAGTTACATTGTGACCAAATGTAGCTGAGTCAAAACAAGGTAATGAAAAAGAGAAATTAAATAATTTTTGTTTTTGTTCTTAGGGTTCTGGATTGGGAACAATTAATGGCACGGAGAACACTGCAGGTACTGATATTTGCTGTATTAACATTGTTTCTTTCTATCATGATGTTAACATTTTCTGACATGTATCGACTGGACATCTCTGTGAAGGGGTAGCAAGAGATGGATTACAATGCATGCTGTGGGATGAGGTAGTAGTTTGTATAGTTTTAGGATCACACCAGATCTGGGAGATAACTATACAGTCTACTGTCTTTCTTACGGCAGCGCCATACCAGCTGGTCTTCTTTATTTTGTTATAAGGAAGTGAATCATATAATATTGTTTGGATTACACTTGTTAAACTCAAAATTATTGGCCTTTGTTGTTTTCCAAAGCATCTTGCTGTGCATTTTGTGTACAAATTTGCTTCGTGCAGTCAAATGATATTTTAAGCGAGAAGAAACTTAACCTCTACAATAAAGACATCTTTTGTCTCTATAATGCTGTGGGTGTAACTTTGCTGACATGGTTTGCATCCACCAATCCCCTTGAAGGAAAAGATCACTGAGCTATCATGAAGTTGTTCTGAGTAATCACCTTTATTCTATAGTGGAGCATATCCTGGTTGAATTGATCTCTTTCAGAATGACGAAAGGTCCTTTCTGAAAGGTACTAAAAGTCTCTCCCACCCACCCCCACCCCCCTTCTTTTTTTTTTTTGCTTTGGACTCAGTTATCAGTACACCCACTTGTGGGAAATGAAATATTTGGACCTGTATAATATTTCTAATACTGTATTTGGACAAACTATATTTTGGAAGAAGGTATCATTCCGTCAGTAGAGTTAGAGATCCAGAGATTAACACCTTGCTATTATGCTGTTTTTTTCAGTTCTCGCCAGTATGCTTTCTGCAGCAGCTGCCTTTGATGTGGTGAGGTAGTAAGTTGTGTTGTTAAAGGGGCTCAGGATTTTGTGCCCTATACAGGAGATAACTATACAACTTACTGCCTTCCTCATTAGAGGTCTTTTACATCTTTATTCGAAATGATGAACAATTGTTTCTTGTGTATGTGTTCACATTGCTTTCCTTTCCTATAACATTAGTAAGAAATGCCTTGAGTTGTTTATAAGCACTTTTCAGCTGCAGTTGCTTGTGCTGTACTGTGGAAAAAATGTTTCCAACATTGTGCTTCGTTGTAAGGTTAAAATAGCATGTGATATATGTTGATTACAATTATGAGTTTTAAAATCTGTATTTAAAAAAAAAATAAACACCTGCTTTAAAAATTCTGTCCCCCTGGATGTTGCAGAGGGTGAGCAAGTTCAGGATGGTACAATGTCATGTCTAGACACACCCAGGGTTTCAGAGGGTTTCCTCACTGCTCCTCCGTCTGGAGAAGTGACTCCAACCACACCCGCTCCTCATGAACAGGCACTGGTCTCTTTGGAGACTGCTATTAGTCAGCAGGTCCACCAGCCAATTGCTGACCTCCTCCTGGCTGAGTCACATGCCAGCTCACTGGCTGCTCTGGCTGGTGCTGGCCTTCCATCTTTGTCAGCACCTGAGAGGCCACACAGTGAAGCAGAAGCATCTCAGATGGAAATGTCCCCAGCACCAATTATCAGTGAGAGAGGTGGAGGAGGTGTTGGTGGAGGAGTTTTGGATGAAGCAAGAGAAGGTACACTTAACTCTAAAATCTCAAAATAAATTTACCAACAATAATATAAAACATTGTGTGTTAATTGCAATTGATGATAGAATCATAGCTTTTTGAACATAATTTTAATTGTAATGTTTTTTATTTACTCAGCCTCCATTAGTCCAGATATTGTAGAGAATTCAGAGCCTGCAGTGGTTGGTGTTTCACAACTGGAAGGGTCACCAATGGACACGAGCAGCCCTGCATCTGCTACACAGGAAGAAGTTTCGTCCAACCCTTCTCAAACTACTCAGCTGTCACAAGAGCTGTCTGGCAGCAGGGAGAGTGGGCTGACTGACAGGCAGACAGATGCTGAAACTGGGTGAGTGTTACATTAAAGTGTCTTCTACCTCCTTAAACAGAGGGTTTAGTTTGCAATGTATTAGATTTTTTTTCTTAAACCAAAACAAGAAACTTTGTTGTTCAGTAAAATATGAAAGTGTGTGGACTTTCCTACAAAAACATGACATTGTCTGTCCCTTTTAAGTTTTTTAATGTGTTACATTCTTTAACAGCTCCACATCTATTTCATCCCCTGGGGAAACTATGCCCAGGAGTGATAGTGTGGACAGCCAGTCTCAGGCCATTCAGGAGGAACCTCTCCCGTCCACCAGCAATGAGGAGGAGGACCCACTTGCAGGTTAAATTGGTTGATCAGTGTTGAGTGCGAGACCCTACTTTGAAAGATCACTTTAAAACATTTCCTAATGTTTAACTTTTTTTTTTGTCTGAACAGGAATCAACTTACCAGAAGGTGTGGACCCCTCCTTCTTAGCAGCTCTTCCGGAGGACATTCGTCGAGAGGTGCTGCAAAATCAGCTTGGCATCAGACCGCCGTCTCGTCCTCCTGTTACCACAACGTTACCCTCCACTAATGCACCTGTACTTGGAGGACCAGGGGTTACAGAGGTCAGCCCTGAGTTCCTGGCAGCATTACCACCTGCCATCCAAGAGGAGGTGAGAGATTTTGAAAAGTTAGATTACAGAAGGCAAAATGTTTTTGTTTTGATCTTCAGTCAGATTAGCATAATCATTGATAATCAGGTCATTTCAATGAGCGTGTTGATGATTGTTTTAGGTTCTTGCTCAACAACGAGCTGAGCAACAGCGTAGAGAACTGGCTCAACAGCCTCTACAGGGAGACTCCCCACTGGACCCAGTCACCTTCATCCAGACTTTGCCCTCAGAGCTTCGCCGTAGTGTCCTTGAGGATATGGAGGACAGTGTGTTGGCTGTTATGCCTCCCGACATCGCTGCTGAAGCAGCTGCATTGCGTAGAGAGCAAGAGGCACGTCAGAGACAACTGATGCACGATCGGCTGTTCGGTCATAGCTCATCTTCAGCCCTTTCAGCAATCTTGCGCTCACCGGCCTTCACCAGTCGATTAGGAAGTAATCGTGGTGTTCAGTACACCCGTCTGGCTGTCCAAAGAGGAGGAACATTTCAAATGGGTGGAGGAACAAATCACAGGTGAAGAAAAACTCATTGCTCCTGTTGACTTTTATTATTTACTTGTCTCCAAAAGTGTGTGTGAGGCAGTTTAGAAATATGAAATTGTTTGTACAAATATTTTAAATCTTACTCCAGTGACACTGCAATTATAACTCAAACAAAATATGCGCTTTATTTTCAGACCATCCAGTTCCAATGTGGACTCTTTGCTGCGCCTGCGAGGACGTTTGCTGCTGGACCACGAGGCTTTGTCTTGCCTGCTGGTTTTGCTGTTTGTAGATGAACCAAAGCTTAACACCAGTCGTCTGCACCGTGTTCTCAGGAACCTCTGCTATCATTCTCAAACACGTGGGTGGGTCATCCGCAGCCTGTTGTCCATCCTCCAACGCAGCAGTGAAAGTGAGGTATGTCTGGAGACCTCACGCCTAGAAGATTCTCGTGGCAAGAGAAGCGCCCAAGGAGGCTGTGGCGGGAAAGGCCCAGTCAGCTCTTCTCACTCTTCTTCATCTTCAGCCTCCTCCTTAGAGCTATTGAACAGGGTGGAGTCTCGTAGCTCCAGCCAGCTCTCCTGGCTCTCTGTCTCTATGGATGCAGCTTTGGGCTGCAGGACAAACATTTTCCAGATTCAGCGAGTATCAGGCAGGAAGCACGCTGATCGACATTCAGCTGGCGGCTCCACAGCATCAGGAACGCTGGGGGGCGGAGTCCCAGGCACTGCAGCAGGTGTCACATGTGCTGGAGGTGGTGGCTCTACAGTTCACATCCACCCACAAGCTGCTCCAGTGGTCTGTCGGCATGTTTTGGACACACTCATTCAGCTTGCAAAGGTGAGCAGCTCACTGTGTGGATCTACATTTGCTACTGTCTTTGTGATGTAATCAAAGAAATTGTCAGTGAAGTTACAATATTTAGTCTCTCTTTTTTTTTTTTTTGCAGGTGTTTCCCAGCCACTTCACCCAGCAGCGATGCAAGGATTTATCAATTTCTTCTTCTGATCTGGATCCTCGACTTTCTTCAGGTTCTTCTGGTTTAGGGAGTGGAGGTTTGAGCTCTAGGTCAGGGTCTCAGTCCCAAAGCAACCCCAATGCCTCCAACACACAGAACCCTCTGGGCTCATTTGCTGCTACCCCTCAGTCTTTAGGCATTTCCACAGATTTTTGGGACTTGCTTGTCAAGCTTGACAACATGAATGTCAGCCGCAAAGGCAAAGCCTCTATGAAAATGGTGCCTCTGGGTGGTGGTGCAGAGGCTGAAGGTGCACAGTTCAGCTTAGAGACTTCTCCTCTTGGCCAGCTGATGAACATGCTGTCTCATCCCGTAATCAGGCGGAGCTCCTTGCTCACAGAAAAGCTGCTGCGCCTTCTCTCCCTCATATCCATTGCTCTACCTGACAACAAGGCCACTGAGGTGCCTGCTGGACATCCAACCCCACAGGCTGCCAATTCTAACACAACAAGTTCAGGAGCCACTGTCTCAGTCGCCGCACAAGGCACAACATCAGTGGTCTCTGTGCAGCCCACTGTGGCAGTTGCTGGGACCTTGGTAGGAGCTGTAGCACAGAGTACATCCTCAGGGACAAGTCTGTCAATCCCCCAGGCATCCTCCACTACAATCATTATACCCACATCTACTGGAACAATCTCTACAGGTACTGGTAAACTCATTGAATGAAATATCTCAAGTTCATTTAGAAATTACTTGAAAAATATTACCCATAAATTGTCTGTTTTGCTAAAGTAGGAAAACAGAGGGGCACTGCTGGTATTACAGAGAGTGAAAAGATGGCCTCCGCTGGACTCACTGAGAAACAACTACAACTTTCTGTTGAGGTATGGAAAGAAAATAGTTTAAAATCTCACAAGGGGACAGTCCTGCTTTGTTTGTAACTCAGGACTGTGTTCATGTGAGCTTTGCTTAAAAAAGTGACTTTAAGAGAGAGTAACTGTCATCACACTTAAAAAAAACAGTTTGAAAAGACGCAGAGCCAATAAACAAAACCACTTGGAATGTGAAAAGTTGTTGTTAAATATTGCGATGACAATTATCAGTTTTGATAAACTCAAATTTTCTTCACTTTCTCTTGTCATTACTCTCATCTGAACCAGGTGTGGGCGTCATGGCCAGTCCGTTAGATTAACAAAGTATATTTTTTTGTATGCAGAATAGAAAAGCATGGTACTTGAAATATGATCGTCTATGATTTATCGTAGCCCTTTGCAATATTGATATGGCGTTCACTGATATTGCGATGGTTTTTAATATATTGTACAGCTCTAATTTTGAGTGTGAGCATATAAGTTTGCCAACATTGCTTTGTCTAAATAAGAGAAGAAAGGTTTTAAATCTGAATAATACAAATTAATTTACTGAAATGACTGTAAAACATTACCACAACAAAAAAACGTTTGTCTCATAGCAACTTGGTTTACTTTGGTTAAAGTAAAAGCTCGTGTTAGTATTTGTTAGATGTTTTTGTTTTATGTTTACTTTTTATTTTCATTTGACTGATTCCTAATTCTTTATTGCACTCCTCCTCAAAAGGTGTTGACGTCTCACTCGTGTTCAGAGGAGGGCCTGGAGGATGCTGCTAACATTCTGCTGCAGCTGTCCAGAGGCGACTGTGCCACCAGAGATACTGTGCTCAGACTGCTGCTCAGTGGAGCTAGACACCTCGGATACACTCTGTGCAAACAGATCGGTCAGTTGTTATAGTTTATTTTATTACTCTGTTTTGCATAATTTCTCATTATTTTCTTGTTTAAAATACTTAGTTTATTCAAAAAGTTAAAAAAAAAAATAAACATTTCCCTCAGGCACGTTACTGGCTGAACTTAGAGAGTACAACTTGGAGCAGCAGAGGCAGGCACAGTCTGACTCGCATTCACCTGACGCACCTCCTGAAGAATCCTCCATCTCAGCCAGACTAAAGGGCAAAATGACCAGCAGGTAAGTGAGAGGTGTTTGTGGACTGCACTCTGTTATCACAGACCAAAGAATGTAGCACGTTTTAATTTCTTTTAGTTGGCCATAGTGACCTGACAGAGATGATATGTTAAATATATAATCTTGTTGGGCACAGGTTTGATGGGTCAGAGAGCGTGGTGATTGTGGCTGCACAGAAACGTACACTGGGGGGCCGTGAATTGCAGCTTCCCTGTATGAGCTCACTAACATCCAAAACATCGACGCAGAAGTTTTTCTTGCGAGTGCTGCAGGTTATAATCCAGTTGCGTGAAGACACTCGACGTGCCAACAAAAAAGCCAAACAAACGGGTCGATTAGGTAAGAAGAAGAAGCCGTTCAGCTCCATTCTTGGTCTGAATCTTTATTTTAATGAGTGATAAAACTGTTCTTTTCTGAAATTTCAGGCTCCAGCAGTTTAGGCTCAGCGAGCAGCATCCAGGCTGCCGTGCGTCAGCTTGAAGCTGAGGCTGATGCCATCATCCAGATGGTGAGGGAGGGCCAGCGTGCACGTCGACTCCAGCAAGCTCCCCCACCAACCGCCCCCTCTGCCTCTGCCGCCGGATCTTCTGTGGCTGCCTCCCATGCTCCCACTGGTGCTGCTCCCCCTACTGGCACGGCTGCTGCTGCCACGGTTAGCATGGGCTGCTCTAACAGCAGGCACACCCATACTTAATAAACACTGCACACACACACCGCACAGTAAAACACAATTTGAAGTGGATAAAAGAAGATATAGAAAATTTGTCTCATTAGTATAGTTAGAATTATTTATTATGGCATGCATCATGGTAAATGTGAAATGAATTATCCACTGACTTTCTTCATATCTAATTTGACCATAGCTGTGTTGTCTTCATGCAGTGTAGAAACTAAGCTAACCATTACATTGCAAATATTTTGACTGCTATATCTGTAAATGTGATGCAGTAATATCTCACCCTGTCCCTTTCTACCCCAGGTGGTTTATGCATTGTGACATCATATTTGTGGTCATGGTGAATGTTGACAGCCCCATCAGACAGATATGCCTTCATTCATTGCATTATGTAGCAGTATGTCACACTGACATGTTTTGTTTGAAAATATTAGGTAGATATGAATGTGCTGTACTGCTAATGTCTCTGTTGGCTGTTTTGGCTTCGTGCTTCTTCCCCAACATGCTTCCCTAAAAAAAGAGAGAGAGAGAAATGTCTTCTCTTTTTGAATCAGAAGAATGTCATCTTGCATGGCAGTTCTAGTCACTCTGCATTACTGTAAAACATTATTATAATTGTTCTGTTCATGATGATTTACCTGGTTTGTTCTCTGTAGTCTGAAGTGCAATCAGTACCTGAAGCCCAGTCAGCACAGAGGGATGATTCTCCAATGGACGTGGACCAGCCATCTCCTATAGTGCAAGACGCTGCACCACTGGGTATGAAACACGTTCAGTTTCCTAATGAAAACTTAAAACTCTTATTTGCTTGGTAAATTATTAAATTAACCTCTCTTCCAATGATTGCAGTGTCTACAATTTTATTTTATTTTTTACTTCTACTGAGACAGTTGTTTGTGGCTATCGTAATGCTCATTTTACTATTACGATGGTAAAATGAGCATTAACAAAGACAAGTGTTCACCTCACAAATTCTGAAGCAGTCCATCAGTGAAAACCATTTATGCAAATGATCTGAATTCGATTTTTCTCTTCTCTTCTAGATGAAGAGGGAAATGGTCAGTCAGAAAGTGAAGAGAAGGTTCCTGACCTCCCTCTGCTCAGTGAGCAGCTGCTGTTGGATGAACTATGGGACATGCTTGGGGAGTGCCTGAAAGAGCTGGAGGAGTCTCATGACCGGCATGCTGTGTTGGGTAGGTGGAACGAGCCTTTAAAAAAATAATTTATCTAAACCGTTTTATCTGTTGAAGGATTTTTGTTTTGAGAAGAATTTTTGTGACCGTTTTGTGTCTCCAGTGCTCCAGCCTGCTGTAGAGGCCTTCTTTTTAGTTCATGCCACGGAACGAGAGAGCAAACCTCCTGTGAGGGACACACGGGAGAGTCAGCTTTCTCACATCAAAGATGAGCCTCCACCACTGTCCCCAGCACCCCTGACACCCGCCACACCTTCATCTCTGGACCCATTCTTTTCCAGGGAACCGTCCTCTATGCATATATCTTCAAATCTGCCACCAGACACCCAGAAGTTCCTCCGGTTTGCTGGTGAGCCTGAAATGTTCAAAAGATAAGTGTAAAGCTTTATTTGATTGTGTTGTGCAGGTTCTCACGTGTCTGTTTTACATTTTCAGAAACTCACCGCACTGTGCTGAATCAGATCCTGCGACAGTCAACCACTCATTTGGCTGATGGGCCTTTTGCAGTGCTGGTCGACTACATACGCATCCTGGATTTTGATGTTAAGAGGAAGTAAGAGAAATTCTTACATATTCTCCAAGTACCATGCTACACACAATTTAAGTTGCTAATGTTTTTTTGTTTTTTTCTTCCCCGTTTTGTGCAGATACTTCCGTCAAGAGTTAGAGCGACTGGATGAAGGCCTGAGAAAAGAGGACATGGCTGTCCACGTGAGACGAGATCACGTGTTTGAAGATTCCTACAGAGAACTGCACCGCAAAAGCCCAGAGGACATGAAGAACAGGCTGTAAGAACAGGCTGATTGTTTCCTCACATCCTCCCAAATCTCAACCACTAAACCTGCATCGTCTTTAACCTTCATTCTGCTGCAGGTATATTGTCTTTGAAGGGGAGGAGGGACAGGACGCTGGCGGCCTCCTGAGGGAGTGGTACATGATCATCTCCAGAGAGATGTTCAACCCGATGTATGCCCTGTTCCGAACTTCCCCAGGCGACCGCGTCACCTACACCATAAACCCCTCGTCTCACTGCAATCCCAACCACCTCAGCTACTTTAAGTTTGTGGGTCGTGTTGTTGCCAAGGCCGTCTACGACAACCGGTTACTGGAATGCTACTTCACCCGCAGTTTCTACAAACACATCCTGGGCAAGAGTGTCAGGTATCAACCACAGGCAGCTGTCTCAAATTAACCCGAGTATTCCAGCTGTGCAGTAAATCTGCACTAGTTTTGCAAACATATCATGTGTCAGAAACTGTATATGTTCAGAGACCTGATCAGTTGTAACTTTTTGTATTCTTCCTGAACTTGTGCTCTTTATTGGTTTCAACAGGTACACGGACATGGAAAGCGAGGACTATCCATTCTTCCAGGGTTTGGTGTACTTGCTGGAGAACGATGTGTCCACACTGGGCTATGAGCTGACATTCAGCACAGAGGTTGGTGTTGAAGTGGTTTAAAGTGCCTTTTACTTTTTTCTACTTACTTTTTACCACATCGATTTTTAATTATTTGATTTTTATTGTTTTAAGGTCCAAGAGTTTGGAGTGTGTGAAGTTAGGGACCTCAAGCCGAATGGAGCCAACATACTTGTCACAGAGGAAAACAAGAAGGAATATGTGCACCTGGTCTGCCAGATGAAGATGACAGGTGTGGATGGGATTCATTCTCTAAAGTATAGTTTTCTAATAAACACTGAGGTTGTATCAAGAAGAGCAAAAGAAACCAACATGTGTGCACTATTGTTTAACACATTGTCTACAATTTAACTGCTCGTCAAAATGAAGCCACCAGGGGGCAGCAGTCAGTTATTGATGCAGCTGCATTCATTTAGGGAAGCTTTGAACTTTCATCTTTAACAAAAACATTCTGATATAAACCCATTAGTTGTTTGGCAACTGAAAATATTCCCACTTTGATTTGTTTACAAGGTGCAATCCGCAAACAGCTGGCAGCCTTCCTTGAGGGATTCTATGAGATCATCCCCAAGAGGCTGATCTCCATCTTCACGGAGCAGGAGCTGGAGCTGCTCATCTCAGGCCTACCCACCATCGACATTGATGACCTGAAGGCCAACACTGAGTATCATAAATACCAGTCCAGCTCCATCCAGGTATAGATGAGTAAACGCATGTCTAAATATAAACAAACATTGTGTGAAGGAGTTAATAGAGCTGTGTTAGAGTAACATTTACCTGATATATGACTTTTAAACATTAACATGTTTGAGTGAACTGAGATTTAAACAAAACATCCAACTTCATGGGTTTTTCTTCTTTTTTTTAATCTTTTTGGAAATATCAGTGTCTTACATTTTTTTTGTTATGACTAATACTTTAATAATAATTTAAACAAACATATTTGATTTTTTTTTTTTTCCAATGGTAGATTCAGTGGTTCTGGAGGGCCTTGCGATCCTTTGATCAGGCAGACCGGGCCAAGTTCCTACAGTTCGTCACTGGCACGTCTAAAGTTCCTCTTCAGGGTTTTGCGGCTCTGGAGGGCATGAACGGCATCCAGAAGTTTCAAATCCACCGTGATGATCGTTCAACTGACCGCCTGCCATCTGCTCACACCTGGTAAACATGGAGCAAATTCATGAGGCTTGAACGGGTCAGTTAAAGTAAGCCAAACTGAAAATGTTTTGTGTTCCTCGCTCTCTTTCAGCTTTAACCAGCTGGACCTTCCAGCCTATGAGAGCTACGAGAAGCTGAGACATATGCTGCTGTTGGCCATTCAGGAATGCTCAGAGGGATTCGGACTGGCTTAGACCATGAGACTCTTACACACACACACACACACACACACACACGGAGACATGCATACATTTAATTAGTTTTGCCTACTTCTGATACATTCACACTGGTAACCTCTGAACGCACGCACACACTATCATAGACATTACTGGATTACTCGTCGAATGGCCTAGTCTTGCTGGTTCTTATTCCATATAAAACCGATAAAACCAGCAAGTGAAACAGACTGATTGAAACTGCGTACAACACAGAGAGCCTCATTTAGACACACACGTGTCTCCCTTCCCGATTTAATGCAAGCGAGGATTCATGGACTAATATAAGATGTTTTCTTCATTTAGTTTGATTTCTCTGTACAAAAGGTTTGGGAGTTTATGTTCAATCTTTTTTTGTTTTCTTTTTTTTTTTTTTTTTTTTGTTCTCTGGTTGTGTAAAAAGAAAAACAGAATGTTGTTTGAACAGGATGGTTATAAAACCTTTGGGGAAAAATACTGGTGGTTTCCTGTTGCAAATTTGTGACCTCACAAGCCTCGACAAAGGGGAACATTTTTACGGGGTGGGGATGTATGAACAACTTCAGAAGCTTTGAAGATATTCACCAAAATGCACTTTTCAAAGTTTTGTGGCATTTTTAAGGAAGGATGGTACACACAAAAAAAAATGAAGAGAACCTGAAGGTGATATAAAAACTAATTAACCATAAATTCTAGAGTATTTTTGGGTATTAAATCGCTGACCCAGCCTTGAGCCTTTGAACCAGAGTGAAATAACTACATGAATAAATGCATAAAATGTCATTCGTCTCTAACAGTGTTTTAGCCGTTGTTTGCAGTGAATTAATGCCTCCATAAAGCAGCGTCGTCTCACAAACTGCGTTACTGGACGGTTCTGAGGTGAGTTTGGGTATCGGTCTCATGGGACTCTAATGATCCCAGCAATGAATCAAGTGTTTAAGTGACTGCGCTGCCAGAAGCTGCAGGGTTGAAACCATCAGGAGCTCGTTGCAGCCAAGCTCCTGTCGTCCCAGCCGTCTTTTCTGTATTACTCATGAAATGAGGATGATGTCACCCTGGCGTGTTTTCGTCATATGTCCACAGGTCTCAACTCCCAGTTGCTTTATGGTTGAAAACTTCAGCGAATGTATTTTTAAATTCGTCATAACAAGAAAGCCTCTGAGTCCGTTAATGGCATGAAAAAACACGTTTGTTTTTTTTCCTCATTGCTATAATGAAAATGTGAAAAATATCAAGGAAAAAAGTTAATCTTGTTTTTAAAAATTGGCTGAAGTGTTTCTAATTTCATAATCTGCTTCGATACAGGAATTATAGAAAATGGTGTTGAAACAAAATGAATTTTAATTTCTGAGTAGATTTTCAGTGTGTCCTCAAAGCACAACGTCTTCTGCAGTTCCTTTGGTGCTCTGGTACTTCAGACTGATGTAGCAGCAAAGTGATGATTTAACAAAAAAAAAGTTGTGTAATAAATTTAGCAATCCTTTGTTTTGTAAATAATGTCCCAACAAAATGTCCAAATCTCAATTTTCTAACATTTGTTGGGCACGTGACACAAAAAGTCATTAAAAATTCATGTTCTGTGAAAACATTGAGTTGATCCAAGTTTTGTTTTAATTAACTTAAATGCTAATTTATTTTAAAACGACTGTTTCCCAGCCTGATACTGTTTTTGGGTAACTCGCCTGTAGCAAAGAGAAAAGTTCACAATCAAAACTGAGAAATGACTTTCACATGAAAAACCTTTAAACATTCAGGCTTTTGTGTATAAATCTTGTTTTTCCCACAGTGAATGGACCTAAAACACACCGGGGTCACCTCTTTAACTTGATTTTGCCGTTTGATGTGATGCGTTCGAGTTCCTGTTGATCATCGGGACGCTGCTGGTTTCACGTTCACTGCCATCTGTTCAAACTGGTGGTGGATCGGAGGTTTTACTTCATTTCTTGTCAACATCTGCTGCTGAAGGGGACGGAGAAAAAATGATTCTGCGTGTGCGCACCTGGATGGATTTTAATAAATACATCTATGTTAACGTTTGTGGAGTCGACCACGTTCAAAATGACTCGACAAACAAACTGGCTTCAACAGTCACAGCTGAGCAGAAATAATTCAAGCATCAGTTTATAGTTTCAAACTGCTTTCCTTCGAGGAACGTTGGGCCTTTCTCTGGAGCTGCCCGTTTGATTTCTCAAACTGAAACATCGTCACGTTTTGCTCCTCGAGGCCACATCAGAGATGGTTTTCATGTTTCTGTAAACTTCCGCTCCATCACAGACGATGTTGGGATTTGGAGCTGGTCTCCTGCATGTCTGCACTTCCTCTCTGGAGTCACCTTTCAGCTGCTGTTCCACACCGACTTTGTTCCACGTGAGGAGGCCCAGCAGCAAATGGAGCCACCCAACCACGTTTCTTTGACCCTCCCCCCTGTTAACCTGCACACACCAGGAGCAGAGGGGAGCATCCATGTTTGATTTGGCACGCGGCGAAGCGTGATGATTCAAGTTACTGTGCTGTCATGCAGGAATCCTTTAGACCCCACAGTTGCAGCTGTTTTTTTGTTTGTTTTTTCAACGGCACAAATGAAATGATCTTCACGTGAACTTTAACCGACACCAGACTTCCTCAAAGCTGGTCTTCTCTGAAGTGATGCACCTTCAGCAGCTGTTTGTTTCCTGCATGTGTCTGTCGGGGGTCAAAGGTCAGCGCTGCAGCTCAATGTTCGGGATCGTTGGGCTACAGAGTGCGCAGCTACACTGCGCATTTTCTTTTTGTGCTGCAAGAACAGAAATTATTATTTTTATTGTTTTGGATTAATTGATGCGGCATTTGCATACAGCACATCTGCTTTAATGTTCATATAAATAAATGAATGTGACGACTGAAATACAGAACAATGAGTAAATAAAATGTGAAATGACTGTGAGATTGTTTTATTTACAACTGTCATACCTTTACAAACTGAACTTTCTGCGAAACTTAACGAGGCTTTGTACTTAATTTAAAATAATTCCTTAAATTTAAACTTTACTTTTGATGTTCCATTGTTTTATTCATTTTACTAAAAGTTTTATTTATAAATAAATTCTGCTTAAAACATGTTTAAGTTTAGACATTTCAAAAACCAGATATTTGTAAAGATTTTAAGGAATTCTCAGAACCATTAAAAGTAGTTCTCTTCCATCTATTGTTATTCATGCCGCGGTCTTTACCTACAACAGGTAAGATGTTGACTCACTTCCTTTCAATAAACTGTCTCTTTAAAAGGTCTGAAATATTCCTTTATGCAAGTCCAAGCATAAATGAGTTTTCCTGGTATTTTACGTTGTGAGTGCAGCGTTTAATGCTGCTGGGTGTCTGAATGACCGCAGTGCAGCTGAAACGGTTCAATATGATTCAACTTTAAAACAACAGGAGTGTTGCTTTCACTGGCTGAGAGATAAAACAAACTTGCACACGAGCAAAATAATAACAGGCTTTCATTTTAGTGCTGTGGACATAAGGTGTGCACCTGAACGACAACCTCAGCTTGGGCGACTCATTTACAAGACGGGCCTGATCAACGTGTGGCATGGAGGCTGCACAGCTGCAGAAAGAACAGCTTTGCAGAGAGTGGTGAAGGCTGCACAGAAGGTGTTGGAGTCAGCCTCCCCACCATCACAGACATCTACACCTCCAGATGCAGGAAGAGGGACACCTGCATCATGAAGGACCCCACTCACCCAGCACACACTTTTTGCCTCGCTCCCCTCAGGAAGGAGGTTGAGGAGCATTAAGTGTAGAACCACTAGACTGAGGAACAGCTTCTACCCTGAGGCTGTTAGACTCATGAATCTCTAACTAGAATAATCACTGTGAAAAAAAAAATGAAAGGAAAAATCACTATAATGCCACTTTGATGATATCTGACTTATCTGTGCTGCTGATTATCTCATGCTGCTATATTCATTCATACCAGTCTACTCACTACAGACTCATGTTCGGGCTGCTGTTGTAACGCCGTATTGTTTTGCATTATTAGTGTTTACCGTATATATTAGTTTATATCTTAGATCCTTATTTACTGTTTCTTTTGACACTTTATAGTTTGCTATTTTTTGGTGTAACTGGGACCCTGTGTACATCATTTCGTTCCACCTCATGTACCACTTGTGATGAAAATGACAATAAAATTTACTTCAAGTTCAAGTCGAGTTTATTGTCGTTCGCATCCCATGTGGTACATGAGGTGGAATGAAATTATGTACACAGACCAGGTTACATCCAGAAATAGTAAACCATAAAGTGTCAAAAGAAACAGTAAATAAGGATCTAAAAGATACGCCAACAAACGCCACGCAGTACACTAAAAGATCTATACGGTAAACACTAATAATGCAAAACAATACGGCGTTACAACAGCAGCCCGAACATGAGTCTGTAGTGAGTAGATTGGTATGAATGAATATAGCAGCATGGATAATCAGCAGCATGGATAATCAGCAGCATGGATAATCAGCAGCACAGATAATTCACATATCACCAATTAAAGTGGCATTACAGTGATTTTCGTGGTTAGAGATTCATGGTGTATATTAACAGCCTCTTATGTTTCAGAACAAGTTACAGTATAGTAACAGCCTCAGGGTAGAAGCTGTTCCTCAGTCTAGTGGTTCTACACTTAATGCTCCTCAACCTCCTTCCTGAGGGAGCGAGGCAAAAAGTGTGTGTGCTGGGTGAGTGGGGTCCTTCATGATGCAGGTGTCCCTCTTCCTGCATCTAGAGGTGTAGATGTCTGGGATGATGGGGAGACTGACTCCAACAGTCTTCTGTGCAGCCTTCACCACTCTCTGCAAAGCTTTTCTTTCTGCAGCTGTGCAGCCTCCATGCCACACGTTGATGCTGGAGCACAGGATGCTCTCCACTGCACACCTGTAGAAGGAGGTGAGGACTGAGCTTCCTAGTCCAGCTCGTCTCAGCCGCCTGAGAAAGTAGAGTCTCTGATGAGCTTTCTTGATCAGGCTGGTGGTGTTGCTCCAGCTGAGGCTGTCGTTCAGGTGCACCCCAAGTACTTGTAGCTGGAGACCTGACTGGTGTGGAACTGGTGTGTTTGACTTGACCTTGATAATCAGTTCATTATAGGGAATGTTTGAAATGTTCTAAAGATATTTATTCTGATAGAAACTGATGTTGGTGCTGAAAATTTAACTTGAGTCAGAACTTTCATCAAGATGTAAAAATGTAAAAACTCCTGCTTGATTCGCAGAAGAAACCAAGATTTATCATCCGAGTCTGATTTTAGACTCTTGATTTGCTCCAAATGCACGGATGAAGGAGAGGTTTGATGTATGAAGGTGGACGGCAGCAGCCCCTCCAGTTTTGACAGCAGTGTGACGGTCCAGGGAAGGTGTTATGGGATGTTTTCAAACTGTCAGCTTCTGTCATCACCTCCAGATTAGGCAGCCATCTTTGCTCTGCCTGTGAGGACGAGGTCTGGGAAGGAGAGCAGCACAAGACCAGAAAATAACTGACGAGATATCAACATCAATTTTACAATCATTTAAAATAAGATCATACAATTTGCAAATAAAACAAACGTCTCAAAGAATAATTAAAGCTGCTGTTAGTGGTTCGTTGTGGTCACCATGGTAACTGCACACTCCCTGACAAGAAGGACAAACAGAAACTGAAAAATAGTCTTCAAACAAACAGTCGCTGTGCAAAAACTAGAAGTCCCATCTTACAAACTCTTGAACAGTGAGCAGCAGAAAACTCATGGTCGCGCATTAATTTTTATGTTTTCATGAGATATGATGACAAGTTAAAAAAAGATCTTCACTTCCAGTTTGGAAGATTTATTTTGAGCTAATTTATAATGGAAGTTTATGGAAGCTTGGCTGTGCACTCCATGTTTTCAAAGTTTTGGAGCTGTGAGAGACAAGAAGATAAAAATGTCTACGTTCAGATGAATCATCTGTATATTGACACAAATATTAGAGTAAGAAAAGCTTGCTTGTAAATTTAAATTGTTCTGAAATTTAAAACAGCTCAAAATTAGACACCATCAACTGTCAGCTGAACATTTTAGGGAAAAATCTGCAAAAATCCTGAAACTTAAACAAAGATTGTGTCAAACCCTAAAATATATTAAAGTGCCAGTTCAGACAACACACTGGTGGGGTGGGGGGGTGGGGGGGTGGGGGGGTCTGGGGGTCCTCCCCCACAAATTTTTGAATAAAGTAGATGCCATTTCCTGCATTTCTCAATTTCTGATGTATTTTAACGGGTTGTTAAACATCTACGTTTACCTATATATAAACTTGATTCAATAACTATTTTAGAGAGCTCGGCACCACAAGAAGCAGCGCTAAGCTAGCGGCGTGCAATAGAGACGCGCTAGTTAAGATGCTACAGACGTAGCGCTCTGCTTTACATTACACAACCTAATAAACACTTTGTACAAAGTCAGTTTAGTGTTAACTGATCATAACAAACAAAGACTAAACTTGTGCAACCAGAAGTTGCAAATATACATACAAAACACATAAACTAAAGCACAACTAGCTTTAAGCATTGACCTTTAATTTAACAATTAATATACAATGTAATTATGACAGAAAATGGCGGATTTACCTGCAGTTACCTTCATACAGATGAACATGTGGTACTTCCTGTTTATCACTGTTGTATTTAGCTGCTCATGAGGTCGGCCGCACGGCTTTATCGTCGTTCACATTTTTCCAGACTCAGTTTAGGTTTTGGAAATGGAATCAACTGTATTCCACCCTCTAAAGCAGCACTGCTCAACTAAAGTGCTCAGGGGAACAGTTACTGAAAGCCAACATAAAGTGCCTTTAGTTTTTTTTAGCAGACATGTTGATGTGTTTGTGGCTGTAGCTGCAGCTGGGTGGTAGACGTTCTTCCAGTCCACCATCAGACTAGAAGCAACAGTCGGCCTGCTGTAAAGGTCACAGTCTTCATGACCTTCCATGTCTCTGCTGCAGTTCTCAGCCTCCTTCACCTCCCCCCAGAGGCACAGCAGTGGGCACCTTGCAGCATTTTATAGGAGACAAGCCACCACATGAAACTCAGCCGGGGCACGTCAGAGATTGTGCTCCGCGGTCAGCTACTGAAGGTCATCAGCTGGAGGAGGAACGTTGTTGATCCGCAGGACGAGCGAGCAAACGTAGCATCAGAAATAGCTGCTTTATCTCCGAGCACAGCAGGGAGAGCAAAGTGCGAACAGAGCTCCGCGCGGTGGTTTTATAATGCATTTGAGATTAAAAGCAGTAATTGGATAACGTGTGATTTGTTGTGATGGGAGACAAACAGCCAACAAGTATTTATGATTGAGAGCGTTAACAGCTTTTGAAATGAAAGGCAGTGAACGTTGAAGCAACAAAAACAAAGTGCAGAAAGTTTAATGAGAAACCTCCATTTGAATGGGAGTACAAAAAGAAACAGATTGAGTGTGCGTGAGCTGAAAACTATAATTTTCTGTCTGTTTTGCAGCAGCAGCGTTGTGTTTGTGCTCCTCTGGTCCTTCCTGTTGTTCTGAGGTCGACTCGGTGCTTTTTCCACGCAGCTCAAAGAGACGTGTTGCAGTGAGTGAACTGCTCGTACTCAGCATCCTGGCAGGAAACTAAATTAAAGTGATTTCCCTTCAATTAGGCAGTGATTAACACCGAGTTGGGAAGGGCCAGCTGACCTTCTGCCCACATAACGACTTTAAAGCAGATCGATGGATGTGCAAACATCAGGAGCAGAGCAGCTGGAACGTCTGTGAAGAACAGCTCGCTTTGTTTTTCCACGTCTGCTTTCTGTTTCCTTCACATTTCTTCATCAGTTCTTCAAAACGTGGCTGATTTTATTTTTAATTGCATTTTTTGTGTAAATGCCAAGTCAGCATTTTCACAATAAAGACAAATATCCAGTTCTGAAAAAGGTTTTAGTTGATTTTTTGCAGCTTATTTTTTTTCAACCTTTATTTAGACAGGGTAATTCCATTGAGCCTCGAGGACTCATTTACAAGAGAGACCTGATTTCAACAAAGAATGACGACAACAATGGACAACAGCGACAACAATAAACAATTATAAAAAGTAATACTACAGGTTTTCTTTTTTAAATTTTTTTTTTTTTTTTTTTTACAAATAGGATGGCTAAAAGAAAAATGTAACAAAAAAACAGCTAAACATTTATGTTTCAAAATATTTAATTTGATAGTGTAAGGTGTGTTATGACTTTTATTATTATTTTATATTTTAGCTTTGTACTTTTCAAAATCTTAAATGTACTTAGAAAATCCCCCTTAGAAATACATTAAGATATTTAGTTCAATTAAAACATTCTCCCTAAAATCTGCTTCGGCGTACTAGCTTGTTTATTTTCTCATGCTGCTTTTAGCTATTGTTATGCTAATTTTAGCTACTGTTTTGCTCAATATAGTTTTAGCATCTGTTTTGCTGATAGTTTGTTCAACTAGTAGCTAATTTAACCCCAATATTTCTGTAAAAAAAAAAAAGCCAAAGCTTCAGCAGACACAGCAGCATATTTTACACAATAGAGCAGAAAATATATTTTTGAAATGCAACAAAATAAATATGAACACAGAAAAATGTTTTGTTTGTGATTTTTTTATTGTCAGAAAAGTTGTAGCACTTTATGTTTTGTTAGCTTTTTTATTTGAACATGTGTTGAATGAAAAGTTATTTTTTTAAATGTTTGTTCAGCACGTCGAGGCCGAAAAAGGTTGACTGGTTTATTTGTTTAATTCTCCTTTAAACGTATAGTTGTGTCTATTATAAAACCTATGATCACAAATACCATTTTTCCAATTTTTTTATTTTTATTCAGGGTTTTTTTCTGCACTAAATTCTTTTAGTAGTGTCATTATGTGAGGACGAACCTGTTTATGGATCACATCAGACACAAATAGGACGCGACAAACTTAATGCAAAAGTTATTTTATGCAACATAATTAAAGAAAATAAACGTTATAAACCCAAGCTGGGGAGAAAATTGAAACATTTCAGTAAGCGAGGCCTCAGGTGTTCAGTCTGTAAATGATAATAAACGTGAAACTAAATGAGTTAGAATAATTAATGCAACAAGTTTTATTGTTTATTTCACAGCTGCAGCTGACTCACCGAATCCGCAAATATATTGCAACAAACATGAATCTCAAAGCTTGGTTTCTTTTTTTTAAATTAATTATATTTTAGCTGTCAACAGTGGAGATAATGACAAAAGTTTAATGGCAGTTCTGATTGTACTATTTTTGCTTTGATTACAGAATCCATCATATGGATGAACATGTTCAACACATTTAAATGAAGTTTGTTCGCAAGTAACTCAAAGATATAAAAATTTAAGATCCTACGAGCTTTTACTTGTCCCTTATTTAGAAAAAACAACAGTAACAAACTGACTCGTCTTTAACTTTGATTACTGGTTGTGTCACGGAGGTGCAAACTCTGCAGAAATAATCAAATTAGTGATAAATTTCCCCTCACAGGAACACATTTTTCTGGCTCTGCATGTAGAAAAACTACATCTTGCCAGAAATTATTGGCCCTAGCTTCACTGATTTCCCACAAACCAAGAATAAAATCACTATTTAGTCTTTATGCAGCTCCTTCTGCTTTCAGTTTGTAGACATAGTCAGTGTAACAACAGATGCTTTTCTTGTTGGCTTGTGTTATAATTTCACTCTTGTTTCAGTAAAGAAGGCCTCTGCTGCAGCAAACGTCTGCCTGATTTCTACATGCAGCTCAGACGTTCTTTGATTGTTTGCAGCTTTTAACTTCACGCTGATTTTCCTCTTTAGCGTCCACGCCCTTGCTGCAGCCATTTGCTATATTGCCTCCAGCTCTTTAAGCTGATGGAGTAGCTTTAGTCTCTCTGTATTCTGCTGACTGCGCCTGTTTTTTCCCGCAGCTCCGGGCTTTAAGTTGTTCGTTCATAAGCGCTCACTCCCCATATATCATTCCATCTCCTGCTGGTTTGCCAGCCAACCTGCTTTACAGTAAGCAGCATCAGGAGGTAAGATGGATGGAGAGCTTCTGCACCGACAGGTGGAAGGTCTCGCACAGGTCAGGAGTAAAAGCCCTGTTTTGTAGCAGGGTGACAGCTGGAGTAAAAGTCCAGAAGGTCAGGGTGTAAAAAGTCTCTGGATGAGGAGGGGAAATACTCAGATCGATCCGAGTGGAGCCTCCTTTCCACTTGCAGCAACCCTATAAATGTTTCCGCTCACTTTCTCTTTTAAGGCTTGGACAAGATGTTGATCACCAAAGATTCTGTGCTGCAAGATCAGTGATGATCTTTAATGAAACCATCTGACCGTGAAGAAGCAGAGGCTCTCACCTGACGGCCACCATCATTATTCCTGTGCAGTCTGCTGCTGTGGCAGCTTTTGTCCGTGCGCCTGGCAGACCCTCGGACACCGGCAGCAGATGGACACACTGGCACCCTCAGGCTGGAGACGCACAAAGAGAAAAAAACAAACAAGAAGAACAACAGCAGCTCAATGGGAGAGGGGATTTGTGAGTGGACGTGGCGCTGCCCCAGTTTCCTGAGCTTTATTTATAGGAAGAAACGTGGCCTGAGTGTGAAACTGTGCTAATTGTCTTTCTGATTCAGGAACAGGAACAAAAGGCGTGCGTGGAGTTCTGTTTGATTTAGTCTGGGTCTTATCAGCCGAAGATCAAACCTGCAAGAAACACATTAAACTCACAACAATGAGAAGATTCATGAAGATGCTCCAAGAGACAATCATGAGATAATCTGAATAAAATGATCTACATCAACTGGTGAACGTTGTTTAATTTTTATAATTTCAGCAAGCGAACGCTGATATTTTTCTTCTTAAAAAAAAAAGATCAATTCAATTTAACCAAATTTATAATTCACCATGCAACAAAGCAAGCAGGTTCTGTTGGAGCCAGATTATATTCTATCAACTTTTAACATTTCAAGCCAGAGTAGAAAATATGGAGATCAATCCAACAGTTACACAGAGAAGTTGTGCAGCAAAGAAATGTGCATGTGTGCAAGAACAGTAAACTCAGGCTTATTTGTATTTTAAAGCATGTTGTTTCCATGAAGTCAGTGTTTCAGAGGGACGTTGTGTTCGTGCTTCTGTGCAGACGGGTCATGATGACGTCTCTGAACTGAACCTGGGTCACTGAGCAGGACAAAACTGAGGATCCGCTCCAGATCTGGGCTGCTTTCTAGGAATCTGGGATTATAAAAAGAAAACTTAACCTTTGTTTGTGGGGTGTGATTCTACATGTACGTATAATAATGTACATGAAAGTTTCCTGAGTCTTTGTTTTCTTGAATGTGGTAGAAAAACTTCAATCTACATCAACTCACGTCCAGTTAATTCATTTCAATTATTAATAATAATCCAGTAAATTCCAGTTTGTAAAAAGTAGATTGTCTAATGAAAACAGTGGATTACATGGACTCTTGACTTGGATGTACTCCTCCACCCTGAGCGAGCGCAGGGCAGCAGGCGACAGGAAGTAATCTCCTGCAGGACCAGAACTAGACCCAGAACTGGGCCCAGGATGGGCGGCCATCTGCCTCCAGTTACTGGGGCTGGAACAGATGAACAATTATGAATTCCAATTTAACAAAAGTATGAAGTGATGAAGCCTATTTTACTAAATTTTCAGTTTTTTCCTTCAGCCTAACATCTTGTTACAGTAATTCAAGAAGGTATTTGTTTAAACGAGACAATAAGAGATGTTTTACTTTGCTTTCTTGGAAAATTTGTTTTGTGCTTTCCTAAAAAGCACATAATTAAAGCTATTACATACAACAATTAAACATGATATACAATAACTTCAAGTTAAAAATTAAACATCATACAACTGTAGCTGTCAATTTTCAGGGTTGGAAGTAATGAATTACAAATACTCACATTACTGTAGTTAAGTAGATTTTTTGGGGTACTTGTACTCTTATGAGTATTTTTTTTCCAAGTCTGTAATTTTAGTCATAGTTAAGTACAATTTACACCATGTAATCTACTTCACTACTTTTAAAATTAGAAGTTGCTACTGAGTATGGCTGCAATTAAAATTAATATTCAAACTGCAGAAGGCTGCAAAGTTCAGAGCTCGATGGTTATCTTCTTGTGCTACAGACACCATGGAGCTCCTGCACTCCTTCTCTCTCTCAAGCTGAACACAGCTCTGCCTCTGCTGCATGGGAACAACTGTTTAGCTGTGCTTGTCTACTCTTCACAGCCAAACGAAGCTGGATAGACTCTGTTAACTTAGAAAACCAGCTCCTGCTGACACTGAACAACAGGTTCAGAAAGTACCATACCATACCATTTTATTTATAGGGAACAGGCAACACACAAAGAAATATACAAAATGAGGTAAATCAGAATAAAGACATGAAAAAGATGCAGATAATAAATATGATGACAAACCAGTGTGGAGCATACAGGTTCAAAACGCAGATCATCTGGTGTTGAATGCTAATGAATAGTAGTGAGTTTTTAAACGGGATTTGAAAACTGAGAGGGAGGGGGCCTGTCTGACAAGCAGAGGTAACTCGTTCCAAAGTCTTGGTCCTGCTACAGAGAAGGCCCTGTCACCTCTGAGCTTAACATGAGTTCCTGGAACTGTGAAGAGCGACTGGTCCGCTGACCTCAGGGAATGTGGTGGGACATACGGTTGTAGCAAATCAGAGAGATGTGTGTGTGTGTGGGGGGGGGGGGGGGGGGGGGTGTCTCTTCAGCAATTTGTAGACATACATCAGTATTTTGAACTGGATATTCGAAGGTGAATCGGTAGCCAGTGCAGTGAGGCCAAAACTGGTGTAATGTGCTCTCTTTTGCCTGTACTGGTTAAAAATCGGGCTGCTGCATTCTGGCCCAGTTGTAGTCGTGCAATGGAGGTCTGACTGATACCAAACAGGAGTGAATTCCAGTAACCAAGCCTAGATGTAATGAATGCATGTATTACTGTCTCCAGGTTCTTTTTGGACATTATGGGCTTCAGTTTAGACAGCCGCCTCAGTTGGAAGAAACATGATTTAACATTCATGTTTACATGATTGTTAAGTTTCAGGGAAGGGTCCATTATCATGCCCAGATTAGTGACTCTTTGTTTTTCTGACATGGTTAGAGCGGAGAGGTCGATGCAGTGGTTTGTGATCATGTCAATGGGAGGGAACAACATGACTTCAGACTTCTTTTCATTGAAACTTAAGAAATTTAAAGCCATCCAGTCCCTGATGTCAGCCAGGCAGTTGAGCAGCGGTTGAATAGAGCATGTACCATTGTGTCTTAGAGGGAAGTAAATTTGACAGTCATCGGCATAGAAGTGGAATGGCATGTTGTGTTTCCAGAAAATAGCACCAAGTGGCAGCAGGTATAAAGAGAATAGGAGGGGACCCAGGATGGAACCCTGATGGACCCCATTTAAACTCTGCCGCTGCAGAACTAAAATCCTTGATGGAGACACAAAAGGACCTGTCAGTGATGTAGGATCTGAACCAATTGAGGGCTGACCCTGTGACGCCCACCACTGCTCTAACCTATAGATAGAGAACTTTACTAATTGGCTTTTATGTTTGTGAATGTTCCTGTAAAGTGCCCTGAGACAACTTTGTTGTGATTTGGTGCTATATAAATAAACTGAATTGAATTGAATTGAATTGAGGCCCTGTGATGGACTTGCGACCCGTCCAGGATGTACCCCACCCCTCGCACAGTGATTGCCGGACATGGGCACCAGCGACCCCCGTGACCCAAAATGGAAGAAGCGGGTAAAGATAATGGATGGATGGATGGATGAATTGAACTGAAGTGAATGTAGCTATTAAATACAGTAAATTGATTTGAATGCCTTCTATTGACAACACAATAAAACATCAAAAGGTTAAAAAGTAATTAATACTCTGAGTAGTTTTTGAGAAGAGCACTTTATACTTTTACTTAAGTATTTTTATAACACCAGTACTGTTTTGTAATTGAGTACAATTTAAGCAGTGTAACAGTACTTGTACTTGAGTACTGTGTTTTCCGGCTTATAAGTCGCTTCGGAGTATAAGTTGCATTTATTTAATGGTCAAAACAGCTTCATTTAGCCTGGGTGGCGTGATACCATCCATCCATCCATCCATCCATCCATCCATCCATCCATCCATCCATTGTGGGTGGAGTCACAAGTTCGCCAGCGTTCCTCCGCCTGCACCAGCTGAGTGAAGCGAGCACATACGGGAGGATTCAATGTTGTAGTTCTTCAAAATTTAAAGCGTCAGTCAAAAATTGCGTTATGAATATGGAAAAAAACAAAACACACGTGTATATAAGTTGCAGAACTGACAAATCTATGCAAAAACTGCTACTTATACGCTGGAAATACAAATTGTCAGTACTCGTTCCACCTCTGTCAATAAGCCACTTTGACTTTTAGCCCAGTGTGTCCCTGTGCATAAAGGCGTATGAAGAAGATGTAAATGTGACTTCATGAGCGACACTGGAGTCTTCCTGGTGCTGATTCCAGAGCTGTTTGGCTCCATTAGAGCAGCATTCAGGGAGCATTATCTTCACTTGTGAGTTGAGTCAATGAACGTAGCTCACAGGTTACCGTGGGCTCACAGTAACCTGCATGCATTGGGTCATTTGTCACAGCTGGCTGAAGACCAGCAAGACACATAAAGTCCCCCCTAGAATATAACCAAACCCTTACTTGCATAGTGCCTGTAAACACACTTCAAAAGCAGCTTCTTTTCTTCTGTTTTGTTTCATTTCAGTTTTTTATCGGATTCGCTCCGGAGCTGCAGACTTACAATGAATACAAAGAATAATAATAAAAGAACTGGTAGCAACAGCGTGGGGTAAACCGTTCACTGTTCTGCAGGCAACAAATGAAAAACATCAGGTAGCTCTGAACTGAAGGAGTGTGAAATTGAGCGGGGTAATTGTTTCGAGCGTCTGAAGGCTTTTGGTGGGAAAGAACAGGAGCTTATTTTAGAATAAAGCTCTTATTTACAAAAGTTCCTCCATAAAGAAATATTCGGATGTCAGGGTTATTATGGATCAGCTGCAGGGAGAGGCGGTGATGGTTGACTGAAACATAAATTAGCTCTAATCAAGACGCAGCGGATGAAAGGGTGTAAAACAGGAAACAGATGACATTTAATAATCGTGTTATCTTTGTCACAACACGGACAGACAATCCTTGGACTCCTTATCCAGAAATCAGTGGATCTCTTGTCTGCATCTCCTAACACAGACATGATGAGTCCTGGTGTTTGTTTTCTTTATTCACCAGTTATGTAACGTCCATCATACCTTTGGTTACACAATGATGAACTGAAGCTAAAGAGTTAGTGATCCAGTGAATTAAAAGTTGAGCCCAGCGGAGTGAAAACATTCACACAGTCAGCCCGTCACCTTTAATTGAGTTCATCAGCTGCTGGGACGAAGGTGCACAGTGTGCGCTGTCATCCCTGTTTCTGACAAACAAACAATAAACAGGGCAGCAATCCTGAGTGCATCAAACGAAAGAGGCAGACATGGAGGACGAAAGGGGCGCACAATAAAGGGATGGTCCACGGAGAGCGAGGTGAAGAGAGAGCAAGGGAGGGAATGAGGCGGAGGAGGAGGATGGGAGAGAGGCAGAGAAGAAGGGTGATGTCACCTCTAACAGGCAGCCAATGGGAGTCAGGGAAGGAGGGAGAGAGCACGGCCGGAGGAGGGTGTGTTTTTCTATCACTGCAGCATCAGCAGAGAGGAGAGGGGCACAATCAATTTCACAGAGAGGAGGAAGAAAGACAAGTGGAAGAGGAAGAGAGGAGGAAAAAAAGGGACGCAGGGAGTTTCCAGAGGAGAGGAGCCTCGCTGTGGAGGTAAGAGGGTGTTTTATAACGAGACGGACAGTTTGTCATGAAGCAGAAACAGACGAGAGGTGAGCTGTGATTAATGAGGCTGGGAGAGGTGGAGGTGGCTGGTGGTGGCAGCTCACCTTTACCTCGTTATGTCTGAAAAAATAAAACCAAAGCCACTTTAATAAACTCTTCATGACCTCCATGCTCGGATGTGTTACTGTACCAGGTTTGTTGACCATAAAAATATTTTAACACACCTAATTAAAGTAATAAAGATGTTAATACGAATAAAAATATTTTACTGTTAATTGGAACATCAGATGAATAAAGTCACAAACTGTCGATGCAACACAGTTTAACAGGTTTTATTTTGCTTTTACTGCTGTGTTTTAAATCTGTCGTTTCGTGCTCCGCATGCAACAGGGTCTCATCAGACATTAATATTAAATAAACAGCACGACTGAAAGCCACTGAGTATGCTACTTATTATCATGTCTCTGTGATGTTTCCTGCTTTCTTTCACTGTTTGATAAAGTTGGGGTGTTTGGCACGTGAAAAACAAGATGCAACATGAAACCTTTCTGTATGTTTTGTGCATTTAAGCTAGCTCACATGTCTGCAACATGTATCTGTGTGCTTTGCAAAACTGGAAACGATTCTCAACTGTTGTGCTTTTCTGAGGCTGCGCCTTTTTCTTGCTCTTTGATTATGAATTACAGTTCTACGCCTCCCCTCCCCCCCAGCTAATGGCTCAGAGGGGTTAATGTTCAGTACAGCCCATGATTGCAGCGAGGAATTTCACTGATGCTGAGGATGAAAATCAACAATGTGGTCAACACAGCTGAGCAGTTTCCAAGTGTTCCTGCAGCTGCTGGGGGGGGGGGGGGGGGGGGGTGTTCTCTGGGCAACAATCTAAACTTTATAAGAGAAAGAGAACTGGGAGGAAGAACAACAGTAGAGAGAAAGATGGATTCAGACATGAACTGGAGACATATCAGATTTATGCACACATCAGGGTGGGGCAGCGCTCACAGCAGACTGGAGGTGTTTCAGGGAACAGCAGCCTCTCACCTGGCTGTCTGCCACACAGATGCCTGCTGTCTGTTTCTGCACCCACTGGATTTTTTTCCACCATTCATGTTAAAGCTTTAGCGTTTTATGACCATGAGGGTGAATATGTGGTGTTTTGTGGACGTTCTAAGAGGATGCTCGACACCAGAACATAACTTTTAGTACGATCGTGAACTGAAATGGTTGCTTCACGTTGGGAAGTGGTGAACCTGCTCTTTGTTGCTCCTCCTCCTCACCCTCCACGCCTGAGTTGCCTGCAGCTTGTCCCAGATGAACCCCTTGGAGAGACTTCACGTCTCCGAGCCCAACAATGACTTGTTCCCATCTGTGCAACATCCATAAACACACGGCACACAATGGCGCAAGCTGCAGCTGCAGCTCACAAGGATGTTACGGAGTGAATGAGTCTGTGTTGATGGACCATCGGAGAGGCAGCGATGCTCCTGGGAGCCACTGCTGGTCACATTATCATACTAGTTAATGCTGCAGGTTTTGTGTGGCAGTGGCTGTCACAGGGCTGCTGCTGCAGCGATTTTGTTGTTAGAATGGCAAAACCTGGAGTCTATGATTACCCTTGTTTGGTGCAGTCTCCCTTCTGATGCTGAAGGTTTAATTGAGCTGCTCGGTCAAAGGGATGGATAGAAACAGATTTATGTGAGGAGTGAAGGACAGAAAGGCAAGGATCGGCAACAAAAAGACAAGGGAGGACGGTGGAAGCAGCATAATGATTGGTTGAAGAAGAATAACGTGCATTTCCTTTTGAAAGGCGAAAGGGATTTGCATTTTCAATGTCTGATCGCTCCAATAAGTATTGACAGGAGCAGCCTGAGTGAAATTACCAGGACGGTCTCGAGGGTAAATGTGCTACAGCAGAAACAATCATGTTAATGAAATTAAAAATAATGTAAAAAATGGATTTATGTGTGTCCTTATTACAAGTTACGAGTGTGATTGAGCTCATATGGCTCCCTGCTTCAGTCACTGGCAGGTTGCTGAATGGTTCTCAGTCCTGTGTTGAAGTGAGGAGCTGGTGTTGTGGACAGATCAGCAGATGTTGGTTCTTTGCTCCTCGGCCACCTGTCACAGCCACAGGTCGTCCTGTTGATCAAACGCAGCCCCGGTAACACGCACACATATACAGGGAAACATGTGCGGTCTGGAGCTCTGCGGAGAAGCTGTTGCAGTGCACCAAATTAACGATTCTTCTGTGTTGCCTCGCCGCTCTGATTACTCAGGCGTCTGCTCCTGATCAAAAACCCCACTCAGCACTCGGAGCATTAATCCATTCACGCAGCAGCCGGGTAAAAGAAGGGTTAATAGAGGAGCATCTTCTCTTTGAATGGAGTGTCAACAATGATACTTTCATGTTTGCTTTCTGTTAAACTCCCCTTTGAGGAGTGCGGCTGTAAAGTTGCAAACTCAAAGACGCAGATTCAAAGGCTCCAGTTGTCTTCTAGCTTGCGTGTGTGTGTGTGTGTGTGTGTGTTTGAAGTCGTGCATGTGTGTGTGTGTGCAGCTGAGCATTAGGATCTTGTGCACCTTCAGGATGCTGTCAACATGAAGAATCCCCACCCAACCGCCACCACCCTTTTCATCAGGCTGCTGCTTGGCTGTTTGATTTGGTCTGTGCAGACGGGAGTGGGCCCAGTGGGCGTCAAGTGGGGGCTCATGTCGACATGCTGTCAGAATTTTGTGGAGAATACTTGCTGGTGATTTAGGGGAGCTAAGGGTCAGGTGGATTGACAGGCCAGCCTTGGCTAAATGATTACAGAGAATAGGAAAGGAGGGAAGGAAGCCAGTGGGAGGGAGGAATTAAATTTGAAAAGATGAGATGATGCAGAGCAGGAAATAATGGACAGATCCATTTTTTTCTTCCTAGACAGACAAACATTTCAACCTAACAGTTTCTTTATTCTTTCCCCATTCCCCCTGCTGTGAGGTTGTTTAACTTCACCAGTCATCAGTATTCATGTAGTGGACCAAAAAAGAAAGTCTTAATCAAAATAATGGGTTATATTAGCCTTCCTGGAAAAAGGGTTGCAGACAAAGACTCATAAATTCAACCCCGTTAGACAACTGAGCCCGCGATGGGGACTGGGACTTGGACAGAGGCGTCATGTGCGGAGATGAATTTAATTTGGCTGAGTGAATTACCGTATTACAGCTTTCAGTGTGATGGTATGAGAGGGAGAGAGGTGTAGGATTCCTATGGGTATAAAATAAGATATGGGCAGTCAAAATGAAATAAACCAGGATCCCAGCAGAGAAATTAATTAGTGTCCAAATCCATATCAAAGCTGGAGGCCACGGATATTAAAAAAAGAAAATTAAACAACCCATTTATCAGTTATTTTGTTGATGCCCTTCAGTTTTTTTTATTTGATTTTAACCTTTTACATGAAAATGTATTAGGAAGCAGCATAAGAATAAAACTACACACAGAATATAAATTATGGAGGACATAAAACTCCCTGTCTGTCATTCTGTCTGAGTCCTCACTGTCTCATCATATTTTATTAGTTTCTGACAAAATAACATCTTTGTTTCAGGGAATTCCCGGCAGCGTTATCACTTTTCATCCACGGCCATCTTTATAGAAGGTCTATTGTCCACAACAGAGACTATAATTAGACCAAACTGATTCTCTGCCTCAAAACTTACCATTGACCGACAAAGATCCCCCTCTCTGTGTCAATGCATGAATCATCACTCATTGTGGATGAATGAATAAAGAAGGCAATTAAATTATTATTCATTTATTAAACATTTTGTCCGAAGGTGGTATTGCTCAGACCCATTTAGTTAAATGTCATGTGAAAAGTTTTAAATTCAGACGGGACATTCATCACATAATGATTTCATTATGGTTCAGAACATTTCAACTTTAAGTTATTGGTCATGTGAGATGCAGAACAAGGAGCCAAAATGGTTCAGGAAATGTTTTCAACACAAGTTAAAGGAAAAAACTGGTTGGAGTAAATGAAACCCCTATTGGCCCATTACTATGACCAATAAATAAATAAATAAATCAAATCCATGTAACATGATACTGATAGTAGTGTAACCAAAATTAATCAACCAAATCTATCAAAATTAATCAATCAATCCAAAAAAATGTGTTTTATTTTGTTAAAACAAGGAACACAGTTTGTTCCTTGTTTTTATCAGGCACCAGTGTAAATCTGTTGTGCAAAACAGAGATTTTGGTGAAGAATCACGTTTTTTCTCTGCAGAGAAAGATGTTGAACACAAATATAAGTTTGTTGCTTTGTGTCTACTAAAGTGGACAACTTTTTATTTAACGTGACCATATTTTAATCACAACTGCGCAAACAAAAGCTTTTTCTGCAGAAATGCAGTGTGAATCTCAAGAGCTAATGGACTTTACTTAAACCAGGTTAAAGCTAAAAGTAGTAAACAGTAGCTAAAAGCTAAAAGAAGCCGAACACTCACTAAGAAACTAAGAGGAGCAGGAAAAAAACGCTACCAAAGAGTTTGTAAAACAACTTAAATATAAAAGACAAAACAGCAAAAGGTTAGCTAAAAGTGAAAAGTAGCAAAATGCTAATTAAAAAAAAGCGAAAAGGCGCAAAACACTTGCTAAAAGTAGCTAAATGGTAGCTAGAAGCTAATAGCAAAACTGACACTGATTCGTGTTTGAAATTTTTACTCTTTAAAAATGAGCTTGTCCATGTTTGTCTGGTGAAAGTTGGTTGTTGCATTTTTCATAACGACATCGCTCTTAGTAAAAATGGTGTCTAAGAACTACCGGTAAATGTCACTGAGACAAAGAGTCCCCCCGTCCCTCTGCACCATCCTGCCCATTTAAAGACCCTGTTGAGAAGCTAATGGCCAGTTTGAGCAGATCTGATCCACAGAAGATCAGGACATTTGAGACTGACAAAAACATTTTTGGGAATTCTTTAAAACCCAAACAACTTTAAAAATTAGCGACTTTTAATCTGAAGCAAAACTGGCTCCGTCCCTGACGTCTCTGACCGCACTGTCGCTGTGTCAGAGCTCCATTCTAGTTTTCATCACATTTCACAGAGTGTTTCATTAAAGCAACATCACAGCATTTGTTTACTAATTTATTGATTTCTTTTCTAAGTGGCCAGCTACATTTTTAATGAAACTTGTGGGATTGGTAGTCTGCAGTACACTGCAGCTCTGCACCACTGTTGCTTCATGTTTTGCAGAACTGCTGAGGTTTGGACAGGCGTTTTCAGCTCTTTTCTTATCCATTATTAATCTGTGGAGTATGTATTTCTCTGTGTTCTCTTTAGAAACTGTAAATGTTTCTCACAATCCTTGTAAATCCTCTTATCTCTGCTCACTTTGTTTTTCCTTCTGCGAACAGATAATTTCACTAAAACAGTAGTTTGTGTTGCGGGGCGTCATGGCAGACGTTGACAGCGTGTGGTTCTCCAACATCAAGAAAGTTCTCCTGATAGGCCCTTTCATTCTGACACCAAAGAGTTATGGTCAAAGAGTTTTCTTTAGTTTTTATTCTCCCTGAAGAAATGGAGTGGATCACGATGTTCAGCCTGCAGGGATTTTAATGATCCAAGATTTTACTGATCAAACTAATGTTTCCTTGAACTTTAGAAAAATTTAACTTTAAAATGAGGAACTAGACTGATGATGCCTAAAGCTGCAGCTTCATTTGTTAAACTTTGGCCCTTATGGTCAGAAGAGCCGTCAGATGAAGTTTGTGGATGCAGTTGCGGGTGTTCGACACACACACACTTGCTCACACACTGAGTGTTATGACTGCAGCTAATGGCTTATTTATTTGGTGTGTTTACATTTAAGCATATTGATTTTGGATCCTTTGGCTCTTTCCTACTCTACAGCTGCACTTCATTTGAACTAACTATGACTCAAATAGATGGGGCACGAAGAACGAACACTCGAACTGACGCAGCATACTCCGATAGGTGATGTAAGAAAACAAGCTGTCTGTACTCGTCTGGCCTCGGTGTCGCTGTGTTGTTGTGACTGTAGGATCTGGCAGGCGGTTTTTAATCTGCTGTGTCAGCCATGATGCATTCATTAGAGTTGGATTACAGAGTGTGGGAAGGGATCACATTTGGAGTGGGTTGTAATCCCCATACAGCAGCCTAATTTAATCGCACCTACTGTGCCATCCTATTACACACTACACCCACCACATGCATGCAGGCGCTGGCTGGAGGAGAGGAAACAGGGGTCATACAAGGTTAAAACAGGGTAATGTGAGACGAAAGGCCTGAAGACAAAAAGGAGGATAATAGGAGCTTTAGAGAAACAAAAAAAAAAATTATTCTGAACAGCAGGAGAGAGATTCAAGTTCAAAGACATAAAAATGTAAAAGAAATGTCAAAAGATAGAAGTAAATTAGAAAGTGGTGCAAATAATACCAATTATTTGGAAGTGGGGCGGGCAGCACGGTGGCACAACTGGTAGAGCTGCTGCCTCTCAGCGAGCAGGTCCTTGGTTCAAACCCCGGTCCAGGGGCCTTTCTGGGTGGAGTTTGCATGTTCTCTCCGTGCATGCGTGGGTTTTCTCCGGGTGCTCCGGTTTCCTCCCACAGACCAAAAACATGCATGTTAGGCTGATTGGTAACTCTAAATTGTCCCTAGGTGTGAATGAGAGAGTGAATGGTTGTTTGTCTCATTTGTCTCTATGTGGTCCTGTGATGGACTTGCGACCCGTCCAGGGTGTACCCCGCCCCTCGCACAGTGATTGCTGGACATGGGCACCAGCAACCCCCGTGACCCAAAATGGAATAAACGGGTAAAAGATAATGGATGGATGGATGGATGGATGGAAGTGGGGCTTTGTAGGAAGGTTACTAACAGTTACCTTATCTGTTTTACATTTGAACAACCTCAGTTTGGAGAATTAACGTATTGTCCGGTGTATAAGTCACAGTTTTTTTGCATAGATGTGTCAGTCCTGCGATTTATACGCTGAAGCGTATATGTATATGTTTTTGTTCCATATTCATAACGCAATGTTTGACTGACGCTTTACATTTCTAAGAACTGCAATAGCGAGTCCTCCTGTGAGTGCTTGCTTCATTCAGCCGGTGCAGGTGGAGGAACGCTGGTGAGCTAGTGGCTCCGGCCGTGATGGATGGATGGATAGGTGGATGGATGGATGGATGGATGGCACCACGCTGCCAAGGCAAGATGAAGCTGCTTTGACTATTAAATAAATGCATACTAAACACGACAGGTCAGCAGTGACGCATAATAAATGAAGCAACTTAAATATGTTTTTTTCCTCTTCGTGATGCTTGTTTTGATTGATGCAACTTATGCTCCAGAAAATACAGTAGTTTAAATTTGACTCAGTTGAAAAACTTGTGGCTAAGCTGGGTGGATTGTTGCTCTTTTAATACAAATCTGACTTTAATCCTTCCACATCAGTTTGTGCAAACGTTGTTTTAGCTGTGTTGTTCCTGGGAAGAACGTCAAAATGTTTCTGAACGTATCAATGGGCAATGCAAAACTGACAGCTTTGTGAATATTCATGAAACAGCATTCACACAAACTGCTGTGATGTTTTAAAGATTTAAGCAGTTTTAAGACAGCAGGAATCCACTTTAATTTGTGCCTCACACAGATTAGCTGTTAGCTCGTCGCTCTGGTCAGAAATAAACCCTAATCCTCCAAACTGAGATCATTCAAAGAGTTATCTACAACAGGTAAGATAATAACTGTTCATAACCACCTTACATATAAAACACTTCAAAAGGTTTTCTCTTTCAGAAACCTGCTGCTTCAATCAGGTGTTTTATGACCTTTTGTAAAACATCCATGCATTGTACCAACATGCTCAGAGCTCCTGGAATATAATCCAAAAATAGCCTTTACTCTGCTAGAAAAGCCTTAGCTGTGGCAGCCATCTTGAAATGGTTTTAGACGTGCATCCACTGCTTCCTTTCTGGGAGTTTAATCAAATCAATTTGGTTGTTCAGGAGATATTTTGTTAACACTACAAAAAAAGCAGACACAAGCAAAAGCATTATCATTACTGCTTTCGTGTATGGGCGATGAAAACTACACCACCTCCTTCGTATCTGGCCAGTTTGCAAATTACTCATATTTCAGTAACACAGAACTTTACCGGTGAAGAACATTTTACAGAACGTCTCTTGTCTTTATAAGAATCTGTTCCTGTTCGCCTCTTTGGACTTGGTGTTTATAAATCTTTGAGAGTTCATTAAAATTAGTCGAGCTGCAAAAGGAGCTTCGCACAAACCCCAAGTTGCAACGACGAGAGTGTGCATTTTGTTTTAAAGGTCTGTTTACCTCTGCCATCACGCTCCGTGATGCAGACAACTGAGCGGTTGTTGTGACTAGACACGAAGGGGGTGCGTTCTCTTTCCTCCAATTCATTTTGGGAAATCATTTGTTGAGTTCGTTGTTGAGGACTTACTGATGTAGCGGTAAGCGTTAAGGAGACATGGGGTGAGGCTTGTTGATGTGAAGAAAAGATAAAAAGGGACAAACCCCAGGAGAAAACACGGGAGCAACAAGAGGAGAGAAAACAGAGCCGCTTTCATAAACAGGGTGGAGGGGATGAGGAGCAAACACAAAGCCCACCGAGCTGAACAAGCTGGAGAAAATAGGCAAAAAGGTCCGGATCTTGTTAATGAGCTTAACTAGATAATTATACACCAACGCTAAAGACTTCATCCTGCAGGCGTTGTGCAGGAGATGGGGCTGGAGAAGCAAAGAGCTCTGAGAGAATGAAAGCACTTTTCCTGTAAGCATCCTTTTAACAATCTTGATGGAACCATTAAAGTTTGATCCTGCTCACGGCAAAAGCAGGAAGTGTGCAGAGGTGGACAATATGTGGAGATAAAGGCGTGGAGGCTAAAGGCCAATCCTGAAGTGGATCAGATATGAGAAACACACATACCTTCAGAGTTTTATGATAGCTTCAATTTCAGTCCCAATTTATCCCAACATCCTCTCTTCCTTTTGAATTTATCTGTAAAGTTAACATTGCTTTGACAAGTATGTTGTGAAAAAAGTGGACAAAGAAGCATGAATGTTAGTGACAGGATTCTACCTGCACTGTCTATTCCCTGTGTTTTCAACCACCCGTCTCCACAAGTGTCAGGGAAACTGAATTTTTTTTTTTAATTCGGCGTGAATAAAGAAACAAAAGTCTTGTTGAAGCTTGTTTGTTTTGCTCGTAGCAGCTGGTGAGTTGCTGAAGTGCTGTGTGGGTGTCCTACATAGGAAGCGGCACATTCAGCATGTTTTAGACTTGGTTATATCACAGGACGGAGATGATTTAGATGTCTGCCTCTGCAGGGATTCAGTGTTCCAGAAAGTCATGTCTGGTTTGTTTTCTCCATGTGAAAACAAATATCTGTGCATGTTATATATGGAGCAATAAAGATTTGTGCGCTGGTGTTTGTTTGTCTGTACAGAGTGAATGTCTAACGTCAGGATATATAAAAATGTCTTTAATTCATACAATCTGACAGACATTGAGCTACAGTTTGAAATGACGATGTGTTAGCTGAGAGCATTCACATCACACACTTTGTGCGTGACGTCTCAGGATGACGCACAAGGCTGAACATGATGTTATTTTTACAATTTGTCTAAAACAGCTATGATTTCATGATTTCTTAGTCCAAACTTTTGGCATAAAAGATGGCTGGCCATATGTATTCCTTCAAGGAATTCTAGGTTTTTTAATGAAAAATGCCTTTTCATCAGCAGCTAGGTGTGAGCATCTGTGTGGGAGAGAACAGTAGATATGAAATGTCAAGAGTTCATTGGCTCAACTCTATGAAAATCTCATTTGGTCATTTAGCCGCAGGCAAAGGTCACCACTGTTTTCCTCGCATCTCCATGGCCCATCTCTCCGTTTCTGTTTTTCTGGGTCTCTCTCGCCGGAACTCGATACAAACCCTTTCTGTCGTCCGCCACAACTGAAGTAAAAAGTGTGGAGCAACGAATATACTGCCACAGCTGGGGCGTCTGTGTACAAGCAAAACCCTGAAAGGAAGAATATGGGAGAAATAAAAGCAGAGGAATAAATAGAAGAGCATTCTTACTACTTTTTTTTATCACTTCCCTCTGCAGATAATATAATATAGCTGCCACTTTCTTTAAATGCCTGACGGGAGATGACGCAGACTGATGCAGACACCGACGGGGTGGATCAGGTTGTGTATTTACACTCTTTCATATTTCGCCTCGCTGAAAATTGGAACACGCTGCAGAAAATGTCACGTCCTTGATCTCTCGCTCTTTTTTCCCACCACTACAGAGTGGTGCGTGGAGGGATTTGAGCTGCGTGGAGACATGCGGCGAGGAGGTGGTGGTGGGGTCTGCAGCAGAAATAGGGCTGTGAGCCTCAGATAACACAGCAGTGTTCGGCGTTGTTTGGCCCCTTTCCTCTGTTGGGGGGGGGGGGCAAGCTGCTGTGGCTGGAATGCATCTCGGCTGTGGACTCTACTGGTCCTGATTGGATTTAGTTACAAAGATGGCTTCCTGACGATAATGATGACAGATGTGATGGGAGCTAGTGAGCCACTTAGGTTGGAGGGACTGCATTTCCCCCCAGACTGACCTGTCCTCCTCCAGGTTCATAGAGTCTGATGGTAGAAGCTGATAAAGGCCTACCTGTAATTGCATTGTGGATTATCTTGGATCAGCAGTTGTAATGAGGATGTAGTGCAGCACAGATGTAGTCCGCCAGCATTTTTTTCTCGAGTGAAGAATCTTGCAGGAGAAGAGGAGGAAGTGGCATTACATACTAATAGCAAGAAGCAGTCGGCGGGGAGCAGGGCTGCGGTGAAAGATGGGAGCGCAAATAAAAGCTCGGCAAAGACGGCATTCAGGAAGGAGGAACTCTTTTAACTCTGCAGACATGAGAGGGAGAAAAGAGACAAGAGCGTAAAGAAGGGCTGGAGACACAGGAGACGAGGATGAAGGTAAAGAGGGGAGATATATGACAGAGTGAGGGAGAGGGGGTGAGGGGGCAGGGAGAGAAATATTTGCAGAGTGAGACTGAGCAGGAGTCAGGAGGTTGTCATGGTGATAGGGAGGTGAGGAAAGAGAAAGGAAGGCATCACCACACACACTCTCTCTCTCACACACACACACACACACACACACTGACACATGCTACAACAAACAAAGTGAATCATAACACTGACCCTGAACACACAGGTTGTGTGTACGAGTTAAACCGAGGTTATTAAGACGTAGAAGCTGAATGCAAACCTGGTTTCTCATGAGCTCTGCTGCTTTTCATCCTCAGACGGATACATTTGGATGGCAGGCAAATGTCCTTAAACTGACTCCTCTGACTTGATCATTATCCAAACCAGCAGTGTGTGTGTGTGTGTGTGTGTGTGTGTGTGTGTGTGTGTGTGTGTGTGTGTGTGCGTGTGCGCGTGCGTGTGTGTGTGTGTGTGTGTGTGTGTGAGTTGCCATATCTGAAATATCTTTGAAACAAGCTTCTGTAGAGACAGGAGAAACGTAAGGCGTTTTTTTAAATATAAATTGGACTCCTTCTTAACAAAGTGGATACACAGATAAAGGAGTTTAGAATGGCTAAAGTGTTCAAGGGCTCGTTCAGATGCTTTGAAGTGGAGTTCTGAGGAAAGATTATGAACATTAAGTATCTTACCTGTTGCAGAGAGCTCTTTGAAAAACCTCAGTTTGCAGAATTAGAGTTTAATTTGGACCAGATTGGCAAGTTAACAACTAGTCCAAGTTGTTTCAAGGCTTTGTTGACACAATGCTGTCTTCAAGTGAAGCTGCATAATTTCTGCTGCCTTTTGGCCACTCATGTACACAACAACAGCCGAAGTTTATTCAGACCCTGGATCTTTTTAATCCAGGTCTCGGAGAGGAGGTTTTTGGAAACCCAACATCTGTATTTAATCGTGCATGCACACTACGGACAGCTGTAAAGGAAAAGAACAATGATGTTTGTTCTACTCACCCTTTTCTACCTGTAGGAGCAACCCAACCTCACCTTCGGTCCCTACGAACTTTTTGCGTATTCCCCGTTTTGCATGTAACTGTTTTCATACTCGAGACTGAAGTGTCTGTGCACATGCTGGTGTTGCTGCAAAAATCACGGCACCAGCTAATGACTCAGGATGGAAACTGCGGTGTATCAAAAGAGTACAGCACAATCTATGAGCAACGTTTCCACCATCAGATGTAAACAGGAGAGCAGCAATCCACATTGGTCTTGGCCTTACTCTGAGTAGCCATGAACTCGGACTGCAAAATTCAAAACAAGACAAAGTGACTCACCATTGCAGAGTGAGAAGAGAGAAAGAAAAGCGCTGAAGAGGTGCAAAGTGCAAGTACAGCAAGAAAAACATATTGGACAAAAATCAAGTCAATAAAATTGCTTATGCAAAAACATAACACATATTTAAATTGTGGGTGTAATTGTGTTTAAATTGCTTGAAGGTGAAGCTGATTTGATTACAGTACACTTGATAAAGCTCATTTCATTTTGTATTTTAGAAAGAGCACTAAAAATATCATCAATTTTATGTTCAGTTCTTTTCTCTCGTTTTTTCCTGCACACTGTGTCTCACCTCCCACTCAGTTTCTGATCCATATAGGCTGCTTTAAATTGTGCTTGAATGTTACATCTTTGTTATCCACCTTGCCTTTATTAAACCAGGAGCACTTAAAGAGAAGTGCTGCTCTTTGCAAATTTGGACAAAGTTAATGAAATTGGAAATATGCTGTCTTTGTCAGTTAAACACTGTAAGAGATGCCAATTCTGTGCGTCATTTACCATATCACTAACTTTTTAAAATATTTGATTAAAGGTCAGTTTTTCTTTAAGATTTGCATGAACAATAGATAGTTTATTTTTATTTGCAAATGTTCTCTCTCTTGCATGGCTTTGACGATGAAGCTGTTAGTTTGTGTTGACTGGCAGGAACAAATGCATCGTCTGTGTGTTTCCATTAATTTTGTAATTACATGTGTGATACCAGCATGTCTCTACAAGTCCAAGAAAATGAGATCAAAAAGAAATCGAGCCATTTTCTAAGAGTTGTTAAGCCATCGAGGCCCTCGATGCAAATGAGTTACCAAAGGACTGATTGACCTTGGCCTTTCAGAATCTCATTTCTCTGGAGTGGTGAAAAGATGGGATTACGTCCAACAGCAGAAATACTTAAAAATTATCGTCTGAGGCAGAGGACAAGATTCATTCAGCAAAGTTTGCTGGAGAAATAACCTCTTGGATTTGCGATGTTGTATAATAAAAGTAAAATTTATTACGTTACCTCTTCTCTAACACGTTTGATTACTCGCCACCAAAAACACAAGGACAACATCTATAACTGCTTAACTTTTGAGGTCAGACAGATTCAAGATGGCTGCCACAGCCAAGCAGCCTTAGAAAACACCAAAATGCTATTACTCAGTCAGTTTTACAAATATTGAGCTAAAACATATTGTCATGGTAGAGACACATTCTCCAAACACTACACACTTAAACTTTGGTATTATCTGTTGGTGCCAACAATGCCTGTTAGCAAAACATCTCATGAACCAATGAAAGAGTCAGTCAAGTTCATGATGGTGGTTGCAGCTAACCTACATTAGCAAACGCATCTTGAGCTTCCCCTCTGTGCGACAGTTAAGGCTGTTTCTCTTCTATTCTATGTCGATGGCTATAACGTTGCCAGTTTTACTGATATCGAGCTAAAGTTTGATGTGGTAGTAGTTGAGCGCCATCCTCAACACTCCAAGCACTGATACAAGACTTTACAGTGTCACGTGAGATCTATCATTCACAAGGTTTGACAAAAATGGCTCCAGTTCGGCTCCTTCTCCTCTTAAGATGATCTTGGTCCAAACTTTTCCATGAAAGGTGGTGAGCGATGTGCCTTTGATTCTTTGGGACGTTTTCTCAATTGTCTTTTTGTTGTGTTAGAGGCCAAATATCCCCCCCCCCCCCACACACACACACACACCACCACCACCACCACCACCCACACACACACACCCTGCCCCTCCCGTCAGGTTGTGGCATGCCTGTTTTCCCCACAGAGGGAACTTCGTGTCTTTGCATGTCACACGAGTGGCTGGCAGCTGTGTCCTGCAGCGCTGTGTGGACCACTTATCACCTGACCCAAGGGACGACCCCACCCCCCCGCCTCCAGCATGGCTGCATGCACTGCCCCTCTTTGAACACCTTCAACCTCCCCCCACATGCACACCTCACTTGATGTGACCCAGACATGAACACAAGTGCACACGTATGCTTCCTTTCATACTTGAAGCTAATCTGAAAGCACAGCCGCCCTCTCTGTGCAGCTTCAGTCTCAGGTTATAAGAGCTGACTTGAATAACAATTTAACCTATATATTTTTTTTAAACTAGCCATGTAAACTCTGATGGTTCCTCTTGAAGAGGATTTTCTTCGTTAAAACATTTAACATAACTTGGATGACAGCAAATCTGGATTTAAAATAAAATAACATCACGTCAAATAAACTGCTGGCGTTACAATCAGGGAATATTTATGCTTAAACACATGTCATAAAGATCATTCATTGTACTTTTCCCACACATGCACACGAACAGAGTATGTTTTTTCAGGTCATGATGACCGACCACTTCCTTAGACCCTCTGGAGAATCTCACTCTTCCAGAAATATAAAATAAACCACATGCACCTTTCTTCGAGACAAACTCTCGTCTCACAGCTAAAAGTGCTTTCCTTCAGCTTTGGTAGAGCGTCAGTGGTGGCTTTCTCTCTGCTCCTGTTTCTGTTTGTGCTTCTGCATCTGATTTGTCATCTCCAGCTGCGTTAAGCTGCTGCATCTTGTTTCAGGGCAAACACTGGCAGGCACTATACTGATGTCGGCTTATTTTTACTGGCTCCGCTTTGATCCCCAAAGGCTTTACTGGTTCACACATTTAAAAGAACCCCCCCTCTTTTTCTTTTTTCATCTGTCTGATCTAGTCTAATTTCTCTCTCTGAGGAACAAATGTCTGCGCACAAACATGTTTACTGAAGTGTCCTCGCTCAGCCACACTTCCAGACAGCACGAAGCAGAGAGAAAGTGAAGGTCAAAACTAACGTCAAAATAAATACAAGTTAAAATGTATCGGTTCCAGAGGAAGAGGAGAAAAGGGGAGAGGCTGTCTGCAGGAGATAAAAAAAGAGAAAGTAAAAACTGTGTGAGAGAGAGAGAGCAGGAGGGATGAAAGGAAGCATGGAGGGATCCAGAGAGAAGGTCACTCCTAATAGCTCTTCCATGTAATTTCATAACGTCATGATTGCCTTCTTTAGTTGAGCTAACACCATTAACTACCTCCAGAGATGCTTTACTGCTGATTTATTCTGCATCTTATAGATTTTGTCTTATGTCTGAAGATGTGTATTATTTGTGGGGGTGTTTTTGCATGCATCACATTTTTTAATGTTCTACACGACACTCGGGGTGTGTCTGTAATTAGCGTGCTCTTTGCTGCAGGCACCAAATCTGAAGGATGATGCTGCTAATGAATGAAATGACACCTACAGGAAAGAGTGCAAGCAGCGCAATGAGAGTTTGTGTTTGGGAGGGTAAACATAGGAACAGATGATGTGTTTATTATTTTGTGTTCAAAAATGAAAGTTCGATTTAGGTTCTCGTTACTGGTTGAGTCGCTTTGACGTGTTTTCCACAGAGGCCCTAAGCTGCAAAATATGACAACTTTTAAAACTGCGAGAACATTCTAAACAAACAATTCTTCAAAAAAAAAAAACAGCAAACGTGAACACGCAGCAAGATTTTTGTAAACAACATAAGTAATAAAAAGGGCAACAACACAACAAAGCAGAAAACACAGCAACAATCAGTTTGTATTGTCACCCACTGCCATGAAAGGTGGGGAACGAGGTAACTATATGTGTTTGTCCTTTTGTAAGCAAAATATCTACTGAAAATGTGCACGGATTTTAGTTAAACTCTTAGTGAGTAAATTTTGAATGAACATCGATAATTCAGATTTGGGGTCAAGCTAATTCAAGATGGCTGCCACAGCTAATGACATTAGCAAACACATGAATGTCTTTACCTCAAGCCGGATCGTGAGGTAAAATTTGGTGTAGCTGAGAGTCATCCCAGGATGCTTCACATGCTAATGGGTTTGTGAAATTTTCATCCATCCATCCATCCATCCATCCATCCATCCATCCATCCATCCATCCATCCATCCATCCATCCATCCATCCATCCATCCATCCATTATCTTTACTCACTTCTTCCATTTTGGGTCATGGGGGTCACTGGTGCCCATGTCCAGCCAACACTGTGCGAGGGACAGGGGACACCCTGGACAGGTCTCCAGTCCATCACAGGGACACATAGAGACAAACGAGACAAACAACCATTCACTCTCAGTTACCACTCAGCCTAACATGCATGCTTTTGGTCTGTGGGAGGAAACCGGAAAAAACCCACGCATGCACGGAGCGTACATGTAAACTCCATCCAGAAAGGTCCTGGGCTGGGATTTGAACCAGTGACTTTCTCGCTGAGAGGCAACAGCTCTACCAACTGCACCATCGTGCTGCCCGTGAAATTATTTGTCACATTCTTTAATTTATTTTCATAAATATTGCCCTTTTTTCGTTAAATTTAAAGCGTTGGGCAAATACCATAACATTTACAAGAAAATCTGCATTTCTTGCCAAAATGCAGCATGAATGCTGAAAGCTAAATGAGTTTGCTCACATTAATTCAATAAGCTGAAACTGAGTTGTTCAAGCTAAAATATGAGTACTAGATTAAAGCTGAAGGAAGAAAATGAAAGCAAAAAGCCAAAATGCTAGCTAAAAGCATCAACAGATTAGCTAGAAGCTAATTGTAGCTGAAGCTAGTTGGACAATAAAAGTATCAAAAGTCTGTCTCAAAGCTAAAACAAGCAAAAACCTAACTAAAAACTCAAAGTAGCAAAACTAAAATAGCAGGATGTAAAAGTTGCATAAGTAGATAAAAGCAGTTTTAAAAAAGTTTTTAAGCAAATTGAAAATACCTCAGTGTGCTTGTACGGTGAAAATTTAAGTTGAATATTTTGAGTAATATAGAAGCAACACTCATCTATTGAGTTGAAAGTTTTCAGATATGAATGGCTATAGCCTAAAGTTTACTGAAGTAGGTAGATTGCAATAAATTTGTAGAAAAGTAAAAAAAGAGGAAAAAAAATATTGTAAATGCTGAATCAGCGTTCATATGGGTCAAAGTTTAAAATGTTGTTTTGCTTCATTTCAATGTTTGATTCAGGAATTTTGATATAATAAATAGATATCCATAAGCCATGTGAAGTTCTCATTGATCCAGTGATCATCCATCCATCTTCCACCTCTCGTCCATAATCAGGTCAAGGGAGCAACAGGTCCAAAAGAGGAACCCAGACATCCATCGTCCTGGTGACACTCTCCAGCTCCTCCTGGGGATTCCAAGATGCGTCCAGGTTCTCATTCTTTGTGTGGCAATCCATACCTCATGATTGTAGGGTTGGAGCATAAACAAACTAATAAATTAAGCACTTTGCCTTTTGACCGACAGACCGAAGCAACATCCTCATTACTGAGGAAGTGGCCCTGATCTGTCCATTCTCTTGCTCCATCCCTCATGAAAAGGACTCTATTTATCTATGTCATTAAAAAAAAAAAAATCAAATCAACAATCAGTATTCTACACACCTGGTCTTTTCTGTTCAAGTTTCTTTTTCCTTATTAAATCTGTGCGTCTTTATTTCCTGTGGGGAAAAAAAGGACCCAACGTTCAGACTGACCATAAACAATTTGCCTTATCAGCTGTGGACTGAAGTGAGCAGCCAACATGTTGGAGGCAGAGAGCGCTGGAGGCAGCACTCCATCTGCAACACTGGCTCCATTAGCCGACAAGTCAGATTAGCTGACCTGCTGACACACACGGTGATCTCCACTGATATGCACAGTCACACGCATGAACACACACACACAGAGGAAATCTGATACTCTTACAAGGGTTTAACACCCTAAATTGATCATTACAGACCCTTTACTGGTCAGTGATCTCTTTCTAGATTTTATGTCCCACTTACTTCCCTTTGTTTCAACTTTCTATGAAATTTTTAAACTTTTTGTTTACGACTTTGTTGTTGACCCCCTCTCAGATCTCCCACCGGTGTTGTCCTTTCTTTTTCTTGTTTGTCTTCTCTCTTTAATCCGACGCTCCATCCATTTCTGCCGTCTTTCTCCACCCTTCGCTGTTGTCTTAATGAGTCCACTCTTTTTCATCTTCAATTATTTACATATTTTTCTCCCCATGCATTGTGCCAAGAGGAAAAGTCTTGATAAATAAGTCAAACCAGAGCTTTTTTTTTGCTTTTGTATCTTGTGTTTGGTGTGTTTATTGGCGTACATCACGGAGAGAGTCAGTCAGTCCTCATTTTGCATTCTAACATTCAGTTGGACACATCTTTAAATTATAAACCATTAAAAAAAAACTCTCCATGTTAGGTTAAGTGGGTATAAGCAGTGTGGACATAAAAACGATATTTGCACGGATGCATGAATGTGTGTGAATGTCTGAGGACGACCAGTTTGCTCCGGCACATGGAAGTGTGTGTACGTGTCTGCGCATTTGTAAGTGATACCGCAAACCTGTTAGTGACCGTGTGTGAATAACTGAATTTGTATGGACAACAGGAAAAGGAGTGGGTGGGAGGGGTGTGGATGCTGTTTGGAAACTGTGTTGTCATGGCAACCAAGACGATAAAAGGAGTGGGTGTTTGCCCTCACGGCTCTTTCCACAACCTTTATTTTGTTCATCTTTGTGCCTCTCCGATATTAACCCCTAACCTCTGTTCAAACAGCACTGATGGCGCTCACTGAAGGCGTGGACTCATCAAAATGAGGGACAGACTATGAGGTGTGCTTTCTTATAGCTGTATTTGGCTCTGATGGGCGTTGCATAGTATCTAACCAAAGCTTATGCTAATAGCAGTACATGTATTGACGAATGTGCCATCTGTGTTCCCTGACTTTTGATAAGCTGTAGCTCCTGTCGATTTTTACTGCAGGCAAATTTCCATTTAGGGTTGAGCACGCATCACCAGTCTATAAACCCATGTAGCTTGGCCTTTTGTACAAAGACTATCAGCATGAGGGTGATACAGATATCCCACTGAGCTACTCTGCAAAGAAGCATTTTCCATTAAAGTTGCAACTATTGAATTAGGCAACCGCGCTGCCTTTTTGTCCAAGCCAGAGTGCTACCACATCAGTTTATTAAAATGACGGCGAGTGAAGCGAGTTTGAAATGGATGAAATGGATTCTTTAAACGATTGGTGAGGAAAGGAAGATACCTCTTTGTGTCATACGCAGAGCGGGTTGACAGAACAATGGGGTAGTCATTCTTTTAAGCAAGAACACTTTCACAAAATGCAGGAAAAACTGGAGTTATCTTCACTGCAGTGACTGATGCAGTGTTACAGTTGTGACGCGGAGCGGAAAACAGGTAGTCAGTTATTTCACGTGATCTGTAGTATTTTTCTTCTGAGGCAAAAAAAAAGTGGGCCTGAGACGTCTCACTGCAACAGGCTCATGTATTAAGTATGACCCTTTGCAGAAAGAGGTAGAAAGGAGGTTGAATATGAGGAAATCAGACAGCCACACTAAAAACAGAGCCGTACGGATGGTCAGCACCAAACACAGAGGTCGGATCAAATGAATTATACATTTGGGTGAATTCAGAGCAAATAGTGCTGAAAGGAAGAGGATTTTTATGAATAATTCACTCTATAGCATGCCTGATCATAATCCTCCAATCAGCATCACCTTGTTCCTCAAACACTGACCCTCACTCCGTCCTACACTCTCTATCCATCCACCTCATGTTTTTTTTAATCTAAATCACTCCATCCTTCCAGAATCTCTCCATCCGTCTCCCTTTTCATCTGATGCTTCTTCAGATGGACCCTGAGGGTAGAGGAGGTGATTAAGGGGGCACATGTTCATTTATTTTTCTCCCCCTCTCCTTCTGTCCTGCATCCTCTCCCTCCTACACATCTTCACAGTTGGAGGTGGTTAATATTTAAAAGCAAGGCATGACACAAGGCCTGCACGCATGTTTGAACACACACACACAAACACACACACTGGAATCCAGTCACATCGGATCAAAGTAGCTTTCAATGTATTTACATTTACATAATCTGTGATGTAGAGAGGAAATATGCTGGTGGCTCACATGTGCGTGTGAGGATATGAATCAAACAGTGTGTGAGGGAGTGTGTGTGTGGGCGGTTGTCATGACGGGAATCAGAACATGTGTGAAACTCAGGACATGATTAGACTTTTGATGCTTGATCTTGCATTTTTACTCCACCTTCTCCTCAGACAAGAGAACCTATTAAGCACTCGGAGGGCTCGGCACCGCCCAACATGTCAACTTTATGCTAATTACAACATTTTGTCAAAGAAGGAAGGGTGTAATTTTCTTTCTAAGGGATGGTAGTGACAGTACCCTTTGCATTGTAGCAGTTACTCTTAGAAAATGACCGCAGCACTAACTGCGTAATGTCTGGGTTACTTATGATGTGGGCTGCTTTCTAAGAAAAATGCTTAAAAGCAAAAATGTATAAACGTTTGACAGATCTGCAAAATGGTCTTGGTCCATTTGGCTTGTTTCAAATGCAGCAAATTTTCCGCCGTTTGGCTTTCTTGTAATATCAAAATCAAAATCAGAAGAAACTGCCACGCCTTCACATCTCAACGCATCTACTCTCACTCCACAATCTTCCTGTGACTGAACAATTTCTAATGGCATCGGTTGATGTTCCAGTGGTGATAATAGTTTTTAAAAGCACTTAGAAACCTTGTCATGTCACCTCAGCCCAGCTCTAAGCAGCCATTCCATGCATGACCTTTGACCTCTGTTCAGTGAAGCAGGTAACTGCGCTGAGATTGGATCATTGACGACTGCACGGCAGTGACCCAGAAGAAGAGAAATCCGGTGTCTGCTTCAATGTCAGTCTCTCACCCCTGTGATAATGGAGTGGCCTCTTGGCTCCATGCCTCGCACACAGCTTGGTAGTTCTTTATTCACGTGTGTGTGCGTGTGTGTGTCTGTGTGTGTGTGTCACAGGTCACTTCTGTCTGGGCATTCAGCCTGTTTGGGTGGTTTGGAAGGTTTGGTTGTTGCTTGACAACTTTTAAGATTTTCTTTCCACATCGTTATTTCTTCCCCGTCCTAACCCCATTATAGTGTTCTCCTTTACTGCTCCTTCTAATAATATTACTCAAATATTCTCTAGTAAAGTCAGTCTCTCTCC
>NC_056508.1:31408877-31417873 GCF_014905685.2 Nematolebias whitei | reverse complement strand
TCTATCTATCTATCTATCTATCTATCTGTCTGTCTGTCTATCTGTCTGTCTGTCTGTCTGTCTGTCTGTCTGTCTGTCTGTCTATCTGTCTGTCTAACTAATGTTTTTTTATTTCCTTCCCTCTGGTCATTCTGTGGATGTGCAGACCACATAGGCGATCGTAAGTGCTTTTAACTTTATTGCTGTTTGTCTCATATTAATGAAGGCACTACCACATCTCACTGTAAACACTTTTATTATGCCAGATTTATTTTATTTCCTCCCATCCTGCCAACAATAAATAAATAAATCCTTTTTGTACAGCGGTGCTCTAAAACAAAGTGTGCATTAGCCGTGTTATGCCACTTTGTGTGTCTATATGTGTGTGTGTGTGTGTGTTGTAAGCATGTGTGTGTGTGTTTGTGGGTATTTAGCCTCTTGGCTCCCAGGAGCAGGTCTCTGGAGCAGGGAAGTGAAAGTTTGCAGGAGACAGTGGGGCTGTCAGATCAAAGACAGAAGGAAATAAAGAGGACTTAAAGCATTATGAGCAGCAGCTCCTCTTCCTCTTCCTCTGCCAATAATGGAGCAGTGCTCACAGCCTAAACTTCAATTTGATCAGCTGTGAGAAATGGGTTTATCTCCTCTATTTTTCCATTAAAATCCTTCACGCTCTCTATCAGTCTTACTGATTTCACCCCTTGTTTGTTTTATTTCTTCATCGCCTCATCTTTTTCTTTTCCTGTGCTCGGCATGAGCCCTCTCTTTGCAGCACTTCACTTTCATCCCTCGTCCCAGTCCTCTCAGCTCCCCATCTTCAGAGCTGTTTCTCCATCCTCAGCCACTCTGTCCCCGATTCCCTGGTTTACACGTTAATAATGGCTCAATGTTGGTCTCTTTTCCTTTGAGTCAAATGACCTCCAAGTAACAGGCTGCAACCTGTAGACTGCAAACTGCCTGTGCATAGTAATTAATTGAATTTATGCTAAAAACTCAAATGGTGCTGATTTACAACATTTCTTTGTGAGTATGTTGTCATGACTTTCTTTATGATTCTTAAAGACAAATAGGACAAATAAAGATAAATCTTTATTGGTTGTGATTACGTTCTTTTTTTATTTCTTTGAGGGTTGTTTTTTTAATTTTTTAGCACAGACTTTTCCCTCTCTCAGTCTCTCAGGGAGCTCTGCACCAGATATTTTTTCTTGACATGAACTCTTTGTCTTGCATTGTCAAGTTCTTCTCTTTGCAAACCATTTTTTTTTCCTGCTCTTTTCTTTAGACTATCTTTCATCTCATCTGTGAAGTCTTTCTGTGTGATTCTGGCTGAATAAACTGCACTTACAGCTGCTGTTAAAGTTGGAATGAACCATATCTCTGTTGTTTTCTGTGCTGTTCGTTAGGTCTAACACTTACTGTTATACCTTGTTTGTTGTAGCTCGAATGTTTTCAATTTAGGGAAATAGAGCTTAATTTGACTGGATAGTTAACAACTGAAAGGCCAAGAACAAGGAGGACTGATGCAAGCTTAAAACAACTGTATTTCCAAACTGAGGTCATTCAAAGATCTATCTACAACTGCGTCCTATTTCAAAAGATCTGAACAGTTCCTTTACTTTTCTCACAGCAGCATAGGTGTCTGTGATACAGTGATTTACAGCACTTATAAACAGTTATACCACCATACAATGAAAAAGCAAAATCACAAGACTTCACCAGCGTGTGCATGCTGTCCTTGTGTCCAAACTAATTCATGCTGTGTGTGTTTTTTGTCTGTTTCATGGCTCTCTGAATGTGCTGTGACTCTCACTTTGGTCCACACAGACAAGAAGCCTCCTGAGATCACCAAACAGCCAGAGTCTGCCACTGTCTTCAGCCCTGACGACTTCTCCTTGTGCTGTGAAGCGTCTGGCAACCCTCCGCCCATGTTAGTCAGCACCAGCACATCCACACAAAAAGAAGAAGCACGGCGTGTTTGAGTTTGATGTTAAATTATGTTAATCTAAGAGTAGCCTAACTTATCTTCTCCGACAAGTGAGGACAGTGACCTTGCCTCTCCTTGTTCAGCTGACGTCTACATATTAGTACTACACGAGAGCGCAGCTTCTCTGCAGCCAGAGTTCTTGTTTCAACAGGGGATAAATGTCATTAAGCCCTCGGGCAATCTTCTTCTCTGAGTGTCTTGGCTCCTGTGAAGTGGAAAACTGCTCCGATTGCTGAGGAAAAGATGAACATCGCAATTACACAGCACAGGCTCCTGAGTCCCACTGGGGGATCTCATGTAAATTTTACCGCAATCCATTTGTGCCCTCAAATTTAGTGACATCTTATGTGAATTAAAGACTCTTCACACATGCACATAAATCAGTGTGTGCATTTGAAGTTGGAATGATGCAATGCTACCCTGTTTCTTCTTCTCCTCTTTAAGTTTTCGATGGTTGAAGGACGGGGAGGAGTTTGACCCAGGCACTGACCCGGAGCTAAAGGTTACGGAGAGCTTAGGCTCATTCGAATTCTCCGTGCTTAGCGACAGTATGGACACCCTAAAGCAGTACCAAGGCAAATATGTCTGCTATGCATCCAACGAGCTGGGGACAGCTGTGTCTAATGAGGCCGTGCTCAGGACTGACGGTAAGAGCCCAGTGATGACGCATAAAAACCAACTGAGCAGCTGCTCACAGACGGATCAATACATTTAGAGCACGTTCATCATTAAATGACCCCGCTTTACTCATCAGAGAAAAACTGTTTTGAAACGACACCAAACATGTCAAATATCATTATTGCCCGCTCGTGGAAGGTGAAGGTGGGAGATAATGATTTTGCTCATGTGTGTGGCTGTTACCAAAATATGTCATAAACCACTGAATAGTTTTAAGGAAAGTTTCAGAAAATAATCAGTGGTTGTGCATCTACAGCTGATGAAGATGGTTGCAACACCAATTCATTAGCCAGTACAAAATGGCTGTAACTCAATTAGTTTTACAGATATAGAGCTAACATTTGTTGACGTAGTAGCTAAGAGTCATTTATAACACATACCGTAATTTCCGGACTATAAGCTGCTACTTTTTCCACACGCTTTGAACCCCCGCAGTATACACAATGCTGTGGCTAATTTATGGATTTTTATTTTTTTTGACGGGCTAACAAGCTTCCTGCCACCAAAACATTTAACCTCATCACACCCTGGCGCTCACATAATACACATCTCTCCTGGGGGGTGGGTCCTCATGACTCAATGAGACTACCTGTATAAATAAAGGTTAAAAAAATAATCGGACCGATAAAATTACCAAACAGGTCACAGTGGACCAATGAAACGAGGAGTGGAGGAGAGAATGGGGGAGGGGGAACTTGCGCCCCTCCCTGGAGGCACAACAAATTATTAGCAGCCACTCGATATCAGTGTGAATCGTGTTAACGTGACACTCGAAGTTCGGTGGGAGGCTTGAATGACTGGTGGCGAGAAACCATTTAACAAAGCTGACGGCATGCACAGAGCAACTTCTGCTCCAGTCTGCCAGTGGATGCTGACGGAGGAGCAATTTTTTAAAAACAATCCTCTGCAGGAGGAAAATGAAGATAGCAATCAATGACTTCCTGGTAGGCTACTGGATATTTTTTAACCAGCTGTGTTACCAGCACTGTTCAGAAAAAAAGAAACAAAAAACATTTACTGTACATATCTGTGTATGTTACGATACGTATTTAATCAAAAGTTTAAAACATTTTTCTGTGTAAATGTCTCACGTTACAACATGGACACCCGCGGCTTACACACAAGTGCAGCTTCTATATGTACAAAATTATTATTATTGTTTAAATTTAGTGGGCGCGGCTTATATTTTGGTGCGCTCAATAGTCCAGAAATTACTGTACTTTGAGTTTGACATCTGACAATATTGTATGCACTTGTACAAAATGTAAATTTTTAAAAGATTCAATCAAACTGGTTACAACTTTGTCTTTTCTTAACATGAGCCGATTTCAGTCTAAAACTCTGGCATGAACGGTGGCAGGTGATACACATTCCTTCAAGGAACGCCAGCCTTTTAATTAGATTTGTTTTCAGCCATCGGGGAAGTTAAATTATTTTTCTTAAACGTTAGCTTATAATTATTATTTTCTAATTCAGAAGCCTTCGAAGATAATATTACAGTGTTCTCTCTCATAGAGAGCTCAGTCAGTTGGAAGTCGAAGTCGTGAAACCTGGAATCTAATTACATGCAATAAGTTGATAATCAGCAGTTGCACATGAATGTGAGCCCTGAAGTAAAGAGCACCTTTGATTATCCATCCACCTGTGTGACTGGCTCTCTCCTGAGCGACCTCCTTCCCTCACAGTTTCCCTGACAACCGTTTCCGCAGTAACGCTCTTGAGTTGATGTCATGTGAAGCTCTCTTCAGTGTATCCTGTGTGGTTATCAACAATGAGAGGGAGGGAGAGCATGCACGCATGACTCACGTATGTTTTTCCACTTCTGCAAGACAAAAGACGTCTTGGTTTGTGTGTGTTTGTGGTGACACGTGATGAGGGTTGCCTCAGGAAATCTCTGTTTGTGTTATCACCTTTTTTCCTTACCTGTGTGCATTTGTTCCTTGCTTACTTCTGTGCAGTTCCCCCGTCCCAGCAGAAAGAAAAAAAAGTCACTGTGAAAGCTGAGGAGGGAAACAGTATTGTTCTGAAGTGTAACCCCCCACAGAGCTCCATGGAGCCCGTCATTCACTGGATGGATGAGCGTGAGTTCATCATCTCTGCTTCTGTTTCCTTTCTCTTCAATAAGATCAACTCTTGCACTCTGTGCCCAGCTTTTTGTTGATCATATCAGAGAACGACAAAAACGATAACGTATTGTAGTTTTAAAATTGTAAATGTGGATTTTACAAGGAGCCAAATCCAATATTTTTCTACTTATCCTCTTAGTGTTGGACGATTAGATAAGAACAAAGATGTGTGTCACTCATCCTCTATTCCTTTTTTCTCTTCAGACCTACGCCATATCCAGCTCAGCAAACGGGTGGTGGCAGGGAAGGATGGCAACCTGTACTTCGCTCATCTGACAGTCGATGACAGCAGAGATGACTACACATGCCACGTCCAGTATCTGGCGACACGAACAATCCTGGCCAAAGAAGCCATCACCCTGAAGGTCAACCCCTGTGAGTTCTGTTCTGGATCAAGCATGTAGAACCAACTGATCAGACCTGAGCTGAAGTTGTGAAACATTACGTCTTTTAGTTGGTAAAACCTTTACATCCATCCATCCATCCATCCATCCATCCATCCATCATCTTTACCCACTTCTTCCTTTTTGGGTCATGGGGGTCATTGGTGCCCATATCCAGCTATCTCTGTGCAAGAGGCGGGGCACACCCTGAAAAGGTCACATGTTCATCACAGGGACACAGAAACAAATGAGACAAACAACCATTTACACTCTCTTCAACTAATATTTCCACACTATTTTTTTTCCCTTTCTAGTCATTACGCGTTTCTACCATTGATTGCAGACAGAGCTGGTCTCCTTGCGAAAGCTATGCTTCTCCAACATTTAAAAATAATCATGAATAGAATTTTGTTTCACTGAAAGCTGTGATCAAATTAAAGGGTTCATTATCAGAACATTCACTTAAGTGTTCTTGTCAGTCTACACTAGAACAATTGCTTTTTATGCAAAAAACAGAGTGAATTATAAAATTTTATGCAGAATATATTTACTGAGTGTCTTTAAGTGAAGATCTGATAAAACAATCTTTTTTATTCCGCACCAAGAATTTCACCTTTATTATATGAACGAGTGAGATTTACACTACATGATCTGTGTAGCTAAAAGAAATAAGCTGTCAATAGACATATTAATAATCAATTCACTTGCATGTTATTCTGTGCCAGTTTGCACCATTTCTAAAATACTATTTTGGTGAATGATAAAAATGAGCTGGTTCTGCTCGTCTTTTTGTTTTGTTGTTGTAGATAATGCAATTTTAAAATCACTCATACAGAAAAGGACAGCTTCCTCGGCAGTGTTTGAAAATTGCAACTAGACACCCATTTTCCTCAGACAGAGAATTTGATGCATTGTATGAGAATCAAGGATACCTATTTATGGCTCTGACCTCAACATCCGGGTGGACTTGCCACTCCTTTATTAGAGCGTTCATCAATAAATATGGCTGGTAAGCCTAAAACGAGTGTGTATAAAATTGTTGAAGCACTTTGGTATTTGTTGAGACCCAGTGAGTCACAATAGCCAAACCAAAGTGAACTCCTCACCATGTGGTGGCATGTTGTGCTGACCAAAGCAGTGACCGAATCCAGTGCACGCCCCACAGTCAGCAGGGAGTCCATTATCATCTCAGTCTAGTTGTAATGAGATGCAGCTCACACTGAGAGGCTTCAGCAAGCATCTGTGGCTCAACTAGAGGTCAGAAAGATGAACATGTGTAACATCAGACGTGAATCTGTTTTGTAAGGGAGGTATTGTTGTTTTTACTTCCACTCCCTGCATCCATATGTAGGTGTGTCAGAGTGGCTGAAGTAGCTGCAGTGTCAGCAGAACAGCAATCTGAAAATTACCCATCCATATGTATGAGTCTGTCTCCTTCTCTGTGCATTTCCGCCTCTTTGTCCAGCCAATTCGTTACTGCGGAACCGGAGACCGCACATGATGACGCCTACTGGAAGCAACAGCACGTACCACGCCCTCCGGGGCCAGACCATAGAGCTTGAGTGCATCGTCCAGGGCCTGTGAGTGTCTGTCTGTTCATGTTCACCTTTGCTTTCACTAATAAGATAAATGCTGCTGCTCTTCCAAACCAGTCTTCGCTGCCTCACATTCTCTCCATCTTCTCTCCTGCCACCTCTTTCTATCTACTCTCTTTTGGGCCTTTTTCCTCTCTTTCTGCTTCTTTGTCTCCTCTCTGTTACATGTCTGTCTTGCTCCATCCGTACCTGTCTTCACTTCTCTCGACTTCAGACCAGCACCTGAAATTACATGGGTAAAGAAGAATGGCGAGCTGTTGGAGTCCCGTGCCAAGATAGAAAAGTTTGGCCGAAGCCTGCGCCTCAGTAATATCACAGAACGTGACAGTGGCGAGTACCAGTGCATAGCTCAGAACACCCAGGGGAAGGCCATACACACATACAGTTTGACTGTGGAAGGTACTCTTTCTTTTATTTGCACCCATAAATACGCAGAAACAAAACTTTTAAAATACACTTTATTTAGTCTGTGTGAAACAAAGTCAAAAGGCCACAGGTTTGTAGTTTCTGTTGCATATTTTAAAGTTAGTAGTATACACAAGTAGCTTTATGAATGTAAACTGTAAGTAAATTATGAATGAAGACCTTTTGTAGTTTTGAAGCAATAACCAGTTTGATTTCAGATTAGCGTATTAGTTGCCATGTAGATGTGTAGTATTCAAAGATTTATGTTTATTCTAATAATTCATGAACATACTTTAAACGTCTTTTATATATTTCTTTATATATATATGTCTTTACAGTATGTATATATATATATATATATATATATATATATATATATATATATATATATAGGGGGGTGCCTAATTGAAAATAATTAAAGGAGTATCCTTTAACAAATAAAAAACCTGCTTTGAGGTATTATCTATTAGTTATATTTAATATAAAAATGTTTAAGGACAGTAAAGAAAATAATGAAGTCTGCAACACAATTCATTTTTTTATAAAGTCACATTTAAGCTTTTATATTTTTTAACAGCCATTGTCAGATTTTAGGATGACATCTGCAGGAGTCTTCAAAGCAAATTAATTTCACGTAAAAGATTATTTTATCTGCTTGTCTCTTTGAGCCATTCATAGTCCACTGCTTTATAGTGTCAACTGTTACCAGGTCTGGCTTTTCTTAATGTTTTGCTTGATTTAGTGCCATATTCTGTCGTCTGCAGCTGCTCCTTATTGGAAAAAGGTGCCAGAGAGTCAGATTTATGCACCAGGCGAGACAGTCAAGCTCGACTGTGAGGCGAAGGGTACCCCCTCTCCCACTATGAGCTGGACCATCAACGGGACACCCCTGTCAGGTCAGAGCACAAAGCCAGCTGAACTCATTTCTACATCCTTGGACACTTTAGCTGTACTAAGAGTGTGTAACTATTCAACAGCAACTGATAAGGACCCCAGACGAACCGTGATGGCAGACACATCACTGATCCTCAGGGAGGTCATCTTTGGAGACACTGCCATCTACCAGTGCCTGGCCTCCAACAAACACGGAACCATCCTCACCAACACCTATGTTTACGTCATCGGTGAGCTTTTTTCTTTTCGCACGCCCATAACTAAACTGTATTCTCTGTGTTTGAATCTGTATTTGTTGTAAAACCTGAGTGTTTTGTTTCAGAGCTGCCTCCTCAGATCCTAACTGAAGACAGGAAACTGTATTCAGTTACCGAAGGCCAGAAGGTTTTACTAGACTGTGAGACCTTTGGCTCTCCAAAACCTAAAGTCATATGGTGAGGCAGATTTCTGTGACTGTTTATTTAGTTTACCAGTGTTATCTGGCTGGTTTTCTCATTCTATTTCACAAATCTGATGTTGTTGCGTAAGGAGCTCTTCATGTGCATAAATTAGCAACCAAATGCTGCTACAGCTGGGCTGTGACTGAAATCTGTTAGCTAGGCAAGTATCCAAACTGTTTTTTTTTAATGTAAAATAGAAAATAAGAGGTATTTAAATGGGTGAGTTTAATTTCTGAAAAGGTTACTTTGTCTCCCTGCTTGCCAAACTTCTGACGTGTTTGTGTGTCTTTCTTAGGGACACCGAGGTATCGTCTCTTCTTGCAGGTCCAAGGGTAAACCCACTCACAAACGGGGAGCTTCAGATATTAAATGTCACCCACGACGATAAGGGTCTCTACACCTGCTCTGTACAAAACACCAACTTGTCAATCAGTGCTGAGTTGGAGGTGTTCAGTGAGTGAGACACAAACACACACACACACACACACACACACACACACACACACACACACACA
>NC_056508.1:31388513-31408867 GCF_014905685.2 Nematolebias whitei | reverse complement strand
CACACACACACACACACACACACACACACACACACACACACACACACGCACACACACACACACACACCAAATGCTTTAGCAGCTTAAAGTTATTGCACATCCTTCAACTTGTCTCAGTTTTTTCTCATATCCTTCATTTCCCCTGCAGACAGAACAGTGATCTTGTCACCACCCAAGGATATAAAGGTGCAGCCTGGACACACAGCAGTCTTTACATGTGTGGCCCATTATGACGCCAGTCTCAAAGTTCCCATCATTCAGTGGAGGAAGAACAATACAAAGCTGTTTGAATCCTCCAGCAGTCAAAAGTAAGACTCAAGACTCTGAGCAAGATCTGACAATGATAAGGGGGATGACGTTAGAAATGCATTGATTTATGTGAATGCTAACAGTAGCATCTTTGGTATACAAGCACAGCTAGGAATAAATGTCACAAATTAAACTTATCGCATGTTGTTCCGTCAGGTTTCAATTTGGACTTGTTCATGTCTGTGTTGACAAAAGAATAAAAGATATTGACACGATGACGAGGTAGAGAGGAAGGTATTGTACTGAAAAATATATAAGAAAAAACAATACTGGATTCATTTTTTCAGATACACATTTGATGGGCCAGAATTCAGAATATCTGATGTGGAACCAGACGATGAAGGCTTCTACACCTGTGAGATCATCACATCACTGGACAAGGCTGATGCCAGTGCCATGCTCATTTTATATGGTAAGCTCACCTTTCCTGGACTGGATACACAACAGGCATAGGCCACAAACATGCATTTGTTTTGTAATTTAAAACATAATTTTATAAATATTTACATGCAGTGTGCAGGCAGTGGTGACAAAACTGATAATGTTGGTGTTCCCCTTAGACCGACCAGATCCTCCAGTCCTCCTCCATATCTCTGATCCTAAGCATCGAGCTGTCACTCTCAGATGGACTCCAGGATCCAACCACAACAGCCCTGTGCTAGGTTCATTGCAGACAAACACACATTCTGTCACTCATTTTATCCCAGCCTTTTTTCTTTAGAGCAAGACTTTAGCGTATCAAATAACTTGATTTATCAGGGAAATGTCTACAACACGATTAAAGTTCATGCGAGCTCTGAGTGTCTCTGAATTATTTTTGCAGTGTGTGGCTGCATCTTTTCGTCCCCATCAAACTTTCACTTTGTTTCCGCAGAGTACGTTGTTGAGTTTGAGGACCAGGGTTTGATAGGGAGGGATTGGGAAGAGCTAAAGCGAGTAGAAGGGAACAAGGAGCGTGTTGTCCTCCACCTGTGGCCTTACATATCCTACCGTTTCCGGGTCATTGCCATAAACGAAGTGGGAAAGAGTGACCCCAGCAAACCATCTGATATCCACAACACACCTGCTGAAGGTAAAAGCCATAGTTTTGCATTGAAAACATTTTTCACTGTCAAAGTGTAACCAGATAACAACAAACTGTCTTTTTCATCCTTTGAACAGCTCCAGCCAACAACCCGGAGGATGTCAGGAGTGAGTCTGTAGACCCAGATACTCTGCTCATCACCTGGGAGGTACGCTAAGTGTACAAGATTTTTATTTTCTTAACAAACTCAGCTAGAGAAGATGCATTTTCTGCAATAATGGTGTGAAAACTGGGTGCTTAATGTGCTAAAAGTTGTTGTAGAATGAAATGCTGAAGTGAAAAGAAGCAGAGCAGAAGCTAAAGTCTGCAAAACAGAAACTAAAAGCTAAAATCAATTTTTTTTCCTGAAAGTGAAAATTAGGAAACTGCTGCCTAAAAAAAAAAAAAATTCAAAACTGTTGTTACAAGTTAAAGTGAAAAGAACAGTAGCTAAATGCCTTGATAAAAAAGAGTAACTGTTGCATGTACTAAAATCTAATGTAAAAAAGAGCTAAGCTTAAATTAGCAAAACAATGGCTAAAAGCTACAATATTCAAAACTGTAACTAAAGACTAAATATAGCAAAACGGTAGCTAAAATAACTTAGCAAAGCTAAACTAGACAAACTAAAGGGGGCTGCGGTGATCAGTGCCATGGTCCTGCCATCCTGAGGTTGCAGGTTCGAACCCAGGCTGCATCAGAAAGGGCACTGGCATCAAACAACCCCTGAAGAAAGGCACAGCTGAAAGAAACTTATTAACTTCACTAAAGCTAAACTATAGCTAAAAACTAAAAGGATCATAAGAAGACAAAAATAGAGCATGTTTAATTGAGAAAACAGCTTTTTTGAAGGAACCTAAGATATCTCAATGTATTTAATGTTTTTTTTTTTGGTTAATAAAGTTAAAAATGCCAAGAGTATAAAAGTTACAAACACTATATTTCATAGTGCACTATTCCTGATCAAGCCTAACACACAAATGTTTATTATTTGATTGTAAAGAACAAATTAAAAAATATATACTGATGAACAATAGTGTGAATGCTGGAGCAGCAGTCACAATTTTGTTTGGCTTTAGGAGGATTTGTGTTTTACTGCCTTCCATTCGTTTCAGAAAATGGACTACAGGAACTTTAACGGACCAGATTTCAAGTACAAGGTGCAGTGGAGGAGAGCGGTGGGCAGTGGGCCTAAGTGGCATGAGAGCAACACAACAGAGCACCAATTTCTTGTCAACGGCGTTGGCAATTTCTCCGCCTTTGAAATTAAAGTTCAGGCTGTTAATGCATTTGGGGACGGACCTGAGCCAGACCCGGTTATTGGCTACTCAGGAGAAGATGGTAAAATATTTTAAATAACACATTATTCGGCTGTACACTTTTCTTTTAGTGTAAATATTCATACTTTACATTGTCTCTCAGTTCCACTTGAGGCACCAATGGATGTGGGTGTTCAACTGATAAACAGCATGACAATCAAAGTAAACTGGTTTGCCGTGGACAGAGAGTCAGTCAGAGGACACTTGCTGGGATACAAGGTGTTGTTTCTGAATCTTCTCTTGTCTATTTTTTCTGTTTAACCTCTAAAGCCAGAACTCATGATGTTGTTTTGGTCGCATCAGATACATGTAACCAGAAAAGGCTCCAGGAGCCACCACCGAGGCCGACGGTCCAGGGAGTCCGAGAACGTTGTGATAGAAGAAACTGGGCCCAAAGAAGTGGAGAAGGTCATCAGTAATCTTAGACCGTACTCCCACTATGTTCTGACTGTCAGTGTGTTTAACAAAAAAGGAGAAGGACCCCATTCTGAGCCTCGGGTCTTCAAGACTCCAGAGGGAGGTAAGAATATAAGGTGGTGGGGATTGACAAGGCAGGGGAAAAGAAACTTGATAAAGTAGTTGGAGAGGATTAGACACAGAAAACAAGAAACAGAGATTGAGCAAGATAACGACTGATATGGGACAGGGGAGAATTATGAAACAGCTTTTAAGATATATTTTACTGAATGGCTTTGATCAAAACTAAATGAGCCTCTTTTTAAGCCGAGCAAAGTTTAACCAGGTGTCTTTGTGCTGTTGTCAGTACCTGGTCCTCCCACATCTCTGATCCTGGACAGCCCCTCAGAGACAGAAATGATCCTGCACTGGAAACCTCCTGCTCACCCCAATGGCATCCTTGTTGGATACCTACTTCAGTACCAGCGGAGTAAGAGCTTCATATTTGATCCCTAATGTAAAATCTTTTAAATCTCCTAGATTTACTGGACTGAATTCATGTGGAGGATACTATTTACAAAAATACTCAAATTACATCTATGAAACTATAAAAATGTCACAAAATCTTAGTTACGTGCATCCGTCAGTCAGGTGTCGGTAGTCAAACAGTGACTGAAAGGCTTTGGGCTTTGCTGTGGTCAGTTACAGAGAATGACGACAGCCCCATGCAGGAAGAGACAATCGATGACCCCGCAGCCACTCACCTCACCCTAACGAGCCTGGACCGTCTCAGCCATTACCGCTTTTATCTGAGGGGGCGCACAGCTGCCGGGGATGGAGAGTCCAGTATGATGACGGGGGCCACCACACTGGAAGGAGGTATTATTTCTCTTAATTTCAAGAATGGTATTTGCAGGCAATTTGTGCTTGTGTACATCATATTTAAGTATTGTCTGTCTTTATACTGCAGCACCCCCTGACGACATCAGTGTATCTGTAGGGGAGAACTTGGTAAATGTCAGCTGGGAAGCCAAGAAGAGACAAAGGAATGTTGGTTTCTACATCCACTACCTGAAAAAGAACGGTATGATATATGCACTAAAATAATCACTGCAGTGATTGATATCCTGAACAGCAGCAGAAATGTAACTGAGGTTCACGATGTGCTTGTGCAGATGGCAACAAATGGAAGAAGTCTGAGAAACTGAACTCCTCTCAGTCCTTCTACCAACTTCAGGGTTTGAGTCCTGGCTCTCACTATCTCCTACACTTCATCTACGGCAACACCACATTCTGGGATACTGACATAAACACAGCAGGAACAGGTAGCTCTTTGCCGTCATTCACGCTGTTTCCTTGTATCCCCTTTGCTTTCCCCAGTGGGGTTTCTGTGTCTAAAAATATCAAATTGCATCCTAAAGACAGTACCATGCAATTCTTCTGTCTTTCTGCTTGTGAAATGCTTTCAAAGACTCTTGTGAGGAGAGCTTGGTTAGCCGTATGAAGGGTAATACTTTAGTTCTTAGGTGAAATGTCACCTTGTCAGAGTGCATTACACATTTTCTTGTGTGCTCTAGATTCTGCTCTCATTTATCTTGTGCCGTCTATCCTTTTCATGCTTTACAGCATTCTTGTGTTTTCATCCTGATTTCCTTAAAAAAGGGTTGTTTTTTTTTTGGCTTCTCACCTACTTCCCACCTATTTTTATTTTCCTTCCAAAGAAGTGACAGAGGTGCAGCGAAGCATTGCAACGCAGGGCTGGTTCATCGGAGTTGTGAGTGCCATCGGACTTCTGTTGTTGATTCTGCTCATCCTATGCTTCATCAGGAGGAGTAAAGGAGGAAAGTACTCAGGTAAACACTTTCCAACAAGACGAGTGCTCTGCATACATCACAAGATCATCGGTTCAACTAAAAATACTTCTTGTAAATCACAAAATCATAGAGTTGGAGTAGCTTTTTTGTAATCTATATTTACATGTATAACCTTTTTTCTCCTTTAAAACATTAAGTGATAGTGATGTGTGGTTTTGTTTAAAGGTTATGAACAAGTAATATCTTCATTCATTCATTCATTCAACCTTTATTTATACAGGTTAGTCTCATTGAGTCACGAGGACTCATTTACAAGAGAGACCTGTTGTAGATATCTCGTTGAGAAACACTTGCTTGGAAAATAGTTTAATTCTATTATAATCTAATGGCTTGACTAAGTGAGGCTAAAACTGACGTTGATCGTCGCTGTCTAAATAAATCCACAGCAGTTTAAGAATGCTGTTGTATAAACTTTTACACTTGTATTGATTTCTCATTACAGCTATTTACAAAACGTTATGCTAATCTTTACAAATGTAAATACTGGCAGCAGCAGGTAGCTGTACCACTTCTGGTGCAGCCTGGTCTTGCTGCTTTAAAAAAATATTTTAGTTAGTATTTTAGTTGTTTTAAGATGGCAGTCGTCCACTTTGTTCTTGAAAATGTATTACTTCGGGTGTTTGGAAGTAGAATAGCAACATTACCAATGATTACCAATATTACCTTCAGAGATGGTTTGTCTTTTTTGCACTTTAGACTTGATGCCGTCTTGCTGTTTGACAGAACATTTTACTGATGTAGACATAAAGTTGGAATAAAGATCCCTGACCTGTCTCATTCTCAGTGAAAGATAAAGAAGACGGTCCAATGGACTCAGAAGTGCGACCGATGAAGGATGAAACTTTTGGAGAGTACAGGTTTGTTGTCTGAATTGTACTTTGTGTTTTTATGGAACGTTTGAACTCCTAACAGCCCTGAATCCCTCAGCACTGCTTGGTTTTCCTAACCCTTTGTGTTCCTTTCCTTTGCGTCTTTTTTTTTGTTCTCTCTGATGCGTGCCCCTGCTTTGCAGATCTCTAGAAAGGTATGCTGTGATGTGGTCTACCCATCTTTTATGTTACCCCCTCTAATTGTTTGGTCTGCTGACTTCCTTTTTTAAAAGCACAAGAGTTTATAAAATGCCTGAAGTCTACATTGATCATCTCAACAGTCCATAACCTTTAACCTTACTATAAATTACACATATAAAGCTGCAACCTTTTATACTGCATGTGATCACCTACCATTTTTGACAATATGTTTTCACACATTTCTCCTTTCTTGAGTTTTTGATGTTAGTGCATTCCCTAACTTGTGCTCTCACCCAATCTAGTGATCTTGAGGAGAAGCGGACAGCGAGCCAGCAGTCTTTGGGTGAGGAGAGCAAGCTCTGCAGCGAGGACACCCTGAACTTTAATGGCAGCAGTGCCATGACCACAGAGCTCAACAATGATGAATCTCTGGTCAGCCAGATCAGCCGTCCAAGTGAGGGGTTCCATAGCATGCCTCAAAACCCCACGCTAAACCCCACCACTATCTCCTCAGCCTCCAACGGCATGCCCACTTCAGTTAATATCCTCAATTAACCCCTAAACATCCACCAGGGACCGTCAGACCAAAATCTGTCAACACGTTTGTGCCCATATTCTCTCGCTCCCCACCGACCTGCTGTTTATTTTGACATCCAATGTACAATTTACTGACTACTCAGATGCCCACAGCAGTCACATGACTGATTAGACTATTGTGACCAAAGGAGAGTCCAAAGTGGTGGACCATGCGACTCAAGCCTGACCCATAATCTTCTGTTTTCTATGTAGTTTCCAGGCAGTTTAGCATCTTTAATTCATCCCATTTTTGTGTATTTTTGTTCTTACAGCAAACAAATGAAATATAAACAGAATGTTGTACATTTTAAATATCAGGGGTTCGTGGTGTAGTTATATAGAGATGCAAATCGCTGCATTAAACATAAGAGGAGGAGGAGGATGGTGGAGCCCAGTAAAGGGAAACTAATTGTATACATCCTGAACATCTATCAGGTCTAAAATCATTTCTGTGTAATGTGTACGTCTCATGCCATTTAATGTCTCACGTTGTGCTCGCCATTCACATTTTTTAGTTTCGAAATTTGTAATTAAACACAAAACATTTTATTTACCAATTATTTTCATATTTATATCAAGCTTGTGACGTTTTTTAATTTAAGATTTTTATTAGATCAAGATTAAAATCCAGGCATATAATTTAGTTGTAGTGGGACTTGCTGTGAAGATATGGAGCAACAACAGGTGTAAATAGCTGCATCGCTGCATCTGCATCTATCTATTCAGCCCTAATACAGTATTATAGATGTGTAATTGCTCCTTCTACGTTCCTGTGCCTGCTGCGTCTGCATAAAGCATCAGACTGACTTCATTTCAATCTCGCCTTCATATCATAAGTGTAATGTCATTAATGGAAATGAAACAGTAACGTTTGTTGTTGAGACCTATGTGTAAGTTCTCTGTGACCGTCTTTGTCTCCTTCTTCGCTGTATTAAAACATTGTTGCGTCTGATTAACAATCTTTTTTATGCCTGTTCATCTCATACTACTCAATCTGATTGAACAGCAGTATTTATTGCAGAGTGTGCAGTTTCTTGGACACTCCCTAAAGTTTTAGATTTCAATCTTTATCAATGCAAGCTAGGTAGTGTAGACATAGTTCACATCTTTTAAAGTAGAGATTCAAGGAAGGGTTGTAGTTAACGATACCTGTTGTAGATAGCTGTTTGCACATTCTTGGTTCTCACCTGATTGATGAGCTAATGGCTAGTCTGAGTTGGGTCAGAACCAAAAAGTATTACAACTCTGATCTCAGAAAAATGTATTATGATTCATTCTAACGCTATTTTACAAACTTTTACCTATAGTTTCAAATTACTTGGTTATTTACATAGAATCCTGTGATTATTAGTAGTGTCAATAGCAGCAGCGTCTGGCTGTGGCACTTCCTTTGTAGCCTGAGCATTTCAGACAGGATAATCATAATATTTCTGCTGGAATGCGATACACTTTGATCCTAGCCCTGCTTGGACAAGATGTTAGCTCTCTGTCAGAATTAAACTATATTTCCTCAAACTGAAACCATTCAAACAGCTATTTACAACAGGTAAGATATTAAGTGGTCATAATTTTTCCACAGAACCTCACTTCAAAAGATTTAAACTATTGCTTTAAGATGTGATGAAGGCGAACTGTTGGTATTTATATGAGAGAATGTATTCTTTTCAGGGCGAGGTGGATGTTGCATTTCTGTGCTTTTAGTCAGAGAAACATGACTGCAGCGATGAGAAATGTTTTAAGTCATTTAGAAAGGGAGGTTTTTTTTCCCACAGAGTGTAAATAGAACCCTCAAAGAGCCATGTTTGATATAACATTTTTAAAACATGCAGGTTTAAAATCGATTATCATTTTAAAACGTTTCAAGTTGAAGTTTTTTCTTCTTCTATACTATTGCTATGAACTCAGACAATGTGTTTTTGATAAATGACTGCAGTGAGATTTGGGTGTAACAAAAATAAAATAGTTCATGCTGCAGTCGAGGTACAAAAAAATTAAACAAAAACAAAACAAAAAAAAAAAAGACCAAGTTGTACTGTAGATGTTTGCAAACAAAATGTAAAAACCAAGAAATTGTACATTAGTGTCATTTAGTGAAAGTAGGTGCATCTCACTGAAAGCTAAGTTAGCGTTCATGCACATAATCATCCAGCAACATGTTGCAGTGCAGTGAATATCTGTGAGTTTTGAACCTGATGCATCCATGCAGGGCAAATTCATGCCCTCCTTATTCAAATAAAAGCATTCTGCTGACAGGACATCAGATGACAGGTCCTGAGGCAGTATGGGATATCTAAAAAAAAAGCTAGAATTACAGACGTTATGTCCAGGTTTCTTGATTTTTGGATATAAAGACATGCTCAGGACAAAAAAAGTCTATTTTCATACAGGAGAAATGAATGATTTCAATTATGCTGATATTCTAGCACAACTCTCTGCTGCCAAACTTCTGTGTTTGTCAGTGTTTGGGACAAATGTTAGTTTTGAATAGGGAATGACAGTAAACACACAGATACTCACTCGACTGCCACTCACCCTGTTCTTTTGTGTTTTGATGGAAATCCAAAGGGAATGCTGGTCTTTGCTTTTCCACTGTCACTAATGTTTCTTCCCCTAACCCCACCCCGTTTATAAAATTTAAAAAATAGGGAAAAAAAAAAAAAAAGGAATGATTTGAACATGAATTGGTTTGCTTAAAAAGTAGCATCGCTTACGAAGTAATGGAAGAAAAATGGTGAAACATGGAGGGTTGGATGTGTGTGCCACTGACGTGGGTGGGGGGGAAATGTGCCTAGTTGTGGTGTGTTGGTTAGCACAATGATGATGCCTTTATGTTTCTGGGGTGTTCGACTAGAGATGAGTGCTGAAGCACCACAGATGGGGCAAAGATAGCTGTATGATTTTAACACTGTAACTGGATTCATGACTGAAAAATAGAAATAAAATTTAAAAAAAAACATTGAAAAATATGCACTGACGATTGTTTCTTTTTTGTTCTTTTGGGTAATAAAAATTACAAAAAAGCAAAACGTGACTGTCAATAATTTATTCGTATTAGTTATGAATACAGAATCATTCAGTGAAATTTGCACATCGTTGCCAGGGAACAAGCTGGTGGTCAGCGGGAGCTGGTGTTGAACTGATTAAAGTACTCCTTGCTGGGTTTGTTGGTGTAAAGCGTCTTATTCAGATACTTCTGACTGGAGCAAAAATATAAATTGACACACAATGAGCATCTCAAAAATAGCCATTTAAATGTGGAATATTTGAGAGTTCAATTATCTTTAGACAAAGTGTGCTTGAGCATGAGAGTGTTCGTGTTTGCAGTGCTTACTGTGCTTGCTGCTCTCTGATCAGCTGCAGATTGACCCGGTCCATCTCAACCCTCTGCTGCCTCCTCAGCTCTGCTGCTCTTCTCTCCTCCTCCTCTGCTTCTCTGGACATCTTCAGGAGCTGAAAGTCCCAAGCCGCGTTGCTAATCTTTTCAGCATTAAGTTGTCTCTGGAAGCAGAAATAAATAAAAGCCTTACATGATCTCAGATCTGCTCAAATTGTTGATTTAAACACAAATCTGCAATGTTACAAAGACAATAGAACAGAAAAATAGTAATTTGGTTGATCTTTTCCTCAGTTTTTATACATTTTAAGTACATGTTAAATTGTTTCATGTATTCAAAACTATTTTGAAAATACTTTAATTAATAATCGTTTGTTGCATATTATTTTGTGTTTCTTTACATAAAGTAGACATTTGTTTAGTTAAAATTTCCTAGCCAAATCTGAAAGCAGCTCATCAACAATATTTACATAACTGCAGATTTACTAAATAAACATAATATTATAAAGTCAAAGCCCATATATGTATGTGAACAGAAAACAAAAACTTAAACATATTATTGCTTAAATTTAAAAATGGAAGAAAACATCAAAATGATTCATTTTCACATTCAGTGCTCCAGAAAAGAGCCAGGTCAGTTATGGTTTGCATTCACATCTGCCTGTTTCTACAATGTTTCCTAAATTTTTCAAAATTTCTTAAAGAAGCAGACAAAAAAATAAAATAAAGGATAATCTTTTTTTTTTTTTTTTGGCAAAACTGAAGTCCTGATAGTAAAAATAATCACTTCTTTATATGCTGAATAATGTAGATTTACAGTATATAAAGAATCCAGATGACCTGACTGAAAATCGTTGGATTGTATACCTGGATTATTGAGCATGGACTTTTTTTTTTGGTTTTGAACCAGTTTGACACGACTGTCAACAAGGAAGAGGGCCGGCACGAGAGGAGGGGGCGTGCCAAAGACACCATCTTAGCACCAACATAACTGGTTTGTTCCACTTTGGAGTAAGTTGTTTGGGGGAAGAATCAGTTTTATGTTGTGTGTTTCCTTGACTGATGAAGCCTTCTGGATGGAAGGTGAAATGTTTCAGCAAAAAAAGAAACTGTCGAGATGACCTGACTGAAAATTGTTGGATTGTATACCTGGATTTTTGAGCATGGACTTTTTTTTGGTATATGAAAAAAGGATAACAGCTGACAAAGATTACTTTTGTAAATGAAATAAAAGTCAAAAGTAAGTTATACCAAGATGAATAAGGTTTTAAGTGTTTGTGAAAAATCTCTGCACCATGCTAGAATGCATTTAATGGGCGTAAGCATGGAGAAGATGCATGCATGATGAATATATAAATCCTCTATACTGTAATTAAAGTCAGCTATAAACATTGCAGCAACTTCAAACTCAAACTTTGTCTTAAAGGACAGCACATAATCTGAAAGTTAAACATCTTAATTTCAGCTTTAGATTTTCAATCTGATAGCAAATACGGAACTGGTTTTAACCTTCTGACATGCCTCATAGGTGAAGTGAAGAAGAAAACACAACCTGCAGGTTAAAAGAGGGATGAGTTTGAACAATGAGCCATTTATGCAATTGTAGAAGTTATAATATGTCTGTGAAGGCGTCTCTGTTTTAAAGTGTCTTTTTACTGGAAGTCCATACCATGTCCTGTTTTTATGTTGAAATATAAATGGACAAGAAGACGATAAACCAATAAACAATTAACCCCCTCCTCATTGCCTCCAATCACCTTGTCAGAGCATAGCTGTTAGCTGCTTTGGAAAAAAAAGCTTATGCTGAACTACAAAAAATGTAAACGTTTTAACCTGTCACCAGTACAATACCTGTCTGTCAAGACGCTGTTGTTCTCGCTCCCTGTGGATGGCGCTCAGCTGCTCGGCGCTCATCCCCTTCCACCTGTCAGGCAGAATGTGAGGTGGCCTCCCTCCTCCCACATCTACCTCTGCTGCCTCTGCTCTCTCAGTCATCATGTCAGATGTCACTGTATGCCACATTTCTGCAAATTTCTCCCTTTCCTCCGTCCTGCGTTGCTCCTTGAGGTTTTCGTCTCGCTCCGCTGCCTGCGTGAACAACATATGGCGAGGCCTCAGCACTCACTCAGAAAAAGTTGATTCATTATCTCTTCAATGATTAACACAGCAGGGGTCTTACGAAACACTAAAATGTGGTTAAAGAATCAGCCATATGCTGCACATTCTCCTGAGAGATCCACTTAATCTGTTGCGTTTGCTTGTGCATCGTACATGCGAGTGGTTATTAGGGAAACCACACAACTGCCAGAAAAAATATCATGACATAAAGGATTTACAACAATCCTTCCCAGTGGGACATTTCCAACAAGCGCATTCAAGCAAATGAGGGAAGTGCTAAGTGGGGGGTGGAGCTTATTTAAAACAGGCAATTCTCTTGCATATATCAAAGTAGTTTACCCATTGGTGTAGGATGGGGAACAATGAGATCGCCACCCTCTTGTGCCAAACGTGTGCATGCATCACTTAACATTTTAGTTTGCGATTCTTATTTTAAAATCCCACATGAGAACTGTCTGCTGCCGCTCCAAATCCCACAGGATTATCCTTCAAGTGTTCACATCGAGGGCGTGGATGACCATAAGCAATCGTGTGTGCACATATTCTGTACCAGAGCTTGATTGTAGTTGTTGAGCGCCGTGCGTTCGGCTTTCTTGCTCTCTTCTTTAAGTGTGGCCTGCTGAACCTCCTTTAAGGCTTGATGCACCGTCTGCCTGTTCTCCAACATCTCTGCAGCACATGGAATAAGAACTCATGTGACGTGTCCATTTTCACGCCTGCGTTGGCCATAACTCTCTGAACAAAGCTGCACAACGACACACTCATATGTACATTATAGCTCTTGGGGGATGAGCATCAATCAGTGTCACCTGGCAAAAAGGACCGTGTGTAGGAGAGTGTGATTGTTTGTGCAGGAAAGCGTGAAGCATGCGTTTGATTTACAGCAGCTACAGGGAAGATGGTGTAAGCTCGTCTGTAATCGTTGTGTGGATGTGTTTGACTCTTTTAACCTCTATACTTGTCCCCCATGTGCCTTCTTTTATTGCCCTCCATCTGTGCTCGCAGATCTTTTTCTGTCTTCTTCATTTGTTCTTTCTTCATTTGATCCAATCCAATATCTTCTCCCTGTTCAACCAGGTGCAGCTTGATTATTTATTAGCCGTCCATTTGAATTAGGTTCATAGTTTTTTTTCCCCCTGAAGCGCACAATACTCGCTTACCTCGAAGATTTGCATGCTGGCAGGCCCAAGTTCTCCCTCTGGAACTGTAATCTTGAATGCCCCCTTCAGGCCACACTTCAGATCAGCATCATCTGAGTCCTCCACACGTTGCTGAGTGGCCCAGTACTGGGTCAGGTCCTGATGCACTGCTTTTCTCTTCTCTTTGTCATTAATGTCTTGCTGCAGGAGTGATTCATCTTGATACCTTCTCAACGTATCTGAGATGCAGTAAATATACGCTTGTGAAATGTTAAACAGTGATTTCATGTATATAGGGTCTCCAACATTTTGAACACAATTTACCAAAAGCTTTGTCTCGTTGTCTCTCCATGTTCTGCTGTTGCTTTTTTTCTTGGACTTGCTGGTTCAGGGCGTCTGTGTCGAGGCCCATCACACGCAGCCTGGTGTTGAAGATCCGGGCCTTGCGTGCTGCTTCTGCTGATCTTCGTGACTCCACAGCCTTTTCTGTGGCCTGGTCTAACAGCAAGTCCGCTTGGAACATATTTGCAATGTCTGAAGAGATCAAATATTTAGGTGAAAACAGTTTTAATAATTATGTTGGGATCACAATAGTGTGATCTATTCTTATGAAATGTATCTTCTGCCATGACCAAACATCATTAACCTGAGGTAGCTTCTTGGATTGTAGCTATACATCAGATGGTGTTTTATTAGCTGCACTCTAAAAACACAATCAACAATCAATTACTTGGAGCACTTCTTACCTGTGTTACAAACTTTGAACAAAATTCAGCAAATATCCGTGAGTGTTCACCATTCAGCAACTCGACCTTTGTGTTTGAGTGCAACCGGTGGTAACCATGGTAACAGCTGAACGTCTTTTGCTGTAAAAAAAACGCATAAGAAGCCATTTTCTTTGAAATAATAGTAAATAAATAAAAACAATTAACTCTGTAACGTCAGTCCACAATTTTTGTGGAAGGGAATTTAATTTAAAAATGGCATTAAGGTGTGGGGGAGGAACAACTCTTAAGGTAGCCGAAGTTTGTCTCGCGAGAAGAAGCGAGGTTTCGTGTCTCGCGCGGGTCTTGCTGTGAGATCGTAAAATGGCGCTTTGTTGTTAGTGGAGTTCCGAGCCCTTCTGATAAATAATGCCACCCTGCAAATATTATCAGACTTAACTTGTACTGCATAATGTAACGCGTGTGCAAATGAGCAATATACGGAACAGGCAAATTTATTTATTTACGAGCAAACTTTATATTTCATATAGTTACTTGCTACACACGGGTTAGCATTAGCTAAACAGCTAACGTCGGTGCAGATTTTATCCTAACGGCGAAGCAAATATAACAAAAATGGGCTATTTAAAGCTAATAGAAATCGAAAACTTTAAGTCGTACAAAGGGCGACAAATCATTGGACCGTTCCACAAGTTTACTGCAATCATCGGACCTAATGGATCTGGTATGTTGGGGATTATTTGTAGCAGCTAATGCAAACTGCTAGTGTTGGCTAACGGTAAATTGTGTCGTTGCAATATAGCGATTTTTATTGATGTATATTTGTTTGAATGTTCCGAACTATTAATGCCACGTGTATTTTGTCATATATACTAAATATTTTGCTTTTTTGAGTGTATTTCAGTGTAATGTTAAGGGTTATTTAAGGCTTCTGTAAGTGATGTTACAGTCAGAATGAATGTGAGCTTGCACAACAAACGGTGAAAAGTAAAGATAAAAGATACACAGCCAAGTTAAAAAGCACAGATATTTAATGCATTTCATGCTTTTACTACAGGTTGAGCCACTTAGTGAAAACAAATGTAATAACTCACCTGTTTTACATGTTTGACTTCTAATTAATATGAGGAAAAAGTTGCAGTCTCACATTGCTACATTTTTTATTTGTTTATGTATTTTTTTATCTTAGGAAAATCCAACCTTATGGATGCCATCAGCTTCGTGTTGGCAGAAAAGACCAGTAACTTGCGTGTAAAGACTCTGAAGGATCTAATCCATGGAGCTCCTGTAGGAAAGCCAGCTGCCAACAGAGCCTTCGTCAGTATGGTGTACCAAGAAGATAATGGAGAGGAGCGCTCCTTTACAAGGGTCATCATTGGTAAGAAGCTTCTTTGAACCAGAAATTAGGAGGCGCAAGCTTTGCTAATGCAACCGTAACCCAAAAACATGGAAAGATAATCTAATGTGAAATGAGCTTATACTGCTGCAAGTATAATATAATACGTAAACTTAAAATGTGAAACTAATTATAAAATTTTAAAAGCAGCAGTTATTTTATTTTCCGTGTATTTACTAAATCATTATGCCGATGTGTCAGGATCCTCTTCTGAGTATCGCATCAACAGCAAGGTGGTGGGCCTTCCTGAATACAGCGAGGAGCTGGAAAAACTTGGAATTCTGATCAAGGCTAGGAATTTTCTAGTCTTTCAGGTAAGACTAACTGATCAGCAAACTATTTTAGGGCACCTTTCTATTAAGGTCATAAATCTCCTGTTGTTTTACAGTGGTAAATTAGTGTTTGCTTAAATTGTATATTTATGTTTGGCAGCTGTTTTTTTTTTTTTTTTACCACAATTCATTTTTTTCTTGCTCTACCCTTAATGTTGCTTCAAGGGAGCTGTGGAGTCGATTGCTATGAAGAACCCCAAAGAGCGTACTGCGCTTTTTGAGGAGATCTCGCGTTCTGGAGAGCTGGCCCAGGAGTATGATCGGAGGAAAAAAGAAATGGTGAAAGCAGAAGAAGACACACAGTTCAATTATCACCGCAAGAAAAACATTGCTGCAGAGCGCAAAGAAGCAAAGCAAGAGAAGGAGGAGGTATATTCTTTATGTGGAATAAAATAATCTTCGGCATGACTTTATTTTGTTTGGCAGTGGAAGAAAAATAATTTTCTCACTGATAATTGGGTTGACACTCTTGAATAAAACATTTCATTGCATTTGCCATCGTTGATCATGCTGTCCATTCTTTTATTATTTTGTCAGGCTGAGAGGTACCAGCGCCTTAAAGATGAAGTAGCAAGAGCCAGCGTACAGTTGCAGCTCTTCAAGTTGTACCACAACGAGACTGAAATCGAGAAGCTGAACAAAGAACTAGGTCAGCGGAACAAAGAAATTGATAAGGACCGTAAAAAGATGGACCATGTGGAAGAGGAGCTGAAGGACAAGAAGAAGGAGCTTGGCAGGCTGATGAGGGAACAGCAGACCATTGAGAAAGAAATTAAGTAAGTTAATGTGTCCTTATAGGATTCTCATAGACTTTTTGAGTTTATTTCACTTAATAACCTTTTAATAACCTTTTAATTCTATTTACAGGGAGAAGGACTCCGAGTTGAACCAAAAGAGGCCTCAGTACATTAAGGCCAAAGAGAATACTTCACACAAAATCAAGAAACTTGAGGCAGCACGAAAATCATTGCAGAATGCACAAAAGATGTACAAAAAGCGCAAAGGAGACATGGATGAGTTGGATAAGGAGATGAGAGCGGTGGAACTGGCCAAGCAAGAGTTTGAGGAAAGAATGGAAGAAGAGGCACAGAGCCAGGGCCAGGACCTCACTCTGGAGGAAAATCAGGTATTTTTCTCAATTAAGGTTTACGTATTGTTTTTGTTGAATACATTTATAATAATTCACTTCTTTTGCCAGTAGAATAAAATTATGCACACAATTTTTTTTTATGCATTTGTAAACTGTGTCAGTTTGATGTTTTTAATTTGGATTTGTTCTTTGTTCTTAATATGATTAAGATATTGGGTTGAAATGTAATCATAAATGTATTTGCACGACTCTTTCTCTGTCCAGGTTAAGCAATATCATCGTCTAAAGGAAGAGGCTAGTAAGCGTGCTGCTACTCTGGCTCAGGAGCTGGAAAAGTTCAACCGTGACCAGAAGGCCGACCAGGACCGCCTTGACTTGGAGGAGAGGAAGAAAGTGGAGACTGAGGTAAAAGGATGGCAGGTTTTTCTGTGCCAGGAACTGATTTATTTTAGATTTATTACAGCTGTATATTGCGTTAATTTCTGCCAGGCCAAAATCAAACAGAAGATCCGTGAAATTGAAGAAAACCAGAAACGTATTGAGAAATTGGAGGATTATATCACCACCAGCAGGTATGTTTCTCATATGTTTGAACTGTTTTATACAGTGCTCTACCATATCTCCCCTTTTCTGCTTTACTCAAACACTTTTGTTTTGGTAACTCTTAGACAATCACTGGATGAACAGAAGCGCATGGAGGAGGAGCTGACGGAGGAAGTAGAAATGGCCAAGAGGAGGATTGATGAGATCAATATGGAGCTTAACCAGGTACTTAATAAACGAGGACGAAAGAAAAGTAAATGACCTCAAGTGAATATTTTAGCGTTGAGTTTTTAGTGTTCTGCAGTTAAAACGCTGTAAAGTTTAGGCTCAACTTTGAGCTAGACTGCTGGCTTGTTCTGCATCTGATTTTTACTAGGGGTGCACCAATTGCAGTTTTCTGGCCGATCACCGATTTCTTAAAAGTCTGACCTGCCGATTCCGATTTTGGCTGATACCGATTTTGTTTTATAAGCGACACTGTCAGGTGTTATAAGGTCACACTGAACCTTCAATCTTCCAGTATTATTTTTTGAAAAACATACCCTTGAACAATATCCTAGAAACAATACAAACATGCTTTAACTGGCCATGAGGTAGTGCTCTGAAATATAAATGAAGTTTAGACAATTGTTGTTAAAACTAAAAAAATCAATAAAATCGGTTTCTCATGCAAGTATCAGCCGATTTCCCCAAATAAAGGAAATCGGGGCCGATAAATCGGTCGCCTCTAATTTTTACTCCCCCCCAGTAAAGGAGTTCAAAACAAAACAAATTTTTTTTTTATGTCAATCGATAAATATATCTGTAAAAAACAAGTGTGAAAAATGTGACGTGGACCACTAATTAATTACAAATTAGTGTTTAATTAGTTTTTCCTCGCATGCCTCGTAGTGTTAAGTATATTCTTCTCACATGTGTTGACTAGCAAAAATGTCACCTTAGAGAACTCAATGACCATTCCAAATGTTATTGGCTTTTGCTGTAGGTAATGGAGCAACTGGGAGACGCCAGAATCGACAGGCAGGAAAACAGTCGGCAGCAGCGTAAGGCAGAGATCATGGAGAGTATCAAAAGGCTTTATCCTGGCTCTGTGGTAAGACCCCTTTGATTAAACAAAATTAGCATTTCTTTATTTGTAACCCAGCAGCTTTTTAGGTTTCTGTGTTGAACAATAAAAAAAGTGGAAAGTTTATATAACCAATTTTTAATAAAAGCATATTTTGCACTGTTTTCAGTACGGCCGTCTGATTGACCTGTGTCAGCCCACCCAGAAGAAGTATCAGATTGCTGTTACCAAAGTGTTGGGCAAGAACATGGATGCCATCATTGTTGACTCAGAGAAGACTGGCAGAGACTGTATTCAGTACATCAAGGAGCAGAGAGGAGAGCCTGAGACCTTCCTTCCTCTCGACTACCTTGAGGTAAATATTAAAGCTCAGATTTTGGATCTAATCAAGAATGATTAGATGTAAAATAGTATGAATGAGTGTTTACCTTCTAACTACTTACCAACCTACAATAGTTGTACTCCTTCAGCTTTTAATGGGATCTGTTGGTGTTTATTTTACGGCTAAATTCATAAAAGTTGTTTGCCAAATGACAAAATTTTAAAAAAATGTTTCCAGTACGGTTAAAGAAAAAGTTTTGTTTTGTCAAAGGTTAAACCAACAGATGAAAAATTGAGAGAGCTGCGAGGGGCTAAGCTGGTGATTGATGTTATCCGCTACGAGCCGCCCCACATCAAGAAGGCCCTACAGTACGCGTGTGGCAACGCTCTGGTTTGTGAGAATGTTGAGGATGCACGAAGGATTGCTTTTGGAGGGCCATACAGACACAAGGTACCCAACTTCATTTAAGAGGAATCCTCTTAAAATCCTGCATACGTCCAGATCGTTTTCTTCTTCTGGCTTATTTTTCCTTGTTCCTTTGTGTCCAGACGGTGGCCCTGGATGGTACTTTGTTCCAGAAGTCTGGAGTTATATCTGGAGGAGCCAGTGACCTGAAAGCCAAGGCCAGACGTTGGGATGAAAAGGCAGTGGATAAACTCAAAGAGAAAAAAGAAAAACTTACAGATGAGCTCAAGGTGACTTTTATTTTTTATCAGACAAGAATGCATATTTGATCGTAACTGATCCTGATACAGTTTGAAGCAGTGTCTGAACATTCCTTCAACAGCATTCGTTTCTAAGCTTTATCCAAAATCTCAACATTGACGGTAGTTGAGTTTATCAATTAACATAAATGCATTGCATTCTTTGCTTTTCCTTTATTTTTCTTTTTAGGAGCAAATGAAGGCAAAGAGGAAGGAGGCAGAGCTGCGTCAAGTGCAGTCTCAGGCGCACGGTCTGCAGATGAGACTGAAGTACTCCCAGAGTGATCTGGAGCAAACAAAGACCAGACACCTGTCCCTCAACATGCAGGTACAGCCCGTCACTTTGGTTTCATTTTCTTTTTATCTTTTGTATATATAACTGCTTTAACAAGTTTATTTGTGTCATGCAGGAAAAGTCCAAACTGGAGAGCGAACTTGCAAATTTTGGCCCTCGCATCAATGACATCAAACGAATCATTCAGTCTCGTGAACGAGAAATCACTGACCTCCGGGACCGCATGAACCTGGTGAGACTGACAAAGTGTAGCCTTTGAGAAGCCCGGGTAATAAATAAGTAGCACTGCAATAACTTTTTTTTAATGCTTTTGTTTACTAGGTGGAGGATGAAGTGTTTGTTGAATTCTGTAAAGAGATTGGAGTAAGAAACATCCGAGAATTTGAGGAGGAAAAAGTGAAGAGGCAAAATGAAATTGCAAAGAAGCGGTCAGTTTAGTAATTTAATCACCTCACTCTCTCACTTTTAACTTTTTTTTAAGTGTTGTGTAACATGATCCTATTTGACTTCAGTCTTGAGTTTGAGACCCAGAAGACCCGTCTGGGAATCCAGGTGGACTACGAGAAGAACCAACTGAAAGAGGATCAGGAGAAGGTCATGATGTGGGAGCAAACTGTTAAGAAAGATGAAGCTGAAATAGAACGATTAAAGAAGGTATAAAAAAAAAAAAAAAAGAAGAATATATATATTGTTATTCAAAGTTTGTTTTCTCAGTCATCCAGGTATATAACAACAAAAAAGGT
>NC_056508.1:31347816-31388503 GCF_014905685.2 Nematolebias whitei | reverse complement strand
AAAAAACGAAGTCCAGATGACATGATTCAACCTTTTTTGTTATATTGTTATTGTTGTTATTTTATTTTTTTGAGTAAAATCTTGTTGTATGGTTTTATCTAGGAGGAGCACAGACACATGAAAATCATTGATGAGACGATGGCCCAGCTGCAGGACCTGAAGAACCAGCACCTCACAAAGAAATCTGAGGTTAATGATAAAAATCATGACATGGAGGAGATCCGCAAAAAACTGGGAGGCGCCAACAAGTCAGTGGCTATGAAAACAAATTCATTTGAAAATTTCTGCGGTCAGTGTACAAGTTACATTTTTGTTATCTGTATTTTCCATTGTTTTTTTTTGGGATTTATTTCAGAGAGTTGACTCAGCTGCAGAAGGAGGTGACTGCCATTGAGACCAAACTGGAGCAGAAGCGTAGTGACCGTCACAACCTGCTGCAGGCCTGCAAAATGCAAGATATCAGGTTGCCGCTTCGCTCTGGGACAATGGATGATATCAGCCAAGGAGAGGTGTGTAAACAGACATGACAAACTTTTTCTAATGAGAATAAAAAAAGTCATCTTTTGTTCTGCTGTTGTAGGGGAGCTCCCAGACAGATGAGTCCAGTAGCCAGAGGACATCCAGCAGTGTTCTGGCTAAAGAAGCCTTGATAGAGATCGACTACAGCATCTTATCTGAAGACTTGAAGGTATGCAGGAACTTCTGTTCCTTTTAACATTCAAACTACCTCAGTTTGTTTTAAAGCATTATTACTGTAGCTCTCTGGATTTGAGTTGCTTATATTTCTAAGTGGCAGTGATGTTAATAATAAATTACATTATTCTATTATTCTGCTCAGTTATAGTGATCTCACTAATGTACAAACAAAGATGAACTCTACTCAAAGTCAGGCTTTAAAATAAAAATAGAAATTAAATCTTTTTTTTTTAAATTTCCTACAGGATGCATTGTCAGAGGAAGAGATAAAGGGAGAGACGAACACACTGCAGCAGCGTCTGAATGAACAGCAGAGTATCCTGCAGAGGATCAGTGCACCCAACATGAAGGCCATGGAAAAACTGGAGAGCGTCCGGGACAAGTTCCAGGAGACCAGTGACGGTGAGTTTTAGTGGGTGAAATGACTGGGGTGAAATGATCGGGAGAAAAAAAAAATGGTAATGGTATAATTTCTGAATCTGCTAATGTTACATTAATGGTTTTGTTTGTCCTTCCCCTCCCCCAGAATTTGAAGCTGCCCGTAAGAGAGCCAAAAAGGCCAAGCAAGCCTTTGAGCAGATCAAAAAGGAACGCTTTGATCGTTTTAATACCTGTTTCGAGTCTGTGGCCACAAACATTGACGAGATCTACAAGGCGCTCTCGCGCAACAGCAGTGCTCAGGTGTGTGGTAACTATGACGACTTGTCGGTGCAGAACGAACACTTCTGTTCTCATTCAGTGACGTGTCTTGTTTATGACAAGTAATTGTAGGAATCTTGCTTCATGGTATGACACGGTGCACAATTCATGGCCCACGATACTTTTATTATAACAATACAGCAGTCCTGCAATTATCAATAAATTACATGGGAATGCTTAAATTATCCATCACAGTACATTTCAGTCTGAGTGAAAAATATTGTTGATGTTAAATGACTGCTTTCATGTATCTTGGTCATGATAAGAGGTAGATTGACAAGTACCTTTTATTTGTGTATTCAGTACCCTCACAAGAAGGAAGGAGAAAATGACACCTGTAGGAAAATCTGTTTAGAGCAGCTTCAATAAAAATATTAGTATCTGATGGGGACATATTGAGAATTGTATCAAACTGTATTTTCCTGGGTAAATATTTTCTCAGCCAGTAATGCTTAAATTAAAAGTGTTCTTCTTCTCTAGGCTTTTCTAGGCCCAGAAAACCCAGAAGAACCATATCTGGATGGGATCAACTATAACTGTGTGGCTCCAGGGAAGAGGTTCAGACCCATGGATAACCTGTCAGGAGGAGAGAAGACGGTTGCCGCCCTGGCTTTGCTGTTTGCTATTCACAGGTAAATGCATGTTTGGCTGACTTCGTAAGTTAATGAATATATCTACATTTTTCTTTCGCCTTCAACATATTTGCATTTTTGTAGCTACAAGCCCGCCCCCTTCTTTGTTCTGGATGAGATTGACGCAGCTCTGGACAACACTAATATTGGCAAGGTCTGTTTTTTTTTTATTTCGTAACTAATTGTCTTAGTGATGTGATTAATTTAATTTAGCTTCTTATTCTTGTTTTACAACCTTGCCTTTGTTCCCATAAGGTGGCCAATTACATCAAGGACCAGTCGGTGCAGAACTTCCAGGCCGTCGTCATTTCTCTGAAGGAGGAGTTCTACACCAAGGCAGACTCACTCATAGGTGTTTATCCAGAGGTGCGTTTCTCTTCTTGTTCATTTTGAAACATTTCTCTATTTAAGAATAGACATCTTGAAAAGTTCTCTTTTAAAGTTACTAGTAACTTGACCTGTAAGCTATAGGCCACCATCAACAGTCTTGATTAGAGCCTAATCACAGTCTACATTTATCTAGGAAGCACCGAAAGAATTGTTTTTAGCGAGTTAGCGGGACTGTGCATGAAGCAAACCTTCATAATCCCAAATATTTTTATTGATATCTAAATTTATTTATTTTTTTTTCTCATTTCTAGTACTAGTCAAAGGTTATACCCACCTACTCTTTGGGTAGGTGTGTTCAAATGTTTTGCTGGTCCTGAACACGTATCAGCCAAGAGTTGGGTTCATAATTTACTTTAATGCCATGAGGTCAGAGTCAGTTTCTTTGTCATTTGCACCACATGTGGTACATGTGGTGGAACGAAATTGTGTAAACAGGGTCTCTGTTACATCCAACAATAAAATGTAAAAGAAAAACGGTAATAAGATCTAAGATATGATCTTATCACTGAGGTCCATTGTGAATGACACTGATGGCTACGAGGAACGCTGTTTTAAGAGAATTGCTTGGGTAATATTTATTAAAGTTAGTGTTCATTTAAAGTTTCGTATGGTGTAATTTGGAAAATAAAAAAAAAGCTCTGTCATTTTAGTTTATAAAATACTTCATAATTTTAGGTTATATAGTTTCAAGCCTGTTCTAATAATGCAAAATCTAACTTGGGCATTCTTCATAATCCAGAATAAAATGACGAATAATCCCATCGTCTATCTTTTAAGAAATTCTAATATTGAAACTTGTTGTTTTCATTCACAGCAAGGAGATTGTGTCATCAGCAAAGTGCTCACCTTTGACCTCTCGCAGTATCCAGATGCCAGCTCAAATGCAAATGAATAATGAGTGCGCTCATCTCCATGTGGGCAAGTTGTATGTTTCATTTACTCTGTAGTCACAGATTATGTATTCATTAGGCCTTTTATGTTGTTTTGTTTTTTACCTGTTGTGTTTTATCATGTATTTGTTGGACATTATAGATCAGTAAATTAGGAACATTTTGTAGTAAGATACACAAACATTTAAACAGTGGAGCCATTTTCTCTATTTGCCACAGTAATAAGTTCAAACAAATATGAATTACTAATGGAAATCAAAACTTTTTCATTGAACTAGAATTTTATCAAGTGGAACTTATGCCAAGTCAAATGAATGCACATTGTTTCTGACTGCTTTTTAACTTTTTGTGGCTCTCGTTTCATTTGTGTGCTCTGAACTGCTTTTGTTGTGCGTACTTAAAATGCTACTTTTTTATTTTCAAAGCCGAAAGCAAATGTTGTTCCAGTATTTGGAGACATTCCCTTGTGTGATAACTAAATAAAACTCAGAATTAGCTGCAGCTGGCAGGACTGTAATGAGATTCTGAAGCTTGTCTAAACAAAATAACTTCAAAGAGAACAGTCTTACGAAAAACAAGAGTTGTTTGTTTGTGTTATTCTGAAATGACTGTTGCTAAACAAACAAATCCACATATGATTTCCTCGAGTCTGTTTTGCTTTTAGCTTCAATAAATAAAATACAATTTAATTGTTCTCCTTTTATTTCATTTACATGCCAGTGTTCAGATTTAATAGTTTTTTTTCACCCCTCAAGTGTGTGCATGTTGTTGGCTTAGATTTCACTCCATAAGGAGTCTCACCTTTCTGTGGTGTCTCTATAAATAGTCGCTCAGTTTCACACCACCGTCTGCAGAGCAGCAGCCTTCTTACTCCGTCTCTTTCTGCTCCGACGAATTTTTACAACGGAGCTTTAGGGCCACGCTAAGAAAAAAAAAATTAAAAGCCATAAAATTACGAGACTTTTTGCTGTTCTCGTTCCCCCCCCCCCACCCCCCCCCCCCACGAGTCGGATTCACAACGTGACCTGTCAATCAATCCAGTAGGCGTGACAGCCAAGGACCAATCCAAAGCTAAATGAGTCGTAATATCCAAACGCCGACATGATAAAGCAGGTTTACCGCATTTTAACTGTGTAAAATGAAGAATGTCGAGCATCTTAAGTTATATTTTAGTATTGGTTTTACAAATAAGGAGATGGTTAATCTGTCAGCACATCAGCATCAGGTAATTATCAGTATCAGGACTTTGAACCTGCTTACAGTAAGGTGGTACGCTCTGATGGGCTGCAGCAGCTCTGCAGGTAAAGAGCATTTAGCTTCGGATTGGTCATTTGCTGACACGCCCACTGGATTGATTGACAGGTGGTGTCGTGGATTCAACTCATGCAAAAAAAATAAAAATAAACGAGAGCTGTTAAAAAAATCGTACTGTTTTTTATTCTCACAATGTTAAGACTATATTTGACTTTATTCTCATAATTTTATGGTTTTAATTATCTTTCTTAATGTGGCAATGTAATTTTTTATTTTTTCTTAGCCCTTCTTAGCCCTAAAGCTCTGTCGTAAATTTTAACCGGCCAATCCTCAGCTGCGATTGTTTAACCATGCTGACATTTTCCTCATCTGTTTAGCAAGGTGTGACGTTTGCAGTTGGGAAATAAAAGGTAAAAGAGACATTATTAATTTGGAGTATTTATTTTCTTTGACAGTGCAGTGAAGTAACAACCTTACTGGTACAGATTCAGAAGTAAAGAAGAGTTGAGGTGGGAGGTACACGCTAAAACTAGCCATGTCTTCTAAACCTTTCAGTGTAGGCAGATCAGAGGACAAATGTAAAAAAAATAATAATAAAAACGGTCCTCTTGAAGACCTGTTCAAAGATTTTAGAGCAAAACATGAATCAAGTGCAAATATGTCCACAGATATAAACCTCGGTGAGCCTTTAAGCTAAATCAACCATACTCCAGGTATGCTTCAGGCTCCTCTGTGCTAAACTGCTCTAAACAAAAGAGCTTCAACATTAATATAAAGAAAAACCCTAAAATCTGGAACAGTAAATTTATTCCATTTGTTGAAACTGCGCAAACAATTTCCCATTGCAAGATGTATACCTCTGTATTTACAAAAATAAAAATACCTCTGTTACTTTCAACTGCGAATTGTTCGAACCAGAGAAAAGTTGGTAAACCTTTGTACGATTAAATGACAGAACATCGTTGTACTTTGCTGTGAAAGCTCCAGATTCCCCCAAGTGCTGTCAGACTTTGGATCTGGAGGCAAAGCAACTCGTTTCCACAAAGTTCCCACCGTCTTCAGTAAAATCGGGTTTCTTTTTCTTTTATAGACATTTTAGTCAAAGGTCACTGTCCTGCCTCCCTCGGCGTATAGTAAGACACTTTACTCACTCACAGGTGTCCCCTAAGTGGAATGGATCTCTTCAATAAATGCTACAAAGAAAGAAGTACGTCAATCGATTTACTTTGACATGGGTTTGTGTTTTTATTAGTCCAATGAATCTGAAAGGTGCCTATCAGATGTTTAGTTTCTCCTTCGTTTGGCTTCGACCACTCTTGACACTTTCACTTGCTCCAATCTGTTTCCTGACCTTCAGTCACGCAGGCAGACAAAGATTGTCAAACGGTCAACAAGCAAATTGATGCTATTGAGAGGAAGCCCCTTTGAAGAGTTAAAAAAAAAAAATTCCACAATTTAACCATGTAAACTCAGCTAACATCTTTTAAACTTCTGAGTCGCCCGGTTTCTTCTGGGTAGGAATTGGACGTCTCTTTTTCCTAACGGCCGGCTCTGGGTGGTTGTTTTTTTGTCCCACCACAGCAGGAGCAGACGGAGGTACGGGGACAGGACGTCTCTTTTTAGCAGAGGGGATGCTGCCAGAGCGTTCGTTGAGGATGCCCCTAGCCATGCCCTCCATTTCAGATACGGGGATGCGCATAGCTTCGGCCATTTCCTCCTTAGTTACAGAGACAAAGTCCGGGTCTTTGGCCAAAGATACAAGACCACCTCTTTCAAGAGCCTGAGGAAAATCAACAAACTGTTACAAGCAGTTATTTTTTTCTATTCGGTATTTTACATCAAATGATACATTTATATTTCAAATTACACTCTTTATAAATCAAGCCACTTAAAAACAGAAATCTGTTTTTGCTCAGTAAAAACTGCTTATATCAAGTTCAGAAAAATTACATTAGTTTCTTTTTGGTGTAAAACCTATATGGATAATGACAGATATAACTTCTTCACTGACCTCCTGGACGAGTCGATCTGCTGCATACTGATAACTACGACCATCTCCATAGTTGGGGTCATAAGGAAACTGCAAAAGAAACATGTTTGTGCATAAACTACTCTAATCAGGGTCATCTCTGCTAGATGAGTCTGCCTCATACTTACCTGTGTTTTATCTGTTCTCACAGGAAAGTTCCAGGAGTGTTTGTCTAAAACCATTAAAGACATTTAGTTTTTTAAATCTTCAGTGTTGACTGATTTTTTTTATTCAGACTAATAAAAATTTGGCCTTTAAAACAAATACATGCTACTTATGTGACTTGAGTATTCTTCCTTTACTGATTTTATTCAATAAGTCTTAGTTTATACCTGGCTCGTCATCCTCATAAGGATTGTAGAATTCTTCTGGGCTTCCTTCTCTTTCAAAAGAAAATCTTGTGGGGGAAGAAAATCAGATAATTTTACCAGCGTACGTCATCAAAGTTAGACCTACAGGGTGTGTTGGCACTCACTCTGCGAAGGCGTTGTTGTTAGTGTTGCTCTTTGGTGCAGTTGTGGGGAAAAAGTCTGTGCTGGGCATCAAAGCAGAGGAGTTTGGCGGAGACTCGGACTGGCTTTCGGAAAACTGGAGGGGTCGTTGGTTGGTCACCTGAGCGCTCTGAGCGTTGGCGGTCTCGGAGGACGTGAAGGAGTCTACTCGGTTACCAAACAGATCATGTGAACGCTGGAGACAAAGCAAGACGAGCAGGAAAATTCACATTACAGTGAAAGAAAGCAATGGTTTTTAAAACATGAAGGTAGGTTTAGGAGAGCATTAACGGGCATCATAGCTGCAATTCTTTTCAGAGATTTTTTTTCTTCAGACTACCCGAGAACAAGTTTGTAGTTAACAAGCAGTGACTATGATGATGCATACGTGATAGTGTGACCATGACAGTGAAATGCAATAACGAAATTTATTTCATACCTGGTAAATGGCTTCTTCTCCAGCCTCTTCCATAGCTCTGTCCATTTCTTCCTCATTTTGCAGGTCTCCTGAAATCGCTCTGTGCATCTCTGGAGCAGCTTCTTCTTCTATACTCCTCAAACCAGCCTAAAATTAACAAACAGGAACAGGACAAGCTAAAACCCTGTGTGTTCATAAGGACAGGAAAAAAAGATGTAAAAACAGCAGTAGATGATACAGAAGCAGCTGCAGTGGAGTTTCACAGCCAATGCAATCACAGCTAAACAAGTTCACCTGGATTTCTGGTCCTGAGGCGCTCTTCTTAGTTGGACGGTAACCGTAGTACTCCTCCTGTCGTTTCATGAACTTACGGAAATGATCTTGGAGCAAAAAGGTGGCATAGAACTTCCCCACGGTAACCTCGTCATCTGTAAGTCAGTGTTTTCTTTGTCAGACGTTTTAGATTGTTTTGTAAAGGTGAAAGGTGTCGACAGACTTACCTCCTATAGGGGGGATGACCTGGTCCAACAGTTTCATACTTGTGCGTTTCCAGATTTGCTTTATGATGGCTCTCAGCTCTTCATTGGCCTGCTCGAAATTTCCTGTAGGAATTATTTTGAGAAGGGATAACAGAATTATAGGAGGTGACTGAAGACAGTGGGTATATTTTCAGGTGATTGTGTACCTTCTGTTTTGATTTTGAGTGCAGTCCTGACCAGAGCGAACAAGGTGGCATTGAAAGTAACGGTGCCATCGCTGTTGAGAGGCATGTTCATACCAACCAACCTCTACAGACAGAACAAATGGTAAATGGACTTTATATAGCGCTTTTCTATCCTATCAAGATGCTCAAAGCTCTTTACACTACAATCTGTGCCCTCATTTATCCATTCATACAGCACTCTACTATGTATACAAAGAATAATTAGTGCTTTATCACATTCATACACCGATGGGACACATCGGAAGCAGTGAGGGGTTCAGTGTCTTGCCCAGGGACACTTGAGCATGTGACTGTTGGAATCAAACCTCCAGCTGTCGCATTGGACGACGACTAACCACTCAGCAACAGTCGCCCCACACACAATGAAAGACTCTCTTTGTGTCTTTCTAAAAAAAACTGGAACAAATGGGCATGAACATGGATGAATGTTCGGCTTACCTTGCATGCAGCACGATGTGGACAGAACTTGCCGAAGCCCAACGGGGGTTGAATACTTCGTAGCAGCGTCACAACATCCAGATGTTTAATTCTCCCCCTGTAGATTAGAGGTATTTATTATAAAATCCTATTTTTCCAAAAAAAAAAAAAAAATTATTTAGCCTTCACTCTCACGTGGCTTCGGGGTCATATTCAGCCCAGATTTTCTTAAACTCGTCCAAATGGTGTGGTCCAAGAAGAGACCAATCACGGGTCAGGTAGTCAAAGTTGTCCATGATGACGGCCACAAACAGGTTCAAGATCTGAATAGGTTAGAAAGAAAAGATAAACATCATTGAAGTTTTCTGAGAAAATAAAACTTAGTCAAACTGGCTAAACTGAAAAGAACGGCTTCTAACCAGGAATGCACAGAGACAGTAGAAACTGAGGAAGTAGAAAACAGCAAAGTTGGACCCGCAGGTGTACTCTTCTCCCGGCAGGAAATCAGACTTGGGGTCACACTTCTTCCCGTACATTGACGCCATCATAACCTCTTGCCAAGCCTCTCCGGTGGCACATCTAAACACATGAGCACTCTCTTAAGTAATGAAATTAAAAAATATATATATATATTATTTTGTTAATCCTATATCTTGTCTACGAAACTCACCGGAATAACATCAGAACAGCCTGAGGGAATGTCTGGAAGTTGTTGTTGCGATTGATTTGGGTGCCATCCACTAAAGCTATCTTTCCAAAGATCTAAGGGTTGGAACAATCCAAACCAAAACATTTTTCATCAGTATATCTAGATCAGCTTGTCTTGGTGACATGAACCAGACATAAAGAGCCCACAGAGACTTATTGTCTTTAACAGAACAGACACTATTGACTGTACCTGCATCCCAATGACAGCATAGATGAAGAAGAGCATCACTATGAGCAGAGCTACGTGAGGGAGACCCTGCAGAGAAAATCAAATTGATCAGAAGCACAGTAAAGAATTGAAATAAAAATAATGATAGCAAGAAAGTGGTGATGATTCTGAAAACCTGGAAGGCCTTGATGAAGGTCCACAGCAGGTTACGGATGCCCTCCGATCGATTCAGCAGTTTGACCAGACGCATCACACGGAAAAGTCGGAAGAAGGTGATGGACACTGAAGCATTTTCAGAAGCCTGTGGACGAAAAGATAAAAATTACTTAAAGGGAGCGAAACACAAACTCACAACTTTTTTTAAAGTGGAGAGAATGTTGACTTACCGCAATTTCTTGCATAGGATTCGTCTCCTACACAAAGATGAAGTGTTAATTCTGTTTAATACACTTAAACAGGGCACTATACACTTTTTCTTTCATCAAGTTTTCAAAAAAGGTTATCGGATTGGGGAATAAAAGAAAGCTATATGTATGATGTGCTAAAAAGCTAAAAGTCATGCAAAATAAGCAAAATGCACACAATCGGCTACTAAAATATTATAACTCTTATCAGTCAAGCCAGTAACTTTAAACACTAAAGCCAGTTTTTAATTTGCTCTGTCAGATGGATCAGACAGCAGGAAGAAAGAAACAAATCACTTTTACAACAGGTCTGAGATGTTCATTTGAGTAGAGGAGTCATGGCTTAGTATGTGCTCACACGGCAACAAGGCTCATGCAGCGGTGCAGATATTTACAGCACAGCCATGGAGACAGTACAGCCCTCCACTGGATTCCAGCGCAGTCTGTGGAGGATAGACAGGTGAGGAGTGAGACTTGTGGAGGACAGAAGGACTGATGAGAACATGAAGAAAAAAAGATGAACAGGAGAAAATGTGTTTGTGGGTGAAACAATGAGGACAAGGCAGTGCAAGGATGACAAAAGATGTGACTGGAATAGCATAAATCTTTAACTAATGTGCTCTTTTTAGGTGCTCACACAACTCATAAGATGTCAAATCATTGAAAACAGTGACATTAATAGTTGTGGAGCAGTGGCATGAAGGAGAGTGGGGGAGGAGGGAGGTGGGAATGGATGACCACATTACTGACCCCGTCCCATGAGCTAGATTTTCAGACACTAATCAGATGTGGTGCCTCAAATCTGGGTCAGAATACTGAATAAATAGTCTTTTTAGTCCAAGATACCTCATAAAGATTAACTTTACCGGCATCTGCAATGAGAATCTGATACTTGGGATTATTTCAGTTTGTTATTAAAAAAACATATGATACATATACTCACATCAACTTCACTTAGAATGACATCAACAACGCTACCAATGACGATGATGAAGTCAAAGACATTCCAGGGGTCTCCAAAGTAGCCCTGAATAAGGAGATAAATGGTACTGACACAGAAAATATAGGTTGAGGTGTAATTGTGGGAGGAAAGTGACGTATTTACCCTGACTTTGAAGGCCATGAGCTTCAGTATCATCTCTACCGTGAAGAGCACGGTGAAGATCAAGTTCAGAGTGTCGGACAGCTTGGTAACGTGGTCCGACTGGTTGCAGTGCTGTTCAGAGAGGGAAAGAATGACTTCACATAAAATAAAGTTTAACCTGAAGATTGGAGTAAAACTTTTCCCATCATCTAATGCCATCAATGTAATGCCAAAAGGTGTGGCTCAACATCTTCATTAGTGTTTCCATATTTCAATCTCTCATTTGATAAATGGTCAGATAAATGCCGACTTCTGCTGGCAATCCTGGTTTTAGGTTGTAATCTGATTATGTACATACCTGCATGCCCAGACACAAGGTGTTCAGCATAATCAGGAAGAACATCAGGTACTCAAAGTAACAGGAGGTGACAATGTACCAAACCCTGTACTGGGAGGGGTTTTTAGGGATGTAGCATCTCAGAGGGCGAGCCTTCAAAGCGTACTGCACACACTGACGCTGAGGAGAGGCACAACAAACAGGAAGTGTGTGTGGGTTTTTATTTTTTTAAGTAATCAATCGACAAAAATCGTGGTTTTAGATTTTCGATGTCCTCAGCTTCATCCTACCTGGTTCTTGTCCAGCTCGCAGTTCTTATACTCCTGCTCGCCCTGCTCCTGGAAGGTGACGATGACAAAACCCACAAAGATGTTCATCATGAAGAAGGCGATGAGGATGATATAGATAATGAAGAAGATGGACACATCCACACGGTTGTTGTAGACGGGACCCAAATCTTCCTCTGCTGAATCTATGGCTCGGTATAAAAGCCTGGCAACACATCAGAGACAGTTCATTTCTCTCCACGCAATAAAACAACAATAATTATTAAATGATATCCAGCAGGCTAAAACTGAACCCTTATAAAACTGAAATCTGTTCAGTTAAAACATATTTTGAATTTACTTTGGCCAGCCTTCAAAGGTAGAAACGGTGAACAGAGCCAGCATCCCGTAGAGCACGTTGTCAAAGTTGAAGTCACTGTTGAGCCATTCTCTTTTAGCCACCACGGTGTCCTGCAGCGAGCTCTCGATGTGCTTCAGGAAGGAGCCCCTGAAAGCATGCACAGTGAGCGGTGCCTCGAAAACACCGGTACAGTTCTGAGGCATGAAATCTACTACGTGAAGCGTGTTTTGCCTTACTGGCATTCCTCTGCAGTCACTTTGGTCGGATCTGTGCAGCTGTAGAATTTACCCTGGGAGGGAAGGGATTAGTATAGTATTAATAGTATTAATACACAAGCAGCCTGACTTCTATTCTTCTAAAGGATCCGTTTGGAAATGTGACTTTTACAGTAACATTAAAAAATCTACCTTAAAGAGTTGTACTCCAATGCAGGCAAACATGAAGTTGAGCAGCATGGTGACCAGGACAATGTTGCCAATTGTTTTGATGGCTACAAACACACACTGGACCACATGCTGTAAAAGAAAAACATAAGAAATAACCAGAAATGAGTGAAAACAGATACAAGGTAAATATTTCACCTGTTTGTCACGTCTGAGTACAAACTGAAGTATCACCGTTTGATGCATTTGTTCCATAACCCTCACGGGGGTAAATAATGATCACGAGTCTTTACAACATTCTGTAACACAGTTAAAGCTGAGGTCACGCTGTCCCCTCACTGGGACCACTGTCTTCATGTGTCCTGGCTTAAACTGGTCCAATAACCAAGGCTGGTGCTGTTGTTTCACAGTTATACTGTAAAACATTGTGACGGTTAGTTCATTTGTAAATACTTCTCTCTTTATTCTTCTGTTGGCCTTTCTAGCTGCCAACATCAGTCATAAAACTGTTTCCTTCATCAGGTATGCTCAGTAACAAATACACACGGTTAACCACTGTTTCTGTTTTTGTGCAGTGCCCTGAGATCTGCTGTGATGTAGCACTATGTAAATAAACTGAATTGAACTGAATTTAACATATTTCTTATTCTTCTTGTGTTTCAAAAATACAACCTGAAATCCAGGCAGCCAAACTTTCTTGTGACTTTTTAATTTGAAGGGTAATCAATAAATCTTCAGGATTTCTGTGGACTTTTTCCTTGGACTTTAGTTTTTTTCCGCACTCATTAACAGTCCAGTACCGGATAATTTTTGGATGAATATTTTAAGTCTCTTAACTCTGACCTGTAATTCAGGCATTAACAGGCTCCTAAACTCAAGCAAGCAAGCAAGCGAGCTGTCAACAGACTAGATAACTTGGCAAAAAATAATTTTGAATCAGACCTTTGACAAACAAAATATTATGTTGGCACCAACAAAGTGAAAGCATGTCATAGATGATCAGCTGGGTTTTTGTTAGATTGTTTTTTTAAATTCATTTCAGGACTTTCAGATATTGAATGTTTAGATACACTTCTTCTTAGGGGCAGTTTAAAACTTTTGCACAGTTAAGAAAATACCCTAGTGTTTACTGTTAAGATTTGAACTCTTGGCTCAGTTTAGATTCTGTCACACTTCGGGTGTGTGGAAGTAGACATCTAAATTACTTTAATGATTGCACAATAAAATTTGAAGCTATATGCAGTGCTTAACAATGCCGGAACACAAATAATCCGGGGGGTGGGGGGTCTTGGAGTCCTCCCCCAGAAAATTTTGAATAAAGTAGATGCCATTTCCTGCTTTATGCTGTATTTTAATGGGCTGTTAAACATCTACGTTTACCTACATAAGTAAACATTTGTGTTTAACTATAACTGACTATATCCATGCTGCTGATCTCATGCTGCTGATCTCATGCTGCTGATTTAATTCATGCTGTTGTGTTTATTCGTACTCACCTGCTCACACAGACTCATGTTCGTGCTGCTGTTGTTCAGTTTATTACTGTTGTTGCGCTATTAAGTGTTTAGCATTTTCTTAGTTTAGCGTATTTCTTAGTTTATATCTTAGATTTTATTACTGTTTTTCGTTACAATTTATACTTTTGTTGGATGTAACTGGGATCCAGTGTACACAATTTAGTTCCACCACATGTACCACATGCAATGCGAATGAAAATAAAGAAACCTTGACCTTGATCTTGACCTTGATAACCCTATGTGCTCCGTTTCTCTCAAGCATCCTAACAGCTCCCACCCCCCCATGTCAAGTACAATCTCCATTGCCACTGCCTTCATGCGTTTTTTTTTTATGAAAGTAAATTGGACTGTCTTTTCGACATTTTGATCGCTGTTATTTTGGCAAATTGACGCTGTTGTTTTGAAACGTGACGTATGTCACTTGATTACCCATCAAACATTTCTCTCCAGTATTTTTAATAAATAATCAAAATTTTATTAATTTTATTAAACTGTAAAACTGATTTGCAATTTATTTGTGCTGTTTAATTACATTTTTGTGCTTATAATGAAATTGCCCATGACTGTACTTCTAGGGGCGGAGATTTTTTTTAAGAGTAGTATTAGTGTTTATGTAATTATTGTTTTCAGATTACATGTCCAGTATAGGTTTTATTCATTCAAGGCAGTCAAATTTGTTCATAACTTTATTATTAGCAAGCCTGAGATTTACCGGATCCAAACAAACAGTTACCGGAAAACATCCTGTCAAAATAAGAGAGTTCCCGGATCCTGTTCCGGCAGGATCGGGCTCAAATTAAGCCCTGGCTTTATCAGGTAAACTCCAAAATTTCCCCAAAAACACAAAAGAAACAGATATTTAATGTTCTTCATTGTTAAAGTCACTCATTCTCTATTACTCTAATAATAATCCTTTCAGCTGATCTTGTGACATCATAGAAAAGACCTGACTGTTGATTTGGGATGAACTACATTAAAATTTTTGATCAAATTTAAACTTGCTTAAATACATATATATGATCAGGGCTTTTCTGTAACTAACTGTACATTTGATCAAATGAATGGTTGAAGCCTGTTGCTGCACCTTTAGTCCTTTGGCTCTGTTGATGGCTCTAAGAGGCCTCAGCACCCTCAGCACCCTGAGAATCTTTACGACAGAAATGGCGCTGGACCTGCAAACATCACATAATAAACAGCATGTCTCAGAAATATAAACTATAATTTGATAAGAACGGCAACAGTGACCTTCTGTAAGTAATTATATTATTAGTAAAGATAAACTCACTCCATTCCCATAGACAGGAGCGACACTCCGACCACAATCAGATCCAGGATGTTGAAAGAGTTCCGACAGAAAGAGCCTTTGTGCATAAATGCTCCGTACACGGTCATCTGTCGGGGACAAACAGAGGTGTTTCAGAGCAACCCAGAGGCAGGAGGGCAGGTGCTCAGGCTTAAAATCACACATATCGACTGGTCCATAACTTGAAAAGTTATCAGCAAATATTTGGATACTTTACTCTTTTTTTTAAGTGCTTTTTAAAATTAATATTGTCACTGATTTCAGCTCCTAAAATCAAATATTTTTTTACTTTATAAAATATTAAATCAAACATCAATTTCAAACAAAAATCTTGAACAATCTTTTAGTACTTGAGTTGCGGATGACTCTCAGCTACAACCCCACCAGATTTTAGCACAAATTCTGTTAAACTGAGTTAAAACCATCTTTGTGTTTGCTAAGGTCAATAAGCTGTGGCAGCCATCTTTGATTGGGTTGTTTCTTAAGGTTAGTAATCTTATAAGCATTAGTCTTCTCAGACATTTTAGATGTGCACAGTAAAACAGTAAAGAAATGAAATAAAACATGTTTATACATGGTCAATAATTACTTGGAGAATGTTATTAAAATTTAATCCTAATGTTGAAAAGCTGTCAAATTATTTTTCATTAATTTTACATTCATGTTTGTGACATTGGAATTGTAATATTCACAGTGTTTCCTTTTATCTAAAATAATCCCAATCTTAAAAACAAGACGTTTGCTTAATCTACCTTCAGCACAATCTCAATGGTGAACACCGTTGTGAAGACAATATCAGCATAAGCCAAGATCTGGACAAAGAGGACCCAGAAAGACAGAGTTGTTACGTTTTGCCTTCTTTATGCACATATTTTCCAGCTTGTTGTGCGAGACCTGATGGCACCTGGTTTCTGTAGGACTTTGGATCAATGGGGTCCTCAGCTGCCAGCGAGATGGAGGAGAGCAGGATGAAGAGGAGGATCAGATTGGTAAAAGATGAAGCGTTGATGATTTTATAACACAGCTTACGAAACCTGGACACAAAATAACAAACAAAGGAAAAGAAGATGCACATGAAAAGGATTATTTACAATACGTAAGATTTTCACGCGTATTTCGTATTCTCTGTCAGAAGGAGGGTTAGATTCATACTTGTTCTGAGGGCCAAAAATGTAAAAGGAGCTGGCTTCTGGCAAAGGAACTGCTTCTTCCTTCAGCTGCAGGTCAGCCATTGGTCGAGGTCGAGGGCTGATGGGGATTTCAGGCTCTTCCTCCTCATCATCACCTACGGTGCCAAAAAGCAGTTTGAAAATCATTTACCAAAGGCCTAAAAATGAGGATTTCTTTCATAGTGATCAACAGAACTATATGAAATCAGAACAAGTGCATGAACAAACTTGCTGTGGTAAGCTACTGCACAACTACTGCATTCCAACCAAACATTAGGTGTAAAGTATTTTGAATTTCTCTCATTCCTGACAAATTTCTGTAACAGCTACATCACTGAATTCAAATTCAATTCAAAAATACTTTGTTAATCCCAAGGGGAAATTAAATGTTGTAACTCGTTATACTTGTTTCATTAAGAGATGTTATAGATACTGATGGCTGTAGGAAGAATCTCTTGTAAAGGTCCGTCCCACAGCAGATCAGAAGAAACTGGCCACAGAAGCTGTCCGATCCATCCACCCAGACTCAGCTGGCCTCTCGGTCCTCCTGGGCAGCAGGACCGCCCAAATCCTGGACAGAACTCCTTCCAGAATGATGGCCACTCCTCCCAGCAGCCTGCTGAGCTCCTTGTCACCGTGGACAGCCGGCTGCAGGTGCCTGGGGATGATCCCGGCCCTTTTGCTGTCACGAGCCGTATTTTGTGCTAGTTCCAGGATCTCAGTGATCAGGTACTCGAGCACAGCCGGCAAGTAGACGGGAATGCATCCACGGCGCCTCCTTTTCAATTCATTTGAGATTTGGAGCTGTAGCTGAGATATTATGTGAGCTTTAGAGATGTTAATTAGCTGTTCCCGGTTGTAAAAAACCTTGTTGTTATGGTTACATATCATAACAAATGTCAAAAACTAAAACAGCTTCGGTAAAAATCCTTCCATCTGCTCAGCGTCTGATACCAGAGGAAACAGTCATCCAAAAAAATGTGATTTACATCCAGCAAAATAGGAATTAAAGTTTCCAAAAGCAAAATCTCAGAAAGAAAGTAACAGAGCTGCTTCAACATGCAGCCACCCCGAGCGGCGCAATTCTAGAACCATTTAAAGATGCAACAAAACATGTCTTACCTGGGAAATCAGCAGGTGGAAAAGGATCTTTAACTTCATTGACATTTGATTCAAATTCATCAATTTTCAGCTGTGAAAAAACACAAGTACAGATACGTACTAAAGAATATACTCCACAATACTGTACATAGTACATAACATCAGACAAAGCACTAACCTTGGCTGTGGTGGGCATGCCCTCTATCTTGGCCCTCTGCTCTGCTAGTTTCTTAGCTATCCTCTCCCTCTCTTCATCAGTCTTCTCAGGCATTTTGGACCTGTACAGTAAAACAAACGAAGTGAAATGAAACGTGTCTAAGTATGGCCAGATCAGATCATTCAGCTTGTATTAGTTACTATAATTACCTCAGCAGCTTCTTCCTCATCTTCTCCTCTGCCTTTTCTTTCTGAGCTGAGGTCAGACTCTCAGCCTCTGCCAAGTTGTCTACAGCGATGGCCAGGAAGACATTCAGGAGGATATCTGGTTGCTCTGAGGTCAGGAGAACAGAATTTGTGATAGTAAACCTCATTGTCCTACATGCCAGTAGTAACTAAGATGCCATATGTGGTTGATGTGAAGGATACAGTTTCCACAGACAAAAAGGATGATGAAGTAAATAGAAACCAGGATGCCAGGGATGACAGGCCCACCGTAGGCCATAATGCCATTGTACATGATGTTGGTCCACTCCTCTCCTGTAAGGATCTGATAGAAGTTAAAACAAAACATGGCAGACATTAATAATGTGCATAAATACATTCAAATGGGGATGACATGTCAAAAGTGCTTCAAACATAATGATGCAAATTTGGTTTAAAACAAAGCAGCAATCATCAGTGAGGTTAAAATAAGCTTTACCTGAAAGACGCTAATCAGGGCCTGAGGGAAGTTGTCAAAGTTGCTGCGACGGGGTTGGTGGTCGTTGAAGTTAAACTTGCCCCCAAACACCTGCATTCCCAGGAGAGAGAAGATGACAATAAAGAGGAAGAGGAGGAGGAGCAGCGAGGCGATGGAGCGAACAGAGTTGAGGAGAGAGGCCACGAGGTTACTCAGAGAGGTCCAGTACCTACAAGGAAACCAAAGTAAATTAAACATGTCAACCAACACTTGTTACCGTAACAGGACTGGTGTAACACCAGATCTGAAGGGACGAGGTTTACTTTGTGACTTTGAGGATCCTCAGCAGACGGATACACCTGAGCACGGAGAAACCCAGAGGGGCCACGGCCCCAGCTGACAACATGATCATCTCCAGGATCCCACAGAGAACCACGAAGAAGTCAAAACGGTTAAACAGTGACATAAAATAAGCTCTGGGTCCCAGGGCGTACATCTTCAGAAACATTTCAATAACAAACAGCACCAGCAGCACACGGCTAGCTGCATCTGTTGGGGTGAAAAAGAAGAGAAGCGAAATAACATGTGAACAAGAGGAGTTAATGCACAGCAAATCATTTGCATGAATATCTGACCTTGCAGGTTAGTCAGCTGGTCAGGCTGGTGGTGGAACTCTGTGGCTATGGTCAGAGTGTTGAGGAAGACGAGGAACATCACCACCCAGTAAAAACTCTTGGTTTTCACATAAACCAGGCACTTCATCCTAAAGAAACGGTTCCAACGTCGAGCCAGACGACTAAACACAAAAACAGCTCTTGCTCACTGTTCAAAGTAACCATGGATATCGCATTAATACATTTACAGAACAAGAAACTCACTAGTAGTAGATGATACGACTCTTGCCTTCCAGATCATACAAGCTGTCTGTGTCAGAATCGCCACTGGTCAGAGGCAGGAGACCTGACAACATAATGAGAATTATAATTTATAGCCTATAGTTAACATAGGTACAAAGAGGGTGTAGAGAGCTGACCTTTGCCCTCTCTGTCAGCATCCAGGACTTCAGCATGAGTGATCCAGTCCATGTAGCCATGGACGTCTTCATCTAGCTGCTGACGCTCTCGCAACTTCTGGAACTCTCCTCGTGACCGCGCCTTCTCTCGCTCTTTAGTAAACTCCCTGCGTGGAACCAAACCCCCCACCAAAAGTGTGATCATTTGGTTATTTATTTGTTTATATAAAGAAACAAAACGTAAACAATAGCGGATATGGCTGCCATTCTTACCCACTGAGCACACCCAGAACGAGATTGAGCACAAAGAAGGAGCCCAGCAGGATGAGAGGAACAAAATAGAGCCACGGCCACTCGTTTCCTATAGCGTCATTAAGCTGGGAGAAAATGAGACTTTCAGCCATTAAACACATTTAATAATCCGTCTCATAATGGTGACAGATGGGGGAATGTTGCAGCAAAAATCATTCAGTCACTGACCCAGTAGAGCACTTTAGTCCACCCCTCCATGGTGATGCACTGGTACACAGTCAGCATGGCAAAGCCAATGTTATCAAAGTGAGTGATCCCATCGTTGGGACCCTCCCAGTTAGGCCGACACTCCGAGCCGTTGATCGTACAGCGGCGTCCATTACCAGCCTGAGCACACGGAGCTGGCAGCTCACCTTCTGCTATTGCATAGATATCTGTGGATGAAAGAAAACACACATATGTATATAAAGCAACTTACCATGAAAACTCAAGCGTAAATATAATTGATTGTGTTCTTTATTAAATACTTGTGCCAGTGTAGTAGCAGGTCTTATGCATTTTGCACTTAAAGAGTTCCAGTCCCATAATAGCATAGATGGTGACCAGCAAGAAGACCAGCAGGGCGATGTGCAGCAGAGGCAGCATGGCTTTGAGGATGGAGTTCATCACCACCTGTAGGCCTGAAAGACAACAGTGTAGCTAAAGATACTGATGAACCACAGCAGATGAATCAAATGGTTTTGTATAGACTCAGTCTGTGTGGATTCAACCACAGTCTCTTACTGGGAACTCCAGAAACGAGGCGAAGGGGCCGCAGTACTCTGAAGGCTCTCAGGGCCTTCATGTCAAACCCCCCACCCTTCTCCGTTGGTGTCCCTGCTATCATATTTATGGTATCCAAAGCAAAAGTGAAGAGACTGCAGAGGAGGAGAACAAAACATTCAAACATGCAAAACCTTTGCCTTCGAAACAAATCAAGCCACAGAAAGCCTGTTTTCATTTGATCCAACTTTACACACTACACGTTAACTTTGTAGTGAACCAGATAACCTCAAATCTACCAGATGGACAGAGACTGTTATTTTCATTGATCTGAATAAGTCTGGGCCATCTGATGAACTTTCTTTCTTGAATTAATCAAGCAGAAAAGACAATTCTTTATAATCATTACTGTCTTACAAATGTTTTGATAATCAAATTGTGTTAGTTCACTCAATGCTTTACAGGTTGAAAAGAACTACTAATTTTTATTTTACATAAACAGTAAGTAATGATTTTTGTTCCTCATTCAAAGCAGAAATCACCTGAATATGCCTTTCTTGATTTTTCTGTCTGAAATGAGCAAGCTGTCGTAAGTATGTGAAAGGTTGGTCTTCGGTCAACCAAAATGTTTACTGAAGAAGAAATGTCATGTTTAAACTTTTTCAGAAGATTACTAAGAGTAGACTCCAAAAAGTCTGCTGCTTCTGCAATAATCTTTTCTGTATGTTAAACAAGTTTCATTCTCTGACCTCGACTGTTGATAAACAACTTACGTCAGAAACCACTCCTCTTTCTGGTCCTTCCACGAATCAGAAAGCTCTAAATTGAACAGGAAGTCGACCCAAATAAAATGTGGCAACTTCTCAGTTCATGTTAGAGATTGAGAGTCTGGGAGAATGAGAAGAATTAAGAATTCCAGAATTCCAAGAGAATGAGAGTTCTGAGAGATGTTGGAATGAGGGCTGACAACAGGTCCGATAGTCCAACAGAATGAGCAGATTGAGAGTGCAGCCGGTTATGAAGAGTTTGGAGTTATGAAGAACCAGGGACGTTTTGGGATTATAATTCTGTTTTGAACTAACCACGCACGACTCTCCGAGGATTTCTAGCTGTTCTGAACGGAGGCGCTGAAACAGTCTGAAGGACTCTTACTGAGCTGATCCATCGTCAAACCAGGTAAAGATTTCCTCTTCGACTCAAGTGTACCGTGGACGGGCTGAGGATCTGACGAAGCGTGCAATTTCTGGTTAAACAGATTAAACTTCCCTCACACAGTTCTCTGTAAGATAATCTCCTTTCACTCTAAAACCCACCTCTCTCTCATAAATCAGTACAGATATTTTAGAAATATCTTAAGCAAAGTCCTCAAATCACCGCCGAGTGATTTGAAGTTCATTTTCTGTGAAACTGTCTGTTATTATTTTCATATTTTGCCAAATTAATGTAAATGTTTGATGTTAAACTTTGATTTTGAAAATAAATGATTCCATTCATTTGATGGGTCAAAGATAAATAACGTCTCTCGTTCACATTTCTGTTAAATTCAATGCACGGCATTTACAGTCAGAAAAATGAAGAACTCGTGAATATTGTATGCATATATATAACACATATATTTGTCATACAACAAGTGACACGTACCTCATGTACATCACTACAACTTGTAAAAACTGCTGCAGCAAAGAGAGGCTAGGTTGTTTGGCAGAAGAGGTGTCCAGCTGCAGCACAGAGCTCATCTTACCCCATGAAAACGATGACGAAGTCTAATATGTTCCAACAGTTCCGTAAATAGGCCCCTTCATGGAACACCAAGCCATACGCTATAATCTTCAAAAAGCACTCCAATGTGAAGATGATCAGGAAGATGTACTCCAGACTTTCCTGTAATAGGAACAAATATTTAACATGTCAAAAGCTCACCCTTCCAACGTTCAGAGCTCAATAAAATACTATAAAATAAATAAATACTGCTGTAGTGTTTCAGTCAGTCTTACAACCGTTATGCAGTATTTTTTAAGCTTACGAGTGAAGAAGCAGAATGAAAAGATTTGTGGACTCCATCCTGGTTGACCTACTTCTAACAGGAACATGAGGATGAACCATCTCTTCTTACATTTCTCACTCTTGAAGAATGAAAATCCAATGTTTTGGTAAAGGATTGGGGACTGAGCCAAAACAAGGTTGTTAGAAACTGGGTCAAATTCTGGCTGGGGGATTGATAAAATTAATGCACAACAAAAAGACTGACATAAGTTCTAAATGTTATAAGCTGAGTTCACTGGTAGAAGTAGATAGTGTGCTAGCATGCTTATTATGTCCCTTTTGCTTACATTATTTCGTTTTTGTGAATCGAATAAGGATGTGCTGAACTAAGCATATGTAAAACTGATAAATGATGATATAGTCAGGAATAAATGACTAAACAACAATAAATTAAGATTAGGCAACAGTAATAAAAACACAAAATGTACTCGACACATATTCTTTCCAAGTACAGTGGTGCTTGGATGTTTGTGAACTCTTTAAAATTTTCTATATTCCTAAAAATAGATAAAGAGAACCCAGTTAAACAAATGAGACAAAATATTATACTTGGGCATTTATTTATTGAGAAAAAGGTTCACATACTTTTACCACCCTCAAATATGTAATATTAGATCAATTTTCTCAATAAATAATATACATATTTACATATTTGTGGGTGGTAAAAGTATGTGAACCTTTGCCCCTCCCCCCCCCCCCCCGTGCTGCAATAACTTCAACTAAACATATTCAGTAACTGTTGATCAGCCCTGCACTCCGGCTTGGAGGAGTTTTAGCCCATTCCTCTGTACAGAACAGCTTCAACTCTGGATGTTGGTTGGTTTTCTCACATTAACTGCTCACTTCAGATCTTTCCACATCTGGATTGGATTAAAGTCAGAACTTTGACTGGGCCATTCCCAAATATGAACTTAATTCTTCTTGAACCGTTCTTTGGTAGAACGACTTGTGGGTCATTGTCTTTCTGCACGATCCACCTTCTCTTCAGATTCAGTTCATGGACAGATGTTCTGACATTTTCCTCTACAATTCTCTGATGTGATTTAGTTGTTGCCATCATTGTCCAATGATGGTAAGCCATCCTGGCCCAGATGCAGCAAAACAGACCCAAACCATGAAACTACCACCACCATGTTTCACAGATGGGACAAGGTTCTTATGCAGGAATGCTAGTGAAGAAAAAAAGTTTTTCTTTCTCCAAACATAACACTTTTCATTTAAACCAAAAAGATCTATTTTGGTCTCATCCATCCACAAAACATTCTTCCAACAGTCTTCTGGCTTGTTCGCGTGACCTTTAACAAACTGCAGACGAGCAGCAATGTTCATTTTGGAGAGCAGTGGCTTCCTTCTTGCAACCCTGCCATGCACACCATTGTTGTTCAGTGTTCTCCTGATGGTGGACTCATGAACATTAACAATGTGAGAGAGGCCTTCAGCTGTTAGAAGTTACCCTGGGCTCCTTTGTGACCTCGCTGACTATTCCACACCTTGCTCTTGGAGTGATCTTTGTTGGTCGACCACTCCTGGGGAGGGCAACAATGGTCTTGAATTTCTTCCATTTGTACACAATCTGTCTGAATGTGGACTGGTGGAGTCCCAACTCTTTAGATATGTTTTTTTTTTTTTTACCTTTTCCAGTCTGATGAGCATCAACAACTCTTTTTCTGAGCTCCTCAGAAACCTCCTTTGTTCCTGCCATGATCCACTTCCACAAACATGTTGTGAGGAGCAGACTTTGATAGATCCTGTTCTTTAAATCAAACAGGGTGTCCACTCACACCTGATCATCATCCCATTGATTGAAAACACCGGACTCTAATTTCACCTTCAAATTAACTGCTCATCCTAGAGGTTCACATATTTTTGCCACTCACAAATATGTAATATTGGAGCATTTCCCTCAATAAATAAATAACCAAGTAAAATATTTTGTCTCATTTGTTTAACTGGGTTCTCTTTATTTACTTTTAGGACTTGTGTGAAAATCTGATGATGATTTAGGTCGTACTGATGGAGAAATATAGAAAAGTCTAAAGGGTTCACAAACATTCAAGCACCACAGAGAACAGCCAAAAGTTTATTTTTGTTTTCTTGCATCTGTTCTTTTCTCTTGCTTTTTGTATAAAGGTTGTCGAGGTCATTTAGTAATAAATTATTTAGCTGTGTCTAAGGCTTCTTTGCTGACTGATCTTTCTTAGCAACATTTTAAAACTATGTTAGATATGTGTTCTGGGTTGTTGTCTTATTATTGACCTGAGAACGTCACCTCAAGTCCATCTATCTTCTTTTTTGAGAACTATGTGAACATGTTTCTTATAAATGCCTTGATAATGTTCTATAGTTCTGATGACACAAGTCAGATCAAAGTTCGTTTCTATTTTACATTTTAAACCCTGCCCCTCAGCTGACCAAGAAGTTGTGTAAATTATAAACTGTTAATTATATTTCCTAACAGTTAACTGAAATCCCATATCTCCAGCAGGCAATAAAAGCAGCCCAACACCATAATTACACCTATACCATGCTTTGCTGTTGCTGTAATGCTCTTTTTCATCTGCGCTTCATTTTGTAACTTGCTGCATCAAGTAGTTTATTAATAAAAAATAATTACCCTGGAAAAAACTTATTAGAAGCTTGTCTGGAAAACTTGTAAACAATCTATTTTAAAAAGGACACTTTCAAAATACATAGGAGGTACGACGCATCCGTCAAAACTTCAGCTTTTTGAATAAACCAAATCATTGTTCAAATAAACAGCAATCATTGTTAATTGTCAGTAAAACAAAACTTGTCCATGGTGTCCAGTATAGGATCCTGATTAGTCCAATTATTTGCAATTTTGATCCAAATAAAAGCCTGGACTCTGTTAAAACATATTATTTCATAATCATAATTATACAAGTCTCACAAAAATCAAACTGCTTCTCCAGATAATTATTTTTGACTCTTAAAAAACAAACTGCTCTTTCCAAAATGATCATTCTTAGTTTCTCTTTATAAATTATTGTCTCAGATTATCTTTTTTTTTTTATCTTTATTTTTTTAATCTATTAGTTCTACTTTTTATAAGCCTTTCTACAGTTTATTCATGTTCTGTTCTAAGGGCTCCACTTTAGTACAAAATGTCCTTCATAAAATTATAAACTGAGTTCAAAGAGATTTAGAATCTTTGACTTTTTTTCCCCTCAAAAAAATAATAAAATTAATAATAAATAATAATGATGATGATGATGATGATGATGATGATGATAATAACTGTAATCAACCTGTTTTATGCGATGAAAAAAAAACAACAACAGCTATTTACCGTTTTTATTCCTGGTCATGTGAATAATGAAAATGTAGACACCCAAGTCCAAGTTCTTTTTTGTCGTATGTTTGAAAGAGTTACTGATTTAAAAAAAAGTGCCAATATTTGGACCCAGAGTCTTTACATTCATATCTCAGAAACTGATTTTTGGTAATTATGTTAAAAATTAAAGGGCTGGCAGTGAGACTAATGAACCAAGATTATTTTGCAAACCAACCTCACTGCACTGAAAACACTTGTGATGCAGAAAAACTGGTTCATGTATTTGTCATGTCTAGACTGGACTATTGCGATGGTTTATTATCTGGGGGTCCAAATACTTCTTTAAAAAGTCTTCAGTTGATCCAAAGTGCTGCTGCCAGAGTCTTAACAGGAGAGATCATATCCCTCCAGTTTTAGCTTCTCTCCATTGGCTCCCTGTCAAATCCAGAACTGAATTAAAAATCTTACTTCTAACCTACAAAGCTCTCAACAACCTAGCTCCATCTTATATGACAGATAGTATTGTTCCATATTTTCCTAACAGAGCACATCACTCTCAGACTGCAGGCTTACTTGTGGTTCCTAGAGTTTCCAAAAGCAGACTGGGAGGAAGATCTTTCAGTTTTCAGGCTCCTCTCTGGTGGAACCAACTTTCAGTTTCTGTCCATGAGGCTGACACATTGTCCAGTTTTAAGACTGGGCTTAAAACTTTACTTTTTGATAAATCCTATAGTTAGGGTTGACTTGTTATGCTGCTATAGGCTTAGACTACTGGAGGATAAATTGACCTAATTTCCTTAAATTATTTGTTAAAATTGAATAGTTTTCATTTGATATTATTTCTATCTTAACATGTGATTCTAGACCTGCCATTGTGTATCTGTTCCTACCAAACCCAGCTGGTCAAAATAGATGGATGTTTGTCCTGAGTCTGGTTCTGCTAAAGGTTTCTTTCTCATGAGGGAGTTTTTCCTTTCCACTGTCGCCTTCATGCTCGCTCAAGATGAGAGCTCTGTGATGGAGTTAAACTCAAAGCAGTCTGCTCCTAAGATAAATAATGTTAAATTATTTACATATATGAACATTTCTGTTCATTGCCCTGAGATGACTTCTGTTGTGACTTGGCGCTATAGAAATGAATTGAATTGTGATACTTGAAAATACAATATTTTTGGAAACACATCAGCAGTCTCACTTCTAAACAGTCTTAATACTGTCCTGGATGATAAAAAATGTGCTTATATTTCCAAGCACATCTATAATAACATTAATAAGCAACTATTTTTATAACTTCCTGTTACTGCATACTAATGCAGTGAACTTTTCCATCCACCTGTTGGACGACTGTTCCCCTGCAGACACAGATGGGACTCCTATAAAAGAACTGAGTTGTATTTAGAGATTTAAATGGGGCTTGGCACTCAGGCCAAAGGGCAGCTGAAGCCCGTAGTCATTTAATATCAAAGCAAACAGGTTCAAAGCTGTAACTCTCTAGGAAACTGATATGACTTTTTAATTTGCCATTGTTATAAATTTTGTTTACTGTATGTTCAACTTACCAAATTTGCGTTTGTGTTATTGCTGTCGTCTTCAGGCATTGGCAGGAACACAGCGAGTGCAATACAGTTAGCAAAGATGGTCAGTAAGATGATGATTTCAAATGTTCTGGGTGGGAAAGTTAAGGATCATACCAACATATGCCAGTTCATAATATAACACAGTGGGTAAAGTTTCAGTGAAAATACTTTTTGATAATGGCTGACAGTGAAAGATTTTTTTAAACTTATAAAATGGGCCAGCAGTGCTGATCACCGGCTTTAAATACTGCCTGAAACATCATCCCTAAAGCAGCCCATGGGCTGGCATCTGTAATCCTGTCTGCTGTGCTGCCTCATTCTCATCCATAGGGGGCTCTCCAAGAAAATTCCCCTGCCAGGTCAGCATCATGTCCTGGATGATGTTGTGGGACAGCTGCACGGTTCAAGAATATGACAGACCATTTAAACACAGACGACTCATCGTGGGGAAAATGCCTGATAGGCTCTTAGATGTTTGTCCACTCCACAACTCTGTTAATGTTAAGATTGTTGAGCACCAGTAGCTTTTCTCCATTTACTACATACATGTTGCTCTCTTTACAGCATGCAAACTTTATTTTATTTTATTTTTTCCAAAATAATGCAAACAATTTTGACAGTGAGCAAAGTATGTGTAATGAATTTAAGTGAATATGGAAAACATAATCCTTGTTTTGTGACGCTGACTCACAAAATGTCACTTTTAAAGTTATACTTTATGTTCATACACTAATAATTTAAAACACTGAAGATGGAAACACTTAGTTTTCACAGAAAACATGCACAGTCCAGGACTGGACAGCAGAAACTCTTCTGTTTGGCTCACAAGTCTTCAGATAATATGGATTCAGAGTTGATGATTTCACATAAAAAGGCAGAATATGAGCTGTTCAGGAGAACATCTAGGCGACTGTTTCACTTTCTGTCTGGCTGATATGAACAGATTAGTACCATTTGTTCCAAAGGGAACTCAAGAGGAAGCAAAGAGCAACACATATTGATACGAGCCTGAAAGGTTACAGAAGTCTGTACACTTCAGTGATCGTTATCTCAGATTTGAAAAAACCTTCATGATGCTCATGATCATCATGGATCATCACTGAGTCAGCCCCTACACTCTGTGTATTATGGCTGTCACTGATCTTAATCAGAGCACTAAAACAAGTCGTAGCGGTTTAAATGTGAGAAACTGTCACACGTCACCTCTTGAAACCCGAGGAACTTGAGTAGTTTGTGTAAGGTGCATGCTATGAAGGATACTTCCATTCCACAATGTTGATGCAGGCCTTACGGAAAGGATTTTTCAGCGTGAAGAAGAAGAGTGATCTGGCAGGGCGAGGGTTGCCCCCTGTGGCCTGCAGCTTCTTGAGCTTCTCCCTCTGCTTCCTTTTCAGTTCCTCCTCGTTCATGATGAACGACTTCGTCCCCTCCGCGTTAGCCGCCATCCTGATGCCTTCACTTTACAGATTCACAATTCCAGAATAACACGACCTCTTGATGTAAAATCCCAAACTCTGGTGCGGTGTAGAACTTGGCTCCGTGAAGGCCTGCAGGCTCCAGATCAGTGCGGGCTCCCCCGCTGCCCTCTTCTCGGTCTCCCCCTCTCAGAGCCACAGACCTCTCCCCCCGGCTGAGGGCCTCTGACAGGGGAAAGCTCACCCCAGCAGAGAAAAATAACAGAGGCCCGAAGTGGCTGGAGAGACGAGCAGTTGGCTCGGCAGCAGTTTAAATTTAGATTGTGAAAAACTGGCAGGCCATGCTTGGGGATGGTTTAGAGGGCAGAGTGGAAGGAGGGGCAGCAGAGACGGGCGAAAGCAAAAAGAAGGGGAGCGACCTCGTCTTTGAGAGGGTCCTACTGCAGGTAAACACTCCAGGACCCTGAAGCTGATCCCCAAAACGCAAACAAAAACAGAGGGAGATCTTTCTAGAGGTGGAAACATCTCTTACTGAAGAACAGAGTGATCACTCACTCATCCAGTATTTAATCATAAACTTTTACTTATTATACTTAATTACTCACCTGTAATTTCCTGCAAAGGATTAATACTCTCCATCCATCCATAACTTCTCAGTGATTACACACCATACCATTTTATTTATAGAGCACTTAAAACAGCAACAAGGCCAACCAAAGTGCTGTACAGACAGAACAACAGGCAACACACAAAGCAAAATACAAAATGAGATAAATCAGAATATAGACCTAAAAACTTTGCAGATAATAAATAACGAAGAGCTTTTTCACCAAATCGTTTGTGCTAAAAAAGTTAGAGCTGTCTGATACAGTTCAGCAACGTTGTAGCAGTTTACTTAGTATTACGTTACCCGAGCATGCATCAGGATATTTATTTTACTTAGTTTACACTGGTGAAGACTCTCAGACATCCAGGACAAGGTAAATAAATTTTAAAAAGTTTTAAAAGAATCAAGTGGACTTTATTTGTAACTGAAGACGTTTCACTTCTCATCCAAGGAGCTTTGTTCGCTTGTTGAAGTGTTAGCTTGAATAACGCAGACTGACCCCTCACGCTTCACAATAGAGGATCGTTAGGGTCTTCGTTAGTCCCAGCCACAGAGAGGCCACTCTGAGGGGCTTACAGAACACCACACTTTATAACTTGAATCCCACACTCCTTGTTTTATCGTCTTCAGTTACAAATAAAGTCCAGCCATTTTGTTTTTTAACTTTTTTTTGGATTTACTTAGTTTACTTAAGTAGCAGTCACATATTTTTAGTTATTGTCCTAAGCAATCAAAACTAGACTAGTGTAAAAACTTGTGGAAAAAAGAATACATTACAAAACACATTAACATAAAAACCTTCAGTAACATTTTAACTGCAAAGAAAATGTATTACTGCACTACAATCTCTCAAATTGCTTATATGATGTTTATAACACAAGATAATAAGGTATAATAAAAAATGTTTTTAAACAGGTTTGACATCTTTTTTTCCAAAAAGCTGGAAATTATATTTAATATAAAACTAAAATGAATGATTCTTCCTGCAGTAGAACAGATTATTTTTTTATTCTGTACTCTGTCGCCCCCTAGTGTCAATAAAATGTCCCACAGGAAAAACAACAACAACAGCCAAATAAACATGAAATAAATTCCAAAGCATTTTAAACTTTTAAAATTTATTTCACTTCAATCTAAAGATTCAAACACAGTCAGGCAATTCCTCCATTGAGGCTAGAGAAAAATAAACAAATGTGTGAAACATTTAAAGAAGAAAAAAAAAAAACACATTGGTAAGGTGTAGGAGCAGAACAGCTTCAACTTCAAGTATCTTAAACTGTGGATAACATTCCTCCATATATTATATGGTGTTATAATGATGGAGTACTGCCGTCTAACGCAGCAGCACCTGTAGGTGTGAAAGTGAAATTTGACGACTAATCGCTAAAGTACAAATTGATCAAGTGATTCAAACCAAACCAACAAATCTGTTTGCAGAAACAATTAAAATCAACTGATTTTCTTCACTCTAGTTGTCAAGCTTAACAATATTTTCTGCAGTTCCTTAAAATAATACAACAGCAGTTTTAGAAAAAACTAAATTAACAACTAAAAACATAAACGTTAAGTAAAATAATTACAGCCAACACAAGATGGTTCTGAAGTGCTATTTTCCATTCATCTCTTTATATGTAAAGTATATTCTATCAATTTAAAGAGCAAAAAAAAAAAAAATGGAGAACAGAAATGTGGTCATGTAATCCACTATTAAATAAACCCCTCTGCTAATAAATTTCACATAAACAGTTTTATACTAATACAGGCATACTAATTAAAAGATCAAATTCCTTGGTTGCCTGCACCATCTGTTACACGTTGAAAGCTGTAAAATGCTAATAATTCAGTGAAGCATCTTATTTGTAGTTTGGTGAAATACATCTCACAAAGAGGACGAGAGAGCAGGAAAAAGGCACAGTTTTAGGTTCAAATTAGCAATGACGAAAGGCTTAAATGAATAACTCCAAAATGAACGATAAATAGTGCAAATGCTGAATATGCCTGAGTTTATACAGCAATAAATGACTACAGCTAAACCAGCAAACAGAGAACGACTGACAATCATTTAAGCAAGCTAATGTGATCCAACCCAGTGTGGTCCAAACCTCTGAGGTAACGCTGTGAATCATGCACAGAGGATAAAGACACTTACAATCGAACACACGTTAATTTTAAAAAGGACATCCCTAAACTGCAGCAGTGCAATTCCTAAAATTCATCAAGTGTGTGCATTTTTTCCACAGTTGCATCTTATCTTGTCTTATAAGTTTGCATTTTTTTAATTGAATTGTGAGACAAGTGTGTTGAAATGTTTTAATGTGAGGAAACATGAATGGAGTAATATTATTTTATTGCTTTTTTTTTTTTTTTGGTTGTTGTATATTGTTGCCTGTACTTTACATGTTGTCTGTCTAAAACAGGTCTCTCTTGTAAATGAGTCCTTGTGACGCAGTGAGACTAACCTGTATAAATAAAGCTTGAATGTAAGGAGTCAGCGCACATCAGGGACAGCCAGGTATATAATGGTGCAGCTGGTGAGAGTGAACGAGCACTGAGCCCAGAAAGAATCAAATACACCAAATCTGCTTCAGAAAAGTTTAACTTAACAACTTGTGGCGGTCAAAAACAGTCTTGCGTTGTTCCTGCACCTGCTTCTTCCAGCGCTGCTGTGCACCTTCCACCCGCTCCAGGACTGTGTTTCCTCTGGCCGGCCCACTCTCTGCACGTGGACGCATCTCCTGAACACATTTCAAATCAAGTTCATGTTTAACCCAGAGTTTGATATTACTAACAACTGCAACAGATGCATGTGTTTTAAATGAGCCGTCTGTTGGGAGGGTCACCTCGGAGTCTTCCTCGTTGTGCAGAGGCTGAGTGTAGGGGTCGTGTTTGCGAATGAGAGGATCAACCAGAAGCAGAAACAGCATGTAGAGAAGCAGCGCCCCCACAACAGCTAGGTAGATGATGATAGTTACCTGGAAGGACATAATTTAAAGTTACACACCTCAATTTCATCATCAAAACTTCCAGCTGGATTCACTGCTTCAATGAATAATAAAGACAAAGATAAACAGAAAAAAAAACTAAGGAAAGCTAGTTGGACCTTTATGGTGGTGCTGCTCCGCTCCTCATACTTGCACTCACAGAGCAAACAGTAAGCCTCTACATCATGGCCAGGAACCGGCATGGGCTCCACCACATGGAGGCAAGTGCTGTAAACAGATCAGAAAGTCATGTTACCCGAACACACAGAGAACACACACACATAAAGTAAGGCAAGGCAAAACTCATACAGAGCTCATGCAGTTTGACTGCTTTGTTGTTCACAAAATAAAACACTGACGTGAGTAAATAGTACATTAAAATAACACTAAATGTTATTTTTCCCTCGACCTTATTGGAAAACACAAAGGACAAATGATAAGAACATTTTCTAAGAACTTGGGAAAAGACAACAATGATTTTAATCACACCTATCAAGAAATGTCATGCGTGTCATCGGAAGTGAAACACACAAAAAAAGTGCTTTACGTATTCTGGCTAATGCAATTTTACCAAATTCTTTTCCAATAATAACATCATATTAGTATATAAAATCAAACCAACGTGTGATAATTAGTTATAAATGGAAAAAACGATACAAGGGAAAAGATGTTGCAGCTGCTCAAAATCTCTCACCTGTTTTTAGACTTATTTAAATAAATCCAAGTTAGAAGAAAATAATAATCTGAAAGATGAGATGGACTGACCTCTATTATTCTTATTTTATGAGGGAATATCCAAATGATACATATGCTAAATGAGACAATAAAAGAAGCACTAAAGCTCCTGTTTTTGAACAGCTCTTACGGCTGCTACCTAACTCAGAACCATCCCAAATAAAACAAACAAAAAAATACCTGAAAAGACTTCATGACTGTGGTGTGACTGAGTTAAGTGAAGGGTTCCTCTTACCAATCTTTCTGGGTGACATTTTTGTTGTAGATGTGTCCACTGAAGTTTCTGTATGGCGGACAGATGCACTTGCAGCGAACATCCTCAAAGTTCTGTAATGGTTAAAAAAAAAGGGCTCAAGCTTATCCAATATCTTACTTTAAAAAAATGGATGGAAGAAGGAAATGAGGTGAGATGATAAAGCAGAAAAAACTACCAGTACTAGTGAAAGTTCCTACAACAGGCCTGTGAGCATTTTGTTAATAGAAAAAAGTAGAACTTGATGTAAGTGGCCTTGGTTAGTAGAATAATACTAAAAACTGTACCTCACTGCAGATTTTAAAAAATCCTTAGAGAAACTTGAAAGAAAGTCCAAGAGGCTAACTTGGATTTTAAACTCCCCAAAGTCTCTCTAACCCATCATCATCATCATCATTAGACAGCAGGACAGCTCAGAGGTTAGCACCGCTGCCTCACAGCCGGTAAGATCCTAGGTTCAATCCCCAGTTTAGACCTGGGGTCTTTATGTGTGGAGTTTGCATGTTCTCCTCATGTTTGTGCGGGGTTTTTTCCAGGTACTGTGCTTTTTCCCCACAGTCCAAAAACATTAGGCTGCCTTCAGGCCCAGGCCTCCCTTGCAAAAGAGATCTGTGATCTCAGTGGGATTCGTCTGATTAAATAAAGGTAAGTAAATAAATAAAATCTGAGTAACATATTTCATCGGCCACACCTCAAAACCTTAAAGAATCCTTAAAAGCTGCTAACATTTTGATGCTGACATAAGACAAAAATGGGAGTGGTGGCACAGAGGTTAGAGAAGGTGGGCCTGTGATTGGAAGATCGCAGGTTCAAGCCCGGGTATCGACATCAAAAATGTGGGTGGGGTAGGTGAAGCACCCACACCTGCCCCCACCCTCATTGGCCCCACTCTGGGCCCTTGAGCAAGGCCCTTAACCACATCTGCTCCTCAAACAGGTCTCTCTTGAAAATGAGTTCTCGTCTCTCAATGAGACTACCTGGATAAATAAAGGGTGAATGAAAAATAAAAATACAATAAAATAAAAATCGAGATCTTGTAGAGGCAAGTCTCAGATACACTGACTGCACATAAATAAAGTTTTAATTTTGCCCAACAAGTTTTCATAAAGCACCTGTGTAGTAGTCCTTGTTTAAAAAAATAACCTAAATATTGTAAAGAAAATAAAAAATCAACACAAAGATGGGTTACTGAGAGTCCTAAGATTGAAACATGGAAGAATCGACTACAGACAGAAGAATTAACGAGTGCAATGCGCCATGTTTCTGCAGATTTACAGTATAACTTGCTGTTTTTACCTTGTTAGCCTGAACACAAACAGCAGCATCCAGCAGCAACACGGCCACCACTGCAGCTCCAACAAACAGCCAGCACCCTTCTCTGCCGGAAGACATTTTACCAGGAGAAAACAACCGCTGCACCACTGGGGAACAATTAAAAACAAGACTGTGTTAGCAAGCACCAGTTAGCTTCCAAACAAATCAACAAAACATATGTCGCCCTTTTCCCCCTTGTATGAGAATAAAATATTTTCAGACTTCAGCTAATGTAAGCATTAACTTACCTTAACACTGAGGAACTACTCTGACAAGCTGTTTTAGCTGCAGTTAAAGGTGAAGTCGTAAAATCAGACTGTATTCTTCCTGGTTCCGGAGTGACGTCACATATATTTTAGAAACACGGAGCACTGGCGCCCCCTGCTGGACAACCAGAGTTAAAAAAATTATTACTGTATCTGGAAATTATCATAAATTCAAGAAACAAATAGTTGCATTAAGTCAGTTGCGTATTTCCAAGATTATATGTCTATTTATTGTCTTGCAATTATATTGTAATATAAAACCAGGAATGTGTTTATTTCAACAATTTGTTTAAATTTAATTTGATTTTTTTTCTTTGTTACAGCTTGAGTAAATAAACAAGTTTTAAACAAACAAACAAAAAAGAATCTAATTCTTTCTATTTAAACAAATGTATAAATCGTAATTTACCAAAGTCAATGAGTGAATTTTCAGGGGGAAAAAAAAATCATAAAATTTTATTTTGAATGGTTCATTTATTTATTACCTTGCTCGCTTATTGAAATAGGGACAGTAACTGCAGTATTCAAGTTATAGAATCAGCTTCTTTTGTGCCAAAATTGTCATTTATTTTATGATGCTATTTGGACATGGTAACTGGCTAAACGTTATAAACAAATGCATTTTAAGTTTTAAAATAAAGCTAGGAAAAACCATTGTCTTCTGTTAGAAGATTGACTTATAAAGTATTTGAGACCAGGTTTAGATTCACCCTTAATTTATGACTAGAATAACAATCTTCTAAAATGTTGTTTTGTAATGATTGAAAAAAGAGTCTACTACTATTTACAATAAAATAGGATAAAAATTATATGACTTTTAAATATGCTGGGCAAATTTCAGTACTGGTGACAAAAACAAGCGCTTAGCATTACATCATTCATTTGGGTGAACATGTTCCAGAACTGCTGTCAACATAATGAACAACTCAAACGTACGAAACAAATACATTTAAATGGGCAAAAATATAATTATCCTGACAACATGTGGCTAAAGTAACAAAAACTCTATCATAACACATGATTTTATTAATGAAGATTAGAAATAATCAATATCCATACAAATAACAATAATCATGCCTGAAGATTTAAAAGGTAAATTTGTGACTTGTCAGAATATTTACTCAGACAAACATAAAAATTGTTCATAGTTTCAATCCTGCTTCCCCTTTAGGAATTTGTAAAGTAAGCCTCAGAATTTTGATTCAATCGATACCTCTATTTCCTGGTAATCCTGCTTTCACATCTCTGTGTGTAGTAAGATACGCATAACTTTAATAAGCCGTAGAAATCAATAACTGAGAAATTCAGCCTGAATGGCTGCAGCCTGTGGTCACACAGATCAATGGAGGCTGTGGTTATTTCTCTAATGAGCTGTGATATCACCACAACACCATCGTTTGTGTGACTGCAATGATCCACGTGACCCTCGAGTCAACAACTGAAACAAAAAGCACTGAAGAAAACTGACAAGACTGTTTAATTCTGCACATATCTGAGGAAACGAGTGTGATTCAGTTTGCAAAGAATGTTAAAGGAGTGCGTTTGGTCTGTATGATTGTTGTCAGATTGTAAGCATGTGATTCAATTCGTAAGGAGCTGTTTGCAAAAGTAAGCAGTAGAAAAAAGTTATGAATAGGAATGACTGGAGAGCTGCTTCTCAGTAGGAGTGGTTTGGTTTACACTGTGATGTGTGGAAATGCGCAGCTAGATTGGCTTGTTGCAATGTTATTGTCAATTGTTCATTATTATCAAGAGTTCAGTAATCTGACAGCTTGTGGATAATAACTGTCTTTGAGTCTTTTCGTGCACAATGGCAGACTCCTGTATTGTCTGCCTGAGGGTAATAGATGGAAAAGTCCTTGTGCTGGGTGGGTGTGGTCCTTAATGATGCTGTGTGCTTTACGCAGACATCAGCTGTGGTAGATGTCCTGGATGGTGTGGAGACTGCTACCAGTGATGTCCTCTGCTGTTTGCATCACCCTCTGTAGAGCTTTCCAGCTCTGACTGGTGCAGTTCCCATACCACCCAGTGATGCAGCCTGTTAGCAGGCTCTCAATGGTGCAACTATAAAAGTTGGTGAGGATGCTGGTGTTCGTACCAAACTTCTTTAATGTTCTTAGGAAGTAGAGTCTTTGTTGGGCTTTCTTGATCACAGTGTCTGTATGTAAAGTCCAGGACAGATCCGCAGTAATGTGAACTCCGAGGAACTTGAAGCGGCTGACTTGCTCCACCTCAGCGTTGTTTATAAATGGCAGAGTGCTGGCCTCCGTGCTGTTTTCTGAAGTCCACTATCATCTCCTTCATTTTGCTGACATTTGGAGAGAGGTTATTTTCCTGACACCAGCTGGTCAGTGATTTCACCTCGTCTCTGTAGGCACTCTCGTCATTGTTGGTGATGAGGCCCAAGATGGTGTCATCAGTGAACTTGAAGATGTCTTTTGAGCTGTACCTTGCAGTACAGTCAGGCGTGAAGAGAGAGTACAGGAGTGGACTGAGGACACAGCTCTGAGGTGTACCAGAGCTGAGGACTAGTGTGGAGGAGAGGTGACTGCCGATTCTCATTGCCTGTGTGGTCTGTTGATGAGGAAGTCCAGTATCCAGCAACAGATGGACTTCTTCAGGCCCAGTGTGGTGAGCTTGGAGACCAGCTTGGAGGGGATTATGGTGTTGAATGCTGAGCTGTAGTCAACGAAGAGCATTCTCACATACAGGTCCTTCTCAAGATGGTGGAGGGAGGTGTGAACATTTAAACAAGAGTCACAGCTACATTTTACACTCAACAATAGGCTATTGGTTTGAACCAATCTTTTATTATTATTATTAATATTATTATTATGAGAAGTAAAGAAAAGTAACAGGGTTGGAGTTTGCAAGCTTTTTTTTCAGCTTTCATTGCTTTTCAGATTGATTCTTGGAGTCTGTTTGTTTCTTTACAGAAAAACTACAAAAATGTACCACGTTTTTCATCATGTGACCACATAGAATCACACAAACATGTTAAAAAGATCCCCAAACCTCAAAAACACTTGCACAGCATGTGTTTCACATGTTTATTTAACATGTGTTTACATGTAAAAACGTGACTTTTGAGACATTTATGCAGCTTTTCTGCAAGAAGTATTTTACTTATTTATTTTTGGGTTTTTCATCATTCTACTTTTCTTCTTCTTTAGTAAACAAATAGTTTGTGTCTGTAAAAAAAGCACAGAATTAAGGCAATATGTTTATTGTTTATTTGTCATATGCAGGTTCACACAACGTCAAAGTGTAATTAAATGTTCAAGAAGAGAAGAACCGATTTGACTCGCTAACAAAACAACAAGAAATACAATAATGCAATAAAAGTACAAAATAAAGTACCAAAAAGCGAAAAAGAAATATAATTTTTACAAAGTCCAAAAGAAAAATAGTAAACAACAACATGGTAGAATATAACGGTGCAAGTAGGCTTACTTAGAATAAATAAATATTTCACAGGTACAGTAGTTATATAAGCTTAAATACACATGATACATAATGCACATAACATAAACTACACAGGTTCTGTGACAGGTTATTGCACAAGTAGTGAGTATCATTTAGATGAATTATGTGTATAAATCTATATTCTGTAACTACAATAAACATGCTGAATTTGAAAAGTAAGTACAAGTAAGATCTTAGTAAATAATAAATTAATTCGGTGTTCCAATGTTTAGTTGCATTTCATTTTTTTTTTTACTTAAATAATGTTAATATTTTCTATTCTAACGTTCCGTAATGAGTTTATTTGAAAATGAATGCTCTGTTTCAAAGTGTTTTCACAAGATTTTAACTGTTGAATGCACAGTTTGTGTTAAATGACTATTTTTTTAGTAGCTTCTTTAAAGAATGGCTCATAAAGCCTCATCAGGTGATTTCTTTTCTCACCTCTGTCGCTGTAAGCCACCTAGCTCTCTGTGCTCTTTGATGCGAGACTGCCCTTTACAGCCCCCGGCCAATTACAGCATAAATGACACTGACCAGAACTCAGTGCCGGCTCTCATTATCAGTCCAGAGTTCTCAAGGGAAGGAAAAAGGTGATCAGTCTAAGGGCATGCACATGGCACAAAACCCTTTTGAACGAGGAAACAAAGTAATCTGGTCATTTTAGGAAAAAAATGGGAAAAATTCACAAATAAATATTCTGTCAAAGTCTGTGAACACAAAAAAATACAAAAATATTCACGATACAAACACCTCGTAAACAACGTCAGAAAGTATAAATTATTTGTCAGCGTACTTTTATTGACTGCATCTCATTATTCAAAGATGTTTTTGGGCACTTGAAAACCTTCAAGCAGTTTACCCACTAGGAGATGCTGTAAGGCCCAAAGTAAAACTAAAGAAAACCTACCAGCATGGTGGAAGCGCACTATAGAGCGGTGGGTAGATATTAAGATAAAATCTTTAAGGTGTAATAAAAATAAAAAAAGAAAAAAAGATGGAGACGTTTGTAAAAGCCTTAATAATTACCTTTATATGGTTCAAAATAAACAGTATTATTAACAGGAAATGGATTTTCTGATAAGCAGACTATCCAGATGCCTGTTTTTATTTACTGGCTGATATGTGTTTGCATCGTTTCCACACCCCCACAACCTTTCAGCCTGTTTCTTTCTGCTCTTTATTTACTCGTCTCATCACTCTCCTCCCTTCTTCTTTGGTCGAACTCAGCTTGAATACCAAGACGGTCACAGCAGAAGTGATTCCTCTTCTCTCAGCTGAAGGAGTTGATACGTTTGTGGGCAGCAGGACTATTCTAATAGACACACATGGTAATTACAGACGTGGGAGGCAGCAGACAGTGGTGGTCCAGGGACAGCACAAAACAATAAATCACAAGTCCAGCTTCTGCCCTCCTGAGCGTATAGCCGATCACGCTCAACCAAAAAGCAATTCTGCCAACACGTGTTTGCACATTTGTCTTCATCAGCTGCTGGCTTGTTTTGGGCCCCCGTGGCTGAATTTTGCTCTCCCGCAGTGATCAAACAAGGACTCCTTTTCACTTGTTTGAGTTCAATAATTAAAGTCACTTGGGATTAAAATGACTCCGTATACATTTACTGTTTACTTTGAGCATGTTAAGTTAAAAGAAGAAAAACAAGAATTGAGTGAACTGGGTTTTTTCGTGTGAGTTTAAATCAAAGGAGCAGACGGTGATGGTGTTAGAACAGTAGTGGTGGTGACTTGGAGTACAGTGCGTGTCCTGTTCTCTTTTATTCATACCGACAGCTGTCTGTCAACCAGCTGAGCCCGTGTAGGGGGGAGAAAAGGTGTCTGCTGAGAAACTCGTGTCAGCAAGGTGAGAGCAGAGCCTCCCCCCAACGCTGAGCTGCAATGGATGCTGAGGAGAGAGAGCATCTCCTGCCTCTGAGGGATGCAGGCCAGGTTTCAGCAGGGAAACAGAGACCAATGGAAACTGAGACTGACAGGACACGAAAACCAGGAGAGGCCGTGATGCATGATGGACACAAACACAGGAAGAGAAGAAGCTGGACCACACCCTCAAGATGTTTGTGCTGGCGAGAAACAAAGAACTCTGTAACTGGGAGAAAACAGAAGACTTGCTGATGGTTGGGATGCAGTTCAGCTGAACTCTGACTCTTTGTTATGAGAGGCTTTTAGTGTTGCTGTAGAAATGTAGAGCAACTTGACAGAGAGCTTCATGAACCAATGATTTAACTGCAGCGACAAATTCAATCACATTAAATTACTAGCATTTTTTGAAAGAACAAAAATAATATTCCATCCATCCATCCATCCATCCATCCATCCATCCATCCATTCATCCATCCATCCATCCATCCATCCATCCATCCATCCATCCATCCATCCATCCATCCATCCATCCATCCATCCATCCATCCATCCATC
>NC_056508.1:31339991-31347806 GCF_014905685.2 Nematolebias whitei | reverse complement strand
ATCCATCCATCCATCCATCCATCCATCCATCCATCCATCCATCCATCATCTTTACCCGCTTCTTCCTTTTCGTGTCATGGGGGCCACTGGTGCCATGTCCTGCTATCACTGTGGTAAAGGCGAGGGACACCCTGGACAGGTTTCCAGTCCATCACAGGGACACTTAGAGACAAATGAGACAAACAACCATTCACTCTCTCGCTCACACCTAGGGACAATTTAGAGTAACCAATCAGCCTAACATGCATGTTTTTGGTCTGTGTGAGGAAACCGGAGGACCCGGAGAAAACCCACGCACGCACAGAGAGAACATGCAAACTCCACCCTGAAATTTCAGAAGGGACAAGGATCCTCTTCATCCCCTACACATCAGAGGAGCAGCTGTGGAGGTGGTCTCCTGCTACAGGTACCTGGGAGTGCATTTATCCAGTGACCTCACCAGGGAAGCCAACACTTCCTGTCTGGTCAAGAAGGCCCACCAGCGTCTCTGCTTCCTCAGCAGGCTGAAGAGAGCTGGACTTGGGAGCTCTGTCCTGAGGAGCTTCTAACATTGTGTGGTGGAGAGTGTCACCTTGTGGCACAGCATCTGCACTGTTGCTGAGAGGATGGCTCTGCAGAGGGTGGTTAAGGCTGCACAGAAGACTGTGTGGAGCAGCCTTCCCACCACCTCGAACCTCTACATTTCACGATGCAAGGGGAGGGTGCTCCGCATCATGAAGGACTTCACTCATCCTGCAGTCTGTTCCAGCCCCTCCCCTCAAGCAGGTGGCTGAGAAGCATTCAGATCATGACCACCATCTTCCCTTCAGCTGTCAGACTACTGAACTCGAGCTGCACTTAATTCAGCTTCATCTTACTTTTTTACTTTATTTATTATACAAAGTATATATATATATATATATATATATATATATATATATATGCATGTACTCTTTGGTATTTATTTATTTATTAATTGTTAGGCTCCTCGAGCTGGGACCTGAGTCCAAATTTCATACCACAAACATGCAAATGTGAGCTGTTATGACAATAAAAAAAAATCCTTGAATCCTTGAAAGGCCCCGGACCAGGATATGAACTGGGGCGACCTGCTCGCTGAGGGGGGGGGCAGCTCTACCAACTGCACCACCGTGCTGCCCCCAAAATACTATTGAACTGAAAAATGACTGAACCATTTTAGATTCAACTTGAAAAATGTAATGCTCATATGCTGTGAATCACTCTCGCACCAAGTTTTAGGTCAATATCTGTATAATTGAGTTAAAGCCTTTTTGTGCTGGCTCCTGCTGATTACCTGTGGTGACTATGTTGAACTGTGTTGACTCCAAACATTAGTTGTAGATGTACGTCTGATGAAAAAATTTTAAATGTTAAAAAAAAAGCTAAATAAAGTTGATTCTAAATTGTTCACATCAAAAATTTTATCTAATATCTCGTATAATCCAGTAGCAGCTATATGAATTAGGATCAGCACACCACATTTAAGGTCAATATTTGTATAAATGACAACGACAAAAGCTTTTTATTTTAGGTCAGGTTAATCAGCTGTAGATGTACATTCAGTTAACACTTTATGTAAGTTGTATTAATATTCATCAGCAGGTTCATGAGATATTCTGATTACAGACAGATGCATGAGCACACAAACACACATTCATTGTCCACCGTCACCTTTTTGGAGATAAAACAAGATGCCTAAAGTCTCCATCTGCTCTTCAAAGGAATCAGAGGGTCTGAGAAGAAGCTGAAAACAATCGCAGAAAATGAAAAGTGACTTGAATTAAAAGATAGACAAATAGCTTCAGGGGAGGAAGGAAGTGTATTAGTGTAAAAGGACATCAAATGCTTTAAGTTGGTTTAACTTGGCAGGCCAGTTTACTCACAGTCATTACTTTTGAGTGACTCCAGCCAAGAGTCTGATTTATACATCCACTACATCCACATGACAAATAATAATAAAAAAAAGGCTGGACACCTGGCTGATCAAGTCAGCGAGCAACACAGAAGACATAAATCTGTCATTCGAAAATCACACGTGAAGCTTTATTTGTGACCTTTCTTTAAAACATGAGTGGGAGCAGCAGCTGTTAAACATCCCAAAGAGTCAATGAGAAAACTCAACCAGGGAGCTTGTTTTCAGTTTGATGTTATCTAACGTAAAAGAACGGGGGAGTCTTTGGGTTGTTTTTCAGTCATCTTGACCCAGTCGGTGTCGCCTCTTTTCTCCATCTCAAGCAGCTTCCTTGTTGTGGCAGTTTGTGATCCACCTGCCCCAGCTGCAGGCCACATCTGCAGGCATGGTGCACTTCGTCCGCAGGGGCCACCTTCACCAAATGCCACTGCGACTCAGCTTCTTTTGTTCTGGCGTTTGTTGGAATGCGATATGGCAACGTGGAGGTGCGCCCTGACAGACTGCCTCTGGCATTCTCACAAACAAAAGTATTCATACGAAATAAAATATATAATGTGGAGAAATAAACCCTGAGCATGTTGCTTGATATAATGAGGGGAACACTGGTTCATTTTCCCACTGATTCCCTTTTATTTTTTGCTGGTGTTGTTGCTTGCAGCAAATCAGAGGTAAACAGGATAAAATGAGACCAAACTTGTCATCTCGCAGCGTCAGAAATCAATAGAGCCTCAACAGTCTTCCTCTAATCTCAGCAGACGTGGAGCTGACTGATGGTGGAACAGAGGCAGGCACAGGAAGAGAGGAATAAAGAAGTCTGGGAGAGAAGTGACGATGGAGGAGAGAGGGACATCTGTCAGAGGAAAAAAACACAATTTGGTCAGAGCTGATCTGTAGACTCAGTTTAGAGTTTAGGTCTGAATTACAGTTTCCGTTTAACTTGTGTGATTTTAACCGTTTTAACATAATTTCACAGATTTATGTTAAATAATTTGATCAGAATTTAAACACCTTGGAAACGTAAAGACTTCAATGACTATTGCCCATCACGCCATTTTATGTTAAGGAATGGCATTTTTAGTCAAAGCAACTTAAATTTTCTTGCAATATCACAAGACTCTCAGATCACAGCACCAAATTGTAGCTCAGTATCTGCAGTCGTTTTTTTGGTGTTTGAAGGACAGTTGTCTGTGGCATCCATCTTGAACTGTATTGACTTCAAAGGTTAATCAATCAAGCACTATTATTAAGCATTTTGGTAACAGTTTCTGTTTTAAATGTGCTTTATAAATAAATTTGACTTGACTTGACTAGATTTATATCCAATAATATTTTATTGTCTTTTGCTACTTTTGACTTTTAGCCAGCCCTTTGCTACATTTAGCTAAAAGTGGCTGCTTTAGATAGCATTTTGCTATTTTTGACTTAGCTAACCCTTTGCCACCTTAATCTAGTGTTTTGTTACCTTTCCCTTTCAGGTTGTGTTTTGCATTTTTAACTTTTAGCTAGTGTTTAGCTTTTTTTTGCTTTCACAACTCAGTTCCAGCTTCTTCAACAAAGACCTTCAGCTCTCATCATTCACACTGCATAGTATGTTCAGATCATCACTGAATTTATCAGGAGGTTGACTTAGAGAGAATGAAACAAGCTGCACATCAGACCTAAGGAAAGCAGAAATCAAGGATTGTGAAAAGACAAACAGCACGAGCGAAGTGGAGGTTTGGAGAAACTGGGAGGAAAAGGGAAGAGAGAAACGAGGGGAGGTGGGGTTAGAGGGAGACGCTCCACTGCCTGGCTGACAAACAGAGGGTCCCTCCAGAGCCAAGCAGATGAGAAGAGGAGGAGAGCAAGAGAGAAGGGTGAGAGAAAGGAAGGGGAGTTTGATGTGGCCAGTCAAGCCCACCACCCTCCAACTGCCTTTACTTTATTCCTCTGCTCCCCCACCTCCCTTCTGCAGAAAATCTATCTCTGCTCTCTTAGTATTCCTCCCATCTCTTGTGAAGGCTCTGCGGAGGGGAGAGGAGACAAGCGGACTGATGCTGAGGCCCTGGCCAGCCGTGTGTGATACTATTTGGGAGGTTTTTCCTCTCCTTACTCTTTCTTTTTAGGATGGGGTGTTTGCTCAGGGCTGACAGGGCAGACCAAGAACCCAGCCACTTGAAAACCTCTACCAGGGGGCTCAGATGAACATATCCTCCCTGTACACCCCCATTTTTTCATCCTTGCTTCTTTTTTCAGAACTTGTATACCAGAGGGCCTACTGTGCAGGAAGCATTCGCCACATAGAATGATGCCTTCAGGTGCTCATGAAGGGCTTACTGAAGAAACAAGCTGTGCAATTAACAAGTCAGTCTGCAAAGTAAAATGCTAAATTCAGCATTTGTCTTGATGTGCCCAAGACATTAAACGATTTTTGTGGACTGCAGATGTTTTTAGAAACATACTTTTACAATAATACAAAAGTAATTTTTTAGGGATGCACGGTATTGGATTTTTGGCCAATATCTGATATGCCGACATGTTAAAACTTATTTGGCCTATACCCGATGCCGATACTTTATATATGTTCCTTTGTCAGAACAGAGCCCTCTTATTTAGGCTTATTTGCTATAAAAATTGTGCAACAGCTGTAAGAGCTGGTGACATATATTCAGCAACAGCCATATGATATGCATAGCACTTTGACTTATATTAAATGAAAAGTGTTAAATGTTATTTATTAGCATTAGTCACCTGTAATGTTGTCTCACTTGCCAAGACTTGTTCCATGTTCCTAGCTGCAGTGTGGGATCCTCTGTACTCTTTGTGCATGAAGGACAGGCTTTTTAAGTTCAAAGTTTTTGACTATCCATTGAGCTGTAAGACTAATCATGCTAACGGGGCTAACACGACGTCCAAATGTCTGTGGTAAAACTCACCCAACAAGTCGTGCTATCGGCTATTAGCTTCTCAATGACGTCGGAAATGATGGCTTGTAACTCGAGTAACGTTACATCGGAAAAATATCTCCGACTGCGGACGATGCAGCGAGGCTCAACATAGTCCATAAATCTTCAGAATCCGACATCCTCACCAACGAAAAATAAAACTTCCACACTGCTGACATTTTGAATTCAGGCATGGTGCACGTGACATCATCGTGTTGTGCTGCTGCTGCAGGCAAAAACAGCGCCTTTCATATCGGCGAGTTATTTTAATGGAATGGCCGATGTCCGATATTGAAATTTAATGTTAATATCGTCCGATACCGATACCATGTCGATAATATCGTGCATCCCTATAATTTTGGGTATAGTAGTAGCTGAGTCCGTCGCAACACAGTCTAAGTCAGGGCCTGATTGAAGTCACCGGCCCGCGACCCGCCAGTTGAATAGCCCTGGTCTAAATGCTAACACTTGCAAAACATCACATCATTACACAAGATTGTGTAAAACAAGATTTGACCAAAACTGCTATAACTTCATTACTTTTCAGGATTAAATGATTTTTGTTTGAAACAGGCATGAAAGCTGGCGGGCAATGTGCATGCCTTCAAGGTTTAATTAGAAGCATGTATTATTAGGAAGAAGAAGCAACATATGTACATTGTTTGCATATTTTAGCTTTGATTATATAATCTAAAAATCACATGGATCACCTGTGAGGCTATAATCTTCAAAACCAATGCTGCAGCACGACTCCTGAACACTCAGAGCTTCCTCAGCATCCTTTTCCAAAGGAAGCAGTTTCTCTGTCACCTTGATCCAGTCTTGTCATGCTTGTGTGGTTTCTTTATAAAGGTCACAACTTGTAGCCACTGTCATTAGCTGTCACTCTTTCCCACTTCTTCCAGTTTCCTGCTCCTCTCATCCTTCATGTCGCTCTTTGTCACGCTTCTCTTTCTTTGGCTTTGGAGCTTGGATCGAAGAGGCACCCTTAGTTGGGCTCTGAAAGTTAAATGAAGTGGGAAAAGTGATCTAGGTGTAGAATGATTCTACTTTATGTTGTTTGAAATGCACTAAGTGGTGTCAGGTTGATTAGAGATCTGTTCAGACTGCAGCATCTTTAATTATTACAGCGTATCAGACAGTATGCCTATAGCAATTACACTTGCTTTAAGGTGTGACTTTCTAAACATTCAGAGCCTGGGGGGAGAGGAGGAGAAAGGATGTGGGGATTTTTTGCACTTCAAGAGCTAATCTGTAAACTAAGAATTGCAGTAAGAGCCGATTTCTTACATGTATGCATCAGGGACAGAGCTAAAATTAATACAGGGAAGAGAAGCCAAGTTCTGCTGAATCATACATCACACAAAAAAAAATCACACAATGAATTTCATGCAGTATCTTGCATGACTGTTAGAGCTTGGAGTATGTGTTGTGAATCACCATCGGCTACTACCTCACTAAAGTTTAGCTTAATATCTATAAATATCACTGATATAAAGACAATAATACGTGGAAGAAGTTAATTAGTTGTGGCAGCTTTGTTAAACTGGATTCACTCCAAAAGTGAATCAGTTGCAGAAGAACAGTCACTGATTACTTTCTGAAAGTGGCATTAAAGCCTATACAGTGGATCATGAGATATTTTGCTTACAGATAAATAGTTAGTTCCTAACCCTATTTTAATGTCAAAGTTGGAAGCAAAAATGTTGTGCACTGTGTTGAGCTCAAAGTATGTGTTGGAGAAAATGCTCAGATACTACCACACCAAATCTTACCTTGATATCTGTAAATTCACTGAGGCATAGCCATTTTGTTGCATTTAGCTGAGATCGCTTTCTTGTGGAGTCTTCTTGCCTTGGATTGACTCCAAAAGTTTATCAGTAGTAATGATTACTCTCTGAAAGCTTCATTAAAACAAACCAGTGATTTATGAGATATTTTGCTAACGGTACAGACACAGGCAGAAACACTTGCCCTTGCCTTCAGTGTCAGGCATAGAAAAGGCTGAAGCGTGCTGCATTCCATTCGTGGGACTATAAGTGGTTAAATGAAACTGGGAAGGAGAATAAGAGAAGATTTACTAAAGAGACAGCAAACACAGGTGTGGCGCTTTATGTGTTGGGGAGGTGAGGGGTAATCATGGCAAACTTTAATCAGTTCGGATCAATTATTCATGGTCAGGGGCCCAGCAAGCTGATTTCCAAAATGCCCCATCTCTCTCTCGCTCTGACAGCCTTGTATGAATTATTCAAGCTGCATTTACACAAAGAACTCCATCTCAGATACCTGATCAGTCAGTTAGAAACATTATGCAACAGGGAATGCCAATTAGAAATGGGAAAAAAAGGGCCTCCTGGAATATATGCAAGAAAACAAAGAAAACAAATCCACTTGTGGATAATCAAGATGACATCTTACATCATAAAACCAGCAAAAAGAACATATATTGTTCAATTGTTCTTCAAAGAACTATGCGTTAGTGCTTAAAGCTGCTCATTGTAAACTTTTAAACCAAAAATAAAGACAGTTATCCTGAACTGTATCAATTGGTGCCATTTGAAAAAGTTTCAAGGTTCAAGGTTCTTTAGTCATTCACATCACATGTGGTGCATGAGGTGGAACAAAATTGTGTATGCAAGGTTCCAGTTACATCCAAAAATAGTAAAATTATAAAGTATAAAAAGAAACGTACACAAGGATCTAAGCTATATGCTAAACACTAATAATGTAAAATAATATGGTATATTAATCAGCAGCCTGAACATGAGTCTGTAGTGAGCAGATGGGTATGAATACAGCGCTTAAAGGCAAGAAACTACTCTTTACTCTTGTGTATAAACCAACACTCAGGTGAATAAACACAAACACAAATGGAAGCTTGAGACGCATGATTGACCTACATTAGGCTGACCATCCATCCATCCATCCTTCCATCCATCCATCCATCCATCCATCCATCCATCCATCCATCCATCCATC
>NC_056508.1:31284952-31329991 GCF_014905685.2 Nematolebias whitei | reverse complement strand
GGGGGGGTCTAATATGTAAAAAGAAAAAAAAGTCACAGAACAAAATGTCACATTTGTCAGAGGATTTCAGTTCTGCAGGTAAAAAAAAAGTGATACAGATTTGGAAATAAGCTCTACCAGGAAAACAAAATGTATTGTGGAAACAAGTGAAACGATTGAACTAAGGACATGAACAAACTGGAATGACTGAAAGAAAACATCAGGCATGTACATGTCTACTTTCTCTGACGACATGTGTTTTGGTTGGGATGGGCAGACAGTCCATTCATCCTCGTCATGTTGCTGTCAGAACCGCAATGCAGACGAGTGATGACCACCCTTGTCAGAACAAGCGTGGTCCGTCTCTCTCAGAATGATGGAAACGTACGGAAGGACAGATCAATTTCTTTCACTGCTGTCCTCTTCGTCTCTGTTCTTTCCCTTGTTATAGCTCGAAAATCACTGTAATTTCTCCTCATGTGGAAGAGAAGATTTGGGTGGGTTTTTGCTATCACTATCTGAATCTTAATCCACACCTTTACATCGGTAAGGTTTTCAGTCTGACATCTGTCCCTGCTGCGTCTCCCTTCCCGACCTTTTCTCTGCGCAAGTGTCCATCATCTCTTTTGTCTGCGTCTGCTGGCTTAGGTGAGCATGTGTACCTCGTGTGGTACTTTCACAGAGCAGCGCAGGTGATCATTGCCTCTGTATTGGGGATGCTCTGAAAATGTCATTGTTTGGTTGCACTCTGCTTTATGATACAGTTTTTACAGCGTCAATGATTTCTGTACCCCAGCGAGGCCTTTTGTTTTGTCTGTGTGGAATCGCGAATGGTAAATAAGTGGTAATGGGAGTGAATGGGAGGGGAAGTCAGCCAAACGTCTCTCTGTCATCACTTTGGAAGGTTGCGACCCCAAAGCACCGTGGCACAGAGCTGCTAAATTATTCAGACTGTGTCTCAAGCCCCAATCTCTGGAGAAGACGGGCCTGTGATTGCTGCAAGCGGACTGACTGACATTTGCACATGAAAATCGCCTCTGTTTCCCCCCAAACACCGGTTGTGCTCAAAGAAAACAGTAGAGGAACTCTTGTTAAATGTAAGGCGGTTTGGCGGAGGGTGATTGCATTGCAGTTAAAGGCATTTCTATTTATTTGTCCAATCACACAATCAGATCTTATTCAACAGTGTTAACTCATGATAGATTAATGCTTGGAGTTTGTGTTGTGGATGAGTTATAATAATTTTTATGTAAACTAATGTCAATCAGTTGTGGCACCCATCTTGAATTTGGATGACTCAGAATTAAATTTGTTTGTAGACGTACATCCAATGATTATTTTTGGGAAAGTTTAATCAAAATCTGTTCAGTGGTTATTGATTTGTAAATTATTTTGCCACTGCTTCAGACAAACACACACCTATGCGCAGACACCCAGGCAAAAACATTATTGCTCTGCCTTAACCTTTAGCGGCGGGCGATAAAACATAATGAGCAGTGACGTTGACCGAAAGTTGGACCCGCACAGCAAGATCAAGCTGACTCATAAATCATCTTTAATTATTGGGTCAAGGGTCATTTGGATGAGACATGAGCAGAAATGTGATTTTAGCCATGAGGATATTTTCTCACAAATGCAATGATACATTGTGCATATCCCAGCATGAACATCGATTAAATGCCAGCGTTTGTGTTCATAGAAATTCCAGATGGCTTGGATTAATAGTGGAAGGAATCAATGTGTTCCAAAAGGCCACTGAATGCTCCCTCAGTGGATGCTGGAGCATGCCTATAATGATGCAATGCACTGGAGAAGGTTTGCATCCCAACTATTCCACTATAGAAAATAAAGGTTTGTTTCAGCGTCATTTATTATAATAGGCACATTGTTACCAAAACAGTCCACACAATCTGAGCCATTAATGGTTATTTTGGCATATTAAAGCTGGAGAGCTTTTGATTAATCTCACTCCTTCCAGGTGAAGTGAGTGGGAGAGCGTGTGTTAGTGAGGAGAGATAGAACATCTTTGCTCTCTGTATGCTGGGCCATGTTTCTGGACCGAAGGCGAACAGAGCTTATGCTGAGGTTGAAGGAAGGTGGAGGTGGAGAGGTGCAGAGGATAACTGGTCCTGCTGGGAGGGAGGGAGGGAGGGAGGGAGGGAGGAGAACATAAAAAAACTTTGGGAGGTGAGAGGAAGGGAGAAAGAGACGGTGAAGCATCGGACAGATGACAAATTGTGATTAATAAATGTGGTTTAGGACAGCAGTGTGGAGGGTTATTATTAATAGAGAGAATTAGAGTGGCTGTGCAACTCAATCTGCATGCTGTCATTCTGCATCAGGCCCCATAATCAGAGTTTAATGAAACAGCACAGCACCAGGATGTAGACACATCTATAACCTGTGTACTCTGCTTAAAAGTCTGTACTCAAATACAATACACAAAGCAAGTGTGAATCATGCATTTCCCTTTAGAGCAGGGAAACAATGTGATATATGAACTAGAACTGCTTAATTTATCCCTAAAATACATTAATTTGAGGCAAGACTTTTGCTTCTTTTCTTAGAAAAATCATCTTATTCTTCAATTATCATTGAGACCTAGAGTGTCATTCTCAATAGTGTTGTCTCACTTTCTTTTCAATTCAATTCAATTCAAAAATACTTTATTAATCCCAAAGGGAAATTAAATATTGTTGTAACTCATTATCCTCATTTCATTAAGAGATGTTATAGATACTGATGGCTGTAGGCAGGATGGATCTCTTGTAAAGGTTCGCCCCACAGTGGATCCGAAGAAACTGGCCGCAGATGCTGTCCAATCCGTCCACCCAGACTCAGCTGACCTCTCTGTTCCCCCGGGCTGCAAGACCGCCCGAATGCTGAGCAGAACTCCTCCCAGAGCGATGGCCACTCCTTCCAGCAGCCTGCCGAGCGCCTCTTCGCCACGGACAGTCAGCTGCAGGTGCCGGGGGGCGATCCCGGTCCTTCTGCTGTCATGAGCCATGTTTCTTGCCAGTAAAAATATCTCCTTAGGATATCTTAAGATCTCAGTGGTCAAGCACTCAAGCACAGCAGGCAGGTAGATGGGAATGCATCCACAGAGCCTCTTTTTCAAATCATTTGATATTTGGGGCTGTAGTCAAGATATTATTTGAGCTTTTGAGATGTTAATCAGTTGCTCCTAGTTGTAAAAAGTGCCTTGTTGTCATGGTTACACATCAAAATAAATGTCCAAAAGTAAAAAAGGTTCAGTAAACATCCTTCCAGCTACGCAGCATCCATACCAGAGAAAACAATCATCCCCCAAAAAGTGATATACATACAGAAAAAGAGGAATTAAAGTTTCCAAAAGCAAAATCTCAGAATGAAAGTAACAAAGCTACTCCAACATGCAGCCACCTTGAGTGGTGCAATTCTAGAACTAGAATGCTAATTCTAGAATTTTCCAGTGGTCTAGCAGCTAAAAACAATCTTTACACATGTGAATCCACATACATGTTAAACCATGTGAAGCATGACATTCATGCTGCACTTCCTGCTGTATAAAAAAGTCACAGAACACATTTGATATCCATAAAGACTGCTGTAACCAGATAATGATAGTTTGATTTAAAATGGGAGCTTGGCAGCTGGATTCTTGTCAGCGATAGTGTAGAAAAAACATGAAAGGAGTTCTAACGGAAAAGTAAATTCCATTCAATTCAGTTTATTTATATAGCGCCAAGTCACAACAGAAGTCATTTCAGGACACTGAACAGAAACATTCATATATAAAAATAATAATTTAACACTAACAGCCCCTTAGGCAGCAACTTGTGGACAAAATGCATCTTCCATTTCAGCACCAGTGCTGTCTGTGTGTGGGTTGAACTCCAGATACTGATGTGATCTGAGTTATTCTGTCTCAGTCCCAACATTTAACACTGTATGTCAAACAAACCACATTAGTGACGCAGCTGATTAACTTCAAACGTTTACTGAGACCTTCTTGTGCTTTGCTTTATTAAGAAGCTGTTTAAAACTTGCTGCGAATGGATAAACTGAAGACCTGATGCGACTTCACAAGAACATGCAGCCAAAGCAGCCAAAGCAGGAGAGAAATACACCTTGAGTTATGAGGCCATAAATAAGAGTCTGCTTCTCTCGTGCCTGTTAACACAAAAGAGAGGAAAGAAAATGGAGAGCCTAAATTTTGCAGGTGTGTGCACAAAGAATGAGATTTATTCCTGGTGTATTATAACTCATAAGAGGAAATATTAAATAAACTAATAACTCAAACTGAAGCTGATTCTCCTATTGTCCCTTTTGCTATATCAACAGTTGAGTCTATGAGTCACACTGAAGTCAGAGCAAGCAACATGATAACCCAGTTGCACTGAATTAGAAAGAAAAAACATATTTTATCACCGTGATGCAGAATATTGAAATTTTAGTCTACAACAGGGAACGAATCAAGAAGAGGATGGGGAGAAAGGGAGACAGACAGCTGAAAGACATACGCATATTTCAATATTAATCACCTCAGTAATATTTTAACAAGCTATAAAAATCCAATCCTGAGGTTTTTGGCTTTGAGTGGTGTTAGTGATTATCTGCCCTGTGCTGTTTGGGACTTCTGTGTACTGTTTGAGTGGGACAAACTGACTAATTTGCAAACTGGGACTGACACAGCATTTTTACCCCCCACTGCACTCTAACTTTTCCCACACAACCTAACCTTTGTAAAACCTTCCACCTCACATTTTGCCTAAATCCAACCCATCTGTTTTTCCTTCTTGCTCTCGGTGATGGCGAACACTTTTTCCTCCTGCTCTGCTCGTTGTCCTGTGAACCTTTAAATTCACCGTCTTCGCTGGCCTCCCTCACCCACTGCGCATGCATATGTCTTTATGTCACCAGTATGTTGCTTTTTCTTGTGCTGAGTTTTTTTTTTTTTTGCAACCTCACACTGTGTCCCGTCAAGGACACAGTGTCCATCCATCCATCCATCCATCCATCCATCCATTATCTTTACCCGTTTATTCCATTTTGGGTCATGGGGGTCGCTGGTGCCCATGTCCAGCAATCACTGTGCGAGGGGCGGGGTACACCCTGGACAGGTCGCAAGTCCATCACAGGGCCACATAGAGACAGACAAACAACCATTCACTCTCTCACTCACACCTAGGGACAATTTAGAGTTACAGGACACAGTGTGAGATATGATTTTTTTATACTCCTCTTTCCTCATGTTTTCCCTTTTCCTTATCTAAACAAAAAGGGCAGCACTTCCCATGAGGCTGCAGCCTCAGGCTGTCACGTTTCTGCCCCCACCTGCCATGGTTTTTGCCCCCTCATGCCACAGCACAGCTTTTCCCTGCCTCTGATCACTCCATGTTTTGTTTCTCATGCTTCATTCTCTGATCCTGCCACCTCTCACCACCACACCCCCACAGCAATCAGCTCTCATTCCATGCACCTGTTCAGCTCACTATTTAAGCCCTTGTCTTTCACTTCCTTGGTGCCAGATTATCAAAATCCAGAGTGTTAGTAGATCTCCAGTGTTCATGCCATAGCTTTGCCAGTCTCTCCTGATTTGACCCCACACCTGTCTTCTGATTTCCTTGCATTGCCCTTGCCTGTTCTGGACTCTGACTGACCACGGTACCGACCCATCTTATGATTACCATGACTTAGCCTTTTGAATCATCCTCTGGATTTGGATTCTGATCTCTGACCAACGGTTCTCGACCCAAGCCTGCCATTCTGGGCTTCGCCCATGGACAACCCCTAAACCAGTACTCTACCTTGCCGCTCTCTGCTTCTGCCTGCTCACAGCTTTTGATGTCATCCTCTGCAAACAACAAAAGGATTGCTCCTTGTTCTCAACTGTGAAGATCGGACCTGTGCCCGAAGCCAGACCTCCACCAGCAGCAATTTAATAATAAATAAATTTAACTGTTCCTTGTCTGTGGTGTCGTGCACAAATCCAAAACCCCGTTCTTATCTCTGGCATCCCCATCTACCCATGTTGTTTTCTTTGGATGGCTGTACTGAAATGTAATTTTGTTGTGTTTCTGTACAATGACAATAAAGGTTGATTTTGATTCCGATTCTTTGGATAGCCAACTAAAAACCTTGTTATTATCTACCTCCACCTATCTGGTGGGATGAGAGTGGACGATTCCAACATTACCGGAGCAACAGCCATGATAACAGAGGAGCGAAAGGTGGAAGAATTGGTGGTTGATGAAAAGTGATTCATTCATACTGGGCATAGTGGCTCAGTTGGTAGAGCTACTGCCTCTCAGCAACAAGGATGGCGGATCAAATCTCAGCAGGGACCTTTCTGAGTGAAGTTTGCATGTTCTCTCCATGCATGCAAGGGACTGGAGTTGCTAATTAGCTATAGCTATACACTCTTAGTGCAACGCGTCAGTCACAGACTTGTTCTGTTCTATGTTTGTGTGCATTGTCCCTGTCAAATAAACTAATAATAATAATGCATGTTTGTTTCTCTGGATACTCTGGTTTCCTCCCACAGACCAAAAACATGCATGTTAGGCTGATTGGTAACTTTAAATTGTCCCTATAGGTGTAAAAAGGAGTGTGTATGCTGCTGTTGTTCGGCATATTGTTTCTGCACTAAGTGTTTAGCGTATTTCTTAGTTCATATCTTAGAACTTTTTGCTGTTTTTCTTTTACAATTTATACTTTTGTAGGATGTAACTGGGACCCTGTGTACACAATTTTGTTCCACCACATGTACCACATGAGATGCGAATGACAATAAAGACCTTGACCTTGTATGGTTGTCTCGTTTGTCTCTATGTGTCCCATTGATGGATTTGCGACTTGTCCAGGGTGTCTCCCGCCTCTCGCACAGTGACTGATATGGGCACCAGTAACTCCTGCAGTCCAGAAACAAAACAGTGGGTAAAGCTAATGGCTAGATGAATGAATGGAGACTTCTCATGCTACCATGTGTCTGTCAGACAGGTGACACAAGGCACTTAAGAAATACTCTCCTACGATTCAAGAAGTTTAATGTCATAAGCAGAAACACAGTGGTTACAGCTGGCAATGAAAATCTTACTTTGCAAGGTCCTTGAAATCCAACGTGATCAGTGATGAGCAAAAAACATTTGTAATTAACACTTGACAAGGTAAAACCATCATGTATGAGCAATGCTTTGTAAATGTAAGATCTAAACTGGTACATGATGAATTATGAACCTGTTCATGGATGGCCACCTTTTTTTTCCCCACACTCCTCCCTCTTTAATTATTGTATGAATCTTATAAGAATTAACATTTGCTCTTACTTTCCTTTTATTGTTTGAATGATATCTCTGTAACATATTCAATTTTTCTAAGCTAAAAAGTTGTAAAGTCATCTGTTATATCTTACATCACAGTGTAACACAGGTTCAAATCAAGAGTTAGAATCATTGCCTGTAACAGTGTGTCATGACAACCAAAGATGACACAATGTAAGATAAGCATTAGGCCCAGTCGACGCTACATCAAATGTTTTAAAAAGCTAAAAATGTTTGTTGTGTTTGCACCTCCGGTCCATGCACAAACTGAATATTAGATGAGAACAAATGAGGTTCTAAACAAATACGTTTTAAAATGAAGATATTTAAATACTTAGTTTTTGGTTATGTTGATTCAAAATACACAGCTGAGTTGAGAAATGATGACTCAACAAACTATTTAAAACATACCTGTTATCGTTTTATGAACCAAACTGACGAGCTCACGACTGGACCAAGCAGGATCAAGTCCAAAGTGCAATGGTGCCATTTAAAAATGTCTCTAGTCTCAAAACGTTTAAAGCAATTCATGTAAGTGATATTTCATAAACATATACCGTATTTTCTGGCATAATAGTCGCTCCGGAGTACAAGTCGTATCAGTAAAAAAAAGCATCAGGAAGAGGAAAAAACATACATAAGTCACTTTGGCTTATAAGTTGCATTTATTATGCATCACCGCTGATCCGTCGCGTTTATTATGCATTTATCTACTGGTCAAAACAGCTTCATTTCGCATAGGTGGTGCAGTGCCATCACTCCATCCATCCATTGTGGCCGGAGCCGCTAGTTTTCCAGCGTTCCTCCGCCTGCACCAGCTGAGTGAAGCAAGCACACACGGGAGGACTTGCTGTTGCAGTTAGAAATTTAAAGTGTCAGTCAAAAATTGTGTTATGAATATGGAAAAAACGTATATAAGTCACTTTGGTGTATAAATCACAGGAATGACAAATCTATGAAAAAAAACAGTGACTTATACACCGGAAAATATGATATATTGCTGTCAATTTTATTTGACGACTGAAAAAAAAAATACTATGATTTTTCTGTTATAGTATAGAAGTGCCCCAAGCTGCTGCTAGCTGTTGTTGCAACTATGTGCATTTGCAAAACCCCTAAAAATAAATCAATGTAAAAACTTGATGATGAAACTGAAAATGGCCCAAAAGTATTTTGGAAGTGTTTGCAAAACCTACATTAGCTTGGAGTTGTTGCAATACGGTAATACACTTTTGACCACAGTAAAACATGGTGGGCTCCGCCTTGCTCGCTGTTAGCTCCTCACAAGTGAAAATAAGTTTCTCAGAAATAGTTGCTCAAAGAACTGTCTACAACAGGTAAGATATTAATTGTTCATAACCTTTGACGTTAATCCCACCCTGAACTATCCCTTCAGCTAATATTGAAACAACCATATAAAAATCACAGTGATGAGAGAATTTGATTTTAGTTTAAACGTGAATCCACGTGGTGTGAAAAATGAATGGCCTTGCACAAATAATGGTGTGGAAACTCTTTGCCTGTGTGTGCCAGATACATTTGGGTGCACGTATGTTTATTTACACTAGTGTGCAGGCACTGTATATGTAAGGTTTGGGGTTTTTTTAGGTAAAGAGAAAAAAGAGCAGCACAATGTCTGGGGCAGGGTGTCTCACTAATGAGGCTGTATAGCTGTGGGATGCGAGTCACAAACACAGACAATGATCTGGGGACCATTTAGCCTCTCCTCTCCATTCCTCACACCACACCAAGGCAGCTTTAGCTCAGTCAACCCCCCTTCCCCCAATGTCTTCCCTTTTCTGACACAGAGAAGATGAAAACATCCGCCTTCGTATTGCAGCACAGTTTCAAACATTTTGCATGCAGAGTTTGCTCCTAACAACAGGTGAATGGCCTGATCGCAGCATACAGATGGGAGGCATCAGTGCAATTAGAAATAAAAAGATCACTCAAACAACACTACAAAAAAATAAAAGTTAAGCTGATAGATGGAGTTATCTGTAAATCTAAAGTATAATTGTGACTGGAAAATAGAAGAGGAATAAGATCATAGATGCAGATGTAACAGAGAGAGGCAGAGGCAGGGGGAAGGGGTTGGGGAGGAGAGATCTAACAGGTGCAGACTGGGACTGATCGTGGACCAAACGCGTCGGAACGCAGACACAGAGTGGAGCGTCACACTGCCGCGCGCGCGCGCTCCTCATCTGGAGCCGCATCAAAAAGTGTTTTTTTTATTTTTATTTCTCGGATTAAATTAATCAGACGTTACTAATTGTCCTCTGAAAAAAATAAGAAAAAGTGGAGGGAAATCACCTTTTTATTAAGAAAGTCGTATTACTTTCCTGGAAGCTCGTGCGCATCCAGCGGCTTTTCCAGCTCCCCAAATTGGCACTCCGGCAGTTCCGAGTACTTTGTTCATTTTAGGACGACACGGTGGAGACTGACGCGCAACACTTTGATTCTTGTTGGATTTTAGACACACAAGGTAAGTTCTTCAATGTTTTATTGCAGGTTACAAATAAATTGAACTAAAAAAAAAGATCGTTCGTAAAATCAGATAGCTAATTCATAATTTCACTTTACGCATAAAAAAACTGTTCAAAAAAATCGATTTTAAATTTTGACCTTTGTGTTTGAATTACATATGAAATAAATGGTGATTTTATTCAAACTAAATTGTATCAGTTATTAAGTGTCTCCACTCTTCTCTTCCCACATCCAGATAAAGGCAGAGGAGGAATCAGCTCAGCCAAGTTGGGAAAAATAGTTGAATTCCTGAAAAGAGTGAGGGGTTCTCAGATGATCATCAGAGAAAAGAAACCAATGAGGAACTTGTTCCATTCCAGTCAGCATGGCATTAAGTGAGACTTCCACATGATGTGTTGCTGTGTTGGACTTTAAGAGACTCTTTTTTTTCCCTTTAAAATCAATTAATTTGAACTTTATTGAACACAACAAAGAAAACCTCCTCTCTGTTCTTCAAGTTGAATTGGGGAAAAAACTGTTTTTGTGCCAGTTTTGGTTTCGATTCGGACATTTTTAAAAACCGAAGGACTTTAACACAAATATGTTTTCCAGCGTGTTCCTGTAAACCCAAGTCAATTTTTTGCTAATTTTTCAAGTCACATGGACCCTTTTCTAAAAGTCTTATAAATATTTTCTTAATTACTGTTGGATTTTCTTCTATACTGTTGTTTCTTTTCTGGCCTTCAGCCATTTTGCTTCTTCAACATACTCGACCAAGCAGCACACTGACCCCCCCCCCCCCCCCCCCACACACACCCCCCAATCCTTTTCTTATCCTTTCAAACCCTTTTCATTTCAAGCTGATTCTCAGAAAGGCTCCATCGTGGCCGGCACTATTCCAGCTAAGGGGGAAGAGGACTTCCTCACGCTGGCCGCTTCACGGCTCAGCCGCAGGAAACGTGTTATAGTGGCTGCTGTTGGTGTGGCCATGGTTCTAATACTGTTGGTGGCCATTCCCCTGCTGGTCCACACAACCAAAGGGGGCACCACTGGAAGTACGGGGAGCCATTATGAGATGCTTGGAAGCTGCAGGATGGTGTGCGACCCCTACGCTACTTCACAGCCAGGTCAAGAGCTGACAGCTGTGTCCCCACCCCCGCAGGATTACACTGGAAAGAGGATGAAGCCTGGACTACGAGGACCTCCGGGGATCCCTGGCCCTCCAGGAGAGCGGGGACCCCCTGGAGAGCCAGGCAAAGCTGGGCCGCAGGGGCCACCTGGACCAGGCCCTGGAGGCTATTCTCCTGCAATCTACATTCCCAAAATTGCATTCTATGCAGGGCTTCGTAAGCAGCACGAGGGCAACGAAATACTGAAATTTGATGATGTGGTGACCAATGTAGGGAACTACTACGAGCCCAGCACTGGCAAGTTCACCTGCCCCCTGCCTGGCATCTATTTTTTCACCTACCATGTTCTAATGAGAGGTGGTGATGGGACTAGCATGTGGGCAGACCTGAGGAAGAATGGACTGGTTAGTAAAAAAGAAATGTGTGTGTATGTGTGAGGGTGTGCAGAGGGTGTGTCTGAATGAAAAGGCCACACATGCTCATGCAACAGATTGTTCTGACTGTTGATGTGTTTTGCCATAAACTCATATTCACCTCTGCAACATCGAGCTCTTCAGAGTCAGAACACATTCCACTTAGAAGGTTGGCAACCAAAGAATGAAACGGCAATCCTTGTCCTCATTAAGGCGAATTCATGCTATACAGTCTAATTTTTTCAGCCAGAGATATTTACATTCCCACACATGCCTTGGCTAAATGACAAGTGGCAGAATGCAGACAGTGCCGTGCCAAAAAGAACAGTCCAATTAGTAAGTATCACACACAGAGCTTGATTATCACCTAAACAGAAGTGCAAAAGAGCACGGGAGAAATGTCTGTCAGAATGTGGACTAGTCAGTTTGCACCTCAGCTAAAGAAATAATGAATTTAATATTGACAGTCCACTCATCTACTGCCTCACTCCCCAGACACTAATTAATGATAGAGGGGCTGCTGGGAGGAAAGAGGAGTGGAGAGGTGGGAAATATCACAGGGATTTTATCAGAGGAGTCCAATTCCAGGAAAGAAAATGTCTTCAACTTGATTTTTACATTTATTCATTCATCAAGGACTCAAGTGAAAATACATTCTGCTCAGACCAAGGACAATTCACACTTATTAAATCTGATCAAAAGTCAATTTTGAGACCTAAAATAAGTTCTTCTTTCCACATTTTTAAGAAATCACAAAGATGTGTTTAAGGCTGCTTACCTAATGTGCTGTATTGTCATTCCAGTCATTTTAGCCTGCTAAATAATTCATCCGTCTTAGATTAGATCCCCCTGTACACCCGCCATACCTTCCTCTCCTATCCCTCATCCCGGCTTGTTCATTGATTCTCCATTAATTATTTTTTCACTCAGCTCAATTATCTAACGTCACCGAGGTCCATCTGACGCCCGTCAGGCAGCTCCGTTAAACAATTCCGTTAAACAAAGCGCCCACTTTACGGGGACCTGCCCAAACAGAGCTGCTGGTGAAAGAAAAATCCTGCAGACTGCATGATCATGTTTGGAGTTTTCAAAGCCCCGAGGCAGACAGGTACCCCGCCTGAGGCCGGTCAGCAGCTGGGGATTAGTAAACAGGTGGTGTGTTTCGTACGTTGCATTTCTGAACACAGAATGAACCACGCCTGTTTAAGCATCACCGTAGGTGTTTAAACCTCACTGAATATTTCTTTAACAAATATTTAAATTAGCCACAAAATGCCTGGTTCCTGTTTAATTTTATGCAGGTGATTTTCACCTCGCCTTGGTCAGCCAGCTCATTTGTCAGTGAGAATGAATGAAACAAGCATATAAACTCATTGGGGACGTGCCGAGATGTCCTCCACAAGACAATGAAGGCGAGAGCAGAACAAGACGAGTGAGCTGATGGTCATGGGTGGGGCCGAGGACGATAGATGACTTAATGGAGGTTTGGAGACAGTGGGCTGGTAGATGAGGCATCTGGGAGGCTGGTGTTGAAGGCCAGGATGAGATCAGGCATGATGACCGATGGACACCCACTCACCACATCAACGCTTGACGTGTGATCAAGGTCGTGCAGAAAAAGAGAAGGAAAACAAAAATCTTTACCAAACTTGTTTTTTCTCCCACTTGACCAAGTTAAGATTGATGCAGCTTATAAATCAGTGCATTGATGTCTAGTTGTATAACTCTAAGTAGTAGTGATATTTTGTTTTGGTCTCCTGGATTGTTAAATGTATATGACAGTCATGTTCTTTGGGATCTCTACGGACCAAATATCTAACCCCACCACCCTGTGAAGTCTAATTGCTCACACCTTGACCTAACGTTCACAGATCACTGCAGTCTCATATTTCTCAAGTTGCAGGGGATTTGTGATTGAAGGGGGCACAACTTGTGTTTGCGACTGACTTGTGAAGATTTGACTGACAGTAACATCCAGTTCTTGTTGAGTGCATTATCCATCATGTATGTCATCTGCTCAGGCTCAGCTTCGGTAAATGATAGATGGACGTGTTTCATTAGGACCCCCGATAACTCAATATAGATTTAAACATTCTTGAAAATAAATAATCATAAACGCTTCTTGTTTCCTATAATAAATGGGTTTAATTAATCTATTCCTAATGTCCTGTCATGGATAAATGTCTTGGAAATGACTTAATATTCCAGGTTAGTACCAGATGTTTTTAAGACAGTGTATGGTAGAGTTGGCATGCTTTTCTAGTTATGAAGAGAAGTAATACATCTCCTGTCCCCCTCATTAATGGGTACATGAACTGCTCATCCAGTCATTTAGTTCCTATAAATCTCATCTATATACTTATATAAAATATTTTTAAAGCTACTGAGACAAATAGAAACTTTCTTGGTGCGCATTTCTTCTCTCTCTCTTGCTTTTTCACCTGTCACGGGCTCTTTTAATAGCCTAGTTAAAGGTCAAGTTAATTCACACGATAATGTTAAAATGTCATCACCTGCTGTAATGACCTGTACCTGTTTCAGTTTAGGAGACAGAGATATGCTGCAAGTGGAACAAAATTAGCCTCAGAGAAGAAAGGTGTCCGCAGAATTAACTTGGGAAAGGCAGGACAATTTTTTATTTTTTTTAGTTCATGTGAGATGTAAATAAAATACAACAATATGCCTCAAGTGTTGGGGACCACATGCTGTAATAGTGAATGGCAGGTAATAGCAATCCCAGACACGGTTCGGTGCCTAAATCGCTTGTCGTCGTGTAATCCCTGGGCTCCCAGTGAAGAGGGGAAACCTATTCAATAAATATTCTATTTCCACAACGTCGCCCCTCACCACTTCCCCAAGCCTCCTGCCATGCACTGGTGTCCCTTAGGCAAGTTTAACTGCGACTTTTCTATTGTCTCCGCTGTAAGAGGTCAGTATATCACAGCGAATGAATCCTGTCAGTTTTATTACCAGTGGAGCAAAGCACCGCAGATAAAAACAAAACTTCATACTACACCCTCGCATCTCCCTTGGTCTCACAAAATAGCCCCACTTGATCAGTTTGTTACTCGTTGCCCCCCTTCATCAACTCTCTGACCCCTCGTTTTCCCTTCCCCTCGCTTTATTTTGTCTATCCTTGTCAGTGTTTTGTGTTACGACTCTGCTCTTTGAGAAACCCCCCTCCTCGTTCACCTTCCTCTTGCCTGTGGTCCTCTGCGTGTTTACTGGAGGCCCAATAAAGAAAGGGGCTAGCCAGAAGGCTGAGATAGCCACAGGCAAGCCCTGGGGGCCCCCCACCTCATGGCTCACAGCTCTTCCAGCTCCAGGATCAGCGCTGTACGCTGCCTGCTTCACATGGATCAGTCTGTCTTCTAGTAGTATCCATCTCCTCTGTCGGCTTCCTGTCCTAATCCCACATCGCCTCCCCTGTGACTCTGTCTGGTGTCTGCATTAATAGATGTAGCGTTAATCTTTCGGCCCCAAGAACATCAGCTAAACCATCATTTCATCTATCAAATCCAAAATAACAATAAATGCGTAGTATTTGATGGGGTTTTTTTTGCCCAGCACTTCTAAGATCATTAATGTCTGACAGGCTTGAGGGGGTGAGGGTCTTCCCATATTTTCTTCCAGTTCAGTCAAAATAATGAGCAGGGTGACACACGCTGTGCCGTCGATAACAAGTTGCAACAACAGCATCGCTGTCAGAAGCAGCCAAAGATGCAAATGTGATAGTGGCTGTCGCTACTCGTGTCAAGCAGAACAATATAACCTTTACAGATGGCGATGCACTGGTGTTGTTCTTTGAGAGATGGTCCTTTGAGAGCTAAAAGTTTAGAATGTAAACAAAATATATATAGAATTTCCTGTAATTACCATGTACTTATTTTATGATATTTTTTAACTAATATGCTATAGAATAATAACTGATAAAGCTTTACTTTGTTTTCAGTTCTGCTATGGCAGTAACACAGTGATCTTCCTGTGAAAAGTATCACAGGCTGTACAAGAAATTTTACAGCCAGCTGCTGCTCGCTGTGCTTGCAACTTACTCCAGGATGCTGTGCAAATTATAAATAATTTGTAATAAGTAAAGATATGCAATTTAATGTTCTTGCAAATTGCTGTGGCATTTCAAGACAATACACACTGGTCCTGGCTCCACTCAGACAAGTCAAAACTGATCACTAATGACCAAACTGAGGTTGTTCAAAGAGGGATCTACAACAGGTGAGATGATAATTGTTCACATACAATGTCTCATCATCAGAGCAGAACAATCACTTTAAATGAGCAAACTGAAATAATCTGCAATTGGGTGAACTCCATCACATCCATCCATCATTTACTCACTTTGTCCTTTATGGGTCATGGGGTTCAATAGCATCTAGATGCAGCAATCACTGTGCAAGAGGCAGGGGACACCCTGGACAGGTCTCCAGTCTATCACAGGGACACATAGAGACAAACAACCATTCACACTCCACCCAGAATTTCTCCCCAGCCAGGATTCAATCTCGCGACCTTCTCGCTGAGAGGCAGCAGCTCTACCAACTGCACCACTGTGCCGCCTTTGAATGAACTAATTTGAATAAATAGTGCCTGATTATCTGAACTTAAACATGTGCCTGTTGAATAAAGTGAAACACCAAACTGGACACACATCGTTGGTCTGGAGTAATAGCAGCTGGGCATCTGTTGAGCTGTCAGATTTATTTCTCAGCTCCCCTAATCGGTCCGGTTCAAAATGGACAGGTTGCTGCTGAATTTTATTTCATGACACCCACAGATTATGTTCAGGCAATAAAAACACAACTTCAGGGTTGATAAATAGCGAGCAATGTGTCTAGACGAGGACAAAGTAGATTGGTGAAGCGGGAAAAAAACACATATCTATTTATTTTTTGTAGTTGAGAGTAATTCAGGCTCTGCTGCTCGGTGACGGTCTATTTTCAAATTGATGTGTGTTTGTTGGGGAGAAAGGGGTCCCAGTGATGGGAGTGACATGATGGTAGTTGAATTGCAGATCATATTCTGTGGCTGTCATGGAGATGTGCGTCGCTTGTCTGGGTGCTGACATAGATTGAGTGCTCCCAGCATGGATGGACACAAAGCCAGACACAAGGCCACTGATGGCTGACACATGTCTGATGACTGGAGCTGCTACACCACAATTATTGATACATCCTATTTATGCTTTACTTTACTTTTTTTCCCCCCTTAAAGCATTTGACACATCCAACTTCGATTAACCCATCGAAAAATAAAGACTTTCATATTTTAAGCAATTTCAAAAGCTTTGACATGTTTCTTTTTATACATGGACAAATCCTGTTCCTTGTAGAACAGAAACTCCGTGCAGGCCTGCATAGATCCACACTGAGTAAACCCAATTAAATGTGTTAACAAACAAGTAAAAATCCACTGCTGCTGGGTCAATGAGCGCAGACTCGCACAAAGCATGCAAATGTGAAACTGTCTACCCCGCTCAGTATCATGCATATCGAATGGCTCCGCATCAGAAGCAACAGGTCAATCGTTGACGTGGATAGTGATGTTTATTGGCTGAACTCGTTTCCCAGTAGACAGCCTGTTGTCCCCAGTGAGCGAGCTTATCTCTACAACCCATTCAGACTTCCATCCTCAAGTCTTAACCCATCCACAGCTGATCAATGAGAGATGGAGAGATCGTGCTCATCTGTGAGGTCAGAGGTCATCTTATCAATCAGCTTAAGTGTCAGTTAAGTTTGTGATGTCGAGTGTTTCATCTGACATAATTGGTTTTAATCCGGTCGATAGGAGAAAAAAGTGATGTGTTTTTGTTTGCACGTGTGTAATTTTGTTCTAATTGTGAATGCACGTGTGCTCGAACAGGTGAGAGCAAGCGCCATCGCTCAGGATGCAGATCAGAATTACGACTACGCCTCTAACAGCGTCATCCTGCATTTGGACGTAGGTGACGAGGTGTGCGTGCAGCTGGATGGAGGGAAGGTCCACGGAGGAAACCAGAACAAGTACAGCACCTTCTCCGGCTTCCTCATCTACCCAGACTGATTTGAATTTGCAAAGAGTGAGGAACAAAACAACAACATACAAACACACAAAGTGACACTCCAACAGATATGTACAGTATGCAAATGAATGCACATAACATGGACACACATGCATGCATTCAAGCAAACACACTCACACACACACATTTGCACAGAGATACCACAAGATTGTTTCAAAGGATTGAATAAACATGAGGTGTGAACCAAATTACCTGTATGAAATCAGCAGTTGCATTTGTTGGTATCTTTTAGTGTACAAACATGAATGCCAGAATATGTAGCGTACAATATAGATGCAAATAACGATTTCATACTGAGGCTATGAAATATCTCGAATATTATAATGCATTCTGTATTAAAATATAGACTAAAAATACAAAAAGACCCTAAGTTTGATCGTTAAAATGCAATAATGGTATCAAAGGTGTCTTCAATTGAAAGCAAAATGCTAGAATGCACTCTTTTTTTTTTGTCCACTTTACTCTTAATGTCTCCAATTGAATGGTCTGCCTTTGTTTTACAAATATGGGAAAGTATTACAATTTAAAGTAAATATGATGAAATCATTGTTGTGATTGAGTCTGTCTTTGGTCAAAATTGGAATAAATACACAAATTATATTCTCCTTTGTTTTCATTCTCACACATTTAACAAAAAGACTCAAAACTGGAAAAAACTATAAGGTGAGACTTCTAAACGTGTTTTCCGGTGAGAAAGTTGTGTGAGTGGATGATAAACTTATAAACATGTCAGAAAATGATGGTGATGAAGTCAGGTTTAAGTGTTTTACTTTCATTCGGTGTTGTATATAGAACATCAGTCACTTTACTTGAAATTTAAAATGCCCTGTATGCATTTTTTTTTTAAAGAAGCCCTATCAAAGTACCATCATGTGTAAACTTATTAACTTTGAAACAAACTACCTGGTATATTGAAAAGGTTGCGTGACCAACTGCTATTAAAACATCCTTATCAACCTTGTCACTTTGTCGGTTTCCTTGCAAATTGTTTCCACGTATCAAGGCCAGGGCAGAGTATAAGCTCAACTGCTAAAACAGACGGCGTGTTGGGTTTTATTTGAAATGACCACTCGGACAGACTTGTGAATTAGATATATGGCACGGTTACATGAACTTACAGCAGAGATCGAAGCGACCGCACCACCGGCTGCTGCAAAATGGATTTTCAATACGTCTTACAGCCCAGTATGATCCAAACATTGCTGCAGCAACACAGACCTCATAAAACACACTGGATTTACTAAAACACAGGTAATATATGAGTTTTAAAGGTGACATCACTAGAAGAGTTTTACAAATAGAGTGGTTCGGTGTTATATAAGGTGGAATAAGCACACCTTTAACACCATCCAAGCTATTTTTCCTTTAAATCTAAGTATTATTAGTATTCGGTTTAATATTTTTATATTGATTTTGGATGTCCCGCTGGTCTCCTCGCTCATCCTCATAGCCCGTATGATCAAGTCAGCCCAATGTGAAACAATAAACCTGGAAAGAAACGTTTGTGTCCAAACATTTGCCACATTTCTCAGCAAATAAAAGTTTTAATAGGATTACAATGATCAATTAATTATTGAATGATTTGCAGATTATCAATAAATTGTATTGGAAAAAAAAAAGCCCTTAAAATATTTTTGAGGCAGAGATATTCACATGATTAAGACATTATTTTGCATTTAAGGAAACAAGAACAATTCTAAACGATGTAAAGAAATTTACATTGTTGTTTCCCCCCTTTGGTTGTTTACAGTGAGTTTATGAATAACCTGAATAGTTTTTTTATGAAACGTTAGATATGTCAGTATCGTTTACGACTCAATCTCTACACCAGTCATAAAACTACTGATACACTAAATTTGTAATTTCAAAATATGAGCCAGTTCTTATAAAACAATCAAGCATTTGTCGTTTTTCTGAATCAAGTCACTCTCTGTGTTAAAAACAGAAGGAATGTTGAATATGCCTTACATTCTTGACTAAAAGTACCTAATTAGAGGAGAGAGCTGGTGTCACTGCAGAAGTAACGGATTTGGTGAATCTGTTGCTTCTGAGCAGAAGAGGGATGAAGCTGCGCTGTGCTGGGGCCTCAGCGCACGGCTCTCTTCTGGCAGACTCCAGCTGAAAGTTAATTGGACGGGGAGAGGGCTGAGACGGGCTGTGCCGAGGCCCATTAGTGATTCCCCTGTCGGATGCAGAGCCACGAGGATCACAGACTCACAAATAGGAGGATTAAAATAATCAATAGCCTTGACTTCTATCGACCACACACACATGCACTGAGTAATTAGCACAGAACCCATTCAGCAGTGGACTATGACATCCTCCTGAACCTCACCTCACACGAGCTCCACACTCCAATGGCTGCGGTGTCTAATGAGGGGAAATGGTAGAGACTGCTTGAGAGGAAAATTAGGAAAAGGTCAGGAAACCACTGAACAGCCCTTTCCTGCTCATGTCTTGTCATTTCTATAAAAAAAGGAAAACATTTTTGATCTTTTTTATTGTAATATTAAAGACATTAGATGCGAACAGTAAATTATAAACAGGAGTCCATGGGTGCATGCGTAATTTAATTTTTGAGTTGGCTCAGGTATTGACTAAAAGTTGATCAAGACATTCCTGATCCATGTTTCAACTGCAATGGTTTTGGTTTTAGATTCTAGCAGCAGCACTGCCCTCTGCTGTTACAGACAACTGAACACAACTGACTAAAGAAAAAAATATGTAGCAAAAAACTTTAATACAGTAATAACATAGGAACCCAATCATCATTTATACAACTATGGATTTTGATATACTTGTTTTTTTCTCTCTATAGTTATCAGTTTTGACAAATGAAGACAACCGGTAGCATTTTGTACATATTTAATATTTTATTGTTTTAATGTTGACCGGCATCAACAAAACACTTTTATGTTATAAATGTTGCATGACGTATAGTGATACAAGTTGCTCATAAAAATGAACAGAGCTGAAAATGGTCACCTATGATTTTTCCTAAGGAATGTAAAGGCACTTCTTAAATTAAAACCGTCTTATTAAAAAAAAAAAAAAAAAAAAGTTGTGTAGGTCTGAAAAAGCTAAATGCAAAAATGGACATGACAGAAAAAAAAAAAAGTGTGTAATGGACTTCATCTTCAACCGCTCATGACCATTCTGACCAGTTCTGGAAAAGACAAACGAAGAGGGAAAAATTAGTTTTATTGATTAAAATAATGGAGAAACCTCCAACTACAGCATGGTGAGTTCAAGTAGTAGATGCTGCATTTGGAGGCAGACCCCCCCGCCCCCCATTCATGTTCTGCTCACCCAGAGCAAAGACGAGGGTCAGTCATATAAGGTATAAAGAAAAAGGTGAGGTAATTATTTCGATCTCCTTTCAGCCAAAGCAGCTGGCTCTTTAAGATCCACAGGAAGTTGGTTAGAGAAGCCTTCGATGGATATTTTCCTTTAGCTGAGAAGCAGAGAAAAGGGAAGATTGGGGAGCTACAGTCCAGTCAGTGCAGCCAGCTACTGTATAACTCCAGTTTTCATCAGTACATAAAAGAAAATTGTCAGCAACAGAGCAACCTAATGGAATGTTTTGGTTAGTAGTGGAAAAAAGGAACTTGTCCATTCTTCCAAATCCGGTGCCTACACACGGCGCACAAATGTAAAACTCCTCCGACACCAACTAAAGAAAAGACCTGTTTGAAAAAGGCACCAGTAACATGCAAATAAAATGAGGAAAGACGCCTGATTACACCACAGTGCAGTTATAGGTTACCACCAGGCTTTGCCTGAATGAAACCAGTCTCTTCCCTGTGTCCACCGTTTTCCCGTACAGAATGTACGGACCCATGCAGAGAGGCATGCTGCAGCCAGGCGTCAAGGCAAAGGGCTGCAGGAAAGAAATGGAGCGGCAGGAGGCTACACGTTGTTCAAAGCCTCAGGTCTGAAGGTGAGGGACACTGCCAGGCTTTTCCACAGAAACCTACAGGTCAGACCTACTTTAAAATAACACACTGACCCTTGTTGCCAATCTGAACAAAGCAATCATAAACTAGTATTGTTAGAATAGGTTTAGCTGGATGGGGTATTTTAGAACACAAGAGCAGTAAAGCCTGGAGGTGTCCGTCCCCCCCCTCAATGTTTACATTAATGCCCGTACCAGCCATCAGCCTGACATGATGTGGCGAACAAATGCTGTGGAGGAAGAACATTGAACACATCGTCAGATATTACAATCCAATCATATTTCATCAACACGCAGTAATTAGTGTTAGAAGAGAACACACATTATGTGACGTCCCAAGAAAGGCCCTGTTGAAAGTTTAAGTTGTGGATTACAACCGTGTTACTTTGAAATACATCTTTGAATTTCCTATGATTTGTACCAAAAGTTGATGACCAAGTCGTTTTATGCAGCGAGTTAGAAGACAAAGACTAAAGTCAACTTCACATGACAAGATTTTAGTCAAGACAGTTGGAGGAAGAACGTAAGCAAACGCATTTACAAAAATCCAAGCTATACTTCAGCCCTCAGTCTACTGACGCAAACAAGTTTTAAATGAAACACCGCAGTGACGTGCATCAACGAGGTTTCAAGATCATCTCATCAAGACTACGGTATTTATGATAAATAAATCAAGTAGCTTTACTTGAGTTTAATTACAGAGTATTTATTTGTTTTTTGCTCTCACCTTCATAATTAATGCAGCCATTTGCATCTTCGTGTCCAGCCAAGAGCGTCTCCACCTCCTCCTCTGTCATTTTCTCACCTGAAGGCAAAAGGTAAAAACATTCATTTAGATTGTCAAGAAGTTACGTCAGGGACTTATAAACAGATCAGTTCTGAGTGCAGTGCAGAAAAGATTGTGTAGAGACACCAAATGAATAAGCAGTTTTTTATTTCCACTGTTTGTACACAAATTCAGTTTTATTTATTATTAACCAAAGAAAAAGAAACATTTTTCTTTAAAAAACAGAAGTTTAATGTCAACTGATTTTTTTTTCAATCAATATATTCCTTACAGTATATGAATGCAACTTGCCTAATGTGGTGAGGACGTGACGTAGTTCTGCTCCCATCACTGTGCCGTTGCCCTCCTTGTCAAACACACGAAGTCCCTCCACAAAGTCCTCCATGGAGCCCTGGTCTTTGTTCTTTGCAATGGCCTGAAACATGGGCAGGAACTGCTCAAAGTCGAGCATCTTGGTGTTCATTTCTGCAACACGAGAGAAAATTTGTATCAATCAAACGAATTAAGAGTCTATTTCTAAGGTAAGGTGTTTACAAGAATTTCAAACTTGAAAGTTTTTTCCATTTTTATTACAAGGAGAAAATTAATATATCTGTAAAAATCTGTTTTTCACTAGTACCTAAGAAACTCCAAATTGTAAATCTTAGAACAAACAGACAACTGTTATTTTTTAATTAGTATGCGTTTTAAACACACTACAAATACATTATTGGTGACAAAATAAGCAAATATATAAATAAATGTATATATAATTATATTAGAAAAAACAATAACAAAAGAATAAATGTTGCAGAACAAAGATTAGGGGTAAAAATGATCAACTAAATAAAACAGAGGAAAAGAGCATCTTAATCTATTCTTAAATTTTTAATTCCTCACTTTAAAATACCGTAACAGATTTGCAGGTTAAATTGTTTAACTTTTTTCAACGAGTTGAAGACAAAAATTACATCAGTGTATTGTGTTCAAGTAAGCTTTCAATGAGCCCCGGGCTACTGCAGCAAGTCTCAGTAGTATAGTCACTTCAGCATTTTTCCTTATTTGAAGAACAATTATAACAATTTTTATGACATAAAAGACCAGTCCTCTGTCTCTTCTGCAGACTGGTTGATTTTTGTCTATAAAATGCTACTAAACAGTTGACCTCTTGTTGTCAAATAAGTTTATATTTAAATCAGTTAACATGTTTTGTCTAGAAAAAAAGAACGTTCCACAGTATGTGAAATACAACATGGTTCTTTTCTTTTTGTAATATGTTTACAACATATACATCTTAAAAGTTTCACATCAGATTGTTTTGGCCTCTTTAAAAACTTGCAGATGCCATTAACTTGTTGATGCTATTTAATGAAAATCAAAAACTCTGGACAACTGTGTCCACAGGAGGATACAAATTTATTTATTTAGTCAATCGATAGTTTTAAGGTGAGACTGAAAAGAGAGACCCAGCTGGTTATTGAACAGACATGGCTATATGGCAATCCAAAATGTTTTAATTGTGCCCACTGGGCATTATGGAGATGACAGGTCTTGTCCATACTGATGCTGATATTTATTCGAGGCTTAGTTCCAGATCTTCAGAATTGCAAATCTGATTCAAATTTGACAAAAAGCTTCACAGTCTAGACCCTTGATAAAGAAATTAATATAAAATTCAAAACAAAATGAATAATAGTAAGTTTTTACGATTTTTTTCGGTTTACGTTTATAATTTTCTTTTTACCATCAGCTTTGGGGTTGCCCAGGACTTTTAACACCTCAGCGTTTACAGGGTTCTGTCCCAGAGCCCGCATCACGTCCCCACACTGACTGAAGCTGATCTTCCCATCTCCTGTCCTGTCGAACAGCAGGAATGCCTCCTTATACTCTGCAGGACAGACATATAGCTTATTAAAAAAATGACACAGATGGCTAAAAAAAATACATAAAACAAATAAAACCAACAAACACAAAGCAGCCATGTGTAAAAGAGCAGCACACATAAAATTAGGATGATTGGAACGCAGACTGAAAACAAGCAGTAAACCCCAAAACATCACATTATAACAGATAAATAAGAGATGAACAAATTCTCCACTGATGTGGTACAATTTAGAGAAGGAAGGGGAGCCATAACTTATGTTTCCATACTCAGATTTATTTGAAATAAATATAAAAGTAGTTTAACTTGTATAAAAAACCCCACTATCAAATGTCAAATGTATTGCAACAAAAGAAGAATACCGTAATATTTTTCTCTGTAGTATGCTAATTCAAACAGCAAACATTCCTCCAGCTTCCTCAATTCAGAAAATGCACCCGTTTTCACCTTTTATTCACAAAAAAAGCTTCACTATTAGGAAAATGCATGCTTGGTTATCTTTGTTTAAACACAACATGCTCCGTGTGCTTCACGATCATATTTTTTATATATAATCACACATAAGAAGATCACAGTGAAAAAGTTTCCACAGACATTCATTACTGTCTACAAGTCAGTCCGAGGCCAAGGGCCACACGTTGGGCAATAGTTTTGCTTAAAACTTTGTCAATAACTGTTCGAGTCAATCCTGTTTGTTAGCAAAATATCTTGTAAAACGCTTGAGTGATGTTAGTGAAACTTTCAGGAAGTAATCACTGGATAAAGGCTTAAGCCTGATGGAAGTCAAATTGACCACATTTCCTCACTGCTGCTAAAAAAAATTATTTTTACCCTTAACATGTGTTTTTTTTTTTTTTGTATTTCTTCCAATAGAAAGTACACTATAATTCTATGCCCGTTTCTCCTTCCTATACCATCAAACCCCAGCCGGTCAAAGCAGATGGCCGCCCATCCTGAGCCTAGTTCTACTGGTTTCATCCTGTTAAAATGGAGATTTTTCTTTCCACTGTTGCCTTTGTGTTTGCTCAGGATGGGAGACTGCGACAAAATGAAGATTCAACACAATCTGCTGGCTCCCTTAGATAGATAATGTTTATTAATTGGCTTTTATTATTGTAAGTGAATGCTTTTGCACAGTGCCCTGAGACAACTTCTGTTGTGAGTGACTTGACGCTATAGAAATAAACTGAAACGGAAAATTGAAATTGGATGTTCGTCTACAGCTCACTAACATTTGGAGTCAAGCCATTTCAAGATGGCTGCACAGATAAACTGACTTTAGCAAACAACAAAATGGCTTTAACTCGGGTAATTTTACAGATAGTGAGCTACAGTTTGGTGTGGTAGTAGTTGAGTCATCCGTAACACTCCAAGCTCTGACACATATTGCAGAAGATTGTGCAAAATGTAATACAGTATATACATATGTATATAAATGAATATATATTTTGCTATCATAAAGATTCATAAGAACAAGTATGAATTTGTTTATGTCAAATGGAGCCAAGGTTTTATCATGGAGCAATAATGCTTTAACCAAACATCAGCCAGTCTATTTAAGATAAAAAAAATAAATAAAGGCTTTGCTCATATCTAACCATCAGAGAGACATAAGGTTGGATTGCACAATAACAGTGTTCTTGGTGTTATGGGACGTTTTTCCCAAAAGTACCATTGTGGAGTTTTTCCCTCCTTGATCTGAGGAATGTGCCTCTTCCCTTCTGGCATGTTAGCACTATTCCCAACACCATATTTGGTATCAGAGGAGGGGAGGAGGAGAGTGAGAGTAAGGATGGCCTATTATGTCAGTATTTAAACAAACCAGCTCTGAAACAAACAAAAAAACCATCCACCACTTTATCCAGCACCAAAAATGGGCACAAAGCCGATGAGCTACTAGGAAGATTTCAAGGAAAGCAAGATGACAACTATCTGATAAAAGCAGGATCCAACACAGTGTAACAAGACTACATTTGGCTTTGTAAAAACATCTTATAAACAAAAAAACACCACAACACCGGTCAAGGATGACGAGATTTATACATTGTGTAATGATTTGGACGTACTAGACAACTGTACAGAGCGGTTTTTAGACGTATTTACGAAACATATGGCTCCAGAACTGACATGCAGATCACACCTTACACACCCATAACTGCTACTGGTTTTTTTTTGTTTTGTTTTTTGTGCAAGGCGAGACCCTTTCGCCGACTTACCATGGATTTGATCCAAGTTAAATTCAATCTGAAAAGATCAAGCAGTTGCAAGAAGAAAAGTGATAAAAAAATTACAGCTATAGAGAAGAAAGTACAAGGCGAAACCACGACTACTGCAACGAGAAGCGGGTGATCAGCAGCGAAACAGGGCAAAGTTTCACCGGACACGATCAAGAATGTAAGCATGCGAAACAAGAAGAATCTGATGGAAATGTCCCCACAAACACACACATTCAAACACTTACCGAGGATTTGATCTTCTGAGAAGTCAGACTGTTCAGGAAGAAATTAAGCGAGATGAAAATGGTTGTTTCTGATGAGCAAATCCATCGGGTTGACGTCAGTGGCTCTGACATATTTTACTGTAATGTAAAACTAGGAAAGTGTCCAACTAAAGCACGTTTATAAAACTTAGATCAGACAAGACATACAAGCAATTCGAAAAGATCACCGTGTAATTTTACGGACAAAGCTAACGCTAGCTTAAAAAAAGTTGCACTTCCGCTTGGGACAGGCTTTTTCAGACGTTAAACTGATTTTGTAAAAGCAATATAATATATATTTATATATATATTCTTGTTAAATATTCATATCAACTTGCACAGCTGAGCTATGGCTATTTAGTTGTGTGAAACGAAGAAAACCTACCATTTTTGTGTAGGCTGAGGTGTGTCCCGAAACGACGGCAAACCAAAGACTAACGCGACCCAAGGCAGAGCGAGAAAAACCTTCGCTCCGCTGCGTAATGACGTCATAGAACGTGCGACGTGACGTCGCAGCAGGAAGACCGGATTAACTGCTGCTGCACACCATATATAGAAGCAACATCAGGCTGCTGCTGTTTGTATAAATTACACACTTTATAGATCTTTAAACCTACTGGACAATTCTGTTTGTGATTGCAGTAACATTTAAATGCAGTTCATTTTGAAGGATTTAATATAATTAGTGGAAAATTCAGAGGGGATGACCCAAACTCAAGCAGAATGAGTAGAACTGAAGAGCTTCACTGTGAAGTGACTGTGCACAGAACTAACAATTTAAATTATTATTTATTGTTGAATATTGCAAACAAGAAGTGTAAATGCAGCTATTATTTCTGATAGCAAAACACGTTTATTTCTTCCACAAGACTTTAAAATGCAGGTCTCTAGTGCTGAAGAAGAAAAAAAAGATAATTATAAAGAGCTTATTCACACTTTGAAGTACTCTGAGTGGGTACTACTAACTATGCCATTAAAAAATAAAACAGCCTGAAAAAATGTTAAGCATGATCCGAGGAACATAGCATCCACCCAAGCAAACACCCAAGATCTGAAAACTTGAGCTGTGCCAAGCGAATTTGGCCAACATGGTAAACACAACCATTCTTCAGTACTTCAGCTGACACTAATAGATTTGTGTGATCTCTTCCTGAGTCAGAGATTTTGTGACGATTTCTATTTTTTTGGGAAGTAGGATTAACTGGGAGTACAGCAGCATTAAAGTGTAATTGATGTATCCATTTATTTTCTGTACTTGCTTGATCCTGTGCAGGAGGGTTGCAGAAAGCAGGTGCTTATCCCCAACTGTCATTGGATAAGAGACTGTACAACCTGGGCAGTTTGCCAGTCCATCATGAATGGTTGAAATAATGACAGACCAGATCAAGCAAGTCGTAGGAATGTCTCGGTACAAACTTTTGAATGCTGGTCAGAATCATGATGATCAGTACATCTACTCTGTGGAAATACAATTACTGGGTATGTAGGTTGAAAACCAACAGGAGCAACGCCACTGGATGAATGATACAAGACTGGGAATAGGGGAAATATCTGACTCTGCAAGCAGCTGATGTTCTCAGAAACTGTGCTGATTCCACATTGTGAGATCTTGGAAGGTTCCCGTGAGTATATTCTCCCAAAGCCCATCTAAAAATAAACAAAAAATTATGAAAGTTCTTGATTACTTTGTATTAAGGATGGAGCTGGACATGCATGAGGGATGGAGGTCAGTGAACTTGCTTTTCCTAACAGTCTTTTCAATCTACTTACTGTCTTTGCCCAGGCGTAAGTCTTTCCTGTGGACAGTGGCCTACTTCTTCTCACAGGCTAAGTAGGACAGTCTCACTTCACAAACCCATGCAGTGCAGTGTAACACATAAGGCTGATGAAGGTGGCAGCAAAGCTCAAGTATCAACCAAGCTGAAGCATATAACAACAAACTGTCTTGTGTGGGGCATCATTAATTTGTGTTTTTTCACCACTTTAATAATAAAACGTTTGTGCATTGATGATCAAATGTTTAAATTTCACACACTTATGTCAGTCATATATTGCAAGAAATGTAAACAACTTGTTCGTTCTGTGCTGAATCCATCCATCCATCCATTTTCTTTACCCGTTTATTCCATTTTGGGTCACGGGGGTCGCTGGTGCCCATGTCCAGCAATCACTGTGCGAGGGGCAGGGTACACCCTGGACGGGTCGCAAGTCCATCACAGGGCCACATAGAGACAAACGAGACAAACAACCATTCACTCTCTCACTCACACCTAGGGACAATTTAGAGTTACCAATCAGCCTAACATGTATGTTTTTGGTCTGTGGGAGGAAACCGGAGCACCCGGAGAAAACCCACGCATGCATGGAGAGAACATGCAAACTCCACCCAGAAAGGCCCCTGGACCGGGGTTTGAACCAGGGACCTGCTCGCTGAGAGGCAGCAGCTCTACCAGTTGCGCCACCGTGCTGCCTCTGTGCTGAATCATTTATTTTAAAAACTCTATGACAGGAAACTGAGAGGATAAGCTGAGAGAAAAATCATTTCAAAATTTGGGAGTACCACTTGCCCTTATAAGCATGGGTAAACCCCTGATTTGTCATTTTTCAGTTTTCATAAAGATGGATTTTCTTTTGCAAAAATAACTCATTGCGGTTTGATTTCAGTTTTGAACAGCAATCCTGACCCTTACAGAGAATTAAAAATATCTCACTGTGTAGCAGGAAACTGTCTATGGAGGTCACTGACTGACAACCATTAGTCTGTGGCCCATTTTAGTTCTAAAGTTAGATTTGTTCTAATTTCAGATTGAAGCTACAGAATGTGGGCTAGTTCTTTTAGATCAAATTGCAAACACTCTTATGTAAATTAAGATAAAATCATCCCATTCTAATAGCCAATATTGTTAATTAGATTAATACAACTGACATACATCTTGTGTGTGAATTATATATGTATGACATACGTCTGAATGAATTGAGCATACTTTATTTAAAAGACACAAATAATGAATACCCCACATGAGCATAATATCAACTAATCCACTCACCTCCAAAGTACTGGGGTCAAATGGTGAATCAGAAGGACGTAGCATCCTCGGCTTCTGCTCTGGAATGGATTTTGGAGCTGCAGGAGCTGCAGGCAGGCACGGGTAGGGAGGACCCAGTTGCGGTTGGGCCTCTGGCGAAGGAGACTTTTTAATGGAGGGTTCTCTTTTTGGTGCCATTCCTGATGTTCTGGACGACCAGAAGTCGGTGAGAAATCTCTGCAACCGTTGTTTTAGTGTGGCTGCTGCACTTTTCAAACTGAGTAATGAAGTGTGCCAGCTGTGGGAATCCAGAGGAGAGGGGGAGGAGGAGGAGGAGAGCAGCAGTGTGATGCTGATGAAGCTCAGGGACTAGAAGGTGGATGAAGCAGAGGTGGATGTATGAAAGAGCATGTGAGTAAAAATGTGAATCATTTTATGAGGAGGTGTGTAGGTGGTGTGGAGATGAGTGCAAAATGAAAAAACAGATCTTGTACTCTCTATTTACACATGACTGTACAAGCACAGCTCAAATGTCATCCTCAAGTACGCTAATGATGACACCACCATCCTGGGCTTCACCACTACCAACAACAAGAGTGCCTACAGAGATGAGGTGAAATCACTGACCAGCTGGTGTCAGGAAAATAACCTCTCTCTAAATGTCAGAAAAACAAAGGAGATGATAGTGGACTTCAGGAAACAGTGTGGAGGCCAGCACTCCACCATCTACATAAACAACGCTGAGGTGGAGCAAGTCAGCCGCTTCAAGTTCCTCAACGTTCACATTACTGAGGATCTGTCCTGGACTTTACATACAGACACTGTGGTCAAGGAAGCCCGGCAAAGATTCTACTTCCTAAGAAGACTAAAGAAGTTTGGTACGAACACCAGCATCCTCACCAACTTTTATAGGTGCACCGTTGAGAGCCTGCTGACAGGCTGCATCACAGGGCGGTACGGGAACTGCACCAGTCAGAGCTGGAAAGCACTACAGAGGGTGGTGCAAACAGCAGAGGACATCACTGGCAGCAGTCTCCACACCATCCAGGACATCTACCACAGCTGATGTCTGCGTAAAGCACACAGCATCATTAAGGACCACACCCACCCAGCACAAGGACTTTTCCATCTACTCTCAGGCAGAGGAGTCTGTCATTGTGCACGAAAAAACTCAAAGACAGTTATTACCCACAAGCTGTCAGATTACTGAACTCTTGATTATACTGAACAATTGACAATAACATTGCACCAAGCCACATCTGTGATAACTACTAGTATGTTTATTGCTGCTGCACGATGTGGCTGCATCATGTATGTCACTACCTTACCATCATAATTCAATTAGTCTCAATGTTACTCACTACCTGCAACAACCTGTCACACAACCTGTGTAGTATATGTTAATGTGCAATATATATCATGTGCATTTAAGCGAATATTACTACCTTGAAATGCTTATTCATACTAATTCATCGTACTTGCACTGTTATATTCTACCATGTTGTTGTTCACTGTATTTCTCTTTGACCTTGTAAATATTATATTTCTTTTTCACTTTTTGGTATTTTATTTTGTACTCTTATTGCTTGCATGCTTTAGTATTTCTTTTTTGCTTGTTTGTTTGTTTGTTTTTAGAGAGTCAACAAAGTTCATGCTCAATCATCCAGGTATCTTATCCAATAATTCTCAGTCGAATCTTTTCTTTTCATCCTGAACATTTCATTGCATTGTTGTCCTTGTTTTAACCTGCATGTGACAACTAAACAACACATAACCCACATTTAGATTTAACTGCAGAATCCAAGCACATGCTTCTTTGTGTCAGAAAAGTGTGTATTTCTGTATGCGGTTTAGTCAAAATATCTAAGAAACACATTAGTTTGTTCGGTTGCTTAAAAAGAGTGAGAGGTTATGAAAACATATTTTATTGACAGTCTAACAAGGTCAAGTCATATCCTCTGGACAGATTATTTTTTGCTGATACGTTTAGTCTTTTTTTCCAAAAAGTCTTTTGAACATAAGACTAAACGTATCAGCAAAGAAGAATCTGTCCAGAGGACATGACTTCTTTGTTAGATTTATCTACCTGGGTTTTTGAGCAGCATCAGGATGTAAGAGCCAATTGGAAACAAACTGTTTGACTCCTCTCCACAAAATCTGTTCATGTTCATAGATCCTGCAGAATCTTGGACACTGCTATGTACTTAATAAAAAAAAGGTTTATATTGTTTTGTAAAACACATGATATTTCTGAATGACTCAGAAGAGGAAAATAATAAGAAAATTCCTATTTGCAGAAATGTGTATTTTGTGCAGCAATCACAACAGGTATTTGCCACATTTTAATAGTTGGCTTAACTTATTTATTTAAAACATGGATATAAGGTCATCAAATGGCTTGAACTTCAACAGTTCCTATGCAGCATTACAGTTTGATTCCCCTTTAAGATGATGTCATCTAAAAATATGGGCTCTTCACCAGTTGGGTTTTAATGACTTTGGCCATGAAAAGATGTTCACTTTTGATCTTTTTTACAGCTTAATTTTGTTTGCATCATTAATTTTACTGATATCAGGCAATACTTTTTAAAGTTTCTCTGAGCTCCATGATTTCACAGAATCATGCCTTTTTCTGTGCAGAACTCTGGCCAATAAAGTCACAACCATACAGTAAATGTTTTCAACAATTTTTTCCTGTCAAAGCATTTATAACGCGTCTTCATAAAAAACGTCCTGCTGTGCTGATATGTTTTCTCCCCTTAAAAAAATAAATAAATAAAACACGAGCTTGCATGTTCTTTTTTCTTTTTCAAAGATCCAGAAGCACACATTTCCCCAACTGTTCCTCATGCTATGTTTTACCATAAAATTAAAAACACCTTCGTTTGGTTGTTTCTTTAATTGTTGGCTTTAGTTCATATTTCATAATGTCACATTTGTTGAAACTCTTTCATGAGCTTTTTATATATTTTATTCAACATAAATACAATAACCATTCCACTATCGGCACCATGTGCTGCTTCTTAATGAGATCCAGCTGAACATTTAGGATATTGCAGATAAACTAGTAATCACATTAACCAAAGGGACTCTGCAGTCTAAAGAAGAAACAGTAGATGTCACTATAACACACAGCATTGACTTTCTGCACAGAGAAGTGGATCTTAAAGTGCCATCCACCCATCCATCCATAGCACTTATTAAAATCATCGTTTACGCGTCTCGTGCATCAGAACAATAAGGATCTAAGACCTCGCTGTGCGACACAACAGCACTTCAGGGTTTTTATCAAACATATGGTTTTAAAACACCAACAACACAAATTCATAAAATTATGTCCTTAGCAAAAATAAAATAATATGGAATGAGATAAATTACAATCGCAGAATGTGTTTATTCTGGAGACTTCAACTGTTGGATATGATAATAGATTGTGTCAGCCTGCTGTCTGTCCTGCAGCTGATTCGCTCAGGAGTCTGCCGAGCAGACAGCTCAGTGTCAAACAGTTTAAGCGGATTAGCAGGGCCTCACGTTTTCTTTATCGTTTCCAACAATAATCCACAACAGGCCAGAGATAATTTCAGGAATATCCTGTGTGTCTGCTCTGGAATGGATTATCAGCAGTATGGCTTTATTGCAATAATTAGAAAATTAAAATATTATCCCTTTTGTCTCCTGTGGGTGTTTTTCCAAAACTTTCTTCTCTGAATTGCCAGATATAAAATTGGAAAATGATCAATTCCCCTTATTTAATGTTGAGTGTTGTGAAAGCAGATTCAATTACTCCAACTTAAAGGAAATGTTTTAACAGCTCCTCCGAGGTGCCCCAACAGACTAATGAAATTATGGCAGCTCTCCCAACTAATGTCATTCAGAGTACCCCCTGCATCAGCAAATCTCCAAACCACCTGATTTATTTTTAATGATATTACACCCTCAGTCGACTGTGTCATGGTAATAATCAGGGCTGCTCCAGCTGCTTCTAGATCACATTAGCCAGGCTTAATATTGACAGTGGTGGGCCTAATAAACAATGAGGCTGAAGGGAGAGGGAGCTTAGAGGCAGCCTAGCCAGTGGGTATTCTGCAGGAGGCAGAGGAGGTGCAGGCCAGGATGCTCCGGTTCTCTATGCCCTGGAGGACTGGCACTGGCATTATGCATCTGTTTTATAGCTCCGTGGAGCTTTAAATCCACCAAATACAGACCCCACAAACCCAAGACATCAAAACCACACTGAAAGGAGGGGCATGAAACTTGTGGCAACTTGATTGTCTGCTATTTGGAAGCTGAGACCTGCCAAGACAACAGCTCAGCAGCTGCACGTACTGTAGGTTCCTGCTGTGATGAGACATTTGAATAAAGCTCAAGGGGAACCGCTCTGCAGAGCTCACCTTGCAGTCGGATGATAGTGATACGAAAAAAAAAATCTAATCAAGCTTTCTAAACTGAATGCAAAGCATTTAACAGAAAACGTGATCTAACAGAAATCTAGTTCATTTAGCTTGCAATAATCAGATTCTTTACAATGAAAAGATTCTGCAGTTGATTTTGATTAGTGAAATGGTTTCTTCCATTCAGCAAATTTATTTCTGAGGCTTGTCTAGTTGCCCTATTTGCATAATGGTCACACTGGGATTCAGACTGGGCCACTTGTGGGATACTTGCACCTGATCACAGATGCACCGTGTGGCTCCCTGCCAATCACACCTTTGCTGTTGATTCTCCTTCAAACAAAAGATCACCTGTCTTTGTCCATTTTACATGTTGTTCATTAGCTGAAAAACGTCCACGTATAGTGAGATTTTTATCCTCTGTCTCAAATTGTTGTTAGGATCCGACGGGATTTTGTGTGGGGGCCCACAGATTAGCGTTGTTGATTAGTGGCTGGGCGTAATCCTTTCAGACCCTCTCTCTCCAAAACACCCCAGGGATATGCCCATCTCTCCAAGGACCAGTAGCGTGGCAGATGGATAACCCCCCCCCCCCCCCCCCCCCCACCCAACTGCACAACAACAAAAAAAAAAAAACAGTGTTGATGTCCTGGGACGGAGGTTGTAAAGTATCCTGTATCTGAAACCACGGGCACCTTTGTTTAATGGCTCTCTCCTCACTTAGTGAGAATTGCCCTCAGGCCCGATTCCCATTCTGTAGCCACATTTCTGCTGGATTGGAATGCTTCCCTAACCCATTAGCTCAAAGCAAAAAGGAATAAGCGACAATCAATCTGCTTATAGTGTCAAGATGAACTGCTGCTATATAGATCTTATCAAAATTCACCATGGTGGCCTGAAGATTGAAGTTACTGACATACTAGTTTAATGGACTTGACAACCCATGTTCTAGATATGTATTTTATATTAATGATGATGCTGAATCTGATACTGCAAGAGTCAAAGGTTTCCAAAAAACAAAAAAAGCAATTCAGTCGTTTAAAAAAAAAAAAGTTAATGCATTTCTGTTTAAAATGAGTCAAATGTTTCAGTTTGCTGCCAGGGAAAATTAAAAACACAACTGTAATCTTCTATTCACACAACAATTGGAATTTAAACCAATAAAAAATAAAAATACACGTTTAAACTTTGGTTTCTGTGAAATTTGTGAAATATAATTCAAACTTTGAAATGCACCAAATCTTGTTTCATGAAAAAAACATCTTACCTGGATATAAGGGTTTTGTTAAGACTGTGTGTACAGTATAAGAAGTGCATGTGTAACTCACAAAATATTAATTACATTTAAGCCTAATATAGATTAGAATCTCAAATAAAGTGTGCAAAACAGTTGGAAACAATGCAGATGTATGTAGAAGTGAATTCAACTCGTAGTTTGCCAACAATACAAATCCTTGCCACCCTGTGCCACATCAGCCCCCGACAACTTGCCTCCATCTTTTATGATCCCTACAAAGGGCTCAGCTTTCCGAAGCGAGCCGGAGAGCATGTGCATAGACCGGAGCTTTAATTCCCATTGTATTCTTGTGATCTTGGTGTGTGCGTGTGTGTGTTTTAGCAAAAGAGGGAGAGGGAGATAGAGATGAAGAAAAAGACAGGAACAAGGACCCATCTGTCAGCGTAGTGCACAAATCCCTCCCAATCCACTCCGTGTCCCCTGGGACAGAAGGACACAACTCACTTGTGGCAGTTTTTTCTTCTTTAATTTTTTTATGAGTAGAAAAGGGATATTATACTAACAGCAACAATAGCTCTCACCATGGATTGGTGTTTTGATCATATATTTAAATTAAAGGCCTTGTTGGCTCTTAAAGAAATGCATCCTAAGTTATAGCTGTTCTTGCATTTGATTAGTTGTAGCAACAATCTTAAATTAGACTGACACCCAAGGTAAACTGGTACAACACCCAAAGATTACTGGTAATTTCTTACTGTTTCAATTAAATCTGTCTAGTGGTTCATGAAATATTTTGCTAACACAACAGGCAAAATTACACACAACCAAGCAAACATTTTATTGCCTATTTGCTTTTGATGGTGGGTCATAAACTCTACAAGTAGCAATCTCACTCAAAAGATTATATACACTGCCTGACCAAAAAAAAAAAGTCGCCACCAAAAAAAAGTTCACACTGATATTTTGTTGGACCGCCTTTAGCTTTGATTACAGCATGCGTTCGCAGTGGCATTGTTTCAATAAGCTTTTGCACTGTCATAAGATCTACTTCCATCCAGTGTTGCATTAATTTTTCACCAAGATCTTGCATTGATGGTGGCAGATTCTGACCACTGCGCAAAGCCTTCTCCAACACATCACAAAGATTCTCAGTGGGGTTAAGGTCTGGACGCTGTGGTGGACAATCCATGTGTGAAAATGACGTCTCGTGCTCCCAGAACCACTCTTTCACAATTCGAGCCCGATGAATCATGGCATTGTCATCTTGGAATATGCCCGTGCCATCAGGGAAGAAAAAAATCCATTGATGGAATAACCTGGTCATTCAGTATATTCAGGTCAGCTGACCTCATTCTTTGAGCACATACTGTTGCTGAACCTGGACCTGACCAACTGCAGCAGCCCTAGATCACTGCCCCCCACGGGCTTGTACAGTAAGCCACATTTTTTTCCTGGCCACATTTCTTCCTCGAAGACGATTGGTCCCCACTATCCTCCTAGTTTCTAATAGTTCTTAACCCAGCCCAGTTTTAGTAGTTTCTGCAATCTCCTTAGATCAAGGGTGCCAAACTCATTTACAAAAAAAAAGGGGGGGGGGGGGGGTCAAAATGAAAACCTTTTTCAAACTAAGGGCCAGTTTCAGAATCTACATTAACTCAAGTTAAGATACCAAACATCTTTTCTTGGTTGCAGGTTCCTCAACAAGAGTTTGATTGGTCTCATTTGACGTTCTCTGTTGCACTTTTGACAACATAATCAAAGAATATTGAAAAAATTAAAAAGATGAAAGTATTTTAGATTTAAAATAACATCTTGGGGGCCAGATAAGATGTCAACAAGGGCCACATTTGGACCCCAGGACTTGAGTTTGACACATATGCCTTAGATGTTTTCTCTGCTTGATGCCAATGATTTGACCCTTCTCAAATAGACTGACATCTTTTCCACAACCACGCGATGTATCTTTCAACATGGTTGTTTAAGAAATTAGAAGCAACTCATTGCACCAGTTGGAGTTAAATAACTTGTTGCCAGCTGAAAGATAATCACCCATGCAGTAATTATCCAATAGGAGGCTTGTATCTATTTTCTTAGTTAAATCCAGATACAGGCGGCTTTTTTTTTTTTTTTTTTTTTTTGTGGCCAGGCAGTGTATTTCCTAACATACTTGTAAAAATTAAGATACTGTTTGATTAATTTTTAAATAAACATAAAGCAAACTCATCAAAAGTTGGTGCAGACTTCATGGCCTCTTCCAGAGGTTTGGCTGTCTACCTTACTGCCTAAATTGGAGCAGGCTAATTCCCTTTTCTGTAATCAGTCAGTCATTTGGGATGCCGCGGGGGATTGTGGGAAACAGGGAAGCTTCAGTTCTCTTCAGACTGCAGGTGTGATGAGGCCATTCTAACACTGTACCTGGGGAGTTCTGAGCTCATCATATTATCCCCCCCCCACCCCACCCCCCCACCCCCACACACACACAGCTCATCTCGCCTCATGCCTTTATGACTCGCGCGCGCGCTGACCAGGGGCCGCGGGGACCGTTAGGTGGATAAACTGTTTTCAGCACCAGACATCGTCTTATAGGCATGGAGCGCGTCACGCTCGCGCATCCAAGCAACAGATGCCCCCACCTCACCCCAACCCCCCTCACGTCCCCTCCAAAAGCTTCCTATACCCGACCATCTGTTAGTCTCTGCGCAATAAATCGTCGGATAAGTGCCCGTTTTATGCGACGTTTCTGCTGAGCGCGTATTCAAATGAGTCGCGTGAAAAAAAACCCAAACAAACAGAAGAAGAAAAAAAGAAAAACCAGAATGAAGAGCCACAGTTGCTGAAGTTCACTCACGAGCACACTCGCGCGCGCACAACAATGGGATCAATGAGGGGGCACGTGCAAGTCGCGAGAGCCAGGCTGTGAGTGGCGGGCGATGACAATGACCCCCCGCTGCGCCGCGGCTTGCTGCGCACGAGACTGGCGGGCTGTGATTTACGCGGTGGAATTACCTTTATCACAAACACCAAGGAGGCATTTCAGTGACTCAGCTGAGTTAGAAATGTACTTTTTAAAAGCATCCAATTTAATAATAAACATTTAATAGTTTGCCGCAAACACAACAAAAATTAAACAGAAAATCCAAAAAAAGTTGGAAAGCCAATAAGTGTCGATTGTAACGCAGTTCATGAAGTACCTGTGTGTCTCTTACTGCACGGGTCGATTCAATAATCAGATTGTATTTCAGGGCGTGACGCTAAAAATGGATGAAAACAATCGAATCAGCGGCTAAAGAACGCGCACGCACCTGCTCTTTGCGCACCAAGCTGTCAGAATCACTTAAATGCGCGCACGAGGAGGAGCGTCTCTTCACTCCAACACCGTGCCTGCCTGCTCTGAGTTTAATTAGGTGGAAAATTCCTAATTCAACCGACTAATGACGACACACTGAGGCAACCCACTTAACAGCGCAGTGTGGATGTTTCCCCACTCTGAGCTGGTTTATCATATACAATCTGCAGCTTTCACACCATTGGGTTTTTTTTTCCGTACGTTTTTTTTTTTTGCATTTAATTCACATTTTGTGCTTCTTTTCATAAATTAAAACATTCAGGAGATGCTTTCACGTTTAGGTTTAAAAAAAAATACTTTTCAAAACCTTATTCATATTTTTTAAATACAATGATCACTCTTCAGTATGTCCCAAAAAAATTCACTTTTCAATCTTGTCAAACTTTTAGTTAAAAAAAACTGTTCAAAACTGTTCGTGTTTTGCTCCTTTTAGCCACTTTTAAATCTGATAACTTCAGCTTTTTCAGCCAGCGCGCGCGCTCATTCTGCAGTTTTGCAGAAAATGTAGTTTCTCTAGCTCAGAAAGGATTTTTACTAAACTGAAAGAGCACATGACCTCAGTTCTGTTCTGACTGAGACCGAGCTGGTCAGTTTGCAACCAAAAATAAATAAATAAAATAAAATAAAAGTATGTTATTGCACCAAATATCTTGTTTCATTTACGCAACAAGACAATGTGAAGCGTGTTTGTCATCAGAACGAGAGCTAATTTGATTTTTTTTTTTTTTTTTACAGATTATCTATGTTAGTTGATGATCAGATTTTATTTCAGAGCATGGCAGATGAGTCAATGGCTGGATAAAAACGCGCAAACCTTCTCATCTGAACACTTTGGCACCAGGTGCGCACTGTTTCCATCTTTGAACGCACCTTCTCTCACAGTGTATTTTTTAATATAGCCATATATGTTAATGTAGGATGGGCCACATGTGCACCAGAGTGCACGACCTCCCTGTTCTGCGCACGTTTAAGTTTTTTTTTTTTTTTTTCTAGACAAGAGTGAATCTCTTGTCTCCGGCCCGACACGCGCTTTTGAATAAGTTAGCTGTGGGTGGGGCGGCAGAGGGAGGTGCTTACCCAGCTAAAAGCAGAATCATTCGTCTGATCCGATCATTTAGACATGAAAGTTGCATGCGCGCTCATGGCTGTCTAAGGGGAGGACCACAGCTTTGAACAGGAGGGTGCACGAGAAAAAAAAAGCAAAAACAAAGCTAGTCTGGATTTTTATTTTTCTCTTTCTTTCACTTGTGATATCAGTTGACAGCAAGGGCTGAATCCAAACAGGTGAGTTTGTGTTATTTTGTTCATATAACATTTTAAAAAAAAAAGGGGGGGGGGGGGGGGGTGAAATTGTCTTGTTTAAAAATATGAGCAACTTCTTGCATATTTTCAAATTGGTTAAAAATATTTCTCTCATTAAAAATAATGTATTCTTTTAAACATAGTCTAAAATAAATTAGTTCTGATTACATCTTTTTAATTCAGAAATTTCAATAATGTGTTGCACTTTTGAGCATCAGTGAGCAACAATTTTCTGCAAAATAGCACCCCCCTGCCCAGAACCAATTAAGCACAATATAATAACAATAAGATACAAAGGGGGCAAAACCTGCCCCTCTTGTCCAAAAGACAAACTTTTTCTTCAGTATTGAAATATTACCCTTCATATCCATATTACAAGTTTTAATTATTATTATTTTTATTTGAAAGGCACTGACTCAGGGAGCACCCTGCAACGCTGAAGGTGCTTTTATTTTGGAGGCTTTGACATGTTTTCATGTGGATGAGTCAGTTTAAAACAACACAAGTGATCAGAGACTGGACAAAAGAACAAATAACAGACACTTTGGGCTGTTTTTCTTTTTTCAGATCAAAATGATGACCAGACCTTTTGGGAAGAGTGGAGATGTGAGTGATTTGGTGAGCTCCCTCAGTTGGCTGGATGAAGACGGCAGCTCTCAGGATGGAGACGAAAGTCCAGAGATGAGGGTTCGCCATGGCCTGGCAGTTGGGGCCCGGATCCACTCCTGCACAGAACTTGGCAGTGAGGACATGGAGGAAGAAGAAGAGGATGATGACGATGATGATAATGAAGAGGAGAGTGGACCAAATGGAGAAACAGGTCCCAAACGGAGAGGCCCCAAGAAGAAGAAGATGACCAAAGCTAGACAGGAGAGGTTTCGTACCCGAAGGATCAAGGCCAACGCCAGAGAACGCTCACGCATGCACGGGTTGAACAATGCTCTGGACAACCTGCGCAGAGTCATGCCCTGCTACTCCAAAACACAGAAACTGTCCAAGATTGAGACTCTGCGGCTGGCCCGCAACTACATCTGGGCTCTGTCGGAGGTGTTGGAGAACGGTCAGTCCCCAGAGAGCCATGGGTTTGTGGAGATGCTGTGTAAAGGTCTGTCTCAGCCCACTAGTAACCTCGTGGCTGGCTGCCTGCAGCTTGGACCCTCTCCTCTAATTTTGGACAAGCTGGAGGACAAATGTGGAGGCCCAGGAGTTGCTAATGGGGTGACAGGGCATCCCCTCAGCTACCCATCCCCAGGCCTTCCCAGCCCACCTTATGGCTCCCTGGAGGCATCCCACCTCCTTCACATGAAGGGACTGAAAGGGCCCCTGTACGACAACTCCTCCCCTCACGAGTGCAGCAGCGGCACACCTCCATACGATGGGCCCCTGACACCCCCCCTCAGCATCAACAGTAATTTTGCCCTGAAGCAGGAGCCTTCTCCACATGAATCAGATAGGAACTACACGGCCCATTCTGCTCACCATGCCCACTACCTCTCATCCCACCATTACCCTTTTACCACGACCGGCAGCTTACCAGTGGGGCCTCCGAGTCAGGCTTCTCGCTATGAGCTGCCCCTGGATGTGACCTTTGACTCCTTTGCCCCCTCCCACCTGGTCACGTCTCAGATAAGCACCATCTAGAGAACTGGACCAGTGTACAAACTGCTGTAAAAATGATCACCGCTGTTCTGACTATGGTTTAGATTTATGTTGTCGAGCTCTGGAGAGCAGCGAAAGCTCAACGAGGGAGAGACTCATCACCTCAACTCAGTCTACCTGATGCAAACATGCACGCATTAACAATAAATTATTTATTCTTTCATGTTTTTATTATATGTATACATTTGGTCTCGTTATTTCTGAATAAATTACCATTTCAGTTGTTAAAAGAGCACAACTAAGGATTAATTGACCAAAACATTCATGTTTGAACACAAGAGCTTTGCAAAACAAGAGCTCATCCAATAAACCCAGGTTAATTTGTGCACTAAGGTTTACAGTCAATGTCCTGATTTAAGGAAAGCAATACATTTATTTATGTATATTTAATATTTATTTTGATGATTCCATGTCATTTTTTATTTTTGTTTCAGCACAAATTTTATTTCACTGTCTTTTTTTGTCTATTGTTGCCATAGCTGTACTGTATTTAAGCTATTTATTCAGATGTCTTTCAGGTACTTGTTCATTTTGTGTTACAATTTTTTGTCAAAAATGTTCTGTTCATATTTTTCCGTTTCGCACTTAATTGAATAAATATTCTTATATTATATGCTATTTCCATAGTAACAATGTGTGGCATGGCTTTTTTATGTTATATTATTATCCCATTTCAGTGCTTTGATGCCTAGCATATTAATTGAGCACTTAAATAATATAAAAATCATAGATAATTATTTAAGTTTCATGAATAAAACATTTTTTCCTCAAAACTTTACTTCATCAAACAAATAAATCAATACTAAATGTCCCTTCTTTATATTTTACCAACAAAAGTCTATTGTAAGTAAATCAAATTTTAGCTTCTTTTTTTAAGTTACGCACAAAACACACTCATATTGGTGTTTGCTCCTTCCAGTCACTTTTTATTTTAAAATGTGCAACAATCTTAATAGCAATTGGATGCAAGTTTATGTTTGATAAGAGCTAAGTTTAACAGTTTAAGATGTAAAAACGGAGTTCTGCTCAAAGGAAATAATTTCACAGAAGCTAAAATGATAAAATAAAAAGGTGAATGATGAAAGAATGGAGGCAGATAGCAGGGAATTGTTGCAGGATGTGAGCATCTGTGGGTTGAGTCAGTGCATGATGTCATTTAAAGACTTGCTCTGAGGTCTCATATGAGGTCAGGAGGGAGGCTGCTGTGGGGGGGGGGGCATGGGAAAAACAGCTCAGGGGAACAGGTGAGCGTTCACTTTCTCTCACATGTGCCCCATTTTCCCATCAGGCTCATGCCAAAACACTGTGGGGCGAGAAGTCATTTTCCAATCAGTCATGCACATTTACTGAGAGCAAGAGAAGAATGGGATCTCTGCAGAGACGCCTTATGGATGATGTGCAAAATATAATGAACTCTCCATCATCGAAAACCCTTTCAGCAAGAAATTATTTTTTAGAGTACACCCAGCCAAGTTCCCAACACATGTCCATCAGTCACCTAATGAGCACAGGCTCAGTTTTGACTTTAATGATCACACTGAAGGACACGGTGGCTCTTGAAATAAACAAAGCACAGGGTGCAGAAATGGAGTGGGGAGAGTTAGCGATGGTGTGTACAAGTGTGTTTATCCTTGTGGACCTTTGGCACAATTGCATGAAGAAAAAGATGCTTTGGAGTCTCTTGTCCAAGAGAACCCCCCTCTGTTTTCAGCTACCTCTTCAAATGTTTGTCTTTTCCAGTTCTGGATAAAGTGCAGAAAGGCTACCGAAGAATAGGGAACGATTGTTTTAGTGGGCGCCACTGGTCTATTGTGAGCGCAGCCTGTTCTTTCTCTTGACCTGTGACCTGTATTGTTGTTGGGATTCGTGTTCAGGGAGGGCAGACAGCTGGGGGAGTCGTGGGGGGGCTGATGGACAGCTGGGCCAGTTTGTGGGGATAGACAGGAGAGTGTGAGAGCATGTGAGAGAAGCATGAGAGCGGGAGGGGAAATAACGTGTGTTATATAAAAACAGAAGGGCAGGAAAGAGCGCGGCACAGAGGGCAGATGAGGTGACAGAGGTCCTCGCTCTTCATTCACAAGTTTGTCCTCTTTGCTGTCGTGCATCAACCTCGGCACAGAAATGACACATAGCTATACAGACGCACTTGGCCTGTGAGAAAGTACTGCTGGAGGTTCCTTTTTGTCTCTATAAAAGTGTTTGGGGTTGAAATAGTGAATTATCCTCTGGAGTTCAAATACATGAGTGGGTGGATAAAGAAGCAATCTTTGTAAATTGACTTTGGATGCAAGATTACAAAACACAGGGACAAAGAGAACAGGGGATTGTCAGGGATTGGAGCATGGAGGAGAGCTTTTAGTTACATTAGGCAGTTTTAGAAATAATGCTTTTTGAAGGCTGTTGTCTCCAAAGCAAATAAATAAATAAATATTACAACCACAATGTGAGCTTTCAAAATAGATGTTTTTTGAGTAGAACTGCGATTCATGGGTGCAAAGAATAAATGGTGGAAAAACAAATAAAATGAGTCAAGAAATCACAACTTTACAGCACTTTACAGTTTAACAGATCAAATGGTACAGTTCATGCACTACATAAGAAGTAGTTTAGTTGCAACAGCAGTTCTTTATTATCGCCTGCATGTGGATGTGATAATGTTTTGGTCTCTCTGTGTGTCTATGACTCAGGCTGTGGGCAACACAAATTATTTCAAGGAATGCTAGGCCTTTCATTCCTAAAATGTTTTTGAGTTGTGCAATATTTTACAGTAACTACTAGGGATATACAATATTGTTGGCATGGTATCAGTATCAGCCAATATTAGCGATAAAGTTAAATATCGGACATCGGCCAATTCCATCAAGATAACTCACAAATATAAAAGGTGGTGTTTATCAATCAATCAACCTTTATTTATACAGGTAAATCCCATTGAGCCTTGAGGACTCATTTACAAGAGAGACCTGAAGGTAGTGCGCCGCCCGGGAAACGAACCCGGGTCGCAAGAATGGGAATCTTGCATGATACCACTACACCAGCGGCGCATGTTGTAGTGGTGTATATTTATATATACACAGTAGTCCCCCTCGTTTATCGCCAGAGATCCGTACCCTGAAGCCCCACGATAAGTGAAAAACCGCGAAGTAGGAATACCGTAAAAGTACAAGTAGTAACTAGTAGTTTATTTTAGTATTCGTATATATATATATATATATATATATATATATATATGTACGGTATATATGGCGTTTTAAACCCTTCCCACACTCTTGCAACATTCTAAACAATGTTTCTAAGCTCTAAATGCTCTAAAAGTGCACAGAATGTCATGATTTCATCTCTCTGCCTCCTCTGCTCTTTGCCCTCTGCAAGTGCTCTTGGCCACGCCCACTTCTCTGCTCTGCACGGAGAACAGCTGATCAGCTGCAGCAGGAAGTTTATGCAGTGTGGGCTGCACAAAAGTGCAGTAGGTGCTAAATAAATTAAAATAATTAATTTTAAATAAAAATGCCATGCCGATCATGTGGCTTATCCATCAACGAGCCAATTGTAGTTCATGTCCAATGTTATTTTGAAAAACCGCGATAGAGCGAGTCCGCGATAAAAGAACTGCAAAGTAGCGAGGGACTACTAT
>NC_056508.1:31267576-31274952 GCF_014905685.2 Nematolebias whitei | reverse complement strand
CGGTGGAGCAGTTGATAGAGCGAGAAGAGCGCTGGATAGAATCCCGGCCGGGGGGCGGTGGAGTTTCCATGTTTTTTCTGTGCATATGTGGGTTTACTCCAGGTTCTCTGGTTTCCTCCCACACTCCAGGGTGTCCCCCACCTCTTGCTCAGTGATAGCTGGATATGGGCACCAGTGACTCCCATGACCTGAGGATAAAGAAGCGGGAGAAGATGATGGACGTATGGATTTGAATAAAACACTCAGGAAGTAATCAGATCAACATTTGCAACTGATTAACTTTTGAAGTCAGTTCAATTCAAGATGGCCGTCACAGCTAATTGATCTTAGTAAACACAACATTGGCTACAGCTTTGTCACTTCAAATGTTATTGAGTTGAAATGTGGCAGCAGCTGAAAGTCATTCACAACAACACACACTCCAAACATTAACAGATTGTGTGATAAAATGCATATTTTTCAAAGTTTGACTAAAACGGATAAAACGGTCATTTCCTCTGGCATGACAAGCGTGACACATGTTCCTTCATAGAATTATAAACCTTTTATTTGTAGCTGCATTAAGGGGGAGTGGTGGCGCAGAGGCTAGAGATTTTGGGCCTGTGACTGGAAGGTTGCCGGTTCAACTCCCAGACAACATCAAAAATGTGGGTGGAAAAGGTGAAACACCCACACCTGCCTCCACCCTCATTTGCCCCACTCTGGGCCCATGAGCAAGGCCCTCAACCCCCACCATCTGCTTCCCCAGGCACACTAGATAGCAGCTCTCTGCTCCACACAGAGGGCTGTGGTAGCTCGGTGGTCTGTGGTTGTGCCAGGAAGGACATTCGGCGTAAAAACAATTGCCAAATCTTTGTGCGAGTTAGTTCGCTGTGGTGACCCCTGAGGAAGGGAGCAGCTGAAAGAAAAAAAAAGTATCTGCATTAAGACATTTTTATGCATACTGTAGTTTTTTTGATTTATTGATTTTTTTGGCTGGTACAAATTTCTGTTTTGTTTCATAAGTTGTTGTGGATCCCATGCATGTGCAACATTTGTCTCAGATTTGACATCAAACAAGTCTGTGATAATATATCGTACGTTGTGAATGATCTAGAAATCTAAAACATTTTACTTCCAGCTGAAGAGAAAATGAAGCTTTAGCTGTTGATTTTGGCAAACCAATCCTGCACTTCTTTTAATCAACTAAAAGTTTTTAACTTGACTATAAAACTTGCTTGCCCACATAACTCGTCCAATATTTGCCTACAGCGTGTTCAATATTAGTTTGAAACAAAATGGTAAGAACCCAGTTTCCACACGATTCTGCTAACATAAAGTCAGTTGTCATTTTTAGCATTTTTTAGTGTAACCCTTCACCATCTTGTTTATTACAGAGCAGAACAGAGTCACTCCTGTTTCGCAGTGTGTCTCTGTAACATTATCCTTCAGGTCCCGGAGTGCTGAAATGTGCTTACAGCTGTGCACGGCCGTCCACAACCCCCCTTTCTAACCTTATCTTCCTGCAGACAGCCCGGAGAGGAACAAGCATCCAGTTTAGAAGGCTGAGAGCTCTTGGTAGTTACGCTGAGCATGTGTCACACTCTTGAAGCTGCCAGAGCTCTGAGAGGTGATGCTGTAAGGGCTAATTGAACAGCAGGTCTGGAGTCAGTTGGACACATTCTGAGGCCACGCTGTTAGTTTCTCCAAGTGTGTGTGTGGCTGATAATTGCTTGAGGATAGCATTCATTTCTAACAGTTCGTTTATGTGTGTCTTTAAAGGTTTCTTTTTTCATTTGAAACATACATTCAAATTAAAATAAAAATTCAAAACTACTTGATTAATCCCAAATGGAAATTAAGTGTTGTCGTAGCTCATCATCCTGGTTTCATTCAAGAGTTGTTCTAGATGCTGAAAGCTGTGGGCATGAAGGACCTCCTGCAGCGAATCTGAAGAATCTGGTCAAAGATAACGATCCGCCCACCCAGATCCAGCTTGCTGTCAGATCCGGCGGGCCTCTCAGTCCTCCTGGGCAGCAGGACTGCCTGAATGCCAGGCAGAACTCCTCCTTGAGCGATGGTCACTCCTCCCAGAAATCTGCCGAGCTCCTCGTCGCCACGGACAGACAGCTGAAGGTGCCGGGGGATGATCCCGATCCTCCCGTTGTCACGAGCTGAGTTTCCCACCAGCTCCAGGTTCTCGGCGGTCATGTACTCAAGCACCACCGACAGGTTGACGGGAATTTGTCCACGGCACCTCCTTTTCAACTTATTTGGGATTTGGGGCTGTAGTTGAGGTATTTGAGCTTTTGAGATGTTAATCAGCTGCTCCTTGTTGTTAAAAAAAACACCTTGATGCCATGGTTACACATCATAATACATACTGAGAACTTCAGGAAACGAGGCCCATAATTATGTAAAAAAAATCAACGAATGGGTCAACTGTCACGAAGAATATTTTTGCAACCACTTTGACTGGTAGATAAGTAATTTGCTCATTTTACTTATCATGGCTTAAAAAAATAATTTAACTCTGCTTTCCTGTCCTCTCTGTTATAACAATAAGTATTTCTACTTTTTTCTTCCTCTGACGTAATTGCTCTCAGTTATTGAGGCCTGAGATAAGCTGCTGGAATCTCCAGCTCTAGGTTTGTTTTCACATAGAGCTGACACTGAGAAGGAGGGAGGGAGGGAGGTGGCATGATGTAGCGAGGTGGATGGGAGGTGGCAGAAGCAACGTGCAGGCAGTTTTTATCCCCACGTTTTTATTTATTTTTTATTTTTTACATGACTATGGTGCTGCCTCAGTGCTTCACTCTTAAAATCTTTTAAAGGAATAAGAATTTAAAAGTTCTTCTTTCACCTGAAGAGGTCTGACTACTTTCACAGTGGAAAGAATAAAACTCGTTTCTTTGTGAGAGCAAGAAGGGTCGGAGGTGCAGCCAATGTGGGGCACAGGTAAGAGATGATAATCTGATGATCTGTCTGTGCTCAAGTGCAAGTTTTTATTTATGCTAATCTTTGTGCGCTCATGAAACACACGTGGTACTACATGTATGTTTATGTATGTGAATGTGTGTGCATGAGTGTCACTGATCTGCTTTCTTGTCTCAAATGTACACTCTATATGTCTGTGGAGCTCCTCCTGACAGCTCCACCTGTCTCCAGCAGCTCTCACATTCAGACTGAACACCGTGCGCCAGCTTTCATATACAGTGGCCACTTATGTGTTTGTCCTTGTGCAGAAATCTACACTAATGCTAAATGTGTTCATGACAAAATGAGCTGAATGTGTTGTTTTTAGCCACACAAAATAAAAAGATCATTTATTTTATATTCATTGGAAGGAGTGCTTGTTTTCATTCTCAGTTGAAGAATGTCTTCAGTAACAGACTCCAATCTGGATTTTTAAATATATATATACATATATATATATATATATATATATATATATATATATATATATATGTATATATATAACCTAAAATACACTGAAAAGCTGCAATTATTGTATCACATTACAGTAGAACAGATTTTCTTATTGTATTTAGCACTAGCACAACACTGCTGTGGAGCAAATGAGTGATTTGAATAAGTTTGGAAAGAAAGAAGTGCTGTTCAAATGTGCTGGTGTAAAAATGTCAGGGATGTGTGAGAGAGTGACAGTCAACATCAACATTCTTCATCTCCATATCCAAGTGTGGATTCACAGGAGGACCACACCCTCCTGTGCACACACAGCCACACATCCTGCTAAAACCCACACGGTCATTTAATCTTCTTACAAATAAACTTTAAATTTGAGGAAAGTTACAATGTTATCAATCCATAAATATTGCAAATCAGTAAGACACATGCTCTGATGATAAGTACGTTTTGCCATGTAAGTAGAAAACAGTTAAAGGTCATACAACGTTTAAATTCACAAAGTTTTTTTTAAACTTTTTGTTTATTCATTCTCTTTTAATATATGCTTTATCTTGTTTTGTATCGCCTGTCCCAGCTGTCATTCAGTAAGGGCAGGGAAATACACCCACACTGGACATGTTGCCAAATTTATTCCCAGCCAACCATGCACACTCACATTCATGTCTTCCATCAGTTTAGACTGGATATAAATTAATGTGTTTGAAATGATGTAGGAAGAGTTTTTAACCTCCACATAAAAGGTCCAAGTTCCGATTTCACCCTGTAAACTTGATGCGAAGTGACATCGTTAACAGCAGTCACAGGCACAAGCTTTTTAGTTTTTTTAACAAGAAAAATAAAACTAGAGAAATCGCATTTCCTGCAAAAATGCAGTGTGAAGGCTTATTGCAGAAGAACTTGCTGAAAAACAGCTGAAATTAGCTAAAAAGAACATGCTGAAATGTAGCTGGACTGGAAGAACAAGCCTAAGTTAGCAGAAGAATGCAGAAAGAACATACATTTGCTGAATTAAGGTTAAATAGGCAGAAAAGAGCACAAAAATAAGGAAATTAGCTAAAAAAATGAAACTAGCAAAAGATAGCTGAAACCTGGCTGAAAATGCAGAAAGAAGCTTACAGGACCAGAAGGAAGTGGAAGGAGCTGAAATTATACAAAAAAAAAAAAAAAAAAAAGGGGAAAAAGCTAAAAAAAAAAAAAGGTAAATTTAGCACAAAAATAGATAAATATAAGGTGAAATAGCAGAAAAAGTTAAAATAGTGGAAAAACATTGAAATGAGCTGAAATTAGCAGAAAGAAGTTAGAAGAGGCACAAAAATGTTGTTGTTAGCAGAAAGAATCAGAAAGGAGCACAAAACAGCTGAAAAACACCCAGCTGCAATTAGCTGAAAGAAGCTAAACCAAAGTTCAAGTTTGCACAAGGAAGCTGAAAGAAGCTGAACCAGAACAAAATGTGAAAGGAACAGTAAAAGGATGTAGATCTAAAGATCTGAATGATGTAAAAATGAGCTCAATTCATTTTCTATGAGAAAATAATGGAAGAAAAGGCTAAATAAACAAAGCTAAAGTTTGATACATGATTTGTTGAAATAGCTTAAAAACTGTGAGTCGAGAATCGCGCCGAAAAATTAAGAAAAATGGATCACAATAGTGTGCATGCTTCACAAACATTCACACAATAAAAATATACAATACTATGCAAGAGTCCAGACACACTTAGCTTTTTTTTTCTTGTAAATGTCAAAGTGGTTCTCATGCTTGCTTGCTGAGGGTTTTAATTTTATTTATTTTTTCTTTTGTTTGGAGATTTTTTTCCACAAATTTTCTACCAAGTTTTCAAATATAAAATACAAAAAAGTGAAAAACATAAATATAGATGCAAAACTTGCACAGCACTTTATTGATGCATTCTTTATAGTAGAGGAAAAGTCAATTTATTTCTTGCAGCATTTTTAACAGTGATGTTCACTGTTTTTTTAGAAACTGAGTTTCACGCCACCAGCACTGCTATTCATTTATGAACAAAGATAATGTTCTTTTATTTGTATGAGCTGGAAAACATTGTATCCTGAATTGCTCAAAAAATAAATACAGGAAGACATGATTATAAAAATAAACACGCCATCCTGCTGGTCACATTTCCTGCACATATCCACACCTGATCAATAGTCTAAATTTAGTGAGATAATCATCCCTCGCCACTGCAAACTGATACGCCTGTCAGACTTGTAGTCTCAGGCTGGTTCAAGGGGAGTGCAGAGGTGTTTGTGTTCATGCTGAGCTGACTTACATGCTGATCAACTCAGCTTTGACCTTCATGTGCAGCCTCTAAATTCATCGGGGCGATGTGACACCCAAAGTACAGCATATGACGGAGATGCAGACCGTGTGTTTTTATTTCACCATGCCAGCAAAGTCAAGAAAACGAGAAAAGTATCAAGAAACATTTAAAGTCACACAGCGCCTTCAGATTTCTAAGCATGGCACCTAAAACGTGAGCAAAACATTTAAGGGAAGCTACATGTTGGCTGCAGGTTTCATTTGTTGAAAAGAAGAGAGCAACAGATTCAGAAAATGTAGGTTTATGAAGAAAAAAATGAATACATTTGTCAAGATTTGACTGACTGAGTCTCTCTTAGATAAATATCCCTGCACATAAATGGACTAAACGCTAAAGCCTTTTCACTCTGACAGAGCATTTGATCTGTTCCCGGCTCTGTGTCAGCATGGCTCTGAGGATATAAACTGCTGAGATCACTTTTTAATGTAGAAACTTCCAAACCACTCTTTGGGAACTTCTCAGGAATATTGCACCACTGTCCCTGTGTTGGCACGTTTAAACCAATAGAGGGGAGCATAGTTTTACAACTAATCACCACCACTGCTTTCTATTAAACTCAAGTGAACTTCAGGCTCAGGACTCAAACCTGTCTCTGTATTCATCCTTTCAAAATTGGATTTGGAATTGATTTCAAACATTACTATCAAAATTAAGTTAACTTAAGACGTGTTGCATACACCTGGGGGCAGGGCTTAGACTTAGTGTCAAAACTGACCTTCTTGGTATGAGTGTGAGAATGAGTTCTGTCCTCAGTGTTACCAAACACAAGACTTAATAAGAGTGAATGATTGAAGAGGTTAATGGAATGTGAAGCACTGTTGTAGCAAACTGGGGAAAGTCAAGTACTGCAGGATTAACCACTTAAATCACACTTGTTTGCACGTTTTTACACAGATATGAACTTCAAATTCAACAAAATGGAAAAGCTTAAAAAACATGATTCAAATAGACAACGGCAACAAAACAATAGGACAACAGAACTGAGAAATATAATAATAATAATAATAATATATCAAAATATCATTAATTTTTCCCATAAACTCTGCTCTGTGTGTGAGACTTGACTTGAATCAGCATGGAGCTGACTTGGCTTTAAGCTTTCAATGGATTCTTCCTTGTTTTAAGATAATATAAGATAAGACAAGACAAGACAAGATAAGATAAGATAAGACAAGACAAGACAAAACAAGACAAGATAAGATAAGATAAGACAAAACAAGACAAGATAAGATAAGACAAGAGAAAACAAGACAAGATAAGATAAGATAAGATAAGACAAGATAACACAAGACAAGATAAGATAAGACAAGACAAGACAAAACAAGACAAGATAAGATAAGACAAGACAAGACAAGACAAAACAAGATAAGACAAGACAAGACAAAACAAGACAAGACAAGATAAGATAAGATAAGACAAGACAAGACAAAACAAGATAAGACAAGACAAGACAAAACAAGATAAGACAAGACAAGACAAAACAAGACAAGACAAGATAAGATAAGATAAGATAAGATAAGATAAGATAAGATAAGATAAAATAAGTGTAGATGAACATATGCTGTATATATATTCATAAATTAAACGGATTCTTTCATTTTTCTGGACTGAATAATGTCGTGCGTTGAAT
>NC_056508.1:31267179-31267476 GCF_014905685.2 Nematolebias whitei | reverse complement strand
AAGACAAGACAAGACAAAACAAGACAAGATAAGATAAGATAAGACAAAACAAGACAAGATAAGATAAGAGAAGACAAGACAAGAGAAAACAAGACAAGATAAGACAAGATAAGATAAGATAAGACAAAACAAGACAAGATAAGATAAGACAAGACAAGAGAAAACAAGACAAGATAAGATAAGATAAGATAAGACAAAACAAGACAAGATAAGACAAGACAAAACAAGACAAGACAAGACAAGATAAGATAAGACAAGAGAAAACAAGACAAGATAAGATAAGATAAGATAAGACAA
>NC_056508.1:31255021-31267169 GCF_014905685.2 Nematolebias whitei | reverse complement strand
AACAAGACAAGATAAGATAAGACAAGACAAGACAAGACAAAACAAGATAAGACAAGACAAGACAAAACAAGACAAGACAAGATAAGATAAGATAAGACAAGACAAGATAAAACAAGATAAGACAAGACAAGACAAAACAAGACAAGACAAGATAAGATAAGATAAGACAAGACAAGACAAGACAAGACAAGATAAGATAAGATAAGACAAGACAAAACAAGACAAGATAAGGTATGACAAGACAAGACAAGATAAGATAAGATAAGATAAGATAATATACGATACGATAAGATAAAACAAGACAAGACAAGACAAGACAAAACAAGACAAGATAAGATAAGATAAGATAAGATAAGATAAGATAAGATAGAACTTTATTGATCCAGCAGGAAATTGTTGTGCCAGAGTTTCAGTACAAAGGAACATACAAAAGGAATCACAAGATATAAAAACATAACAGAGAATATAAAAAATAACAGAGAATATAAAAATGTCAGCAATAAGTTCTAATTAAACAGGTCAGGAGCTGACATGTGTAAAATGTTTTAAATTTTAAAGTGTTTATTGTGGTGCATGATTAATTTTATTATCCTATGTGCAAAAAGGGGGAGGAGCTGAAAAGTTTGAGAGCCACAGGGAGGAAGGACTTCCTGCTGTTTTGCAGTATATCCAATGTTCAGTGTCATGTATTTGCTTTCAGTATCAATTTATCGTAGACACATACATAAAGCAAACAAGCAACCTGATTCACATGTTTTTCTGACAGGACATTTGTTTAATGCATCAAAAGCACAGAAATTAAAATAGCTTTATGCTTGAATCTTCTGTTGATCAAGTCAGTTGTAAATGAGGCAATATTAAGCCGTGAAGCTGAATTTATTGTCACCTTAAGGTGAAAGAAACCCCACACCAAATTCTAAAAGACAATTCTTGATAAGCTATTAGATAATAATGATCATTGTTAAGTTAAAATAAAAAAGCTGGAAACTGCAATAAGGAGTCATTCACAATATTCATTTTGGGGCATACAGAACATTTGCTTTCATCACATTTTGAATATAGTGAAGTAAGTATATTACAGCTTTTTCCCAAAGTGGGATCTCAGTTAATCAAAAGTTTGAATGGATCATATGTATATATATATATGGTGCTGTTTGTTTTTAATTGTCAGTTAAATGATAATTAGATTAAAAATTTAGGGGTGAAAAAATGCTATTATTGCTATTATGCTATTATTCAGATTCTATGACAATTTTTAAAATAATTATCAAGTTACTCTTGCAACACAAGTGGCTAAAAACACATTGTTAATTTACAATGGACCCCTTTGAGCAACCAAACATGTCTGTGTCCCACCACTCCACCGTCCAGCAGACGACTCTATCTTCTTCATGCTTACCTGCAGCGTGACAAACAAAGTGACCTTATAGTCCAGTGTCCTTTCCTCTTGCTCTTTTATGTTCATCACTTCACTGCTCACCTGTCCAGTAAGCCCATCTGTCCTGCCCCTCCCAGTGGCCTTTACCCTTCCCCTGTCCCTTGACTTCCCTCCCCAGTCTTTTCCTCACTCCTTCTTGCCTATGGATGACACCAGATATCCATGATCCGATTTCATCCTCTCATCATGACATCCATTAAAGTGGCGCTGGGCCCTGGGCCCCCGCTGGCCCGACAGCACATTAGTCCTCGGCCCATTGAACGCCAACAAGGACCGGCTCTGAATTATTGATACCAACACAACTAATGAGGAAACCCTATCTCAGCTGTTTTACGAACACACAAACAAGCACACACAAATCCTCACGGAGAACTTCCCCACACCTTTACTGATTATTATTATTCAAGTTGTGCTCCATTTCCAAAAACTAACATTCTCACAGCACTTGGTCTGTTTCAGACATGCTTTGCATTTGTGGTTGATTCAAGGCTTTATTTCTTTCCTAACTTGTTTGGTTTTCTGCTTAAATATGTATTTGTGCGATATCTGTGGATTCCTTATAATTGGCATACATATGTGTTATAAGAGTGTTTGGTCTTAGTTGTGTTATTGTTCACCTCCATGGGATTCATAATACCAGCAGCTTTTTGTCAGAGGACTTTACTCTGTAAGAATATGAGTGGGTGATTGTGACATTAAAGTCTTGCTAATGTCTATATGTTGGCTTGTATGCAGTGAGGCTGCTGCACAGAGAGGTACTGGAGGTGTCAGCAAGCCTCTTTAGTATTCACTTCAACACTCTTTGACTCACAGCCTGAGAGCAGGAGAATGAAGTGGGAGGGGAGAGATAAAACAGAAAAAACAGGGAACGAGAAAGCAGGACAAGGAAGGGCTCCATGAACATCAGGCAGCGGGTGCTGTAGCCCCAGGCTCACGTCCTTCTTTCTGTATGTTTGCAAGCTTGCCTGTCCAAGGGGGATTAATTTTTTGACAGTTTTGTTAAGCCCCCTCTGAAACGCTGAGCTTCTCAATAACACCGTGTGATTTTTAAAATGCTTCTCTCTGTGACGTCCCTTCATAAACTGGAAGCAGAGACATGACAGCAGACATTTCCAAGTGGCTTCTTGGTGTGGGGGAAGTGGACCAAACTGGCTGTGAAGCTCCTTTTCAATTAGTGACTGGTCCCCAGTTTAATTCCTTGAAGCCCGTCTCCTTTGTTAAACAACCTGTCGGTTTTTCTCTCAGTCTTCTGTCCTTCTGGTTGTCTCTTCTTGTCGCTCCACGTCTCTTCATCCCTCTGTCAGTTTTTATTTAGTTTAATCTCTTCCCCTCCTTCGTCTGTGTTCTCTGCGTTGTCGCTTTCCATTCTGTCTCCCTGTTCTGCCCTGCAGCCCCCTTTTTAACCACAGTCCTTTCCTGGTCTAAATTTCATCCTTTTGATGAAAACAGATCAAATTTGAGAGTTTGCTTGAGAGGGACGTGAGATGGAAAAAGAGAAGGGCAAAGCCACACCGATAAAAGGTTAATCCTCTAACAAGTCCACATATGTGCAAAGTCAAAGGACAGAGAGAGAGCAAGAAGGGGGAGGGTATAAACAACAAGTGCAATAGGCAGATGTGGCAATCAGGCTCTTGGTGAGGGGGAGAGAAATGTGAAAAACCAGAGGGAGAAACAGAGGTTGGGCAGACAGCATTTGCAGTTTAAGCTCTGTCTCTCCTACATGACTTCCACTCTGCATGATGACAAGTGTCTGCCGCTGCTCCCATTGGCCAAGTCTGCCACCAATCAGAGTGGAGGCATGTAAGGTGCCTTTAGGTTATACCCAACCCCAAAACCCAAGAAGCAAGGAGAGCGAGGAAGTCAGAGTGGGGAGAGGGAGTGCAGGAACCCAAAGCAGATGCTGACTTCACAGTGCTCTGAAGACCCTCCATAGGAAGCTCCCTGTGAAGTGATGCAGCTGGAAGAAAACTGCATGTTTGCTGTTTACTGGAGACCACTGCATTTCCTGGCTGCTGTGGGGTAGAAGATCTTGGCTCTGTAGCTTCCCCTCAGTGATTGGCTGTCACACTTTAGGCTCCCCCCTTCCCTCTTTTTTTGCTTCTGTTCTCCCTCTCTCTCTCCCCTGCTTCCAACCACCTGCATTCTGTCTTCAGGCTTACCTGAGCCACCACTGCAGAAACACTGGACCTCCCTCCTCCTCCACACAGACACACACACTATCTCTCTTTCACACACGCACACTCAGAGTTTTTCACCTGGAGAGGACAGGCGTAAAGGGACGACATGTGCAGCAGCAGCAGCAGCAGCAGCAGTCTCTCTTCACATCCAGCACTGCCTCTCTGATTTGCCTCTTTCTGGAGAGTGACGAGGAACTCTGAATTTCTGGAGCCATTGTATCTTGGCAGGAGAGACTGGGGGCCAGTGAGGGAACACTTGTCAACCCAGGGACACCAAAGGCGACACACAACATGATTTTGGGTGAGTTGTCACTTTTTGGTGCATGGGATTTTGGAGAGGTCAGCCGTGTCGCTGTCTCACTAATCCCTACTTGAACTTGGCAACCAGCAGCTCTTGATTAACTGTCTGATCTGGTCAATACCGAAAGCTCCGATGCACCTTGCAATCGGGTGTGCAAGAGTGTGCCACTGGAGTGGCAGGTGTGAGTGATGTCAGTGAAGGTCAAAGTGTTTGGTGTATCATTATGGTCTGTTTGGTCACATGACAAGACTCCACCATTCCTGTGTTCTGCCAGAGGAAATGGTTTTGTCTAACTTACTGATAAGTGGTGTCATGCAGATTTATACAAATGTTCAGCGTTGACTTCATCGTTAATGTTCACCCTTTAGTCATCAGAAACCCAGTTAAACAAATGACTTTTTGCAAAGGAAAAGATTCAGTCTTCAGCATGAGTGGTACAGTTTTTTGTTTCATACATTGTTGCTCTGGTCTGAGTCAGCTTGCTGGTAATTTCTCTTAGTATGCTGGTCGCATCGGGGCCATGCTTGAGAGATGGATTTCTGTGCGCGCTATGTAGTCAACTTCATACAGAGGATGAGTCCAGTGATGTGTGTGTGTTCAGTATGGAGCACAATGTGCAGTAAAAGAGTCTTCTGATTTGTGAATGGATGTTTTAAGGAGACAGTGTTTGGGTTGTGGTGAGTGTTTTTGTTCTAAACATGCGTGTGTCTCGGTGTGTGTGTGTGTGTGTCTGTGTGTTACTATGTGCTCTGAAGGAGAGGCCACTTTGTTTTAACGCATGCCTGGACTGATCCAGGCACAGCTCTGCTTCTCTGCCCACCCGGCAGGCATGTTTTTTAACCAGACATCTTTAATCATTACAGGGAGTTCTGCAGTCTTGGCTGTGAGAGTTGGAACTATGTACACAAAGTTAACAGCTCTGAGCATGAAGTTAGTATCTCTTTAAATGACTTTTAAACAAAGATCTCTGACGCTTGTTTCTAAAAACAATAAAAATGAGTTTTCTCTCTATTGGTTCTTGATTTTTGCTGCTGGTCAAAAGGGAACATTTTTCTGATGTAAGCGTTGCGTAGCAGTCAGACAAGTACTGTCATGATCAGGCTGCAGGTGGTAACAGCTGCCTTAAATGATACTTGGTCTGGATGTGTTAACAATCCCTACCACTTTAATGGTTTTAGCTTAGGGTACTCATTACACTGTCAAGTTTGACTGTTAAAAGTTGTGGCAGAATCAACAAAGCCAGAAATTTGTCTTCTAATTTATGTTTTTGTAGACAAACTGAATGCTGTCAGTCCTAATGCATTCACAGCAAAAATAATCAACAAAGTGCTATAACTATTCTTTTTGTGTTCAATGAGTTTTTCCACATCTACCCATTTTCATCTTCAAAAACAGCTGATCTTAACTTTTATCATTTAGTCACTCATGTATCTTCTACTATTTCTTTGCAAACACTGAGTTGATCTATCCACTAACTTACTGCTCATCTGGCTTGATGTTGCAGCTTCGGAGTGATTCAACATTTTCTTCTTTTCTCTTCTGAAAAGGGTAATGTCATTGCAATGACCTTCACAGTCTTGCCGCATGTTAATCTCAAGCTCCAATCAGCTAATTTCCCGATTGAGCCTGTTGATATCAATCGTTCTGCTTGCGATAACATATCTAAGGCAAATGGAGCACAAGCCGTTTAAAAATCCTGATATGAAATTCGTGTTCGGCATATTTATGGTATTAAGACGCCGATGTAAAGTGCATGCATCACCAACCCTGCCTGCATAGCTGTCAACCTTTATTCCATCCTTTGTTTCCCTGACCTTGAGAAAACAACCTTTAGCAAACCATTACCCTGTCCCCGTGTTACAATCACAAGTCAGTGGTGATAAAAACTCTGAGGCCCTGGCTCAGGTCCCAGGCTGCTGGGAGTCATGACAGTTCTGATACAGATCATGAGTATTTGGTTATACAGTGAGCTTCATTCAAACAACTGTCTTCTTGTCCATAAGTCCATTCATGGTCCTTCCACCATTGGTTATGCTGTTTGACTCTTAGCAGCAAGCTAATGTAGACAACATTTGTTGACATACAACCTTTCAGATGACTTCACAATGTGTTGGCAAGCGGTCTTAAATTCAGACCAGTTCAGACCTTTTTAAAAATGGTTCTGAGGGAAAATTATGAACAGTCAAGGCCTTACTTGTTTTAGTTAATAGTTTTAAATACCTCAGTTTAGAGAAGTTACTGACACATTTTGTATTCTTAGTTTTCTCAGAGTGTGATTAAGTGCAACCCAGGAAGACCCAAGAGACTGAAGGTAAGGAATAACAAGTTATTTACCATATTTACAATATTTACAGGAACTGGACTTGGGAGAAAATGGATAAGTATCTGTGGAAGCAGAATGAAGATGGTAAGTGTTTTCTTTAAGGCAAAGGATCTTCTGGGAGGTTTGCATATTAAACAGAGGAGGCTTATTCTGGTTGTATGTTTTCAGGCTTAGGGAGCATGGTAAGATTCCAGGTAGATAGGTGCGATTCACAGGTTGGTGTGTGAGAGTGGCAGATCGAACCAGGACGAAAAGGTAGGTGAGAGATCAAATAAATTGTTAAATAAATAGTAAACATAAATTATTGGATTGTATACCTGGATTATTGAGCATGGACATTTTTGGTTTTGAACCAGTTTGACATGACTGTCGATGAGGAAGAGGGCCGGCTTCAGAGGAGGGGGCGTGCCAAAGAGACCATCTTAGCACCAACATAACTGGTTTGTTCCACTTTGGAATAAGCTGTTGGGGAAGAATCAGTTTTGTGTTGTGGGTTTCCTTGACTGATGAAGCCTTCCGGATGGAAGGCGAAACGTTTCAGAAAAAAAAGAAACTGTCCAGATGACCTGACTGAAAAATATTGGGTGAGTGAGAGATCTTTACAGTTGTATGTCTGTATGAAGAGGATTAATTTTAGGGTGATGGTCGGTAAACTCAGATTGGAGGACGAAGGTATGTCTCAAACTTGAAGAACACGGATTCTCAATGAAAGGAGGAGCACAAGAAAAACAGGCAAAAATCATAATATCTTAAATTGTCCTAGGAACTCTGGCCACAAACTAAATCCCACAGAGTGGACAATGTCTCTGTGTCATCCTCTGGCAGCCTTGGACCTTAAATACAGCAATATGCCTCATAAGAGAAATGAGCCACAGCTGAGGAGAAGAGAACTTCTTCTTGCCACTCAGGTGCTGCAGACAGGTGATGCAGACATAAACAGTACTGGGATCTCTACAGTTACCACGTTGACATGCTAACAGTTAGTCTGAAAGGTGTAAACACCAGAGTGAATTGCTACCATCTTAAAACAACTCCACTCTCACAGATTTTATGACACTTCATTTGTATACTGTTTTATAAACCTTTACATTGTCATCAGTTTTGCATTACACTATTTACTTATAACTCTTTGGGTGCTTACAAGTGCAAATAGCATCAGCAAATTGCTGTAGCACATTTGGTGAGAATGTCAGGTTATTTCTGCAGGAAAGGTTAAGTAATGCAAAGCCAATGGCAGCGCAAACTTTTGTATAATCGTAGAGGATCAAAGAGCTTTTTACAATAGATAAGATATTATTTGTTCATAATTTTCCAGAAAACTCCATTTCAAAATGTTAAAACTATTTCTTTTTTTCTGTCAGATGCCTTCACAAAGTTCTTGGCTTGAAATTCTAATCTGGATGAATAAACCAAATCCTCTGAAGATCACTTTCCTGACACACAATGTGCCGGGTGATGACTGGCTACCTAGATTTTCTGCTGAAATATCTTTTTGTAAGCTTCGTCTCAAAGCGTTTTGGTGGCAACCCATCCATGTCAAGATTAGTTCCTGTTTGAATAACGTTCATGTCATATTTGTTCGGACTATTTGAATCTAAGCTGACCTCCTGAGTTCAGGGCTTTGCAGTCTATCTGTCTTCTTGCCTTTGTGTTTGTGCACCCATCCAGAACTCATCTGTCTTCATAAAGTCTGTCTTTCTCTGTTGACCTTCCTGCACAGCTACTGCTCATTCTGTTCACCTTTCCTCCAGCTCAGTGTCCTCCAACAGTCTGCACACACTCACCTGCATGCAGAGGTTAAATTAAAAACATGTATAAATGTTTTGGAAAGCCTATGTCTGAGCAAGTCAGCAGTTTGGGCTCCATTTTTCATTACCACTTGACTTGTAATCATAACTTTTAATGAACCAGATCTTTGGTTGTCATTGCACAATCCATTACATTAAATCAAATTGCTTGAGATAAATCTGTAAAGCTTTGATGCACTGTAGTGTAAGGTGGATATGAGACGTGAACTTAAAAACAGCAATACAAAACGAAACTCAAGGACTCAAGGAACGTGGCGCACAATCCCAACAAGTATGTCGGGATTCCTTTTAAATGCCTTATATTTTATTTTGTCTTGGTTGTTCTGTTGAAATTCTTGCTGTTGTGTTTTGTAACTTTATATTCTTGGTTGATATTGGTTTCTTTAACACAATGTTGTATGGTGAGCTGCTCCAACGGTTCAACCCAGATCACCTTTCATTAGCTCTATTGTGTAGCAAGACTTATTCCAATGATTGTCATAGAAATCACTCTCGTATTTTAGGTTAGGCCCTGGGATGGACTTGCAACCTGTCCAGGGTGTCCCCCGCCTCTCACACAGTGACTGCTGGATATGGGCACCAGTGACCCCTGTGACCTAAAAAAGGAAGAAGCAGGTAAAGATAGTGGATGGATGGATGGAGGTTTGACCTAAAGTGTGAGATTAATGTGAAAAACATCTGAATAGACTGTGCATGTGGAGCAGTGGTACCCTGAGAAGCAGAGCAAGTATCCGCTCTTATTTCTGGTTCGGTCCAGGTTTGTGGAGATCCTTCCTCAGTCAAAAAGCCATTATAACAGGTCTCTTTTCCTCCTCCTTTCCCACCCTTTGCTCCTCGCTATTGCTCCATTTGTTTATGCTGGAGTGACTATGTGTCAGCAGGCTGTCAATACTGTCTGTAAGAGACTCTAATGAATAGGCCTGTTATTGGACTGGTGGGAAGGCAACCTATTGTGTCCGTGAGAGCATCTGTGCGTGTGTGTGGCCTGTCGCTGTGTGCAGCACTGCAGAGCAGAGGGAGGTGGAGGTATCTGCTCCCGTGACTTCCAACAGCTCCATCACCCCCTCTGCAGTGTCCTCTGTCAAAGACCATTGACTAAAAGAAGGTGACGCAGAGAGTTTAGACACCTCCCGTAATTAAATTAATGGGACGGGGTCCATTTTTTGAATAAAAACACTGGATTTAAATGTGGCAGGGCTTTGGGCACTGTAAATAAACACGGTGTTTACTCAGAGCAGAGCAGGAACCTGCTATAGCACCAGAAGCCATCGCTGCTGCTGCTCGCTGAATCACAATGATGCTCCTGATGTGATTATTGTCACTTTAGTGCATTCACAACTTACTTACTGTGAGTCCAGGGGCCACACGACAACAAGGAGTTCATGCCTGGAGAATGTGCAGCACGCTCAGCGAGTCTGATCACAAAGTGGAAAAGAGAAGCAGAATATTTTTGATGCTGCAGCTCCCTACTGCTTTTAAAGCAGCACTGTCTCAATCATGCTATAATGTATTTTTACTGAGACAATCCCTGGGACAAACATGGAACCACCTTTCCTAAAGAATGCACATTTAAATGTGTTTTAAATAATATTATTCTAGAAAAAGAAGACCTGATCATTATAGTTTTTAAAACAAAAAAATCTTCAAAAAGTCGCAAAAATACTTGGTTGTTTTGAATCATTTCCCCCTAAAATGTAGAGTTTGAACCAAAAAAAATAAAAAATAAACAGATACTTGTAAAGGAAAATATAGAGTAAAAAGACATCAACACAGAAGAATAAATAGCTTGTAGCCAATTCAGAAAAAAATTAAGAACATTAAATTAGAAGAAATGGACAGAAACAAAAGTCATTGTTTATGACTGAACTGTTTGAAATGCAAGAATTGAGCTTAATTTAAAAAAAGTTCATACATACCATAAATCTAGAACAATACCAGAAGAAAACAAGTTTTCTGTGGCCTAAAGAGAAGCAGTCACAGACTGTGGGGAATAAATCAGATGTGAGCAAAGAGATGTTGCTGAATATTTGTTTTCACTTGCAGCTCATTAAAACAAAGATGACTGACCGAAGAACATTTTTTATTTTATTTCATGTCGCTTAGAGCCAATTGATAAAACAAAATACTAAATGTAAAGTATTACAAATCAGCTGTTCAATGCCATTTCATTGCTTTATGACATCTTTTAAACAAAATTGCAGATTAAATAGCAATGATTCCATATTTTTTCCAGCGTTTGCACTTATTTTCATTATATTCCACCTGTTTTTTGATTGCCAATTGTTTTAAGCAACTCGATTTTTAGATATGTTTGTTGCTGCAAAGATTTTGTTTTCACATTTTCTCATATCAGTTTTGCAAAATGAATTAAATGCACACTGACATAATTAAACTGTCATAACAAAAAAAATCTACAAACTTTTTGTTAGAATCACATTTTACCTGTGAAATAATTATGACTGATGCATTACTTAATTATATCATTCAGTCAGAATCACCGTGGGGTTTCAGATCTTTTAGTGCTAAGAGTTTGTTCAGTAACAGAATGAAAATGTAAATTCTAGTCAAGTGCAGGAAATGTTAAGCAAAGCTAACGCTAAGCGGCGATAGATGTTGCATTAATCATCCCGACTTTATTTAAGGTAGTTCAGAAGAGATGCAGGGGGAGAGAAAAAAGACAGACAGATAAAACAGAATGAACAGTGTCCTCATGAAAGAGAACCAGCTCCCTCCTGCTCTGGGGACTGAAGGAGGAAATTCGTCTGACTGCATCTGAGATAGTGTTTCACACAAAGCCTGAAAGAGAAATCAATTCTCCTTGAATTGCGCCAAGGTCAATTCATGGGGACACAGCTAGCCAAGAAGAAGCTAGATGAGATGAAGTCTTAGAGACCTGAGGGGGAAATATATTTATGTAAAAAAACAATAGAGTAAGATGAGAAAGACTGGCTATGAGGTTGGTTGGGGATATTTTGGTGACAGTGAGGCTTCAGGGATTAACTGATGCTTTTGTTTGACAGCTTGCCTTCAGCTGCATTCTTTGTATTTTGTTTTACTCATGCAAAGATGATATGTGAGCTGCATATCTGACACATATGTCATCTCATCGCTCAGTCTTAGCTCGGCTTGTAGACGCACAACATGACCTCATCTATTCAAGCAATGCTCGTTTAACTTCACTGCACAAAAACTGACAACATTCTGTTTTCATAAAATCTCAAGCCTTTGCTTTTAACTCCTAATGTTACATGAACAGTTCGAGACTGATTAAGTCTCCACATTTATAACAGCCTTGCTTCTCCAGCTCATTCTCTCAGTCAATTTTAATAGTTTGTACAACAGCTGATGGGATGGAGATGAAAAGGTGAGCAGCCCTTCGAGGTGACTTGCTTGCCCACTGATAGCGGCTGCAGCTGGGATCTGAGCAGGACCTCAGCCTTGGGTGAGAGACGGGGAAGCCTCGTTTGTTGGTAGTTATTGGATCCGTGTGGCAAAGGGCTTAACACAGGCGTCTGGTATGCACACCTGTCTCTGGAACACGTACTCTGCTGAATAGGTGGCCCTACTCCTGAGTTAGTGAGAGGGAGGGGGCAGAAGGAGCTCTGCCAGGACTTGTATCACAGCTCCCTGCCACTGCCTGGAGGGAGCAAGAGGAGGAGGAGGAGGAGGAAGGGAGGACTGGGAGGGCAAGGTGCCATAGGTGTGGATTAGAAGGCTGTCAAGGACACAAGGGTAATGAGGTGTCTGAGGTCATTCATTTGTTTTTACATTTATTGTTATTGTGTCTGACACGTGGTGGTCTAATACAAATGAGGGGTGATAAATTAAAGCAGTAGTTCATCTCTTTTTCATTGTCTTCAGTTTTACATTACCTGGTTATGCACATTGAATTTTATGATTATTCACGAGCACGTGCATCCTTGTGCACCTCTGGCTGTAATATCATAACATTTCTGCTAGAATAACTGCACTTTGAGAAACTGATGGCAAAATAGAGGTTCATATATTAATATCTGAATATAAGCTATTTTATATATATTTGAATATAAACACACACACACACAAAAGTGCAATTAATATGAAAGAAATGTTATGATATTA
>NC_056508.1:31227881-31254621 GCF_014905685.2 Nematolebias whitei | reverse complement strand
TATATGTGTGTGTGTGTGTGTGTGTTTGTGTGTGTGTGTTACAAATACATACTTTTGCTTTGGCCTCACTCAAACAAGCCATCAGCTCATCAGTCAGAAATAAACTTTATTTTTCTAAACTGAGATGTTCTAAGAGCCATCTACAACAGGTAAGATATTAAATTTTCATAACATTTTTTCCCAGAATCCCAACATTACATTTTTTTAACCACCTCTTTTTGAGGCCCTGTGCACGTTCACTTGACTTTCTGTTGCATTTGCACCACTTGTCTACATGAAAACAGCAATTTTAGGCAAAATATTGACCATTTAAACAGATGCTTTTTAAAGTGGCGTGATTATTTTATTTATTTATTTTCAGTGTGAACATTGAAAACAGAAAAATTGGCAAATAACAGCAAATAACAACAGCAAAAGAGTTGTTTTTACGATTGTCCTCATGTCTGGTTGAAAAGTACCGATACAATGATTGATTGAAAAAAATCATCAGTGTCATTACAATTAGCATTGATGCCACCTGACATGGGTATTTCAATGTTTTGTCATTTCAGCTTCTCATCCATTAGATACAATTTTTCCATTGGATATAAAATAAAACATAGAGTTGCATATTGGTTAATAAGAAATGGCTTCTTTTTTTTTTAAATGTAAAAAAAAAAAATGTAAATAAAAAAATTCTGTGAATAAATAAGTTAAAGGGTGGCGCAGTAGCACAGTTGGTAAAGCTTCTGCCTTTCAGCAAGAAGGCCGCCGGATCCAATCCTGGTGGGGGCCTCTCTGGGTGGAGTTTGCATGTTCTCTCTGAGCATGCGTTGGTTTTCTCTGGTCAGTCCAGTTTCCTCCCACAGACCAAAAACATGCATGTTAGGCTGACTGGTAACTCTAAATTGTCTCTATAGGTGTGAGTGAGAGAGTGAATGATTGTTTGTCTCGTTTGCCTCTATGTGTCCCTGTGATGGACTGGAGACATGTCCAGGGTGTCCCCACCTCTCAGCAGTGATGGCTGGACATGGGCACCAGCGACCCCCGTGACCTGAAAAGGAAGAAGTAGGAAAAAATAATGGATGGTTTAAATAATATTCCAATTTTAATTTTCTTTTAGTGGAAAGTATTGTTATGAGCTCTTTTTAAGAGATTTTTCACAAGATATTTATCATTTGTTAACCCATAACAGAAACTGTGTCCCAATCTTTAGACTAAAATTTCTTCCACTGTCATAACCTCAACCCAGCCTCGTGTGTATAGGCTGTATGATAGATGGATGCCTCCATACATTTTCAGCACAGCCACTCTTAAACTGAGACATCATCTGATAATGTGGTTCAAAAGAGCACAGATGAAATGTTACAAACAAGAGACAGAGGAAAAGCTTGAAACCATTTCCATAAAATTAGCATAGCACAGAGTGGTTGGCCCACTGAGACAGGGGTAGCTGCACAGACATAAAAGATTTCACGTTGAATTGCTCAAATTTGAATGATGTTGGCTAATGTTTATCTTGTTTTGCGTGCTTTTTTTATTCATAGAACCATGAGTTTCACAAGATGTCAGAGAAAATCATTTGCCAGCCCTTACTGTGCTTCCATCCTAAATTTCTCATTTTGCCTGTGATGGCTTGTGTACATGTGGGAGATTGTATTTACTGTTGCACTGAAGATGGTTTTTGTGCCTGTGCTGGGCCAATAATCACCAGCCAGCCACCGTCACAAATCTTCATTAGAGGATTAGCCTGCTGGGAGACAGCTTGTGTTCTTTTGCTTTTATTGGTGTCCCTGCGTCCGCTGCTCTCAGCCTCAGGTCCTCACCACTTTTTCTCTCCTCTGCTTTAACGTGGAACCACGACCGCAGCTCACCTGAGATTCACAAGCACACAAACACACCTGCGTACAGAGACAGGTTTGATTCACCCTGAATCACACAACTATTTCTGGTCTTCAAAAGACAGAGTTAGAAATTGCTTTTTTCTCTATATTTATATTTAAAAATGGTGCCAACAAAACATAAGAAATCAAAAAACAAGCAAAGTGAAAAGTAGCTGTTTCCTCAATTTGTCATCAAATTAAGAAATACCATCTATGTTTACCCGCTTGGTTCTGTTTTTTAACATGCCTGATGTTTGACAATGTGGATTATTTTTTTTTTCCTATCAAGCATTGCTGCTTTTCTCACTTTTACAATGCACTGTAGTTGTATACTGCTTAATCACCACTCAAATGATTTATTGCTTAATCCTAACCAAACACTTTTTAATGTTATAGCAAGAGAAAGAAATTATGACAGCAAGAGCAACAAAACAGACAATTTTTTTTTTATCAAACTGACGTTTAAGTGTTGATGTGTTGAGAAAACATTTATGTGTTCACCTCCAAACACTTCATTCTTTTTCTAAATTGATTTCTGAATCTAATAAAAAAGCTGTATTAGTATTCTTTTTTATTTTATGGTCAGTCAACCTGAAAGGTCACAATTTATCTCCCATAGGCTCAACTCAATAGATTTAGATGTTTTATGTTTCCACCTCTCGCACAGTGATAGCTGGACATGGGCACCAGTGACCCCCATCATATTTAGCTGCCAATCTTAAAAGTGTATTTAAGATGTGTACATACAATACCTAGAAAAACTAATTAACCACTCCATGTTTTTTTTTTCGGCTGTTCCCTCTTCAGGGGTCGCCACAGCGAGTCATCTTCCTCCTTCTCACTCTGTCCTCTTCATCCTCTGTCCTCACTCCAACTACCCCCATGTTCTCTCTAACAGCATCCATATATCTCCTCTTTATCTTTTTCCTGGCAGCTGCATTTCTAACATCCTTCTACCAATATACCCACTGTCCCTCCTCTGGACATGTCCAAACCATCTCAGTCTGGCCTCTAACTTTATCTCCCAGTTGTTCAACCTGTGCTCTACCTCTGATTTTCTCATGAACCACTGGGCGAATGTGAGTAAAATTCTCAGCATGTAATCATTGGATGCTACAAGTCAGTAAAGTTTCGAATCAGTCAAATTTATGAAGGCTGCTACATCTAATAAACCTTAGCCTACACAAAAAGTCTGGGATTTTGTCAGTTTTACAGTTGCTGGGCTAAATTTGATGTGGTAGTTGCTGAGACTTTAAAGGTATAACACATCTCAGGAGATATCAAGCTTGTTCTTTGGAGGTGCGGCAGTTGTCCAGTGGAAACTTGCATTCAAGACAGAACAGACCAAGGTCAAAGCAGTGACAGCCAAAGGACAACAAAGTCCTGCCAAATGGGTGTACGCATACTGTTTGCCTTCTCTGACCTCTAAACAACGGCACCACTCCAAACAACCCATTTCTAAAAGCACTCAGAAAAGCCACTGACCTTAAATGCACCATTTTAGATGATTAGAGATTTTGATCAGCGTTGACTTTAGATAAGAAAATGGCTAAATGAGTTTTGTTTGTGAAGACCTTTTTGATATCATTTCATACAGAGACCCTCTTGTGCCTTGGACTGTTTTACATTTAGTCTGTTAGCTGTTTTAAGTTTGGCTGTGATGTTGGGCCGTGAACCTCCGGAGGAACCTTTCCTCACTGTCAATCCTAGTCTCAGACCTCCCCTCAAATGCTGTATCATATTCTGCCTTACTCTGCACGTCTGTGTAATCCATAGCTGCAGGGAGGGTGACCTTCACAGCAGGCAGCCTCCCAGCAGGCTGTGATGCAGCATGAACTCAGGGAAGAGGACAGGTTGGAAATAAAGGATGCTGGGAGGAGCACATCGCAGTCTTTTGATTTTTTCCACTTAAGCAGATATAGTGGATGTGAAAGTGTAGTACTCTTTTAATATTTGAGAAAGATAGTGTCTTTTGATAATTGTGCTTTGTATATTTATTTTCAATTACACTTTTCTCCTGCACCAAAGTTTTTTTGTGTATCCTGTTTCTCTGGAAGGTTTGTCGCCGACCTCTCATCAGTGTCAGTGTTTCTCTGCAGTTTGCTGCCTCTGCAAAAAAATAATAAAATAAAATGGCGATATGCATTCAGCTGCTGTCACAGTGACAACAAACACAGATTCAGAAAAAAAAAGTTATTGGCAGTTATGTGAGCAGATGACACAGGCAAATAGGTAAAGTCTCTGCTCATGAATGATGCATGATCGCAGCGGCGCTGATGGAGAAAGACGGAGCGGCTGCGTGACAGCTGGGTGCTGCTGTGTGTGCATGGTGCAGAACAAGGTGAGTCTTTTTACGGTACAACCAAGCATTTAGTTTTTCCTCCTTCAGTTCTGCACTTTCTCTCACAGATCTGCACTCATCAGGAGCTCTCTGTGGGATTGTTACACTCTTTAACCTTCCCTTGTGTCTGCATAGCCACAGTTTGACCTTGTTTTTTTCCTACACTTTTTTCTCTGCTTGCTCTGTCATCTTCAGAGTCCCCTCCTCCCCCCTCTTTTTCCTCCTATATTGGAGGAGCTTGCCTTTTCTATTTTCATCAGAAACAAATTCTGTATTTTCCATCTCACTGCCTCGCGCTGCCGCAGTCTAAGACTGTGATAGCAGTATGGAGGAGAATAAGACTAAAGAGGGGGTTGGATATGGGAGCTGTGCAGCACAAACAGGAAAGGCTGCATCATTGTTTGGAGTTGTCGTCACTGTAGCGTCACATCTGTCTGTACACCGATGGAGTTGTGCAAGCTGCGTACATAGTGTGGATCATTGCAACAAAGTTTCTGTAATGCTTCCATGTGGTCATGTTTTAAACAGATGTAGAAGGCAAAATTCAACATATGGTGCAAAAACTGCATAAAGCAGTAGCTAAACCTAAAACTTTTGTAAGTTTGTGGTAATAAATGGGAGTACAGTAGTCTGTTTTTAAAAACTGCTGCAGTGAATCAGTCACATTCACAGTGCACAGGTGGTGGTGAGAAAGAAAACTAATTAATAACTGATCAAACATACAGTATCAGTGGCAGCTGATTGGGTTATGGCTATGAGGATGGAAGAGGTTCATCAGGATAGAAAGAAAAGTATATTGTTGTGTACAGTGACCATAGGATAACAAATGGACCACGCCCCATAAAAGCATAGCATGGTGCAGCAAGGATAGCCTTCAACTGGCACAAAATAAAAAAACGTTTATCCAGTTAGAAAATTTGAAAAACTTGAAAACCAAATCAGGAATAAAGGATTTCATGAAAATCAGTTTTTATTTGTGTAATCTTTTTAGATTATCACCTCCAAGGTTGGGAGGGGGGCCTGTGGATCAAGCCATTGTCCGTAGTAATGGTTGTTGCTCCAGTATGTTGTGATGAAGAAGGAGCTTAACCTACAGGTGATTTATGGGTTTGTCTGCATTCCCACCCTCACCTATGACCATGATGTGTGGATCACAAATAAAAGGACTAGATCCTGGAAATGAGCATCCTCTGTAGGGTGGCCAGGTCTTAGAGATAAGGACAACATCCGGGAAGTGCATGGAAATGAGCCACTGCTCCTCTGTATTAAAAGGAGTCTGCTACTGAGGTTCAGACATCTGATCAGGATGTTTCCTGGGTTCATTCCTTTGCAGGTTTTTCATGCAAGTCCCACTGGAAGGGGATACTGGAACTGGCTTGAGGGATTATTTACCCTCTGGGACCCGGGGACACCTTGAGATCCTCAGGAGGAGCTGGAGATGGTGGCTAGGGAGTGAGATGTCTGGGTCAACAGAAGACGGAGGGATGGATGGACAATACACTTTACCTTTCCTTGTTTTAACAGGTCATTTGTCATTTTTAGCTTTTCTAAGCAGCTATGAATTTGTTCAAATAGGATCAGGATTGGATTCATTATGCCACCAAAATTATGATAATAATAAAAAATGTATCCAGTAGCAGTAGTTTAAAAAATACATATTTTGATAAATTGCCATACAGAGCTGCCTCTGGCTGTATGTATCAAACTTGCTCTCCCTTACTTCCTTATAACAGTAAAAGGTGATTCATTGGGAGACATGGTTTTAGTTTTGTTGACACTTTGTTGTACATTTGTACATTTTGGAGATCAATTCTTTGTGGCAACATGGTCACACCTGCACTAATACTCAGCTGAGAATGCCTTTCTTGTCTGTATGTTCTTAGAAAAATAATTACTGCACAACTGTTGTAGTCATCAAATGTGAAATAATGATCACAGTTTCCGATCCTGTCACTGATTTCTTTTTCACAGATATAACTGCAGACACTGACCATCATCCCTATAGGCAGACTCTGTCAACAGGCTCTGAACACAATTTTTAATACATGCCACAAAACAAAATTGAATGTGAACATAAACTTGTGAGAAAACATTGGCATTCATTTATTTTCCTTCAATTTCTCACATCCAGTATGCAAGCATTGGCCTTTTGGTTGCATAAATATTCATTGACTCTGACTCGTTGTATTTGCTTGGTTCAAAACAGTCAAGGGAAAGTGTAGTACTTGGAGGGTAATTGGTGGTGATAAACTACCTGACTACATTGATTTGAATAGTTGGGGTAAAGGAAAGTAACAGTGAAAAATCTGAACACTTGTGATTGTACCCTGCAAGCACTTGAATAAAACATTCTGCATTGAAACAACATCATCAGGGAAAAGCCATTAACTCTCAGATTAGTAACAAGTCATCAATGTGGTCGGCCGCTTTATGAAGTCGTGTAGCCGTTGAAGCAAACTCATCAGTCTGACTAGCAGTGCATCAACATGCTTCATGATGCTAATCCCACAGCACACAGGAGACCCAAGGAAATCATTACAATCTGACAACTCACAGTTTATTTGTACATGCAGATGAATAGACTTTATTTTACACAATGCTGTTTGTGACAATCAGCCCATCACAAACTAGAACCTCTGTTTCAACTTCACACATGATTGGAAACAAATACTGTGCCCCAGCATATTTTTTATCAGGCCCCAGTTTTATAGCACATCAGTAGTAATATCATGTAAATGCACTGTAACTGGAAATAACACATTTCATGGTATGTTAGTAAAACTGCTTGTAGAGGATGATTCTGTGAGCTGCACAGTGGTGTGGTTGGTTCCCACTGTTGCCTTGCAGCAAGAAAATCATAAGTTTGAATTGTAGATTTATTTTTTTCTGTGAAGTTTGCATGTTCTGCCATTTTATTGCCCATAATAAATTATGCCTAAGAGTCAGTGCATGTTTACATGTCCCTGTGGTGGATGGGAGACCTGCCTATTTGGTCTTTCAGCCATTGAGGAGATCCAACTTATCCTGATCCTGCACAAGATCAAGCAGCTATAGAACATGGATGAAAATAATATTTTGTGTACATTTGTGTATGTTTGCATGCATGCAACATGCATCATATTCAGGTGTTATGCACTTTTAGCACTTTTTTTGTCACTGCATTGTGAAACGTTGACAATAACAAAAGAACTAGATTAGCAATCTGACAAAGTCCATGCTCAATAATCCAGGTATACAATCCATCAATTTTCAGTCAGGTCATCTGGACAGTTTCTTTCTTTTGTGCTGAAACGTTTCACCAGAAGGCTTCATCAGTCAAGGAAACATACAACACAAAACTGATTTTTTCCCCCAACAGCTTATTCCAAAAAGGAACAAACCAGTTACGTTGGTGCTAAGATGGTCTCTTTGGCACGCCCCCTCCTCCGGTGCCAGCCTTCTCCCTCGTCGACAGTCATGTCAAACTGCTTCAAAACCAAAAAAGTCCATGCTCAATAATCCAGGTATACAATCCAACAATTTTCAGTCAGGTCTTCTGGATGGAAGGTGAAACGTTTCAGCACAAAAAAAGAAACTGTCCAGATGACCTGACTGAAAATTGTTGGATTAACAATCTAACTTTCACACTGAGACACAGCCGGTGGATAAACCTTAATTTCATCCTTTGCTCCCTTTTCAGAGATACAGTATTGTCCAGTTTTGATATAAGCTAATGCTCCAGCAGACACAGCTATCTAAAAGACAGTCAAACCCACACTTACCTGCCAGAATTGGATGTGACTTGGTTTCATAGTCTTCTTACATTTTTGAGTGTTTGATTAGTTTTTTTTTCTATTGTTGGGAATTATGATATGGTTATGTAGTTGTTTTTGTACCTTCAGTGCCATTAAATGTCATCTATAGTCCAGCTTCTCTGACTCCACCTGTACTCTATTAGTAATCAGCCTCATCTGCTGTTGCTTGGTGGTCACCTATTTCAGGACATACAGTATGACCATACTTTTCCTTTGGTAGATTTATCTTTTAATATTATCCTAGAAAATGTTTTAATCTGTCTGTGGGTGTTATCATCGTAACATCCTTTAAATGCAGGTTGAGAATGTTGAGTTTCCAGACTGTCCTTCTTCTTCTTACTATGAACAAATTGTGACACTCAATCAAACTCTGCCTGGATTTTTCTCACTACTGCTCAAAATTGTATCATCCTGATGAATCTTGCAAACATTCAGCTGCCTCCCAAAATAAGGCTTTAATGACAGTCATGCATGTTTAAGCACATATAAGTACAAAGTAGAATATCCTTCCTTCCATCCTTCCATCCATTCATCCATCCATCCATTCATCCATCCACCCATTTTCTTTACTCGCTTTTCTGTGAAGGGTCACAGGGAGCTGCTGGTCTCCATTGGTTATTGTGTAAGGGTTAGGGTACACTCTGGACAGCATCAAGTCCATCACAGGGCCCCACAGAGACAACCATCCATACTCTCTTTCACACCTAGGGACATTTTGAAGTTAATAATTAACCTAACATACATGTTTCTGGGTTGTGGGAAAGCATTGAGTACTCCCCCCCTCAAAAAAAATAAAAAAAATAAAAATCTCTTTTACGAGAACATGCAGCTTCCACTCAGAAAGGCCCCCAGCTGAGTCCTGAACATGCAAGCTTCTTGCTGTGAGGTGATAGCTCTAACCACTGCACAACCAAGGAACAGATGAATGAATGAATGATGTCAGTTTAAATTATTGTTGCTTTGGAGAGTACTTAAAAATATCTACAAGCAAGAAAATACCAGGGAAGAATAAATGTGTAAAATAACAATTTCTTGATCAAGCACAAATGCTTTTATTCAACCCCAAAAGAGGAAGAGAAAAATAACTGGTAGCTTGTCAGTGCTCTACGTTAGAAAAAAACAACAAAAACATATTATTTGAATTTTTTTTTTACATATATAAAAAACACCTGGTAAGATGAAAACGTTCTTCCTCTGTTTTCTTGCTCAGAGTACAAACACTAACCGTGGTTTAATCTAACAAGGTTGAGTCAGGTCCTCTGGATGGGTTCTTCTTGAAATGTTTCTTCTTTTATTCAAAGTCTTCTTCAGTCTGTCTTCAAACTGAAGAAGTATTTTGCATAAAAGACTAAATGTTTCAACAAAGAAGAATCTACAGAGGATCCGATTCAACCTTGTTCGATTTATTCATCCATACATCCATCCATACATACATACATCATCCATCCAGACAGCCAGTCAGTCAGTCAGCCATCCATTATCTTTACCTGCTTCTTCCTTTTTGGGTCACGGGGGGTCACTGGTGCCCATGTCCAGCAGTCACTGTGGGAGAGGTGAGGTACACCCTGGACATGTCTCCAGTCCATCACTGGGACATTAGACAAACTCTCTCACTCGCACCTAGCGACAATTCGGAGTTACCAATCAGCCTTACATGCATGTTTTTGGCTTGTGGGAGGAAACCAGAGTACCTGGAGAAAACCCATGCAAGCACGGAGAGAACATGCAAACTCCACCTAGAATGACTCTCCAGCTGATTTTATCTGGTGATCTTCTTGCTGAGACGTGGCAGCTCCACCATGGTAGATTTATCTACCTGGATTTTTGAGCAGGACATTAGTGGAATACATTTTCTTTGACAGTAAAAATTTAAAACATTAATCTGCCTCATCAACCATGTATCTAGTAAATCTAAACATCCTATTTAAAACACTATAACACTAAGATTCATAACTGGCTGTGATTATCGTACCCACCACTGCACTCTGTATTCATTGGTTAACTGGACATCATTAACTTCACGCAGACTCTCTCACTGGTACATTTTCATCTTTAAATCACTTCTTGGTCTGCTGCCTTCATACATCTCCTCCTACATGTCTCTGCGTGAGTGCAGCTACGGAGTGCGCTCTCAGGACATTATTACATGCAGTGTTCCCTCAATGAGGACTGAACTAGGCAAAAGGGCCTTCTCCTACTCCGCTCCTGTTTCCTGGAATATCTTACAAAAAGATTTGAAGCTCTCGACCTTGACCTCTCTAAGTGTCTTTAAGAATCTGTTGGACTCCTGGCAGGGTCCAATGCAGACATGTTCCTGTTTTTAGTTTTCTACATTTGTCTTGGAATCTAGCTGTTTTTTGTTTTGTTACCTTTTTCCTTTTAGCCATCCTATTTGTAAAAACAAACAAAAAAAAAACAAACTGTAGTATGAGTTTTTATAACTGCTTATTGTTGTTGCTGGTGTCCATTGTTGTCATCTTTCTTTGTTGAAGTCAGGTCTCTCTTGTAAATGAGTCCTCGAGGCTCAATGGGATTTACCTGTATAAATAAAGGTTGATTGATATAATGTGCTTTGTGCTTTGAAATTGCACATGAAGACTGTATGATGATGTAGAAAGCCCATACTCACATGCTTTGTCCTGCTGTCTTGTGTTAAAACTAAATTTAAATTAAATATATTACAAAAGTGTTAATGAAGGTAGATGTCAATGTAGATGTAGATCGTCATATTGCCTAAATCTAAAAAAAAATGTTTTATGAGAGTTAAATTTGTGCAGACATTTGGCACCTGGGTTCCTGCAGGACAAAGAAATGTGCTATCACTGCACATGCTTGTGTCACACACATGATAGTGTGTGACACAAGCATGTGCACCACTGTGCCATCTTCTAACATCAACACACAGCACTGCTGATGGGTTTGGACTGCATGTATGTCATTCTGTCAGAGCAAAGCAAAGAAGAGCTCAGAACAAGAGAAAAGGAGGGGTGGAAGTTAATTTCGGCTGCATGACATGTGGAGTTAGCATAACCATATTTTCTGCTGTCCTCCAATACGTCGTTTGTTCAATTAGCATTTACTGCAGAGAAAGAGAGGGACGCAGAGAAAGCGGGGAGGCTGGGGCCTGACTGTGTGAGGAGGGGAGGTGCTCTATGATGCACGAAATGAGGACGTTAACGTGAAAGTCAACTGTGGGGTGAGGAAAGTGGATTGAGTGAGAACACAAACAGCAAAGGACGCACACAGGGTGAGACGTGAGTTACTGTCAGAAAAATACATCAGGTGTACTGTCATGTTTTTACAGCATACGACACAGCAACTCCTGATGCCACGTGTTGCCTCTTAACCGTTAAAAGAAACATCAACTATGTGCAAAATAATTTGCTTGTGAAACACTTTCAAATGTGCAGAGACTTTTGTTATGAAACACTGCTGCTGTTTCTAGTGCACGCTTGGAAGGAAGATTATTCTAAAAGAATATATTGCCAACTCTCTGCATGGGGTCCTGGCCACTTTAAAGTAAAATTGACAGAGATGTAGCTCAATGCACGCCCCTCTCTCCTGTGTATTTCTTGCAGGCTGAAGGTCCAGTATATGGAGCAATTAGAGAGATGATATCCACTGTCAGTCAGCGGCTCACAGATGAAGTCGGGCCTCTTTAACATGCTAATGGAACGCCAGATTCAATCAGGGCTTTGTTTGGCAGAGGGGAGGGCAGTGCTGTTCATTACAAAATAAATCATAATATCAATCAAGCTCAAGGTGCAGCGGGCAAACAGCACCGAATCCACTGCATTGAACTCTCGTTTCCTCGCTGCTTTCTCAAAAAACTCTTCCATCCCCTTCTATCTACAGACTCATTAAGTCTCAGAGTATCTGCTGTTTGTAGGAGTGGATGTGAGGGAGGAGGCGTGGAGGGAAAACACAATGCGTGAGGGTGCAGAACCCCTGAATCATCCAACAAACAGACAGAGATTGTGTAAAGACGCCACTGTGTGCTTCCAAGCCTTCTCTTCACAACTGGATTCATGCACAGTCACAATCCTTAAAGGTTGTTGTGTTCTCACGATCCAAATAACGCTCACTGAGAACGGATATCAATTTTTGAATTACCAGAAAAAAAAAAAAAAACTAATGAACTTTTTAATTGAGAACACAAATAATAAGAACATATGCACTTTACATTTTATTGTTTAGTTTTGCTGAAAAGGTAATAAACAACAGAGAACTGCATGCAGATAACGGTGCAGCTGACATTTAACTAATAGACTCATTATGAAGTAATGATCCAGTGCAGAAAACAATTCATCTTTAAATTTATTTTTCTTGGCAGTTGCCATCTGTTGGGCTTAGCTATGCTGTTTTTATTTCTGTTTGTCTTTTTGTCAAATGGAAACAAAAAACTGGATTTATTAAAAAAAAAAAAATAAAAATAATAAAAATATATATATATATATATATATAAATATATATATATATATATATATAAATGTATTATTCTTGTATACTTTTATTTTATAATGGCGATTGTAAAACTCAGTTTGTGTTCTCTTCAACATTTCATAAAAGTTGTATTTGTTTGTTTGTTAGACTGAATTATGTCCTTGTGTAAAATGAGCAAGGTGTTCTAACATTCAGTGCAGCCACTGACAGACAAGATTTTACTTCATGTTAAGAAGTGCTACTCATTTTCATGAGATCAACTTAAAAATACTAAATACTGTTCTTTTATGCACTTCACACTTACGTTTATTTTATGTCTAAAGTTAGAAGAGCGTTACAATAATCCTACATTTTACATTTCAGCTCTAGTTTCTGTTTTATAATAATTTTATATGTCAGTATATATGCAACAGAGAAGACAAATGAAAAGGTTAAAACTAGCTATCTGCTTTTAAATGAGTTTGTGATAATTTAATTCGCAAAATATAATTTTTACTAGTTAGCTTCATGTGAATTGTTCGATCCATTTTGTTTAAGCCACATCATCTGTTCTACTTCGAAGATCAGCATTGCATTAAAAAGTGCAAACAGACCATCAGAGGTATTGACTTTTTGCTTAATTCTGCCAAAGAAAAAAAATTAAACATTTAAAATATTTTTTTTATTGCGGTTAAATATGTTGCTGGTCTTCCATTGAATTTTGTTTGAACTTCAAGTAGAGTTAATCTGCACTGATGTTCAAGATAAATAATTGCGTTTTTGTTCTTAAATTCCACCCAAAACGTAATTTACACATAAACTATGATATTAATCTCACTTCATGGATTTAATCCCATATCTATAAAATTCTAATATTTTGTAAAGTTTTATTTAAAATCTGTTTTCTAGCTGTTTAGCTTCCCTTCAAAGTTATAGATAACGCCTAACAGTTTTTACAAGGGAACCATCTTTAACTGATTACGCTGCAACGTCTGAAACTGTCTTTTTCATTCAAACTATCACCTGCTGCACCTGCCAGTTATTGATTGTGTCAAAGGTGAACACACCGTCACTAAAGTGTCCTTCAGATTATTTGCCTCAGAGGTGTTTGGCTTCACATGGAGACTCTGATGTAATTCACCTGTCACATTAAACAAGCATACCGCGGCATGTTCTGCGTTTGATATCTTTGTTACTCACGTTCCCGTGCTACTTTTGGGAAGCTTTTCAAAAAGCCACGAGCCCCTTTCATCCGTCCTGGCCTTGTTGCAGATCTCTCCATGGAGGTGTGATTCATGGATGCTCCGTTTCTCTTTATTCATCCTGAATCAATACTGCAGAAGACAGGATAGTGTGTGAGGGTGAGAGTGTATTGTGTTTCATGTTTATATGAGAGCAGAGGCTCATTTAAGCCCAGATCAACCAGAGATCCTTGAATAATGCATCTGTATCACTGAAATGTATGCTGAATATGCCTCGGCTGGGATTAAAGGTGTAGGGACGAGTTATAGGGAAGCATAAAACCACTCAGCACTTGTGAAACAACTGAAAGAAAACGTTCTTCTTCATTCTGACTAATGACTTCCGTTCTTGTTTAAGGAGGTTTCCTGTTCTTATAATGAGCTGCGTCAGGGGACTCAGCATCCATCTCGGGACTTTTTGTTTATTTGCACACTCACACATTGTTTTCTTGACCTGATTCTTCGAACATGCACACCTTCAAAGCTGCCTGCAGCTCTGAGGAGGGGAACGGGATGATGCTGATTTAAATAAAAGTGCCAAATGTGGTCACACCAATGACAAGTGGCATTACAGAGGAGACTTATAGGCACTTAAAGAGATTGGGACGTAGACAATGGCGACTTAAAGGACAAGTTCATTTACAGATACCCAAGATTTATAGACAAAACACTGCACAGGAATAAAATGAAAACATAAAGCCTCCTCCATCTCTCTATTAGGATGATGGCATCTTGCCCTCCATGTATGCTCAGAGGCATCAAAGTCAATGACATGATGTGCTACACTCTGTAACCGCCACATAATGGTTTTTGAGCATCAAGCCATCTTTAAAATTTTCATTCCAACCTCCTCCCTCCCTTGCCTTCTTCCACCTGCGTAATATCACTAAAATTAGAAACATCTTATCTAAAAATGATGCAGAAAAACTGGTTCATGTATTTGTCATGTCTAGACTGGACTATTGCAATGGTTTATTATCTGGGTGTCCAAATATTTCTTTAAAAGTCTTCAGTTGATCCAAAATGCTTCTGCCAGAGTCTTAACTGGAGATAGTGGGAGAGATCATATCCCTCCAGTTTTAGCTTCTCTCCATTGGCTCCCTGTCAAGTCCAGGATTGAATTCAAAATCCTACTTCTAACCTACAAAGCTCTCAACAACCTAGCTCCATCTTATATTACAGATCTTATTTTTCCATATTTTTCCAACAGAGCACTTCGCTCTCCGACTGCAGGTTTACTTGTGGTTCCTAGAGTTTCCAAAAGCAGAATAGGAGGAAGATCTTTCAGTTATCAGGCTCCTCTCTTGTGGAACCAACTTCCAGTTTCTGTCCATGAGGCTGACACATTGTCCAGTTTTAAGACTGGGCTTAAGACTTTCCTTTTTATAAATCCTATAATCATGGTTGGCTTGTTATGCTGCCATAGGCTTAGACTACTGGAGGACAAATTGACTTAATTTCCTTAAATAATTTGTTAAAATTGAATAATTTTCATTTGATACTATTTTTATCTTAACACGTGATTCTTGCCTTGCCATTGTGTATCTGTTCCTCCTTCCTGTTCCTCTCAAACCCAGCTGGTCGAACCAGATGGCCGCTTGTCCTGCCTGTTTCTGCTAAATGTTTCTTCCTCATGAGGGAGTTTTTCCTTTCCACTGTCGCCTTCATGTTTGCTCAAGATGAGAGTATGTGATGGAGTTAAACTCAAAGCAGTCTGCTCCTCAGATAAATAATGTTTAATTATTATTTTTGTATATGAATGTTTCTGTTCAGTGTCCTGAGACGACTTCTGTTGTGACTTGGCGCTATAGAAATAAACTGAATTGAATTGCTCAGGTTCCACAAACAACCTTGCCTCTTTTTTTTTTCTCCTGTGTCCCTTTGGGCTGGGGGACTTATCTCCGACAGAATCTTGTGCTTTTGTTGTGCTCCTGCGAAGTGTAAATGGGTTGATCCACCTGTTTTGTGTTGAGCGATAGAGTTCCATACCTAAGGGCACTGGTTTGGTGGGAGTTGCATGGGAATAAAGTCAGTAGTTATTGTTCTTTCTGTGTGTGCGGGTGTGATAACTACCTCGAACAAGGGAAGAAAAGAAGGAGATGGGGTAGAAATGAGGGCTTGGGGTGGGGGCAGGGAAGTAAAAGGAAGGAAATTTGAACAGGCAGAAGAGAGAAAAACAACGTGCAGCTGTGGACAGGTGGAAAGATGTGGAGAGGTATGTGTGCTGCCTTCTCTGATAAAGAATGTCACCTTTGTCCTCTTTGTTTCTTCATTTTCTCACATTGCTGTAAAACAGATGTGCAAAATGTATTTATCCTTCCTCTTTCTGCATAAGCTCAAGGCCCTGCTCCTGTGCTCGGTCACTGTCTTTAATCAGATCAACAAAGCTGAGCCTGTGCCCTTGTTCCCCCTCAGCATTCCAACAGTCCACCCATCTTTGATTCAGAGGACGCCCACAGCTGTCAGTATTCAGACTCTTCTCCTCTGGACAAATAAATAAATAATCAAAAAGCGTGATCATTACTTACTGTCCTGACTGGCTGTGAACCAGGCAAAGCACTCATTACATACTGTAAGTAAAGTACATCAAAAGATATTTTAAAAATGTTCGAGAGAAAAAGACAGGAAGTGAATTTATAAAGAATTTGCTGAAGGGGTTTTGTTTTGGGATGAAATACTTGTAAAGATATAATATTTAAAAGAGTTTATGGTCACAGTCAGCCAAGTGTAACGAGGGGGCACGTAAATGCTTTTTTTTTGTTAGTTCAGCCTAAAGTTGGAGTTTAGATGTGAAAACAAACACTTTGCAAAAATGTTTAAATTACTGTTAAACATCTAACATCGTCTGTAGACTTGAAATAAAATTTTTCACTAAACATTTTACAAAAAACTGTTGAAGGTTGCCAACGCAGCAAGTTCACTCTCCATAAAAACTATATTTAAAGCTTACTTTTGTAAAGTTTTAGGCTATGACAAAGCCAAAATCATTTGTTGAAAAGTATCAGTGAATCATTTAAAAAAAAAAAGTTTCTGCTTAAAAACGTCTTCATCTTTGCTCTTAAAGAGTTTTATGGACTTGAAATATATTGTAGTGAATTTCTGTTGAACACTTTTTTCAATACTCCAACTTAGAAGTTCTAATACTGACGGATTTACATAAGTGATATTGAATTTAAGAAGGCAGTCATGATGGTATATTATAACAAATAACAATCTGAAGTTTAACATAAGATCCAGTAAGAATATGTTGAGTCTCTGGTTGCCATGGTGATTTCTGCTTTTTCTGTTGGGGCAGAAGAAAGAGGAGAAGGTGCACAAAGTGACATCTCTCGTCAGACTGGAAGGCAGAAGCATAGACTAAAAACTGACCCTCAGACAGTCGTGTCGAAATTATAGTCAGTGTTTGTTTTAATTTCTCAACAGGAAGTGATAAAAACTTCTGATATACTGTATACAGTATGTGATTTTTGTTTATATCTATGGGGCATTGTGTAGGAGGTATAACACTTTAAAGAAAATTCAGAGTTAACATAAAATGGGAGTCAATTTGTTTGAGTGTACTCACTCTGCAGTCTGCATCCTGGGGTGATTTATAGAAAACCACAAACAGGTGAGACACACAGGGGAAAAAAACAAATGCCAGTTTATTTAGATGTATAAAATGTATAAAAAGTGTGGCGATTGAGAGAAAAAGATCCATCCATCCATCCATTATCTTTACCTGCTTCTTCCTTTTTGGGTCGCGGGGGTCACTGATGCCCATGTCCAGCCATGATTGTGTAAGAGGTGGGGACACCCTGGACATGTCTCCAGTCCATCACAGGGACACATAGAGACAAACAACCATTCACCTCTTGTAAATGAGTCCCTGTGGCTCAGTGAGGTCTGTATAAATAAAGTTTGAATGAAAAACACTCCCTCACACCTAGAGGCAATTTAGAGTTACCAAACAGTCTTAACATGCATGTTTTTGGTCTGTGGGAGGAAACCGGAGTACCTGGAGAAAGCACACATGCATGGAGAGAACATGCAAACTCCACCCAGAAAGGTCCTGGACTGGGATATGAACCAGCAACTTTCTCGCTGAGTGGCAACATCTCTACCAACTGAGCCACCATGACGCCCCCATTTTCTAAATTCATGACACTTAAATACATCAAAAGACCAATTCAGAGATCTAAAGATAATTTTCTGACCTGTTTTAATTTCTGATTATGAAATATGCCTGAGCTACATATGTGGGAAATTTGTTTTTGTGCACATATCATCTACAATGCATTGTCACCAAGTCTTACAACACATACTTTCTGATTGGACTGCATGTTTAATGTATATTTTGTGTGGTTTTTTCCAAAGATTTTAAGTAAGCAAGTAAGTAAACTTTATTATATAGCACTTTTCATAGTTAAAATCAAAAAGTGCTTTACAAAAATATAAAATACAGCTTAAAATACAACTACAAAAATAACAGCTGATTAATAAAAACAGTAAGAACAGCTGATAAAAACAGTAAATAAAAAAAATGGCCGGTAACTAAAAGCTTCTCTGAATAAAAGTGTCTTAAGCTGCTTGTAAAAGGAATCAACAGAGATGGCCACACCAAGAGACATGGGCAGGACATTCCACAGCCTGGGGGCTACGGCCTGAAAGGAAAGGTCACCCCGAGTTTTAAACCGGGACCTTTAGGAGGTTCAGCGCTGCAGACTGAAGGGAGCAGACTGGAGAATAAGGAGTCAACATTTCAGTGATGTATTGGGGGTCCTGTCCATTTAAAGCTCTAAAAGTCAAGACTAAATTTTTTTAATGAATTCTAAATTCAACAGTCAACCAATGAAGAGAAGATAAAACAGGTGTACCAACTGGAGATGAGCGACGGCACATTTGTTAAAACAAGTAAAAAGGGATTTACAGTAATCTAAACGAGAAGAAATAAAAACAAGAATAATCATCCCCAGGTCAGATCTGGATAACATTGACCTCAATTTAGAAATAGTTCTCAGATGATAAAACAGTTTTTTTTTTAACCAGAAGCTTTGAATGTTTTTCCAACGACACTGACTGGTCGAACAGAACATGAGGTTCCTGAGGCTCGGCTGAGAAGAGGAGCCCAGAGAACCAAAGCGTTGCTTGATCCAAGGAACTTTCTGTTCAGGAGCAACGATCAGGGTTTCAGTCTTAGAGTTTAACTGAAGGCAGTTGTTAGTTAGCCATACCTTAATATGGGAAACACAATTTAATATACACAATGAGGTGAAAAACGATAGTCTTTGAACCAGTGTTGTCAAGGTTAGTGCTGAAGGTTAAATCTGTAGGCCGTAAGCTAACCCCAGGGTTGTGTTTGTTTTTGTGCTGTCCTTGTGACCGTCTCCGTGTGAACACTGCAGTAACACTGCACGCCTCGTCTCCAGCTCCTGCCGAGCAGCGAGGCGGTGTTTTCTCTGTGCTCTCATCAACCCTGCCTGTCGCTTACCATTAACCCTGGCAGTTATTTGGCTGTCATTATTGACCTAAAAAAGGCACAAATACTTACCATCACCCTACACACACAGACACACACATGCTCAAGTTGCACATTTACCAAACCTTGTACTTTTATTCTGTGCCTATCATACTTCAAACCTAACTACACAGTATTTCGTATCACTCAAATACCCTTGGAGATAAGTATCCATTTGGAGAGTAATTATTCAGCTTTGTTTTCAGATTAATATTGCTGTAAACGGGTTGATGCAAGTTGTAAAATAAAACCCACGCAGCCTAAAGCATCACCATTTCGGTGCAGTAACAACTGTTATGACAACTACTGGAGAGGAAATTGAAACAAAATGTTAGTCTGTTTCACCTGTATACTCTGCCAGCGGTCTGAACATGGCACAGCATAAAAAAAGAGAGCAACAGTTTGAGGAATTTGACTCTGGAAGGCTCTTTGAAGCTCAAGTATGTACAACGTGTGCCCACAGAGATGAGTCAGGATCTATGTGCATGTTTGTGCATGTCAGCGTACGAGTGCCACTCTTCACAAGCCCGAACCCACACAGCACAGAAGTTCGCTCGCTGGTCATTTAGGAGGCAGCAGGAGATTTATTTGCAGGATTAAAGAAGTGTGCATCTGCTGCTGTAATTTGAGCACAAGCGTGAGCTTTTTTCTGTTTTTCACTAATTTGAACCCTGAATTCTGCACTAAGGAAGGTACAGGCACAAAAGATGTCGTTTTTTCCAAGCATTCCATTCCATTATTTTGTATTACCCCTCCTCCCCTAGAGCCCATCTTTCATCTTTCCATCTTTTGTGGGATACCCAGTCAGCTCCTCTGTCTACCAAAGAGACAGACTGGTAATTAAATCCTCCCAGTCTTGATTTAGCTACTTAGGAGAGATCAAGGTAGGAGCTTTTGGGGGGGCTTTTTAAAGCTTGCCACTGTCATATTATCTCACTAGTGTGTCATTACCTCCCCATCCAAGTCTGTCATTAAGAACAATGTTCCCCTTCGGGGAGAAGAAAACATTTACTCTGCCTTATAGGAAAATTATGTCTCATATAAATGTGGTTATATTTAAGAGGAAATGTAACTTTGGTGCTTTTGAGTTCTGTTTTTAAAGTTTGATTTATTGAAAAGTGATTGCAACAAGATAAATTTGTTAAAAATGAATTGGCTGAATTGTTAAACTTAAGAAAGAAGCCAAAATCAACAGAATAGTAGCCAAAAACTAAACTGTTCAAAACAATAGCTAAAATGTAAAAATAGTAGCTAAAAACAAAAACAAACAAAACAATAGCTAAATGCTAAAATGAGCAAAAATGCAGTTAAAATCTAGCAAAACAATAGCTGAAACACATCCAGAAACATATGATACATTAAAAAGAGCTAAAGTGTAGCCAGAAATTAAATGTAGCTAGATTTCAACCAAAAAAACAACAACAAAAAAACTCAAAACAAAAATATTTTAGTGAAATAATATAATTTAAATGTTTAAAAGTTAAACATACTAAAAGTCATGGCACACTATTCATGACTGAGACGAAGGTTTTAAAATATGATTAGGTAAAAAAAAGTATTTGGATGTAATTTGAATGTAATGAACGTACTGAAGCACTATAAGCAGGGAAAATGTTGAATCTGTATTAACGCAAGGGTTATTTAGCACAAGAAAATTTAATGAGTTTGTGTGTTCAGGAGGGGATAACTGACTCATATTCGTTTGCATTTTCATAAAATAAAGTAAACAAAGCTTGTGAGGGATGCAATTTCTTCAGTCTCTTGTTGAAAGCTATTAACCTCATGATGTTGGCAGATTTTCTTTAGTTTAGCCACAGAACAATTTACTGAACGTCTTTTAGCATGAGCCGCAGGCTGCACTACATTCAAATAGTAAAATAGCTGTTTGTTAGAATAAAAATAGCTGCAATTTAGTTTAGAACATTTGAAGCCATTGACTGAAATAAACTTATAGGAAGACTTTAAACAAAGAAGGACTTTTCACTAAGAGGAAGATTTAAATAATTCTGTGGGTGAATGAGGACTTCCAACGTTTCAATCAGCCACTTTAAATGAGCACTTGTGACTTCTTATCCTAAATAGTCAAGCTTATATCCTGCTTGAACGATACAGACAAAAAATAACTCTACACATAATGCAAACTCAGAAGCCACAATTCATTTGTAGACATTAAACAAGTTTCACCTTTCCCATTGTAATCCACATCACACAAGCAGCTTCAAACAGTTAATCAAATAGATTTTCATCCCTGTTTATCTTCCTTAAATACATATATTAATTTTCACAAGAAGCTTTACACAGGCGACTGAACGTATGCATTCCTTTAAATAATGCAAGAAACTGGAATACTATTTTTTATCTTGGAAAAGTATAAACTTGGAGACGCCTTCCAGGAGCTCAGCAGCACACCCTTGTGGTTTTGCCAATGGCTGTGTGTGCATGTGTTTGTTTGCTGTGTTAGCAAAATATCTTATGAACCACCAGACATAATTTAATCAAACTCTTAGAAAGTAATAATTGCATGTACACCTATAACAGATAAACTTTTGGACCCAACCTGCTTTAAGACAGCAGTGACAGATAACCTTAGCAAACAAAAATGGCTATGTCCAAGTCATTTTACATACAGTACATTGAGCAGAAATCTGGTGGTAATATCTGAGAGTCATCCCCAAGATGTACTAGAGTACAGGTAATGTGAACGGACAAATGTAATTTACAAGATTTGATCAAAACAACTATAACTCCTACTACTTACCTAACATAAGAGGATCTTTAATGAAAACTCTGGTGTGAAAGGCAGCTGGCGAGTTGCATTCCTTCAAAGAATTCTGTAATATCTTGACATTAAGATGTTAAACTTCACCCTCAGTGCCTTGTTGAATTCAGTATTTATTATCAGGGTCTGATAGCTCATCTGATAACTGAGTCTATGTGTCATTTTAGGGGAAGTCAAGAACTGTGTCTGGAAGAGAGACGCTACTTCTGAAAAAATGCGTATGTGTGGACAGGTGGAATGATTAGAGGTAAATTAAACGACTTCCTCTGTGACAACTAAAGCCAGAAAAAGGTTGGAATCAGGGAGATGTAGCCTTTCATTCAGAGAGGTTATTGTGAAAGCACAGTATCGTGTGCGTGTGTGTACTTCTGCTTGAAGTGCATGCATTTGTCTGTAGTGTGCAGTAATCAAGCTGATCTTTGAACACAAGTATTGTTTTCCATGTGCATTTGTGTGATGATTGCCCTTGTGGCTGTGCGACAATGAGACTAACTTTAACTGTTGGAATGAAGATTTAAAGACAAATCTGAATGGAAAAGGTAGAATTTTTCAATGTCCTTTGAAAGAATAGTGTATTCTTAGTTTAGCAAATTTCTTAGTTCTTATCTTAGATCTTATTACTGTTTTTCTTGTACAATTTATACTTTTGTTGGATGTAACTGGGACCCTGTGCACACAGTTTCGTTCCACCACATGTACCACATGAGATGCGACGGACAAGAAAGAAAACCTTGACCTAGAATTCTTGTGCTGCCTCCACAGCCAAAGGAAACTGTACAAGCCGCACAGAGCACACCATTTACTTAAGGACAGGAATCAGAGGAACACCAACATAAAAAATGGCAGGTAAAATATCAGATTGTGAATAATGCACATAAAAACTTCACAATGAAATTATAATAGAATACTTTCTTTATACAAACTCCTTTACCTGGCTGATAAGCAATATCATGCCTGTTAGTCAGCATGCAGACAAAAAGTACTATATTAAGTATTAAATTGTCAGAATGAGAGCATGGTGTAGAGAGTGGTGTTTCTGATAAAAAAAAAAAAAAAACATATCTATGTGTTTTAAGCAAAAAAGAGGCATGATAGAAGGTAATGGTCAAATTATACTGAGGGCTCTCCCAGTGCTGCCTCGATCTCTTTAAATCATTTCACTGACTCAGAGTTCTCTCAATAATGTATACATAAGCCCAGGGCAGGTTTTCTCAGGATTCAGACGCAGCAGTTACTCTGAAATCCCTCTGTGCTAGAAAAAAAAAAAAAAACGTCAAGTCGATGAAATAAATTATGAATGCAGTGCAGTGAATCACCAAAACTAAAGCTTGGCTCTAAACTGTGAGACGTTTAAAACTATTTCTCGGTTGTCATGCGATTACATTGATCTTTATCAAGTACTCTTATCAGCACATCTGTTGGTGAGCTTCCACATCAAATATATCAACGCGGAGTATAAAATGAGCATCTAGTGATGAGTCTCCTCCCCCACAGAGTGGAGAACATGTGCCTGCATCACAGCCCTGCAGACAGGCAAGTTGGCAGGCTGATTGTTGCTTCTACTGCCAACAACCCTGGCACATCTGCGCCCGTTCGACCTGGCTGGTGCCAACCACCCTGCACTCATTGTTCTCTCCTGAATGCACACAGCGCCCATGGGAGAAAGGCCGAGCAGAGTCTGGCACAACATGCACTGCCCGTTAGATAATCTAAAGACATGAAAAGATTCTCTTAGCCTAGATTCCAGACACTGCTTTTTGTCTTTCATCTTTGCTAAGGGAAACACTCTTGTTTTTTTTTTCTTGTTTATAGTTTTATTAGCATATCTAAAGTGCAGTTACCGAGGTGAACAATGCCCTGTCTTACTGTATACCCATGCAATATACTTATTATTTTCAAACAAACCTATTTTGGCTGCTTCCATATGGAACATCAGTTCCGGTCAAACTCCCGAAGCATTATTGATTAGTTTGTTGGCTAAAGGTTCAATACTCAAAATCATGTAAATGTCTTTTTATGTTTTATTCAATATATTTATTTTTATGTTATCTTCTATGTGAACACACACTAATAACAACTAAGTTAGAAACAACTCAATACGTAACCAAAGTTGAGTCAAATTTTGACTAAACCTGGAAGAGTTTTAACTCAACAAGGTTGGTTTACCAGTTTGATCCAGATAGTCTACTGGGTTAGATTTTCTACACAAAAAATGAGTTAAAATGACAAATTTATTAAGTTAGGGACAACTAAAAAGCTGTGTTAAAAAGACCAACCCAAAATATAGGCTATTAGATAATTATAATTTGGGTTGATGATAGCTAAACCACATCCTGATCAACGCTGCTGGAACTGGTGGTGGGTTTCCGCAGGTGCAGACCCACCTCACTGACCCTGGTGAACATCCAGGGAGTGGACTCTGAGATAGTGGACTCTTATAAGTACCTGGGTGTTCACCTGAACAATTAACTGGACTGGTCTCACAACACTGATGCACTTTACAGGAAGGGTCAGAGCAGAATCTACCTGCTGAGGAGACTGAGGTCTTTTGGAGTGCAGGGGGTGCTCCTGAAGACCTTCTTTGGCTCAGTAGTGGCATCAGCCATCTTCTATGCTGTTGTGTGTTGGAGCACAGCTTATCATCAGCTGAGAAGAAGAAGCTAGATAAGCTCATCAAGAAGGCCAGCTGTGTGCTTGGACGCCCCCTCGACCCAGTGCAGGTGGTGGGAGACAGAAGGACTGTAGATAAAATAACATCATTGCTGGACAACGTCTCCCACCCCATGCATGAAGCTGTTGCTGAACTGGAGAGCTCGTTCAGTGACAGATTACTACATCCTAAATGCACAAAGGAGCGTTACCGCAGGTCCTTCCTCCCAGCAGCTGTTAGACTCTACAACATCACTGCTCCCAACAAACTCAATAAAGATTAAATACATGCTGACCTCTGCTAAAACACACACTCTGCCAATAATACTGTATTGTCAATAGTCTGCCATTCTCAATATTCCAATACATACCGAGCATTATTATTGATATTGTTTATCTTACTTCTTTATATATTGTTTTTAAATTTAGAAACTTTTGTGTGAATTTTTTTATTTGTTGCTGCTGTTGCTGCTGTTACACTTGAATTTCCCATCCATGGGACTATAAAGACTGTTTCTATTCTATTCTATTCTAATTGGCGCTAAACACAGCTAGCAAACACCAACAAGCTTAGAAACCTAAACTCACAGTCTAGTATTAACAAAGCCAGCTGTGTTAAACAACTTCTCATGAGTTGTTTTTACCTTCTTTACCTTTTATTACATCCTGAAACAGAGATCCAGTGAGGCTTGAGCTGGTCAACTTCTGGCCTAAAATGGCGACCTGTGAAGAATGACACAAATAATTTGATGCTAGCTAGCTGAGGCTAAATGCTAATAGTATATTATAATAAATGGAGAATAAAAACTCCAAGTCAATGTCCAAGCTAAAGTTATTATGAAAGCCAACCAGGTTAATCATGATCTTACAAGTTTGTTGTTGCATCTTACCTTTACGTACTAGATCTTACATCCTAAAGCAGAAGTCCAGACAGGTCTTCTTTGGTCATCTTCTGGAGAGACATGATGGAAACAGGACTCATCTCTAACCCAGTCACCTGGTCAAACCAACTCAACCTGACCTGTCAGCTTTAACCCAACAACTGAGTAATCAGAATATTACAGCTGTTTTTGTGTGCATAGAACAGGCAAAAAACGTTGGTTACGTACTGTAACCCCAGATTCTATGAGTATAGGCGTAGCCCTTTAAGAGCTGTCGCTGGTGGGTTTTATCCCATCATGCAAAGCATCGCACTGAAAAATTTAGTCCACGCCCACCTGTTGTGTGGGCCCCCAGCGACCCGCCACTGAGAAATATTCCTCTGTGCTTACCTTGAAACAAGACTGCTCATCTGCTTCTCCTCGGGGAGGAGAATTCACCAGGACGGCAGGAGGTTGGAGTGGCGGGGCCACAGGCAGCCCCAACAAAGGTTGTGCTGGTCAAGCTGGACAACTTCCCTTCTTCGCTCTTCTGACAGTGCTATTAGCTTGCTGAAGAAAAATGGGAGCCAATTACCCGCTCTTAACATAATTTATACGGACCGGGTGGGGCCCACACAACAGGTGGGCGTGGACTAAATTTTTCAGTGCGATGCTTTGCATGACGGGATAAAACCCACCGGCGACAGCTCTTAAAGGGCGAAGCCTATACGAAATAGAACATATTGTTTCCTTTATTTGTCTTTAGATGTCTCCATAAAAAAACAGAGTCAGAGAGAATTGAGTGTGTCACATGTTAAAAATATATTGTAAATTTTAGCCTATTTGTATTTCAACACCTTTCTTAAGTGAAGGAGGGAAAGCAGCCAGTGGCAGGTTTATCGGGCCAAGCAGGTTGGCAAATGATTCCAAATGGGAGAATACAGAATCAGTCATTCTTCGCGTTTCATCTCTCATCGCAGTGTTCTCTAATTTTCTCCTCTAATCGGTCTGTACTGGTGCAGTTTTCCTTTTAACTATAATTACCTTATTTCCCACATTCAGAAAGGAAGCTTTCTCTTTGAAACTATTACATTTTGACATTAAGGAACACTGTTAGCTGTGGGTTTAGTTTTTTTTTTACTTTAGAGTTTCATACTCGCAGGCATGCACTTCCAGGCCTTCAGTGGTAAACATGATTTACCTGCAAACCCAAAACTCTCTGGGGCTGACAAGTCAGTGAATCCTGCAACTGTAAGGATCCCACTGCCTGCAGCCTGCCTTGCTGATGGCCGCTG
>NC_056508.1:31151999-31217881 GCF_014905685.2 Nematolebias whitei | reverse complement strand
TTCCCTTTGATGGCAATTTAAACCCTTCCCACACTCTTGTTCTCACACTCAGTTTCTCTTTTAGCCTCTGTTAGTAGAGCTCCTATAATCTCTATGTCTTTATTCTGTCTTGCTGTCTCAGCATTCGTCCTTCTGGGTCTCTTTTTCTTTCCTGCTTTCTTCTCCCCATCCTACTCTGGAGAGCATCAGCTCAATCTGATGGACCACAGGGGTTCTGGGGTGGTTGAGCTGAGTGTTTTTTAGGTCCATGACCAGGAGATGGGGCCATAGGAAAAGCTTGAAGGACAGTCTGACCTTACATCTTTATTCTGTAGTAACACATACTTGAAATACATGTTCTCATCTACTGCAGTGGAAAAAGAAAAAAGTGACTGACACACAGTTTCTCTGGTAGCACTGTAAGTGTTTGATTTCAAAGGCTGGGGGGAAAGTGTTTATTGCCTGAAGTGCATCATGCAGAACGACATGTTTTGGATTTATTACACGTGCTGTAAGAAAAAAGCAGAAACAAAGAAAACCACTTTGGTAGCTGCAGTTGAAGGCTCTGCCTTCGTTGTGGAGGAAGTCATAGCCCTCAGCGTTCCCCGAGACGTTTTATGTTTTATTTAACGTTGTGTTGATGAGTAAATTCCTACTGTAAGACTCAGAGCGCAGCAGTCTGCGGCTTTCTTTAGATGCATTTCTGTGTCTCTGTGGACTCACACGGTGACAAATTTAGATACACTTAATGTTTCAGTGAGGACGCTGCAGTTTACTGCTGAGAGTCAGCCGGCAGCTGGTTATTCTTTCATTATTTTTAAATAATTGATCTTTGTTGAATTTGTACAGGCGTAATGAGACTTCTCTCCACACTGAGGCTTTAGTTACTCCACAGCAGAACGGGGAAAAGGCATCTCCTGCAGCCGTTTGTAACTTTAATTGTTCTCTGATGGGATTTGTCTTGTGTCTTTATGTCTGATGAGAGTGAGTGTGATGTAGCCACAATAGTTGGTCCTGTTGCAGGTGAAAGACGCCTTATGAGTTTGCAACAGCGATGCTGCTAAAAATGAACGCTCTTGCATCACAGAAGTTAATCTGACCTTCCACTGTTCTCCAAGAGAAACTTAAATTTTTTGCAGGACAGCTCTTCCTTCAAAACAAAAAGCTTCTTGTTGATGAAAAGTTCAATTTCTTTGTCCACTTTAAGAACATCAAGGTATTTGAGTAAAACACGTTTTGAGCAGCTCCTCATGTGGTCTTAACATCTTTTACGCAATCCTGCAGTGATGACTCATATTTTTGTTTTTATAAGTGGCAGTTTGTCTGAACTTTATTGCTGTTCAAATGACATTGATGACAATAAGTTTTGCAGGTTTAGAGAGGTCAGAGAGATTTATTCGTCATTCACATCTCATGTGGTACATGTGGTGGAATGAAATTATGTACGCAGGGTCCCAGTTACATCCAACAATAAAATATATTTAAAAAAAAAAACTTTACTGAATATTTGTGCAACAATTTAAGCCTCGTACATGTTGATCTTTGTGAAAACATCTTATTTTTACTGTTTGGTCATCATAAAGATTTAGGTCATGCACTGTAATATTTTTGTTGGGCTATGTTGGCCCAACAAAAATGGCTTCCTTAGATAGATAACTTTACTAATTGTTTTTGTTTAGTGCCCTGAGATGGCTTGTGACTTGGTGCTATATAAATAAACAGAATTGAATTGAATGTTCAGACTGATGACAACATGAGAAATTTTTGATATTACCATAATCTTTGTTTTTATCCACAGTCACATTAATTTTGTTTTCATTATAAAGAGGACTGGGGGAGTCAGATTGCTGCACATCTGAAAGATTATCCATAAAGTTTAAAGGTGTAGAGAAGCTCACTGCTTCACTTGTGCGTAAATAACTTGCCAAACTCACTTACAAAAGAGGGCCAAAATTAAAACCTTTTTCAAATTAAGGGTCGGTTTCAGAATCTACATTAACTCAAGTTACAGTAGATACACAATTTCTTTTCTTGGTTGCAGGTTCCTCATCAAGAGTTTGATCGGTCTCATTTGATGTTTTCTTTTACACTTTTGACATCATAATCAAAGATTACTGAAAAAATTAAAGTGATAAAAGTATTTTACATTTAAAATATCATCTTGGTTGCCAGATAAGATGTTAATGAGGGCCACATTTGGCCCCCGTGCATTGAGTTTGACACGTGCCGTAATAGGAGGTTCTTCTTGGTGAATAGTTGACTGCATGATACTTTAAATGCTTATTCTATTATAGATTCAGTGCATTATACTGTTTCATGAATTATTCTGAGGTGACAGCTGATTAAATTAGGAATGTATATCGCCCACCATATTTCATGCTACAGTTTTGAATTAAAATGATCTCATCTTGGAAAATTAAGACATCTGTTGTGATGAAACCATTTACAAACCTTTTGTTTGATATGTGTGATACTGTGGGATCTTGTGTAATCTGTACGTGCTCATAATATGTTATGAGGATAAGTCTCAGCTACAACCACGACAGTATTTAGCTTAATATCTGTAAAACTGCTCGAGTCACTGCATAGCCATTTCTGTGCTTGATAAGTTCAACCAGCTAGTTCAACCATCTTGAACTAAGTAGACTTCAAAAGTTATTTTAGTGTAATGTATCTCTAGTTAATATTTTCTGATAGTGTCATTGAAATCTGTTTTCTGGTTTGTGAGATATTTTACTAACAGTTGGTGTAGACTCCAACAGCTAACATCCAAGGATCTCACTTCATAAGTAGTACTTGTGGTATGGGATGTGAACAACACTCAGCTACTACTGAACCAAAAATTTAACTCAAAATCTGTAAGTATTTATTTTATTTTAGTTTAGTTAAGTTTAGTTTGCACAATTAAAATACATATAAAAAATATAAAGAAAAAATAATTATAATAACAGTGCAGGGAGAGGCAGAAGCCCAGTGGACTTGTATAAAGCCTCCACCCAATACATATAAATAATACAAATAATACAATCCAAGAATACAGTCAGTTGATCATACATTTAGGAATACAGTTATACAGAAAAAAAAAATATATATATATATAAAAAACATTACAATACAAAGTATTAATGGAAATTTCAATAAAATATGTAACAATTAAAAAGTGACAATCACAATTATTTAATTAAATAAACTTTTAAATAATGTTTAAACTCTTTAACAGAAGGCCTGCCCGTTACCAAATGTGAAAAATCATTCCAAACTTTATCTGCTCTGTAACGGAGAGAAAACTGAGCTCTGCTGCTCTGATATTTAAAAAGATGAAGCGCTGGACTCTGGCGAGTTAAGTAAGAATGAAACTGCATATTTGATTTAAAGTAATGGGTGAAATGTCTCTATTTCTTTATTTTGTAAACTGTGACTAAATTAGATCCATTTTTGTGGTTTTAAAGGTCTGTTGGCTGCAGTGTTCATCTGAAGATGGACTGGTTCTGAAAGTTAATTCATTGTAGATACACATCCAGAGGTTACTTTCTACAAATTTCACAAAAAAACATACAGTGGTTCATAAGATATTTTGCTAACAGACAAACCAAGAACACAACCAAAAATGTCATTGTCCACCATTGCCTTTTAGTGTCAGATAATAAAAGATATGACAACTTTTGACATTAATAAATGATATCTTTGATTCATCTTTTAAACTTTTAGGGAGACTTTTGTGCCTCTTATTTTCTCCTACATGTTTGTATCTCAGGGGAACGGTGAGGAGTTGACACAGAATTGGACTGCAGCTTATTTTGGCCATAAATAGCAACTTTTTTTTTTTTTAATGAAAGCAACACTTATAAATATTAATTTGAAGAACAAAACTTATGAGATACTTTAGTAGCAGTATACCCAGGATAATTTGTCTGTCATACACAACATACAAGATGTGTGAGTAAATAAAACCCTGAAGTAAAATACATTTTCTCCTCCACCCGTCTTACACATCTGCTTTGTACAGATCTTCTAAATCAAAAAGCCAGCTCCGTGAGAATACAGTATTTGATTGGAACTAATCAGGAGAAAAGAAAATCTTTCAGCAGCTGCTGAGGACATTTTACAGTATGAGGAAGCGAGCAGAGGGACAGTTGGACACACAATCCTGGGTAGATCAAGTGTGCACAGAAAAAGAAGGGTAGATACGGAGAAAAAAGGGGAGGAGAAAACTGGGAAGCAGCAAAAGGGAAATACAGTGAAGCATGAGGCAGAGAGAGAAACAGCATTTGAGAGGAGTAGGAAGAGGAGGCTGAAGGAGAGACACTTGATGAGTCATGTGTTTAAAAAGAAAGAGAGTTTCAGCTGTAGCATCTTAAAAAGGAGCAGAGTGCCATTCTGAGGGAGGAGGGCAGCATCTTGGCTGGCAATGCTTTTCCTGTGACTTTGTCTTGCAAGTAGTTTTGACAAGCCGAATGAGTGAGGAAGGTGCAGCACACTCGCTCAGTCTCTCACATGCTGAGGCCAAAACACTGAACTTGGCCGGCTGCACACAAACAGGAGGACAAATGCAGCTTCAGGCTCCCACAGACACAGATGAGATGAAGGTGAGTACAGAAATGACTGCAAACTTTCAAAAATACACAAAACTTTAACTTGGTTTTCTCAACTGGAGCTGTTGTCGTTTCCAGTTTCACCAGAACTGGACAAGATTGTGTGATTCTTCAACGTACCGTAACTCTTTTTGTTGGATTCTGTTGAGTTTCGTGTAAATTGTGAGTTAATGAGTTTTGGTCGTCTCCCTGAAGTTGCCTCATTCTGCTCGGTGTTCGTTGCACATGTTTTTGGGCAAAACATGATGTGAGCTGTCTTCCAAAGAGGCTTGTTGGCAGCTGTGTTTTTAATAACTGGATCGAGTGAATGGACTGTAGACACACACAGTTCTGGACTGGCTGGTCTGGAGAAGTCTTGTTATTCGTGTGTAACCTTAACCAATCTGAGCCACGCCTGTTAGAAATTATGTTGAACTCACCTCACACATGAGGGTAAAAGGTCACAACTTCAAGGATTAGAGATCTGGTTGCATTTGTGAAATTCTTAAAAACGTTAATAATAAGCCGGCTGTTGAAATGAATGGAAAATAGCTGCACTTATGTTAAAGTTTTAGACTGCTTTTTATTCTTGGCCAGTGTTTTGTTTCACAGAAACAAAGGCTTTCTTTTGTTTAAATGTCCCAACAGCTTACAGGTTCTTTTAGTTACCTCTAATAAACAAAAAGTACAACAGTTTGTTTCCTTAAAATAATCATAGCATTCTTTGAAGAAATACAAGTCACCTGCAATTGTTCATGCCAGAGTCTTAGTATCTGTTGTGAAAGACATTCAACTTCTGCGCGATGGCCAACTTTTAGCTAAATATCTGTAAAATTCAGAGTTATACTCATTTTTGTTCTATTAGCTGTGACAGCCATCTTACATTGGGTTGTCTCTAAAATTTAATCTGTCTATATAGCCAGGGATTATTTTCTGAAAACTTTATTGAAGTTCATCAAGTGGTTCACGAGACATTTTGTTAAAAATAAGAGTTGATCCTGACTTAGTGGATTAGTAAAAACACAAAACATTTTCTCGTTTTAATTAGCACTCAGAATATACATTGGGGATGACACCTGGCTACTCCTGTGCTATATTTTGTTCAAGTTTAAGTTTCTTTGTTGTCATTCTCATCACATGTGGTACATGAAGTGGAACGAAATTATGTGCTCAAAGTCCCAATTACACCCAAAAATAGCAACAATATAAAGAATATAAAGAAACGGTAAATAAGGATCTAAAATATACGCTAAACACTGATAATGTATTTTTTATTATTATTTCGGCTTCTCCCTTCTTCAGGGGTCGCCACAGCGAACTTGCATGAAGACACGGCAATTATTTTTTACGTCGGATGCCCTTCCTGACACAACCACAGACCACCGAGCTGCCACAGCCCTCTGTGTGGAGCAGAGAGCTGCTATCTAGGGCACCCGAGGGAGCAGATGATGGGGGTTAAGAGCCTTGTTCAAGGGCCCAGAGTGGTGCAAATGAGGGTGGAGGCAGGTGTGGGTGCTTCACCTATCCCACCCACATTTTGATGTTGTTAGTGCTGGGAGTTGAGCCAGCAATCTTCCGATCACAGGCCCACCTTCTATAACCTCTGCGCCACCACTCCCACTTATTAATGTAAAATAATACAGTATATTAATTAGCTTCCGGAACATGAGTCTGTAGATGGTATGAATGAATACAGCAGCATGAGATCAGCAGCATGGATAATCAGCAGTACAGATAAGTCACATATCACCAACTAAAATGGCATTACAGTGATTTTCCTGGTTAGAGATTCATGAGTCTAACAGCCTCAGGGTAGAAGCTGTTCCTGAGTCTAGTGGTTCTACACTTAATGCTCCTCAACCTCCTGCCTGAGGGGAGCAGGTCCTGAGTGGTCCTTTTGGCTCTTTATCTTGAAAATTCATTGACTTATAATCATTTTTCTGTTTCCTAAATCAGTTGGCTGAGGCAGCCATCTTCAATTGGAGGAGTCCGTAAGTTTTTCAGATATTAATGTGGCAGCTCAGCGGTCAGTGCTGCAGTCTTGTAATTCTGGGGCTGAAGATTTGAGTCCAGGCTGTGTTAGGAAGGGCATCAGATGTAAAACAATGGCTAAATCTTTCATGTGAGTTTGCTCGCTGTGGCGACCGCTGCAGAAGAGAGCAGCTGGAAGAAAACCACCAACAGCAACAACAGACAGACAGATGAACTCTTGCACATCCACAGGCCAATACATTATCGCTCCTCCCTCCCCTTCAGCAGGGTGATAACAAGAGGGATTCATGGAATATGTAGACTATGAGAAAGAGCCAAATGAGATAAGAATGAATGATGTGAGGATGTCCAGATCGAACCTCCCCCATGTTTCTGTGTCATACTTCCCAGCAAAATATCTGACTTTTCTTATCTTCATATCATTTTTTAAGAAGCTGAAAGAAACAAACTCTGTAGAGAATTTGAAGACACAAGTTTAGCTTATAATTGACTGTTGCCATAAGGAAAATATTTATCGGGAAATAAATTATATTATGAATCACTGGACAGATTTTAATGAAATTTGCAGAGATTACATATTGGATGTTTTTCTATACCAGATTATTTTTAGAGTCAGCCTATTACAAAATGGCTGCAACCACCAACTGAGCTGAAGCAAACAAATAAAACAGTCTATAACAGCCTATTTTACAGATATTCAGGTGGAAATTATGTTTTAGTTGTTGAGACTGATCCCCAACACATATTCTGAACATTAGTAGATTAAGATTAGGTTTAAATCTATAGTATTCAGTCCTGGTCCTCTGGAGCCACTATCCTGCATCTTTTACACATTTCTTTACTTTGATTAAAAGACTTCTGCAGAACTTAACGATGTGCTGAAGAGCAGGTTAACAAGTAAAACATGCAGGATAGTGGCCTTTAGAAGACCAGGATTGGGCACCCCTAGTTTAAACATTTGCCAATACCAAATAGAGCCAGACCTGGCTGTTTGTTAGCTAAATATTCCAGAAAGCTCTGCAAAGGCATTAACAAAACTTTTAGAAAATAGTTATTGGATGTACCTCTACACCTGTTAGCATGAACCCAATTCAAGATGGCGCCAACACCAAAGTGAATTTCAAAAATACAAAAATGGTTCTGATGTTGTAAAATATTGGTGTGTTGACAGCTGACAGTCACTTACAACACATTCTAAGAGCTCCTCTTTGTCTGAGATTTTTGTTTAAAACTTTAGCTGTAACTGCACTGTCTGGCAGAAAACATCCCATGAACCACAAGACCGATTTTAACAAATCTCTCAAAAAGTAATATTTGAATGTGAACCCCAACAACACCCAAAATATGTACATAACTCAGGCAAAGATGCAAATACTGTGCTCAGTTTAATGATATCTCAACATAAAGGCATCTTCTGGCATGAACGAGTGATGTGCATGTCTTCAAGGTTAGCTAGGCCTTTAACTTTTATTGTTTTTGCACACCCCAGACAGATATTTTTATAAACATTACTTGCTTTGGCTGCAGACATTTTCCAGACAGTTGTCTGTGGTGAAAATCTGCTCCAGCCACTGACTCCAAACTAATGCTAAGGTCAACTAACAGTGATTGTTGGATAAATTCAGCTTCGGAGCTAACTCTTTCAGATCTATGCAGGCAGGGTGTTCTTTTGTTTGGAACAGACTTGTTTCTGTGTGTGTGCTGCTACGGGAGTTAATTGAATTATATGATGTATTTAACACCCGGGGGATGACTGACATCCCAGCTGAAACAATTACTGTGTGATGCCACAAGATCAGGATCAGAGAATAAGATGCTTAAGCTGGAGTTGTAGCAACGTGCTGTCAACACTGTTGCTGAACACAAACTCGGGCATTCAGCAAACACCAGAAAGACACAGCAAACAGTATTGTCTGTGTATTTTATCCACCGTCTGTGTGGTTATGTAGGTTTTAAGGCTTAGTGTTTTCTATAGAGTTTGTTTTTACTACCTCCAACAACAGACGTAACAGCAGACCTTCACATCATGACTGACGTTGGAAGCGCAGACCCTTGGAATATTAATTATTCCTCACATTTTTCTTGCTCTGTTCTTTCTCCTTCCTCAGATGGACCCGGTGCAGAAGGCAGTGATCAACCACACCTTTGGCGTTCCTCTGGTCAAGACGAAGCGGCCGATCATCTCCTGCAACGTTTGCCAGATCCGCTTCAACTCAGCGGTAAAGCCAAATAAACAATAAGCACATAAAATCACCTTCTGTTTCGGGTTCACATTGTTCCAAAACACATAATCAGTTGTAGTTTAATGTGAGAACATGATCTCTGTCGCTTTTTGTAATCAGGTTTGGAAGTGTGAATTTAAATGTGTTGACAAAAAAATGCCTAAAAACCAAGACATCAGTAATGTCAGTAAAACAAATGTTGGTTCCCATCAATCCATACAGGTGTCTGTAATTGTACTATTAATAATATGTATTACAAGTAGTGAACTAGAGAGTTTGCATGCAGGGAAACGTCCCAGCAAGCTCAGCCAAAGGTCAGGTTGTGCAATGAGTAACTGTAAAACCCAAGAGCCACATCTGAGACTCTACAGGCCTCAGTCAGCATGGCAGCTCAGATCAACGGGAAAAAAAACTTATTTTCTCACAGAAGAACACAATACCACGTTCTGAGGTTTGTAAAGTTGGACTTGAACAAACCAGAAGATTTCTGGAACAATGTTCTTTAAATAGACCAGACCAAAGTAGTTGTATGGCCATAATGCACAGGACCATGTGTGGTGAAGACCAAACACAGCATGTCAGCCCAAACAGCTCAGCTGTTGCAGAGCACAGCGGTGGAGGATTGATGCTTTGAATTTATTTTGCAGTCCCAAGAACAGATACACTCTGAGGTCTTTGAGTTGATCTTGAACTTCTTTATACATTATAATATTGTAGAGGCACCAGATCAATGTGGATTCAATTCACCCCATGAGAGCACAAACTTGAGATTTTGCTTCTGCCATTTCTGGCTTTAAAACAACTTGTTGTCACTCTCAGCAATACATTTTTAGTTACAAACCGAAAATAAGTGTTGAATGAAACCCCCGACTTTGAGTTCAGCCAGTACACCAGCTTGCTGATCAGTTAACATTCAGCTGTGATGATGTAAAAGAAATATAAAGTCAGTCGTAAAAGTGGCAAAACACTGCTTTGTCTTTCTTTTATAGTATTCAATGATTCAAGGTTTTTATTTGTCATTCGCACCACATGTGGTGGAACAAAATTGTGTACACGGGGTCCCAGTTACGGGCAGCACGGTGGCGCAACTGGTAGAGCTGCTGCCTCTCAGCGAGCAGGTCCCTGGTTCAAACCCCGGTCCAGGGGCCTTTCTGGGTGGAGTTTGCATGTTCTCTCCGTGCATGCGTGGGTTTTCTCCGGGTACTCCGGTTTCCTCCCACAGTCCAAAAACATGCATGTTAGGCTGATTGGTAACTCTAAATTGTCCCTAGGTGTGAGTGAGAGAGTGAATGATTGTTTGTCTCGTTTGTCTCTATGTGGCCCTGTGATGGACTTGCGACCCGTCCAGGGTGTACCCCGCCCCTCGCACAGTGATTGCTGGACATGGGCACCAGCGACCCCCGTGACCCAAAATGGAATAAGCGGGTAAAGAAAATGGATGGATGGATGGGTCCCAGTTACATACAGCAAAAGTATACAATGTAAAAGAAAAACAGTAATAAGATCTAAGACATGACTAAGAAAAACGTTAACTAAAAATACACTAAGCACTAGTAGTACAAAAACAATATGCTGGACAGCAGCACGAGCATGAGTCTGTGTGAGCAGATGAGTACGAATGAACATTATGATTCAGAAATTAGAGTAAAACACTTTGATCAGTCTAAATCTATGCTAAACAACCACAAATTTGTTTTCAGTGCGATAACATTATGCGACTACTTTTAATACGTCTATGGGGAAGACATAATTGGTAACCAAATTAGTATATTCTGAATTTTGCCCAAAAGTGGGTCATGCAACAGAAATACACCAGAATGGCTGATAAAGAGATTCATTTTTAAAGCGAACCTCAATTTGGTAGAAGTTGGACCTTAAAGCTGCATATTAATAAACACCTTCAAACCTGAATAAACTGAAGCCGTATTATAAATAAGAGTTGGCCAGATTTCTCCCTCAGCTATACAGGACATACAGTGATTGCTTCAAGATATAACTACCATTCTTCCTAAAAAAAAAAAAAAAAAAAACTATTAAATGAATGAAATAAACAGTTTCTCATACACTAGCTCTGCACAGATGTTTAGTTTTTGTTCAATTTAAAATGATCTAGAATTATATTGTCTGTTGTTTGCGTCTAAAAATTTCTATTCCTATTTTTAAAAGCTGGAAAGGGCTAATTTTCTCAGATTCTTTAAATTAGTTTGTACTTACCTATACTATAAAAGAGAGAGAGAGAGAGAGAGAGAGAGAGAGAGAGAGAGAGAGAGAGAGAGAGAGGGTTTTATTTGTCACTGAAACTTGTTTCCTCTGCATTTTTCCCTGTGGAATATTCTGAAGGGCTCTCTCTGTTCTGGTTTGCCCTCCCGAATAGAGGATGTGCATTCTTCTGCTCCATGTTTTGGCTCTTTCGACCCCACTGGAATTTATTTCAAGACGGTTTAGAGTCCAGCTATATGCTCTGCAGCATTAAACAATAATAAGATCTTAAGCATGTCGGGATGATTGATACAAACAAGACTATGTGAGAACATTTTTTGATTTAAATTGAACAAACTATGATTTTTTTTTAAGTCTGCAGAAAGCCATCTATACATTTTCCATCTGTTCATGAGTGCTGATGAAACAACTTATCTCTAGACAAACAGGATGGACACATGACGACTTCAACACTAAATGTCATGTGTGCAAAGTATAATTTGGGTGGGAACTGAGGGCTCTTCTGTGCAACCAAACACAATACACAACATTAAGGAGTGGGCCAGCACTATATATACACTGCATGTCTGCAATCATGGTTTCTGTGTGGTCAGGGAGCAGCAAGGCTGTAATCTTCTTTTTGTAGAGTTTGCTTCTTTGTTTTTTTTTTTTCACAAGCAACAGGAAACAGTTATGCATGTTTATATATAAAATATTTTGAGACCCACAGCTATCGATCAAGTCCTGGTTTGTTTAGTTCAGCTGCCTTGCTGGATATAGTTGTATATAGTTTAGAGTAAAAAACGATTGATGAAAGTTTTCACAACTTAAAATGGTTATCATTTTGAGGAAAATGATCAATTGATAATGCAAGCTTATAATTTTGAATATAATAGCTAATTTGAAAAAAGTAGCTATTAGTTATAAATAACTGATGTAACATACTGCTTTTACATCACATTACACTCATTTATTTTTCTTTTCTTTTTTTTTCCTGAGAAAATGCTCGGGAAAAGGGAGTTTTTTTTCCTAAGAGTGGTTTACATTAACTAACTTAAATTCCTGAGCAATTAAATGACATAACCATGTAAAAGTATTGATAATTAGAGATATCTTCTGAATACCAGACCCAACATTATGTAACAGTCACAGCATACTTGAGAAGAAAACCTAATGGACCTCATATGATCTTTGCAATAATATAACAGTATATATTACAAAGAAATGGAAAACAAGTAATGTGAAATCAAGCTCCTCCATGTCACAAATATTTAACTCTTTCTTCTTCTTTCAGCTTTTCCCTCATCAGGGGTCGCCACAGTGAGTCATCCTCTTCCATCTCTCTGTCCTCTGCATCCTCTGTCCTCGCTCCATCTACCTCCATGTTCTCTCTAATTACAGCCATATATCTCCTCTTTGTTATTTTTTCTGGAAGCTGCATTTCTAACATCCTTCTACCAATATACCCACTGTCCCTCCTCTGGACATGTCCAAACCATGTCAGTCTTGTCTCTCTAACTTTATCTCCCAGTTGTTCAACCTGTGCTGTACATCTGATGAGCTCGTTCCTAATCTTATCCATTCTGTCACTCTTAAGGAGAACCTCAACATCTTCATTTCTGCCACTTCCAGTTCTTTCTTCTGCCTTTTTGTCAGTGTCACTGTCTCAAGACCATACAACATAGTTGGTTTCACCACTTTCTTGTAAACCTTTCCTTTGACTTTACTGCCACTCTTTTGTCACAAATCATTCATAAAACTTTTTTTCAATTCAATTCAATTCAGTTTATTTATATAGCGCCAAATCACAACAAAGTTGTCTCAGTGCACTTTACAGGAACATTCACATACCTAAAAGCCAATTAGTAAAGTTCTCTATCTAAGGAATCCAGCAGACAAGTTGAATCTTGGCTTTGTTGCAGTCTCCCATCCTGAGCAAGCACAGTGGCAACAGTGGAAAGGAAAAACTCCCTTTTAAAAGGAAAAAACCTCCAGCAGAACCAGGCTCAGGACAAGCGGACATCTGCTTTGACTGGCTGGTTGAGAGGACAGGAAGGAGAGACAGATGGACATTGAATGGTAGGTCCAGGTATAGGTCCAGGTGTATCTGAAAGACAAAGAAAACACATGTTATGGATAGAAAAAATAATTACAAATACAAAACAGGTTGAGCAAGTAAGTAAAGACAGCAGTAGAGTGACAATTGTGGTCAGTTTGTCCTCCAGCAGTCTAAGCCTATAGCAGCATAACTAAGGGACAGTTCAGGAAAACCAAGCCGACCCTAACTATAGGATTTAGCAAAAATTAAAGTCTTAAGCCTAGTTTTAAAACTGGATAATGTGTCAGCCTCACGGACAGAGATTGGAAGTTGGTTCCACAAGAGAGGAGCCTGTTACTGAAGAATCTGCCTCCCATTATGTTTTTGTAAATTCTAGGAACCACAAGTAAACCTTCAGTCTGAGAGCGAAGTGCTCTGTTAGGAAAATATGGAACAATAAGATCTGTAATATAAGATGGAGCCAGGTTGTTGAGAGCTTTGTAGGTTAGAAGTAAGATTTTGAATTCTATTCTGGACTTGACGGGGAGCCAATGGAGAGAAACTAAAACTGGAGAAATATGATCTCTCCTACTAACTCCAGTTAAGACACTGGCAGCAGCATTTTGGATCAACTGAAGACGTTTTAAAGAAGTATTTGGACACCCAGATAATAAACCATTGCAATAGTCCAGTCTAGACGTGACAAATGCATGGACCAGTTTTTCTGCATCATTTTTAGATAAGATGTTTCTAATTTTAGTGATATTACGCAGGTGGAAGAAGGCAGTTCTAGTAACGTTTTTAATGTGGGGGATAAAAGACATGTCCTGATCAAAAATAACACCAAGATTTTTAACACTGGAGCTGGAGGACAGATTAATGCCATCTAAGGAGGGAGAAAGACTGAAAAATTCATTCCTAAGGTGCTCAGGTCCAAAAACCAAAACCTCAGTTTTGTCTGTGTTCAACAGGAGAAAATTAAGGGTCATCCATGTTTTTATGTCTTTAAGACATGCTTGTAATCTAAGTAGCTGATTGGATTCATTGGGTTCAATGGACAAATAGAATTGTGTCATCAGCATAACAATGGAAATTTATCCCATGCTGTTTAATAATTTTACCTAATGGAAGCATATATAAAGTAAAGAGTATTGGCCCAAGCACTGAGCCCTGAGGAACTCCATGACTAACTTTGGTGTATGAAGAAGATTTATTATTTACATTTACAAACTGGAATCTATCAGATAGATATGATTTAAACCATTTTAGAGCCGTTCCTGTAATCCCAATATCATATTCAAGCCTCTGTAGTAAAATATTGTGATCAACTGTATCAAATGCAGCACTGAGGTCTAACAGGACCAGTATAGACACAAGTCCATTGTCTGAGGCCATGAGAATATCATTAGTGACTTTTACTAGTGCTGTTTCTGTGCTATGATAAGCTCTCAACCCTGACTGAATCTCTTCAAACAGATTATTTCTTTGTAGATGTTCACGCAACTGACCTGCAACTATTTTCTCTAGAATTTTTGAGATGAAAGTTAGATTATATATAGGTCTATAGTTGGCCAGAATTTCTGAATCAAGATCAGGCTTCTTAAGTAAAGGTTTGATTGCAGCAACCTTAAAGCGCTGTGGTACATAACCATCCATTAAAGACAAATTAAGTAGATCCGAAATATGGACATTAATTAGGGGAAATATCTCTTTAAACAGTCTGGTTGGGATGGGATCTAGCAGACATGTGGATGGTTTGGATGAGATTATTATTATTTTTTTTTTCCAACAGCTCCGTCCTGCCTGGACTCTCTTCTTCACCTCTTTACAACACTCCCTGTTTTTCTGGATAGGTGACCCCAAGTACTTTAAGTCCTGCACATTTATGACCTATGCTCCTTGTAGCCTCACTGTTCCACTGGCCTCCCTCTCATTCGCACACATGTACTCTGTCTTATTACAAATGACTTTCATTCCTTTTTTGTCAAGAGCATACCTTCACCTCTCAGTTCTTTTCCACCTGTTCCCTGTTCTCACCACAGATCACGTCATCTGTGTTTGTGGGCAGCTGTGGCATGGTTAGAGCAGTTGTCCTACAATTGGAGAGTTGGGATTTTGATTCCACCAGCAGTCACATGTTGAAGTGTCCCTGGGTAAGACACTGATACCCTTATGTCCTCTGACGTGTGTCCCATCGGTGTATGAATGTGATCTAAAGCATTGATTAATCTCTATAGATTCAGATTAGCTTTGTAGAGATCTAGTAGAGTGCTGTGTGGATGGGTAAATGAGGGCAGAGGTTGTAGTGTAAATTACTTTGAGTATCTTGACTAGATAGAAAGGTGCTATATAAGTACAGTCCATTTACCATTTAACATCTGCAAACATTGTAGTCAACAAGGATTCCTGCCCGACCTCAAACTGTTAGTCGGTCCATCACCAGAGCAAACAAGAAGGGGCTCAGAGCCGATCCTTGATGAATCCCACCCCCACCTTGAAGCTATCTGTCTTTCCTACATCACATCCAACTGTTGTCCTGCTGTCCAACATGCTCTGTACCAGTCTAATATACTTTTCTGCCACTCCAGATTTCCTCACGCAATACCACACCTCTTCCTCTGTCATGCTTTTTCTAAATCCACAAAGACACAATGAAGTTCTTTCTGATCGTCTCTGTACTTCACCATCAGTATCCTCGAAGTAAGGATGTCATCTGTAGTTCTGTTTCTCGGCATGAAACCATACTGTTGCTCACAAATTGTCACCTCTCCTCTAAGTCTAGCTTCTACGAATCTCTTTGAGATCTTCATCGTGTGGCACATCAACTTAATTCCCCTGTGGATGCTATAACTCTGTACATCGCCCTTGTTTTTTAAAATGGGGACCAACACACTTCTCCATTCCTCAGGCATTGTCTCACCCTCCAATATGCTATTGAATATTTGAGTCAAACACCTTACTGCCAACTCTCCTAGACATTTCCAAACCTCCACTGGTATGTCATGAGGTCCTACTGCCTTATTGTTCTTCATTCTTTTCAGAGCTTTCCAAACTTAAGTAGTCTCCCCACTTCCTGGTCCACAGTTTTTATGACCTCTGCTCTTCTTTCTCTTTCATTTACTTCATTCATTAGCTCTTCAGATTACTCCTTCCATCTTCCCGTCACAGTCTTCTCACTTGTTAGAACATTACTATTCCTATCTTTCACAAACCTAACCTGCTACACATTCTTTCCAGCCTGATCCCTCTTTCTCACCAATCGGTACTAGCCCTTCTCTTTTTTATGCTTTTATTCATGTTGCTGTAATATCTTGTTATTAATTTTGAATCCTGTGGTCTTTTTTGGTAAGCACTTTGATAACAGTTACTGTTTTAAATGTGCTATATAAATAAATGTGACTTGACTTGACTTCTCACACTCTTTAATGTCCAGCTCCCATACAATTCACAATACACCTTCTGCTTTGCCTTAGCTACCTCCTTATATGTGCTACATTGCACCTCTTTATATTCCTGTCTCCTCTCTTCAGTCATCTCACTGTCATATTCCTTCTTGGCTAACCTCTTTTTTTGAATAGCTTTCTGCACGTCACTATTCCACCACTAAGTTTCCTTATCCTATTGCATCTTTCCAGATGACACACCAATTACCTTCCTACCTGTCTCTATAAATACTGTTGCTGTAGTAGCCCGGTCAGAAAGTTTTTTTTTTTAACCACCCAGAACCTTTAACAGCTCCTTTCTGAACTCCTCACATCATTCTTCTTTTCTCAACTTTCACCACTTTGTCTTCTCTGATTTTACTCTTTTTCTATTCTTCACAACAAGTCATTCTACACAGAACCATCTGGTGCTGTCTGGCTACACTCTCCTCTGCCACAACCTTACAGTACCCAATCGCCCCCAGGTTTCCTCTTCTACACATAATGTAGTCTACTTATGTACATCTTCCTCAACTCCTATAGGTCACTTTATGTTTCCCCCTTTTTTGGAGATAAATGTTGACTACAGCCATTTCCATTCTCTTGGCAAAATCCACCACCATCAGTCCTTCCTGGTTTCTTTCCTTGACACCAAACCTACCTATCACTTCCGTATCCCCTCTGTTTCCTTCACCAACATGTCCATCAGGTCTGCTTCTATCACCACTCTCTCCTCCATGGGAATACTCTCTATAACTTCATCCAGATCCTTCCAAAATTTCTCTTTCTCTTCAATGTCACATCCAACCTGTGGAGCATAACCACTGACAACATTTTGCATCAGACCTACTACTTCTACCTTCAAACACAACACCCTATCTGACACTCCACCTCTTCTACATTTTTTGCCAACTCCTCCTTCAGGACCACCCCTACTCCATTTCTCTTTCTATCCACACCATGGTAAAACAGTTTAAACCCTGCTCCAATACTGCGAGCCTTGCTGCCCTTCCACTTGGTCTCTTGGACACATACAACATCTACCTTTCTTCTTTACATCATGCCAGCCAGTTCTTTACATTTGCCTGTCATTGTCCCCACATTTAGAGTTGCAACCCTCAGACCTACTGTATATTCTTGACTTTTCGCTTATTTCTCTGTCTCCTGACACGTTTCCCTCCTCATGGTCTTCGACTAACAGTAACACAATTTCTGCTGGCACCCTGTTTGTCAACAGCAGTGGTGGCGGTCAGTGTTAACCCAGGCCTCAACTGATCCAGTATGGTGTCGCTTAGATAAACTCACATATTAGTTATTATGGCAAAAGAGTTTTACGTCGATGCCCTTTCTGACATAACCCTCACCATTTACCCAGGCTTGGGACTGGCACAAGAGACACAGTTATTTGTGCTCCCAAACAGGTGGTTTAATTATGTAACTCTTTCAAATCATTGATTTAGATGGTTTCCACTCAAACACAACTCTAAGTTGCCCCATCTTTTAGAAGTGACAAACTTTCCTCTAGGTGGATTAAAGTTTACTTTAAACACCAAAGAAAACATACATTTCAATGAGGCACTTGATAATTTTTTAAGAATGAAAATTAGGTGAAAATCTGTCACAATAAAAAAAGTTTCAGACAGTCTGCTTGGAACCACATTTTTTTTATTGTTTAGTTCATATATTTTAGAAGTGAAGCTTCACTCTGTGTGTTTGAATGCTAAATGAATATCTGACAGAACTGGTTCACAGAGAAAACATTAGAAAACCAGTGCTCGCCAAGTGAGATTGTGGTGTAACCTACACACTGAGTTTTTGACTTTCAATTTGTAGAACTCAGTGTTCTGTAGATAAGCATTCGTACTGAATATTTATGAGTCTTTAGTCTCTCTCTGATGTATGACTTATACATTCAGTTCTTAAAGATTCCAGATTACATTGTGGAAGACTGCACCATCTCTGTCACTGTCATTTCCATTTTCAGTGTAGATGGAAAAAAAAACACATCCACAATATGTTTGTTTTCCCCTCATCTGGTTCAGCTGGAAAAATAAACCTATTTTCCACTGTCATAGAATGACACTCCTTCTACTCTGTTTTCATTCACACATAGAGGAAAATGTCATAAATGAAAAAGTTAGGCTATAAATTAAAACAAAAATAATTGCTTATTCTTATTCAAGATCAGACTGTGTCCTTAATGTCAGCATTCAGTTTTTTTCTGGCATCTCTTGGTTAACTGAGTTGCTAAGATCAAAAAGCTTCACACGCCATATTCCCCTTCATTTGTCCCATTAGGTCGTTTCTTACTGATGTTGATTTTTTTTTTAACTGTCTCTTCCCAAGCAGCCTTCTACCCTTCCTTCTCCACCCCCCCTCCCCCCCCTGCATTATTTACTGTGTGGAAATGCCTAAAATTGCCTGCCAGTACTTATTATAAGATGCATTCGTCAAGGGCATGGATTAGAGTCTGGTTCTGACAGCCCCAATGCATCTTGGGTAGCACATAAAGAGGGGACATACATAGAGGGGAAGGGCAAGAGCAGACGACGAGGTGGGGAGGGTTTGCGTCCTTCTGTCCACACTCTGTGGTGGCGTGAGGTGCTAAACGCTGGGTTATGCAGAATAACCTTGGTGGCATGCTGCAATAATGACATCACAGTCTCTATGGAGCTGCATCGCCTGACGTCACAGCTGCTGCAGCAGGAAGAGGCTGATATCCATCTCTTATTTTTGTCCTTGTATCCTCACTGCTCTTTTATCCTTTCTCTCTGCTCCATGCTTCAACATTGCTCCCTGTCCCCTTCTCATCATCTCCGTCTCTGTGAAGCACTGATTTCAGTGTAGCTTTTCATTAACTTCCCAGCTTTCCTCTTTGGAAAATGTGTTCAGTTTAAACCCTTAACTTAATGTAACATAAACTAATGTAACATCACATACTGATGCGATGCAGCGTTGCCTCTTTCTCTCTCACACACAGGATTCTTGTTTTTCGTGCAACCTCTTTTCAAGCATGTCTTCAGACAGCATGTCATTTTTTTTTATCTTTCCCTCATTCCCAACCCACCTCACACTCAGATGCTCGGCAGCTGCTCCTTTTGACTTCGTGGAAGAGGTTATGAGAACATATGTGGCAGCTTTGCTATGCACTACCTTTCTTCATCCCTTCACCCTAATCCTCGGGCTTTGCTGGAGAAGCTCCTTAGGATCCCTTTGACAGTTCTCCATAATTTATAAGTAACAGGTGACCCCTCAATGTACTAAAGTGCTTTTAAGGTTCATCATGCCAGCTCTTGTCCTAGATGCCACCAAACACTCACATAAAGCCAAGATAAACAACAAAGCCCAGTAACATCACTCATCACCCCCTGCCTGCTCTGCCAAGCCGGGCTATCTCCACCCTTGAGCCTGTGATCAGTGAGATGTAGTAACTGTCAGTCAAAATGTCCGAGCTCGCAGGACAGCTGTCGGCTGCTCATCGAGACAAATTTTATCTAGGTATTAAAACAAAATATATATTTGTACATAAAAAATACATTTATTTATTTGTCTGTCAAATCTATTTCATGGAACATGGACTCACTCAAAATATTTTGGAGTCTAGTGCAGCACTGATAAAATGATTATGTTAAAGCAAGCACATTGGAATTGTGCACTACTTTGTAAGGAGAGGTTTGTGTACCTGTGACTGGATGTCTGGGATCAAGCCGTGACTTTAGGCTATAAATCTGCATAGCAACATGGCATCTTATCCTCCATGTTGACCCTGACTCACATACCTCTGCACTGAAACACAGGGGCTAAAGACGGACCCTTCAAATGTCCATATAATCTTGTGACAAATGACTGTCTGAACAAACACATTAGCTTGTATCTAACCTGTCATCAAGAGATTAGCCTTATGAGCTTCTGTAAATGGTCTTTGAGTCTTTGAATCATCCTACAGAGTTTAGGATGATCGTTTCCTAAACAAAACCTTGACAAATTCTGAATATATTTCTAAAAGTATTTCTCAGTTTCATTGAGTTGTACCTTCCTTGGTGGTTGGATAAAATGCTATATGTCTTTTTCCCATGAAGCCTTGTTTCATTCATTCAGTCAGTCAACCTTTATTTAGACAGGTTAATCCCAGTGAGCCTTGAGGACTCGTTTACAAGAGAGACCTGATTTCAACAAAGAGTGATGACAACAGTAGATAACAACGACAACAATAGACAATCATAAAAGAGGCATACAGATTTTTTTTTTTTTTTAACAAATTAAAATAAGATGGAAAAAAGTAGCAAAAAACAGCTAGATTGTAAGGCGAGTGTGGAAAACTAAAAACAGGAACATGTCTGCATTGGATCTTGCCAGGAGTCCAAAAGATTTTTAAAGCCACTTCGAGAGGTCAAGGTCGAGAGCTTCAGATTTTTTTGCAAGATATTCCAGGAAACAGGAGTAGAGTAGGAGAAGGTCCTTTGGCCTAGTTCAGTCCTCACTGAGGGAACACTGCAGGTAATAATGTCCTGAGAGAGCATGCTGTAGCTGCACTCACGCACAGACATTTAGGAGGAGATGTATGAAGGCAGCAGACCAAGAAGTGATTTAAAGATGAAAATGTACCAGTGAGAGAGTCTGCGTGAAGTTAATGATGTCCAGCTAACCAGTGAATACAGGGTGCAGTGGTGGGTACGATAATCACAGCCAGTTATGAATCTTAGTGCACCATTATAGACAACATCCAACATCTGCATGGTGCTTGTAGGAGCGTTCATGTAAATAATATCCCCGTAATCAATGGAGGGAAGGAAAGTCACAGATACAAGGTGTTTCCTAGCATTCAGAGATAGACAGGATCTGTTTCTGAAAAAGAAACCATGTTTAACTTTCAGTTTCTTTACCAAGTTTTCCACATGGAGCTTAAAAGAAAGATGTGAGTCGACCAAGATACCCAAATATTTATAGGAATCAACAAACTCAGTAGGGACACCATTTGAGTATAAAACCAAAGGAAGAACTGCTGGGACCAATTTCCAGTTTGAAAAGACCATCCCTTTGGTTTTATCGGCATTTAGGACAAGTTTCAGGTGGAACAAATCTGTCTGGATGATGTCAAAGGCGGATTGCAAAAGCTGGAAAGCCTTAGCAACTGTTTAAGCTAGACAGTAAACAACTGTGTCATCAGCATAGAAATGTATGGATGCATTAGGGATGTTCTGACCTATACTACCTATGTAGATTGTAAAGAAGGTGGTCCTAAGACTGAGCCTCGTGGTACATCATTGTTGACTGTTAAATAACTAGAGGAAGTATCATTATGTTGAACACATTGCCACCGATCTGAAAGATAGTTTGAGAACCAACCAATGGTGTGATCCTAGAAACCAATTTCTGAGAGCTTATTACACAAAATGTTATGATCCACAGGGTCAAAAGCTTTAGACAGGTCTAAGAAAAGTGCAGCACAATAATCCTTATCATCCAATGCTTCAACAACATCATTAAGAACCTTCAGTGAAGTTTCAGCAATGAACTTTAAATTAGTGTTGATGTGTCACTTTGGCCCTTCAACTAGACAAAGCAAATCTGAGTAAGTGCCAGAGGTTCCTCAAAGCCATCAGTCTCTGGCTCAACAGGGCCTTCAGTCAGTATGTGCTGTAGTTCAAGCAATGCTTTTATTATTCTATCAGACATCTCCTATTGTCTGGGTGAATTTCCAGAGTGAAGGTCTCACAGTCTAAGTTAGATCTGTCAACATTTTCTTTGATTTTTTTTTATTTCACCCATTTCTCTGATTGTGACACACCTTCAAAGAGCTTAGGCCACCGCTAAGATGTATCACCCTGCTCATCATCTTCAGCATTCTTTGACATCTTGAGTGTCCGAGCAGTTTTTACAAATGAGTGTCCTCAGTTAAGGCTGACTGATGCTTAGATGATGCTGCCTAAAGAGAAGATGTTTTATGTTATGGTATCATTTACCCAGGTTTCTTCTGCAATCTCACCAGACTCTTCAATGTTTTTTAAGATCTTGGACATATCCACCAGTACCATCACTGTTAAACCTGTTATTCCTTTCAATTTGAATTTATAAATCAGACAGTGACCAGTTTCAAACTTAGAATTGTAATATGTCTGTGTCAACCTTTTGTCCCCCCCCCCCCCCCCCCCCCGCAGTTACTCTCCATATAGCTGGAACTGTACCACTCTTTATGGTCCATGAACGCAGAGCCTTGTGCCTTTTCTGGTCACAGTTGTAGAATGAAATACAGTATCTGCAATATCCTTTTCTCTGGTTGTCACTTTGGAGATGAAAGCATTTATCTTCTTAGTTTAATCATTATTTAAGTTTAAAATAGGTTTCTGATTTTTTTTATTTATTTTTTGATACTCTACGGTGAAACCAGTCCTACTCTCTGCCCACCACCCGCTTCCCTGCTGCGCTCTTTTGTCCTGTGAACCCTTAAAAAGCCTCTTTTTTTTTCCTGCATACCTCTCAATTGGAAGGATCAGCTGGTCTCTCAACAAAATCGATCAACTTCTCCCGACATGAGTCAGGGTAAGGAGGACACTGAAATCTAGAGGAAAAATTGGATTCATGATGACGACTAGAATCTACTGTTTGGGTTGGTGGAATCTGGTTGTCTACAAATTTGTGTGGAGGTGTTGAAGCTTGACAGTGCTCGGACTGAATGTGGAGCTGTGACAGGGATTTGGAGCAGCTGTATCAGGACTGTGATCTCCCTGGCAGCACTCATGAATGGTGGGAATAATCTTGGAGAAAGCTGTGAGCTCGACTTTGAAGTAAAGGATCAATTTGGCTGTTTTGGAGTTTCCATCAGAGAATATGTACCAGCGAGACTTTAAAGGCAGAAATAACAATTACGAGTTCTGCCTGACCCAAACTGTGGCCTTGATGCCGGACTTATCTCAACTCCTCCTGGAATGTTTGGAAAACAACAAAGATGCTTTGACTGTTTCCTCACCCCTCCCTTCCCCAAGGCCGTGGACATGTGACAGAACCTCAACTGAGCTGAAGATGAACGTCACCTCTTATCTGGACAATGGCTGAGGGGGGGCTCTGGACTATGCTATGACTTTCCCTTAAAAATTCAATGTTTTCACCGCCTATATGTAAATGTATAACGTCTGTTTATGTTGCTTTGCTGTGGTAGGTTTTTTTGATGCCTCAAATTGTGCCCTGTCTAGGACACGGTGTGAGAGATCTTTTTTTTTTTTTATACCGTCTCTCCTCATGTTTTCTTTCCTTTTCTTATCTAAGCAAAATATTATTCTGAATAAGAATAAGAAGGCCGCGCTAATTATTTATAGCCGCGGCTTCGTGCACTCCGCCCATCTTCGGATGACTGTATGTACATATTCGCGTTGTATCTCGGTGCAATGCCAATAAGTTTATTCTGATTCTGATTGTTTATTTGTCCCTCAACTTTGTTTTAAGCTCATCAGAGATTAGGTTTTGTTTATGATCACCTTGTGTTGTGTGGAAATAACTGGAGTGTTTAATGCAAACCTTCTAAATGATTGCAATCATTCATTACTGACAGTGTCTTTAGTATTGTGCTAAAGTTTTATTATTTAGTAAACACTCCACTTCCTCTCTTTTTTCTTTCCATAGTGATCAGTTTGAAATGGAATATAATTTTCAACTCTAGTTATTGCAACAGTTTTAAATACTTTAGTTTCCTGTAAAATTATTTTTATACACACATAACCTGCATCATAAGTTTCTTATTTTCGTCTTGGGTCTGTAATCCGATTGCACCAAAACTTTGTGGGCAGAATGCTCAAATAGTATACAAGTGAGGACAAATGTAAATGCTACAAACACATATTTTATTCACAATGAAACATGAAAACGTATCCAACGCTCAAAATAAGAGTTTATTCAATTTTCAGTAAAAACTAAAAGATAAGTGTGAATTTGATGGCCACAACACATCTCAATAAAGTCAAAAAAGAGCCACGTTTATGCATCGCCTCTTCTTTAACAACAGTCTGTAAAAATCTAGGAACTGAGGAGACAGGTTGCTGGAAGATTAGGAGGGAAATGTCCCATTATTTTCTGAAATAAGATTTAAAGTTGTTCAACAGTCCAGGGTCTTTGTGACTGCACATTTTGTTTATTGATGCTTTCAGTAAGTAAGAGTTCTGGACTGCAGCAGGCCAGTTCAGCACCAGGACACTTTTACTTTAAAGCCAAGCTGTTGTAAAGGATGCAGCATGCGGTTTAGTATTGTCTTGCTGAATTATGGCCTTCCCTTAAAAATAAAATTTCTGGATGAGTGCATATGTTTCTCTAAAACCTGTATATACTTTTTTACAATTATGGTAAGCTGCTTATGGCAGAGACACTAATGCACCCCCATACCTTTAGAGAGGCAGGCTTCTGAATTGAGCGCTGATAACAGATCAGATGGTTTTCCTCCTTTTTAGCACAAAGAACTTGGCGTATGTGGTTTTCAAAAAAGAATGTCAAATTTGGATTGCAAAGACAGTGCCTGCATCCCATGCAGAGATGTTATTTAACAATTTAAGGTCTCATGTTAGGAGGCATTAGTGCATATTGTAACGTCTTGTAAGAAGAAACAACCCATTTGACTGTATTTGGGAGATGGTATTTTTAATATAGTTTTGAAACAGAAGTATGTGTTGTTCATACAAAACAGTACTATACAGTATATAAATAAAAACTGAAGCACGAATCTGTCAATACATAAACAAACCAATAATAGTTTGGGTAGGTCTTTGTCCTAAATGTCTCTAAGTTTCCAAGTTTTTGCATGTTTTTTATTCTTGTCTTGCTTGTTATTGTTCTCCAGTAGATACCGGCTGGCTATGCCATGACTTCAGAGTAGATTAAATAATGTAAAAGCATAAAGGCATGGTTTCATGTGCACATGTGACAGAGAATCTAATCCCACCTGTTGTCTACCTGCCGGCACTGGCTCCCATTTTAAACATAAACCTTTCTTTTTTGTGTTTCCACAGAACCAGGCAGAGGCCCATTACAAGGGAAACCGCCACGCTAGGAGAGTTAAAGGCATTGAGACCTCCAAGAGTCGTCCTCAGGAGGGGGACAAGCCACATACCATACCCCCCACCTCATCCCCATCACCACCCGGTGCTCCTGGCACAGTGCCAGACTGTGAGCTTGGCACAGCAGGTATGAAAACAGAAAAATACTAGAAGGAGTGGAAACTGCTCAAGTGCCTCTGTGACTCTTGTTGCAGAAATAAACATCACAATCCACTCTGGATGTTTGGAGGATTTAAGTTAGCTTAAAAATAAAATGGAAAAAAAAATGCAAGAATAACAAAAGCTTCTAAGCACAGAGGCTTTGCAGAATAAGGCTGATTCAGTGATAAACTTCCTTAAAGAAAAAATGCTCTCTGTGTGGTCTGATTTAGCTGCAGCAGCACAATCCTACGGTCAAACTGCTGAGGTATAGATGATATTATCAGAAACATAAACATTTCAGAAAATTATTAAACAACTCATAGTGGAACCTTTCAGACACTATGACTTTAAAAAATCGGGTAATCTAATAGTACAAATGATGGATGAGACTGGATTTTATTCAGATACTGCAGGAATTCAAACACCTTTTTGAAGTGGGCAAGTTATTTAAATTTTATTTTCTATCATAAAAACTCAAAGTTAAAACACAAAATTTAACTAAGTCTTAGAATCAAACATTTTGAATGCAGTATCATTAAGAACATCTTTCCGAAGTCCAGTGATGGGTGGCATTGTGGCTCAGTTGTAGAGCTGTTGCCTCTCAGCGAAAAGGTTGCCGGATCAAATCCTGGCCAGGGGCTTTCTAGGGTGGAGTTTGCATTTTCTTTCCGTGCAGGTATTGATTTGCCTCGGGTACTCCATTTTCCTCGCACAGACCAAAAACATACATGTTAAGCTGATTGGTAACTCTAAATTGTCCCTAGGTGTGAGTGAGAGATTGAATGGTTGTCTCGTTTGTCTGTATGTGTCCTTGTGATGGACTTGCGACCTGTCCAGGGTGTCTCCCACCTCTCGTGCTGTGACTGCTGGTACCTGTGACCCTTGTGACCTGAAAAAGATAATGGCTGGATGGATGGATTATATTGATACAATATTATAGTCTCAAAATGGAGAACAAGTGCTAAGACTGATTACAAATGGAAAAAATAGGACTATAATACACGCAGACAAACGAAAGGACAGCAACAGCAGCTGATCTGACATTATTGGAAAATGCTTCACTGCTGGCAAGTTAATTATTGTTCAGTGGGATGAGAAGTGATGCAGTCTCATTCCTAAGTAGAACATCTATAGCTTTGTTCGTGTTGTCTTAGCTTTACTTTATCTCTTCCAGTCTCACTTATCCAATTATTTTAGGCTATAAAAGGCTGGACATTTTGCCCTTCTCCTTTCTTAACAAAGAAGTTTCCATTCCCTCAGTGTCACCGATCTGTGTTTGGATCAAACACTCAGGGATGAATACACCAGCATTGTTTTTAGTGACATTTACAAAGGTTTGTATCGCTGAGTATTTGCAGACATTTTCACCATATTGATGCACAGAGCAAACACTGCAATCAAAAAGAGGAAACTGAGGTCCTAAAAAGACAACTGTGCATGAACAAATGTCTCAGCATTAGTTCTACTTTCTTTTGGAGTCCCAGAAAAGTAAAAGTGCCTGTACTTTTTTGTCTTTTCCCTCACGGGGGACCACCATGGCTTCAATCCTAAACCAAACCCCATTGCTGAAAGTCCCTGAGACAATAATCGAGTGTGCAAGGGACCAAAGCCAGTCTGCCACAATTTAGATCTGAAAGTAGAAACACGTGAAAGAATGCCTTTTTCCATCCAAGACTCATTCTCGTGACCCTGGAACCTTGCCTCTTCCTGATTTTGTAGCAAGCATACTCACTTGTGTGTGTGTGTGTGTGTGTAGGGGTGTGTGTGCGTGTGTGTATTTTGGTCGTCGACTCATTGGTGGGACAATGATAACAACATAGTCGCGTTGCGTTGTTCACATAATTTGTATAAAACATCAACAAACAGTTCAGTCAGTCCCACAGATGGAGCCGTGACTTTTCCACACAGGAATTAAAACTCTGTGCAGCAGCATTAGTTGTTGATGTTGAGTGTTTTTTTTCTCCCAAAGCTGAGGTTTTCTGGGACATACTAACACAAATCTAATGGCAACCCCGACCACCACGCGTGTTATGACCTTCTTTTTATGAACCGAATATCCTTTTTTATTAACACATCAAAGCATCCAATCAGAAGTGATAACGACAAACATGCTGTGTAGAGGCGTTGCTAAGGGCTGGAACTGTGAAAAGACATGGCATGAATCCTATTGCGTCTCTGGCTATACAGTTGGAGAACAGCTCACAGCTCTCAGAGTGAATCGTGAGTTTTACAGCCCTTCAAGGGTTTGCGGTTGTTGTTGTCCCCAAAAAAGGAGGTCCTTGGCTGTGAGGGATTTGGACTGGTGAAGATGAGGGTTTGGCTGGTTTGGCTTTAGGCAGATGTTACATTGGAGAGGAACTCTGCTCTTACTTCCCTCATTCCTTTGAAAAAATTTCTACTACTGTCTGATACTCCCACTTTAATGAAGGGCAGTGTTAAAACCACTCTGATATTAGTGCACTTTGTAGTTCATGCAAACACTCACCAGCCTGCACCCACCCAAGGTCAATTAAACAGATGTCTTCCATGTGATGGCTCAGGTTGCATGTCTGGGAGCTGGCAGTATAGAGTTACACAGAGCTGACGGTCTTTCATGCTGGATTTATTATTAGTCTCTGGGTTTAATCTTTTTTTTTAATTTACCCTTTTTTTGTTGTGGTTTGTTCAACAAACCTGAAACAACAAGACCTGATTAACACATTAAACATGAGCAGCATGACATAGGTGTGTGTAAGCATGACCAAGGGTTTGAAAACAGACCGCTTTGAGAAAACGCACCCAGATGCATAATGAATGTGGGATCAACATTGGGTTTCGTTGCTGTTAAATTATTAAGAATAGCCATCATAAGTCACTGGTGGCAGAAACGCACACAGGCTAATTATAGCTTTGTGCTAATTTTTTTTAATTTTTCCTCCTGAAAGTGATGTGATGAATGAATTTTGATTTAATCTGTATCACTTACAAAATCTGAAATCTAAAATAAATACATGCCTCACTGCTCAACGGCCTTCCCTCGCTCAAGTTTTATAATTATAATAACAATGTTTTTTAACTTTTTAACGATTACAACCCCCAAAAAAAATGCCTACTTCTGTTTGCTTCTATTAGATCATTTACAATCTGTGCTTAATGAGGAACATTTTCATACATGGGCAGCGAGTGATATATTGTTTTCCACGTTTCCCCCCGTTTTACAAAGCTTTCACAGAAACTGTCACATTAAAAAAATAAGAACGAGTACTGCAGCAAACAAGCTGCTGCAGCATTAGAGTTTGGGGTAAATCAGCTGGTTTAGTCAACAAAACCTTTGCAGAGGAGTGCATGCTATACATTCTGCAGCTCTAATTTCCTGAAGTGGATTAAGGCCATGCAGACTCACCAGACTAAGTGTAAAGCATCTGGATTGAGTTATCCCCTCTTGTGACCTCTCCCCATTAATAATAACTTCTTATGTTTGGCCAAGAGGGAGGAAGGTCACTTAGCTGCTTTGTAAATGATTAATTTGACTTACAGAATATCTAGAGTTTTGGGAGAGTCTGGTCTGACTGAAAGTTTCTTAAGCAAGAAAACCATAACTCTTTGTTTGTGACAACGTTAGAGTTTACAGCCTCTTTCAAATGGTTTATTTTACTAAGTGAAGCTGACTAAAATATGTTCACGCTAAACCCATTTCATGAGGAATACAAACAAATCCTGTCTGATACCTATGGCCACCATGGATATCCTTAATATTATTTGACAAACCATCTTTATTTTTGCCCGTTTATTTTAACCAATAGGGCATGTTATATAAAAATAAATTGGTTTGTCTCCATAGTAATGAAGTCACCAAGAAATGTACAAGCCCTTTAAACTGTGCTTTGATCATGGATCACCTAATAGATTTCTCTATGCCACATAAAATCAGAAGAAGAAAAAAATCCTTTTTGCTTCTTTTATCTACACATCTGTTCGACAAATGCGCTGAAACCAACAGCTCTGCAGCTGGAAGCTACTAAAACGCAAGAAAAAAATACAAAATTTATTTTTGGGAAGACCGTGGAATGGAAAACATTTACAATGGCATCCACCAGCAATGACGTAAGAAAGTTACCAATCCAAAAATGTCAGAACAACCTTAGCGTGAAATAAAAATAAATACTGTATCCTTTTGGCAGTCAGGTAATATGAAAAAAAAAAAAGTATGTCAATCTGCTCAATGAAACTAGGCCGCTCAAATCAATCTTTGTTTACTTTCCAGAAATACCACATGGCATTTTTTAAATACTATAATCCAGTGAGGCTTTCTGCTGCCTGCCTCAGGCGCTGCATCCTGTGGAGATTGGATAAAGATCTCCTGGTCCCTGCTAATGGGGAGTCTGAATACCCCACCCAAATTTAGGGTGAACTTTTTCAGCCCTCACTATTTAATGAATACCGACTGTCTAGTATGGGAGTGGCTGATCAGAAACACATGTCTAGAAACTTATGTGTAGACATGGTATGGGATGAAAACTCATCAAGTAAATGGCATGAAGAGGAACTTGCGAGTGTGTAACAACAAAAAAAGTGAGAAGAAAGTTAACGTAATGATATTTTTTGGACCTTATGAGTTGAATCACGATAAAGCCAGTGCCATTACTGGTTTCACCCACAGCCAAAAACAACAGGTGCTTTTGGCAGGAGTCACAACACTCTGTGGTGTCTGTTCTCCATTTCCCCTCTCTTGGAGACGTTTTAATTCGATGAGACCACATCAATAAAAGATGAAGCCTTCAAACAGATTAACCACATGCTTTACCCGCGGCGACCGTACATTTTCCCTCCCTGAACCAGTTTGTACAGCTTAGATTAGGATTTTTTTTATTTTCCTCCTCGTTATTTATGTCCTACAACATAGTGAAGAAACGTTCTTTCTGTTTGTTGGTTTGTCTGATCTGTGAAGCAGCACACGTTTCCCTTGTTCTGGGAGTGGTTAACTATGTGGTTAAGGCTCACAAAATTGTATCTCCAGGGGGAATGTGGTGTGACTGTTTAACACACACAAAAAAAAGCAATAATAAAGCAAATCATTGTTTCTTTTGTGGCACGTTTGCTCTGTAAAATCTGTAAAATCAGGTTAATTATGAATTTCTATTCTTCCTTCTGGTATGTTTTTTTCCAGATGAAACTCAGCCTCTGTCGCAGTTAAACGAGCCCCTGTTAGCTCCGGGGTCACTTCCCTCACTACCAACATCACCCACCCCACCCATGGACTCTTCCGTCCCCTCAGCGTGCCCTCTCCTTCCTACTCCACCCCTGGTCCCCTTGACCTCCTCCTCCCCAGGTTGTGGCAGCACCACCGGCTCAGAGCAGCCCGGATCTGGACCGCAGCTTTCAGGGGACGCCGGCGCCTCGGCCTCCAGCAGCCCGTCCCACCCAGAAATGGAGGAGGACAAGGCAAAGAAGCTGCTGTACTGCTCCCTGTGCAAGGTGGCTGTTAACTCCCTGTCACAGCTAGAGGCCCACAACAAAGGTGGGTCCTCTGTGAGACACACTTTCCAGAAATAAACTCAAACCACTTGGGTTTGCCTATGAGGTCATCCTCTTCGGATCTTGTGTGAATAACGTTTCTGGAGGTTTCTCCCACATGTTTTCATCTCGGGTTGGAAATCTTTCTATTTTCTCAGTCGTCGCGGTTTCTGCTGGATATGTGAAATCTGTGTCGCATTCTGTGTTTGTAGGAGTCTGTCCAAGAAATACACATGCACACTTCTAAAAGTTTGATTTTATTTTATTTTTTTAGTTCAAACACGTTTCAGAATGATGCCAGCCCATGAAGACATTTGCTCTCTTACAAATCAAAACGGGTCTCGTGTGACACCAGAGGGCAGTGAAAGAAACACTGATCAGCAAAATGACTGAGCCGTTTGCCAACACTCCTGACATCTGTAACCAAGCGCTGCTGTCTTGGTTTGAACAGTCATGTCAAAGCTTCTTAACTTTTATGAATGCCACCTTAAACATTGATAATTCATATGCTTAAGATTTCTTCTCACAAAGGTTCCACAATTATTTAATATTCTCCCTAACCCGCAAACTCACAATTTGAGTTGTCACATGTTGCAGCAGATCTTTTACGAGTTTAAGTTGCTGCTTTGGGAATGTAAACAAGAATGTAAATTTAAAAAAAAAATGGCTGTTATGTGGAAAGCATAAAGCATTTGAGTCCAGTAAACTGTTTGCATTCTTCTCTGAACATGAGCGAGCCATAAAACTATAGAGGTGGCAGCATACGATGATTGATTCAGTGTGTGTGAACATATCCTGCTTGTCTCCAGTGACAAACCAGACATGAATCATATAACAAGTGTCCTAATGTTGAGTAAACAGTTTGATCACTGTCAACAAGAATTAACTTTTTGTGTTTGTGCATTTTTCTGTACAGACAAACACGCACAGATTCACTTCTCTGCATGGTCTTGGGTCACAGACAGAGTTGCTTGTCTCCAGAGTTCAAGGCCAGGAAAACTAAAAGTTCAAACAGTTGAAACTGAAGACAATCTGGAAACAATCACCCTCACTCGCTCTCAAAATCAAAACTGTTTGCAGGGTTTAAAAATATGAGCATATGTCATGCAGACACTAAGGCCTGAACAAGCGTGCGTGGCAAAAAAAATGTACTGCCAAAAACACACCAAAAGAGTAAATGTAGAAAGAATGTTATTTTAAGATTTTGTTTTCTGTGAGCTCATTTCCTGATTTATCTTCAACAATATGCTGCTCACACAAGTGAGTCTAACTTATGCAGAGTCGTCATAAACAATCAAAACATAAAACAATAGGCACATCTTAGACGTCAGGTCAGTCCTTTTCTCCTTTATGATGCCTCATTATTCTTCTTCAATCTCCCCTCGATTGTGATTTATTCTTCTTATGTAAACTACGTTGTGTTCAAAGAGATTTCAGTGAGAAGCTCAAATTTGTCTCTCAAAATCAGAATTAGTGATAATGGGTGGATTTTATATGTGGACAGACAAAGCAGTAAGAGTTTAAGGGGGGCTTTACAAAACAAAAGCAAAATGTGTGATTATAAATTGAAAATCTTTCCTGGAATTTATTTTTTTAATTAATATATACTGTGTAAACACCTGTTGTTCTGTGCAGTCATTTTTTTTACTCATGCAATAGCACGATGGAGATTTATATGACCCATTTGAGAGAATTTAGGGTCAAAAAATTTTTTTTTGTCATTTTTTTCATAGTCAACTGAGAGTTTAGCAGAGTGGGCATCAAATTTCAGAAAAAAGTTCCTTTAAACATCGTTTGAAGGATATGAGTATTTTCTGATGTGGTACTGCCATTTATTTTATATGTGGATGACGTCATTACCTGCAGTGCACAGACTGTGAGCTTATTTAATCAAAACATAATGAATTGCTTTGACAGCATCATCAGAAGATTTCATGGGTTCGTCTTGCACATCACCAACAGTGTTTCACTACTGCCCTCTCGTGGTACAAATGTAGATCTACAGCTTCATGCAGAACATTTCTGTTTCTGTTTCACATTTGTGGTTATTTACTGAAGGATGCATTCGATTACTTAAATTGTTTTCTGTGCACAACAGTTGCCACTAATAGTTTCTGCAGCTGCAATCTGAGCAGCAGACAAACACTGTCAGGTTTCATTTCACTCCAGACTGATCAAACCAATATGACCAAAGAAATGCTGTTTAAATGGTAATTGAGTGTGTTACTTCTTTCTTATCAATACTTTTATCTTGCCTGATAGCATTAATAAACTGATTCCCTTGCTTGTTTTTATGTTTATCTGCCTGCAGGTACTAAACACAAAACTATTCTTGAGGCACGGAGCGGGCTGGGCCCCATCAAGTCATACCCTCGTTTGGGCCTAAAGACTAATGGAGAGCAGGGAGGGGGCCCAGTGGACCCCGACACTCAGGAACGAACCTTCCACTGTGAGATCTGCAACGTGCGGGTCAACACAGAAATGCAACTCAAACAGGTACGACGAAGAACAAAGCTCACATCTCACGTTGTCCACTTGAAAAGAGTTAGTTAGAGTCTCAGAAAAATCAGCGCATACAAATATATTATGTATTGTCATTAAAACAAATTATTTCTATTTGACGTTTCTTCAAAGAGTGGTTCCTAATCAATCCTTTTTTGAGCTGTTGTCCTGAAAGTAAATGCTGCATACGGAGGAAAAGCCTCAAAACAAAATGGCAAATATAACATTTTAATTTGTGCCTATTATTCGATTTATCTAAAAATAATCTATATAAATTTATAGACAATGGCCATAACACGAAGCAATAAATGTTATTTCTGATGTCCATTAATGTAAACTGGTACAGGTGTCTGTATTCTTATTTCTCATTAAAATAGACAGACATTGGACAGCACAACCAATTTGAGCAAAATGTGTTTTTTCTTTGTTTGTGTGTATTTTTTATTTATTTATTTTATTTAAGATTTGCATATACGCACTGTGTAGAATGAAACTGTGCCTTCAACTCTAAATATTGTTTATTTTTGCATAAGTATACGTTAAACAAATTGACTAAAGTCTTTTTTTTCACATGGTTGCAATATATTGTGAATAAATGCAGATCGTCTTCATATAATTAATTTAGTCAAAAGTCAAGTATCTTTATTGTCATTTTCCATCACGTGGTACATGAGGTGGAATGAAAAGATGATAAATAATTGTATTGAAAAGTAAAAAATCAAATGCAAATTTAAAACTGGGTTTTGGTGTTTCTTATTTTTAGCACATATCAAGTCGAAGACATCGGGACGGCATGGCAGGAAAGCCGAACCCCCTCCTTAACCGACACAAGAAGCACAGGGGAGCTGATCTGACGGTAACTTTTCCCGTTCCTCCACTGAATTCTGTTAACAAACCTGAGCTCCACTGAAAACACTTTCGATCATGAGGTCTGTGAGGCCGTTAAGATTATTTAATCCCCAAAATCGTCTTTATTCTTTGTCAGGCTGTGACCTCCTCCAAGAGTATTCAACAGAGCAATAAATAAATAAATAAAATATATGTATTTTGCCTGTTTTGTAATGTTTTAAAACTAATCATTGTTAACACCCTCCTTCTTTTTGCGTCACTTTGTGTTTGCAGCCTTCTCTGACCTTCTCCAAGAACCTCACCAAAGCTCTGGGTGCAGGGCTCTTGCCCAGCCCGTTGGCTGTTGCAGCAGCGATGGCGGCCGCAGCGTCCTCGAACCCGCTGGCTCTGCGCGCAGCAGCTCCCGCGCCTCACCCGCACCCGCACCACCTCTTGCAAGGCCCGCCTCTCAGCCACGCCATCCTGAGACCTGCTCCTGGGCCAATCCGCACTGCCCACGGGCCAATCCTCTTCGCTCCTTACTGACGCATCGTCTTGTGACGGCAGCCAGTCAGGAAGCATCCACTCCAAAAAGCACACTGTGAAGCTACAAATCAGCGAGGAGCAACTGATGAGTGGGGAAAAAAATCCAATCATTTCAACATCGGATTGATAGAATAGCAGAGGAAAGGAACGGCGAAATGGAGCACTATCTCCTTGATTCCCTTTACCTGAGACTCTCCATTCACTCGACCTTCGGTTTGGAAAGACTTGACGGATCAGTAGATGGAATTGGAGAAGAGAAATTCATTATGCATTGAACTCTTGTACATTTTTCATCTCTCCCGGTTCCTCCCTTGCACTTTGGTCATAAAGTGGCCACCTCGGTATACAGAAAAAAAGAACACATGCAGATCTTTATAGAAACTTTAAACCATGTTACATTATTATTATGGGGGAGGGGTTCCCCTGTTGTCACGGCTCAACGTGTTCTCATCCTATGCACCTAAAAAAATTTAATAAAATACAAAAACAAGACAACAAAGTTATGTCTGTAGGGTAGCTGCTTCCATTGGTCTTTGCTGTGTGCACCACTTGTAGCCGTGGCTGCCTCCAAAGTACTGTACACGTCTTGCTCTGCAGTCAGCAGCTCTTCAGTTCATGGCACTAGGCCCTAGCTAGATGCAACATGGCTTTGGCTGACGGGCAGGTGGTACCCACTCCTGAACATATCCGAGCACAGAAAGAGACTGATCAGTGGGGATTGCGCTCCCAACTAGTTCCTGTGAAGGTGAGATGAGAGGAGGGCTGGCACAGGATGGACTGACCACAGGCAGCATGCAAACAAACAAATCTGTGTTTTAAAATAGAAGCCAACAAAAACTGCTGCAGGGTGCATCTGCCAACGTTCATAACCGTCAGAGAAAGATTTCAGCAGTGGCGGGTGAAGATGGTAGACACCAGACGCCATGCTGTGCAGCTGCTTTATACATGATTTTAAAGTTCAACTCAGACAGAGTTCATTTGATAGAATGATCTGCTACAGTATCATGCACCAGAGAAAGAGCATATTTGATATTTCCCCCCCTTGGTTTTTGTTCTCGGGCTGAATTCGCACGTAGGTGAGCAGGTATGACTGAGCATGACCCTGTGCTCTGATGTGTTTTACGTTGTTTTAGCATGCGTCCTTGCATTTAGGTTTTTTTTTTCAGGGACGGGCTTTCACAACACCGAGTTGACCCCTTTCATTCCTGTGCAGTCCTCCTCCTCTTCACCTTGCTGATGTCCAAAGGTTTGTTTGCAGTCAGTTTTAGAAAGCATGTCACGGCAAGAACATAATACTGAAAGGGAGCAAGATGAGCGCAAACGTTCTCTGATAAATGATCTTGAGCTGGAGTGACGAGCCAGAAACTAAGGGGCGCTGCCCAGAGCGGAGTGCTGCGATGCCCAGCTCGAGGCAACCTATTCATACTTCCTGTCTTATAACTGAAAGCCATGAAAGCACCATGATTTGTTTTCTTTTACAAAGACTGGTGAGCACTTTCTTCTTATTTTGGTTTGGACTGTTGATTTGTGTTTATATCACACATTTAAATAATTAAAATTAAAAAAAAGAGCAAAACACATCAAAACTATTTTTGTAGGTAGGCAATGTTAATAACCTCATTCATGAAGGGACCCAAAGAAAGGGTGCACTTATTATAAAGTAAGCTATAAACTGATTCACAGTGGGGAGTAATGGCTGACACAGCGTGGAACTAACACCCCTTTTTGAACGCGATGTACACTGTGCCCTTTCATGGAGAAGCAATGAGCTCTAATGTCTTACCTTCGTCTGAATATTGCAATTCAAAATGAGCAATTTTCATCCAAGTGACTTGTTTTCATTGTGACCTTGTTGTCTGGAGTCATGTGTAAACTGGGAGCATGCCATCTGACCGACTTTTCTTTTCTTCCATGAGGAGTTCAGGTCCTCTGTAGGATACTGAGTAGAGGAACAGTTCAGCACAGGGACCGACCCTTCATATTAAAGGGCCTTCTTATTAAAGGATTCTCTGCTTGGAGAACAGGGTACAACACCAGATATCGAGGGGGTTATAACCAGATGATGATGGGTTTTTTTTTCATTTTATTTAGAATATCTGAGTTGAATTTTTTTCTGTCTGTAAAGAAATGTGTTTAAGTAAAAAAAAAAACAGGGGATCATTATCAATACCGTCACCTAAATAAGAAGCTGACTCAGTGTCTGCTTCCACCATCGTGCTCTTTTTTTGTTCTTGTTGTCGCTGTTGTGGTCAGTGATCTTCTGAGTTCATTTAGCAAGTAAGCTACTCTTTCCAGAATTAGTGCTTGCCTTCTTTTTGGTGTGTCTCATTCTAATGTGTCCTGGGACTTGCGCTCTAACTCCCCCACCCCATTAACAGCTAGAGACAAGAGGCATCCTGGATCCAGAAAAAAGTGCCCTAACACTGTTGGGTTTAGAAGGGATGGATCAATAATCAAGGATTTTATCAAAAGAGTTGATTAATTACTCAGCTTCATCAAAACATCTGTAAGGTCAGCCAGTCAAATGGCACCAGATTAGTTCAAAAGTGGTGATAGCCACAGATTCGCCCTCATTGTTCACATTGAGGAAGTCAATATTCGATTTTCAGGTCTTTATGTTAGCTATATTTAGGCTCCTACAGCCTTAGCCTTATTCTGCCCTCAGTCTCTCTCAGAGCAGAGAGAGACGGTGTGATTATGTCTTGCCAACAAAGTTATTTTTGAACTTCATTGTCAGAGGGGTAAAGAGTTTGTATGGCAAATTGTAGCAATACCTGACTCATTCTGGCTACTCTTGTTTATTGCAATAAGAAAAGGATCTAATACATGTGTATGTAAGTAAACATAAATGTAATTTAAATAACAAAAAGATACTTGATGGTAAATACTGTTGGTATCAAGCAAAACCATGGTGGAAAAAAGTTAATGTCAATAAATTGTTAAATGACAACATTTGTGGAGTTTCTATGAGTTCATAAATGTGTGCGCTTCATTTCATCATTTAAGAACAAAATGATGCACGTTGATAATTACTGAACGCATTAGTTCAAAGTTTGTTCCAGCTCAAATGAATTTTGCCTCAATGTATTGAACTGTAAGGCAGAATAAAAAAAATCTGGATTTGCATTCACATAAAATATTAGTTTAACGTTCAGCTATGAGCCATCACTGCTGCTGATTTGTCCATCATGTTTATCCCACTAACAGACAAACTAACATGCATTCTTCCTGCAGAATATAATATTTATGCCTTATGGTTCTCAAAGATGATGCATGCAGCAACGTTGTATACAGAATTTACAAAAACAGATAACGTTTCTGAAATTAGATCAAAATATACCTGTTGATTTTTGTAAAAAAAAGAGCTACGATCTTTTTAAATTTACCAAGAAACTATTTTCAGCTTCAGTTTGAACGCATGTATTGTACAAAAAAACAAATTTGAAAAAGAAAAAATATAATTACAATTAAAATTTATTCATCATCATTTTTGATATTCATTATTAAATTAGTTGTTTATATATATATATATATTTCATTTTTTTTCTCTAGTATTGTAAATAAAATCTAAAGATTTAACCTAGATTTATCTCACTTATAAGAAGAGAAGAACATTAGAAGGTTCCAGAACTATTGCCAGAAATAAATGCATAAAGCTGTTTGGCAAGTGATATTTTATTTTGAAAATTATAATTACTTTCTTTTATTGACATTTAGACTAGAATAAATATTCAATGGATGCTAATTTTATTACACCTTGAGTTATCAGTATTCTTTGTTTTTTCCATTATATTTTATTTTCAAGTCTATTTCTTTTTAAATGTGCATTTCAAATCAAGCATTGACCAAAGTTAAGCACATATACAGAAATAAGTGTAAAACTTTACAACAGCAACAGTAATAATAATAATAATAATAATAATAATAATAATAATAATAATTTGGTGTAAACTGAGTGCTGACACTAGTTTTTAAATAATTGGACACAAAGCTGCTTCTTTCTCTTACAACTTTGAAACTTTGGTCTGGTTTTTGCACCGTTCAGAAGAATTTCCAGTTCTCCATGAATCAAACATGCTCTACAATAAATGGAGCGATTCAAACAACCAAAGGCAGATAACTGATCCTTCATTGTGCTGCCTGATGAAGGGCAACATTGTACTCTCTGTGAAACATTTCTGAACAACATGTTTGTATCAGTGTGGTCGTTTTACCACATCCCCCAACCATGACATGGCAGCAGCCTCCTGCCACTATATACAACCCAGCCACTAGATGGTCCCACTGTGATACGTGGAAAACGTGCCTAAAGGAAAGCTACTACACCTCAACATTACATACTAAGGATGAAAAGTGTTACATACATGAACAAACTGCACACGAACAGTATGGAATAAGTACAGTCCACTACACGCAGCAGCACTTTCAGATCTGCACAGAAAAGACACGGACAAACTAAACAGATGGTTGCTATGTTATCAACGACATAGTAAAACTAAATGATCCGTACAATTTGCAGCCATTTAAGATAAATAAAGGGGGGGGGGGGGGTTGTTGCGTGAATGGTGTGCTTTTAGAAAGTGCTGCAAACTTGGGTAACTATATATATATATATATATATATATAGATATATAGATATATATATAGATATATATAGATATATATATATATAGATATATATATATATCTATATATATATATATGCAAAAAAGACATTATAGATGCACTGGCTATTTTAATTTGAAGTTTTGCAATTTACCAAGTCAACCGTCATTAGTTCTAAAATGTTAGATCATCAAATTAAAGGTCCTTATTTTTAATTTTTAATGTTTTCAGCTCTGAAGCTTGTTTCACTAGATGTTTTTTTTTTTTTAAATAAGGCAGATAAAACAACTCCCTCACTGTTTCTATCTATTCCTTGTTCAAGCACTTTAAGACGGAGCCTAATGGCACAAAATAAGAGGCGTATAGCCAGCAGCTCCTGAGAGCTGCATACATCGAAACGTGGTGATGACACAGTGAGTTCATGGTCAGACAGGAGTGGTAAAATGGAAACTGAAGAGGTACGGAGACATGGCTGAATGTTTCCCTAAGTGGAAGTCTGCAGCAGAAAGGGATAAGTAGGTTTTGTGGTCTTTCATCTTCTTTCGATGTCTTCTTATGACCACAAAGTTGTTCCTGTAGCTTTTTGCACATCAGTGTGCTATAGGAAACTATGAGATTGTATCAAACTGTGAGACATGAATCTAAAATGCAAAGTCAAAGAGGAAATTTTAGGAAAAAAAACAACTTATTGAACAAACAGAGAGCCTGAATGACAAAACCTAATATGATGTTAACAAAGAGAACAGAACAGGAGCATAAACCAACAACAGAGGAGTCTATACACTCTAGAAGTGATTGCTGATTGCAAACAGGGGTGTATCATAAATAGGGGAAAGTCTGTGGAGGAGTGAAGAACACTGAAACAGAAGAAGACACTGAATACAGAGAAACTCAAGAAACTAAACTCAAACAATAATTCCATCACAAAAATGACACAATCTTGACAAATTGATCTGATGTACTTGACCTGTTTAGCTAGTACAAAGTGTCATTAAGAGTTGTGTAGCAGTTATTAAAAATTCAGCATCACCCACAAGGAATCGTTCAGCTCTTATGGGGTTCTGTGAAAACATTATGAACACTCAGTATCTTACCTGATGTGGATGACTCCTTGAATGACCTCAGTTTGAAGAAATGGAGTTTAATTCTGACTGGAATGATGAGTTAACGGCTAGTCTGAGCAATTCCAAGACCAAAACAATAATTAAGGTTCATGTTAATCTACAAACCTTTGCACCAACATCAGTCCGGGACACTTTCAGCAGGAAGCTAATGTCGGCCACAATAACAGTGAAATATGAAAGTGACACTGGTGTAAAAGGTTTAGAAAACAATGTTTGTGTGAACTGCTGAAATAATTGTGAGATTGAAGTTGTTTTAGAATATCAGTTATTTGTCTTGGCCCAATTCAGACTAAAGCCCGGTTCACATTGTTCCATTTGTCCGCCATAAATAAAATCATGCATGGTGCAAGATTTATCAGAAAATCTTTGGTCTAGACTTGACAGGTTTGTTGTTCAGTGTGACAGCTTCACCAAATGAAGATTTAAGATGACCTGCAAACAATATAATATACAGTATAAGAGGTTGAGCTGAAACAATAAACAGAGTTCATGACTCATCTCAAGACCTGCTCAGGACCAAGTCAGCCCAGTAGTTCTTTTATGAGTCCAAAAATATAAGCTCAAGACAATCCCTTCTTTTTTTGTAACCTTTTAACTGACCTGCACAGACTCCTATTATTTCATTTTCACTGCTTACGTTTAGCTAGTTCAAAGTTTAAAATCTATAATCTGACTGCTGTGATGAACCAATATACACATTAAAATATATTTCTACATCTTCTGCAGACATAACATGAGAATGACTAAACTCCACCAGCATCTCAGGGCAAGCATGACTGATTTTCCTTACAGAAGATTTCACTGTGAAGAAAGGTTTCGTGTTCAGGAATAAGCTGTTCCTCATCAGTCTTACACTGTGAAGTCCTGTTGCTGACATCTCTGAGTAATCGCCTCACATCTGAACTTTCCTCCTGCGTCTGGTAATTTAAGCACATAATTCATTTTCTACCTTTACGTGCCACTATATAGCACAGTTAGTGCCTTCCACATATCTGCACTGATGTACCCCTATCCAGCCTGTGATGCTGGCTGCAGGACTCAGCACCTGCAACAAGCCAGACGGGCCTTCTCTTCTTCTCTGAGGGCAGGGAGTTTATGATTTCCAAAAGGATTTTATAATTGTGATTTACAATTTTACAGGCAGTTTGAGACCCAAAAAGATAGTGTAATATCTGTGTTTCTTAACAGGAAAACAAGCAAGTTTTTCATATGTGAGCATGAACATCTAGAAAATGGTTCAAAATCATGTGCAAGGCATGAACGAGCTGCACACACATCAGATGTTAATTATCTCCCACCTCCAGCAGGTGTGACATTTACTAAAATATCTCGTAAATTATGGACAGATTTTATTAAAACAATGCATATTTGCAATTGATTAACCTTTAGGTGACCTTAGTAAACACAAGTGGCTAACTCAGTCATTGTTGTAAATATTAAGTGAAATATTGGTGTGGTAGTAGCTGAAAGTCATTCTCAACTCATACTCTGAGTGCTAACTGATTTTGTGAGATCTTGAAATACAGTAGTCCCTCGAATATCACGGGGGCTGCGTTCAAGACATCACCGTGACAGGTGAAAAACCACAAAGTAGGAAAACTATATTTATTTTAGTATTATATAATCAATCCATCACATCACACCTGTTTTACAACATATTCATTGGCTTCCCATCTCATATTGCATCAATACTCTTCCTCACCTTCAAAGCTGTCCATAACCTCGCTCCTCCATACCTTCCGGACCTTGTTCACATTGCTACACCCGCTCATACCCTCAGATACTTTTCTTCTATTCAGCTCATTGTTCCTCTTGCCCGTCTTGTTACTATGGGGAACAGAGCATTCAGCTGCTCTGCTCCCCAGCTCTGGAACTCACTCCCATCTGATATTCGCAACACAGACTCATTGCCACATTTCAAACCCAAACTCAAAACTTATCAGTTTAAAGTAGCGTACGCATTGTGATTGCATTTGCACTGTCTTATTTTAATTCTATTGTGTACTTATTTTTACTGTGTATATAATATTGTGTCTGTTTTTATGCTTGACTATGTAAGGTGACCTTGAGTGCCAAGAAAGCTGCCTACAAATAAAACGCATTATTATTATCATTATTTTTATTATTATTATAAATTAAGGCTTCATAAACCCTTCTCACACTCTTGCAATCTTCTAAACTCTTAAATCTACATACTTTTAACAACATATGTATATGTACTGTACAGTACTGCAAAATTTTACTCACCAGCTCTGCAGAACAGCAGCTCTGTTTCAGTTTAATTCGGTTCTGGTTCTGCAGAACAAACCCTTCAGTGATGAAGCCCACCGCCCCGTCCAGGTTGATGTGCATGTGGATAATTGAGTTTCAGGATAATTTACAACTTTCCTGACAGTTCTGTGAGCCTAATAGACAGATTGTTACTTCTGACTTTGTGTTGCAAAACTTTTCCTCCATTTGGCAGAAAGCAGTGGCTGGAAGCAGTGTTGGCTTCTGGGTAGTGTAGTTCATTTGACTGGCGTTACAGTGTAGGCTTATTGAAGAAAACTTTCAAATGGCGGCACTTGTCCAAAGGTTTTTTTTTTTTTGGTTAACTTTTTATCCCATACCATCCCAATCACGTGAGTAATATTAAAGTTGACAATTGTTGAAAAACCGTGAAAGAGCGAGTCCGCAAAAGTCAAATCGCGAAGCAGCGAGGGACTATACTGGACAAGATTGTGCACAATGTTACTTTCTCATGTCCAGGTTCAAGGTTCAAGGTACAAGGAGACTTTATTGTCATTCACATCACATGTGGTACATGGGGTGGAATGGAACTGTGTACTCAAGTTACACCCATAAAATAAAATAGCAAATATATAAATAATAATAGCAAAGATATAAAGCACATAAAAAAAGAAACAGTATACAAGGATCTAAGCTATGCTAAATGACAATAATATAATATAAATAGGATATATTAAACAGCAGCCTGAACAAACCTGCACATTACATCAAGGAGTGCTAGGCCTTTAATTTAACATGTTTTCACTTGTGAACATCATGTGGGTTTTGTTATGGTTGTTTAAAAGATTGTGCTTTTGTTTCCCTGACATAGTTTGAGTTGTGTTTGGTTTTCAGAAGCGTCCCTGTGCCCTAGAGAGTTTTACTTTAAAACCATGTTTTCAGTGAAGCCCAAGGACCCAAAGATGATGTCCACGTCATAATCATTTTCACCTTTCTCTTCTAAACATTTCCACAAACATTTCTGCGTTGTTGCAAACCTGGCCCCTTCTGAAAGGTCAAGTTTGGTTAGGTTGCTCTTATTCATTTTAATTAGATGTTTTATAAGCAAATACAATAGAGCCCATCCGTGCTGCACAGTCTGTCCTGTATTTAAAACACGAGATGAGCAAGACTAATCATGTGATCAGAATGCAAATCGTCAAACCTCCAGCTGATTACACATTGGACACAGAGCGAGGGCAACAGGACACCATCAGCTCTGTTCAGGCTGAGGTTAACTCAACCGTGCGCTGTCCTGACTGCCTCCACAAACATGATGGTAGCAGGTTCAGGTGCAGCACGGAGGAGATAATTATTCCACAGGAGACAAAGCAAACACAGTGGAGCAAATGAGTCTGTGTTCTCATTTTCTTAAGTAGATGATAATTATACCGAGACCAAAATGTAGCTGTTCTTTCAAGACAGGCTCATCATCTGTTTATCAAATGTTTGAAGTGATAAATGTTGGTGTCGCCGTGTTGGTTTGTTACACGTCTATAAAATAACAGTTAGCTCAGCAGCTCAGAGGAAAACAGCTGTTTCTCATCAGCTTCACTTCTTTTTTTTTTTCAAACTGAATCCCATCAACTTAGTTCCATTCAGGGTCTCTGATGGATGTCTTTTTTTTTTTTTTACTACTTCAGGCAACATCCCGCCACATTTATCAACGCGGAAACCTCCAGACACAATGCAAGCATAAAGACAGTGGAATGAGTCGATGATATAATAACTTGCTTTCCACTGGGAAATTAGTTTTATTTAGAACAACACACAAAATAATCAAACCGTTGTTCAGAGTCACAAAAATCACATTACCTCAAATCATCTTTATGTCCTGACTTCCTTTGAACACAAACAAAAATGATAAGAGAAACGTATCAACTTTTACAAGTAAAATCACCTAAACTTATTGTCAGTGTGTTTAAGGAGATTTAAAGTTCAACTTATGTGGGCAGTCAGTACATGTTTAGGCAGCCACTAATCCAGTCATTGATAAGAAAGATGACTTTAATATTAGGCTTAAGGAAACTGTTGTTGCACTTTAACACACACAACCAAGGTAAACAATGCAGGAAATCCTCATGGCTTCTAATATTTACTTTGTAATGTAAATCAGCCAAAAGTGGAAGCAGCCGCAGACTAGACTTTAAAAGAGAGGGTCACATTTAGCACCTTTCAAGATGGCCACCTCACACGGCTGGGCTTGTAGAATGAATAAACTACAGTAATATGTCACACATTTAGATACTTTCTTCAATAAATACCCACACAAAAGCAATTTTAATGATGTGTTTGATATTTTCTTTGATTTTCTGTGACTGTCAGTCATTTTTGCAAGCATAACACAAAAAATGTTTTTTCCAGTGATTTTTTTATTTTATTTTATTTTTGTTGTTTCAGCAAGTGTTGTAGTCTAGTGTACAATACTTTGAATTATTATGTTTGGTATTTTTGTTGTTCTGAACCAAGGTTTGATAACTATCTATGAGCATACTTACACCACATTTATAGGTGCATCTCAAAAAATCTGAATTAAATGAAAAAGTTATTTTTTTTGTCAGTCATTTTAAATAGTGAAACTCATCTATTACACAGAGTGAATTTTTCAAGCCTTTATTTCTTGTAATCTTGATAATTATGGTTTAAAAATAATGAAAAACCTTAGTTTAGTGTCTCGGAAAATTAGAATGTTGTGTTCAGTACTTTTAACTCACGGTGTCACACCATAATCAGCTGATTAACTCCTCACATGAGCTACAAATGTCTCATTCCTCAAGTCGAGCCACTCCTGATCAGAAGTGTCTTACCTGACTGAGGAGAACAAGAACTGGACTGTTACTCAGTGGTCCAATGTCCTCCTTTTAAACGAAAGTAAATTCTGCATGTCATTTAGAAATCAGTGTCCCAGAGTCTGTAGGAAGAGTGGAGAGACCCAGAATCCACATTGCTTGAAGTCCAGTGTGAAGTTTCACAGTCAGTGATGATTTGGGACCATGTCCTCTGCTGGTGTTGGTCCACTGGGTTTCCTGAAGTCCACAGTCAACACAGCATCTACCAGGACATTTCAGAGCACTTTGTGCTTCTTTCTGCTGACGAGCTTTATGGAGATGCTGATTTCATTTTCCAGCAGGACTTGGCTCCTGCACACGCTGCTGCCAAAGGTACCAAAAGCTGGCTATTCTAATTTTCTGAGACTATTAATTTTGGTTTTTCATTATTTATTAATCATAATCATCAAAATTACAAGAAATAAAGGCTTGAAGTATTTCATTCTGTGTAATGAATCTATATAACAGGAATTTCACTTTCTGAAATGACTGAAAAAAATATATATATTTTTCACAATATTCAAATTTTTTAGTTGCACCTACATGCAAAACAAATAAGCAACAACCTCAATGAATACCAGGTTTTTGAATAGGTGTCTCATATGGTGTAAGGAAATGTTTTATCAGCTACTTTTTGTGATTTCAATAGAGTCCAGGTGGTATAAGAGTGGGAGTAATGTTAGGAAATGGGACTTGACCTTTGGCTTTCTTGGACATTGTGGTTGTGGCAACAAACCACTTACAGGCTTTAAACATCCAGAAAGGTAGGCAACCAAACAGATCAGAGTTACAGCAACTCATCCAAGCACCAGATAAAGTGTTGGCTCATGTGTCATGGAGGTTAACTGAAGAAAAAAGGAGGAAACCAAATCATATCAGCAGTAAAACACAAATAAGCCACTCGTAAAATAGAAGTGAAGGGGAACATGGCAACACCAGCACAAGTACACAGATAAACATGTACACACACACACACACGCGCACACGTTAAATTTGGAATCACCAATAAACCAAACGACGGTCTTTTAAACAGTAAAATGAAACCAAAGTGAGAAAAAAAAATACTTAATTTTATAGAAAAATCACATTTTTATACAAGAAAACCTCATTTTGCTGTTTGAGAAATCAGCAATGTGATAATAAAGGACTGATTTGTTTTGTCAGTGAGTGGTGGGGCTTTGTTTTTAAAAAGTAATGACCTCTGACACACAGTACGCGCCATACCATTCTCTGTTCTTGCTTAAGCAAGGAAACTAAAAACGCTGAAACTAAACTAAAATGTCAGATCTGTGTTCGAGGGACAACAAAGACAATTTCAAATGACTTCTTTAACATTGCATGAAAGTATCCAAGTCACAAAACCTTGTGTCTAACACTGAACATTTTTCTCAGTCCAGAATGTCCAGATCACAGCACACAGAGAAACAAAACCTGGTGAGAGAGAAGAAAAACATTTACTATTAATAGTAGAATGTTCTCACTGGTCCTTGTGACCGCAGCTTTTTCCACAATCAGAAAAACTATTGCCGGTTAATTATTTCACACATGGGCAGCTGAAACTCCACAGCTGTAAAATGGTTTTCTGTGTTGACTGTGAAAGAATTTTGCACCAAAGTTTTCCGGCTGAGCTGACGGCTCTGCTGCAGCTTGGCCATGTCGGCACCGATTCATCTCCAGACAAAACGCTCCGTTGTGAGGGAACGGTCTGCAGTCCTTCATGCAGGAGTGGGCGGTTGAGTCAAAATGCCCTTCAGCTCTGACAAAGTGCTGACCGTGAAAGAAGTGGATGTTAGTTTTGATCAGTGCATTTTGGGCCTTTCAATAAAAAAAGGGTTCTAAAAAAAAACTACAAAGCGTGTCTTCACAAATGTACCCTTGAACAAAAATCATTAAAAAAGGAAGTGAAACAAATTAACACATTTTACTGAAAATCTATGAAAAACCTGGAACAAAAGGTGTAGTAGAATATGTTAGGAACATATAATTGGTCAAAATCAATTGTTAAGCAACTTTGCTTATGTCTCTTTGACAACTAATTATAGATATGTCTCAATTGTTGTTTGTTTTTCTGTCATGAATCATTTTTGTTTTTATTTTAGTTTTTGTTGCTGTAACATTTTATAAAGTTGCTGAAGTTTTCACAAAATGCAATCTATTGATTTCTCTTTGGCCATTGATGTGGACATGAAAATAACTTTAGTACTCATCTAATGCACTCTCGGAGCATTTTATGTAACAATCACAAAAATATTAAAAAGTTTCAATAGACTGAAAGTCCATTTTTAGTTTAGAGAGTGTGAATCATTGCACATTCGTTTTCTGTGTCATAAACCAGGAATAAACTCAGAGATCAAGACCTAACCTGGAAAAGTTTAGTGTCGAGGGCCTGCCAGGAAAATAATATTCAAATAATTTGTCAGTGAATCAAAAGTAAGCACAACGTCAATAAATACTCAGAAGTTTAAAAAAAATTGGAATAAACATCGCAATAAATTTATCAGAAAAGTGACAAAAGACAACAAACTAAATGAGCACTAGGAAAAGCTAAAATAAATTAATAAATAAATAAAAGGATGCTTAAACTGTTCAATTGCAGGGGTGCAAATCTGCTAAAATTAAAACTGAAGTGCAACAAGAACGAGGAATGACTAATTCCAGGTGGGTTTGGAGAAAAACAGTGAATTGCATTAGCCTAAGTAGAAGAAATAAATGATAAAGGTCAGATGAACACACACACAGGAAGCTCTTACAGAACTTTGTAATTTTGTTGATAATCTTAACTTCCTGTTTGCATGCTTGGTTAGGGTTATTAAAATTCATTTATGCTATATAAGACTCAACATCTGCCAGTGTTGTAAAAAGCTGTTCTTGTATCAATATAACACTCAGGGTCGTTTTGACTCAAAAGCATCATGAGGGTTAAACTAGTGACAAGTAAAGCATCAAATAGGATCTGCTGAGATGGTTCAGGCATTTAATTAGGATATCTCCTGGGGGTCTCCCTCCAGAGGTTTTCCAGGCACATATCAGTGGGAGGAGACCCTTAGACGTACTGAGAAATGACTGGAGGGATTACATAAACTTTCTGGTCAGTAAACACTTCAGGATCCCCCAGTAGAAGGAGAGTGTGGCTGGGGAGAGGTATACGGTCATTGGTGTGTAGACATGTGAAGTTTCTTTGCCTGCCTTGATTTATTTTTCTAGCATTTGAAAAAGCAAGTTGCTTTTTCTGAACGACTGAATAGTTTACTTTAGCTTTCCAGAAAATCAACTCTTATTTCCTAAAAGAGACAAGTGCCGTGCAAAGAGTTTTACACAACAAAACCTAAAACTGTGTTCTGTTGCTGCTGCCACATAGGATTCAGGAAACGCCTTGCACTGTCATATTCAGTGCTCAGTAAAAAGGAAAACATCTTTAATGAAAAAATAATAATTATGGCAAAGGAACATTAATTAATATAGCTAAAACTAACACTGGAATTCACAATAAATAAATAAATAAACACAAGGCACCAGAATACATGAGGAGAACTAAGCAGTGACAACATGAGTGACAGAGAACCATTTAAACAGAGAGGTGATTACTGAGTAGAAACAGCTGAGTTTTATTAGCAGATGTGAGATGGGTGTGAATGACTCTGAGGAACCAGGAACGTTGGGGAAAACATTGGCAAATAAATAGAAGGAAACAAAACTGAACACAGAACCTCTCTAAATAAAACAAGAAAAACATGGCTAAACAATAAACATGATGACAAATGGAATAAAACTGCAAAACAAGCATAAAATCCTCAAGGATGGCAACGTAATGATAGAAACATCAAACGTGCATGAATAATTAGATGGAGCTATTTGAAATTCTCTGAAATTCAGTGATGATTTTCTTATTAAAATTTCCAACCAACCAGACAAATTAGCAGGGGTTTATTGTTTTTATGATGAGCTTTAAGGGAAATTAAAATACATTGATCGTCCAGTAATTAGCTTCTGCAGACAATCTTACTGTGCAGGCTGCAGCTATGATCAAAAGGTGCCGGGAGTCACAGATGTCCTCCCATGAACATTCTATTTTAACGTCTAACTTTATTTGAGTGTAAACCCTCGCAGCATTTCAGGAAATAAGGGTGATGAAAGTGATCAGAGTGAGTGGGAGATGGGAGAAACAGTGTCACTGAGAGTTGATGGTCAGACATCGTATGCAAAGTGAAAGATGGAGTGCCAGAGTTAATTAGAAGATGACTTGTTGAGGGAAGGGAACAAATAATGCTGTCATTCAGAAGGATCCTCTTTTGACAGCCACTCACTAATGAGCCATCCTTCTTTGCACACATGGGTCTCTTTGTATGTGACAACATCTCACTACCACATTCATGATCACTTTTGTTTTCAAAAGTGTAAAAAAGGAATTATTACAAATAAAGAGAATTCCCAGTTATTGGTCAAATGAAGCACAAAGGGTTAATTTTCTCCAAGTATATGAATGTTTCATTGGCTTCAGCTTCTGCCCAGGTTCCACAGATCCGTCAGGTTTCATAAAGTTGAGATTTCTTCTGATTTTTCTGACGTTTTATGAGAGACGGACGTACAGACAGACAGATGAATAAACAGCCCTCACCATGTACCTCCACCACAGCTCTCACCTTGGTGGAGGAATTACAATCTACAGTGACAGCAAACCAACAGATCACAGCTTGAAAGCCTGTCAAATGTTGTTTAACATGAAGTGTGAAGCTGAAATGGAAAAGTCAACAGTTCCATTCTGTAAAATGTGTGTTATTAAAGTTGTCAAGTAAAGACTTTTTTTAAATAGCTTTTTTTGCTCTTCATCTTCACAAGAATCTCTTATTTTAATATCCCTCACTGATTTATCATGGAGGATTTTTGAGGAGTATATGCTGATATCTCAGTTATTTGCTACAGGACTATTAAGTGTGAATCTCACCATTTAAACTTTGGTTCTGTGGAAATGCTATAAATTATCAAAATCTTACATGTGGTCACATTTCCATCACAGGGCCACATAGAGGCAAACAACCATCCACACTTTCACTCACACACACAAGTAAAGCCCCCGAGTACGTACGTCCACGCGGAGGTACGCGGAGGGTTGAGACTTCATACTCGAGCGTACACCCTGAGCAGCTGCAGAGCAGCTTCGCAGACAAAGGGCGTTTACCTTCGGGACAAATTGAGGTCGCCAATTAGTCATCTGCTGACACGCCTACTGCCTTGATTGACAGGTCAGAAAAAAAACAAAACGAGAGCTGTCAGCCCCAGCTGCAGTGGTGTTCTTTATTTATATGTTGTCAATAAAAATTTCTTTAAAAACAATAAATAAATAAAAGGGGGAGCACTGGCCCTGCAGACCACACATCAGATCAGCCCAACAGGAAATCTCCAGACCTTCCTGCAGCCACGCTGGGACTGATTTTAATTCACTCGTGACAAATTCCTTAATTTCTCACAATTTCAGTCATGGCATCAACCGAGGAAGAAGAGCTCGCTTGCCTCTTGGCAAAAAAACTAAAGAAAAGGTGAGATCAGGGATGAAGAAGGGGAATTTAATACATTGGTGTTGCATACAAAACAGTCCGTTGCCGGGCAGTTTATTGTGCGACACCGCGTACGCGGTCGTAAAAAATTAGCTTTGTGTGGATATGCCCTGCAGAGGTACGCGTGTACCTCCACGTACGGACATACGCAGGAGTATACTGAGGGCTTTAGAGTTGTCAATTAACCTAGCATAGCTGCGGAGATTGGTACTGTGGTCTCATGATCTGTAGGCTGTTGGTTTGAGCCTAAGTTGTATCTGGAATGGCATGTGGTGTAAAACCATTGCCAAATATGACAAGCGAGTGTGCACGCTGTGGCACTGTTGAATGGAGTAGCCAAAAATATCAAAACAATTGCATGGATATTTTTTTTATCTTGTTGTGGGGGAAAAGAAAGTACACAGAAAAAACATGCATGCACTAGAAAAACCCTGCTAACTCCACACAAAAAGGTCCAATGCAAGAAACCAACTTTCGTGAGCCACCGTGCTGCCCTGGTAATTAATGTGAGCTCTATTTTATTTACACAGTCAATTTCACATCAAACTGGGTTTTTTTTACATTAATTTTTTTTTGTCTGAATTTGAGTCTGTCCAGGGTTTCTTCTCCCTTTTCCCTTCATAGAGTGAGACTGGAGCAGTTCTCAGGATGTCCAGGGGCCTCATGTACAAAAACCTGTACGAATTTCTTTCTGAAACATGGCGTAAGCTTAAATCGATAAAACAGTGTACACAAAAAAATCCAGATGTATAAAATTGTGCATACGCATGAATCCAAGCACAGTTCTTTTGTGCATCCCAATCAATATGGAATTTAGTGCAGATGAAGGAATACCCGACTCCTCCCTTGACACATTTGAATATGCAAATAGATTTAAATCTGCCCTGCACCTCAGGAATCTCATCTCTGCACAATCAAAAGTCATGTCTACATGATGGAAAAGGAGAAACTTAATGGAATGTAAGTTGGAGACGTTTTTAAATAAGGTAGAGGCACATAAAAACATTCCGTGTGGCATTCTGTCCTCTGGTATTAGTGCCAAGAGCACGAGGAGTGAGTGGGACAATGTGATGGTCAATGCTATGGGGTCAGAGCAGCACACACCCATAGAATTAAAGAAAAAATGTTCAGACATATTAGGACAATTAAATTAATTTACTCACCAAGAAACCACTCATCCCGCCTTTAGTCTGTTTCCAACCATGTTGTTCGTTAGAATGAATGAATCGAGCGTTGAACCAGGCCACCTCGCCACAGTGTTGTTAAGTTGCTTTTGTGCATCACATATAATTTGCACATTGATTGAATGAAATGCTTCCTGTTAACATAAAAATATTCATCATGTGATGACGCTTTTATAGCACTATGTTTGCAGTCAATACAGGTCCCTCTTGTAAATGAGTCCCCATGGTTCAATGAGGCTAGCCTGTATAAATAAAAGTAGAATGAACAAAAAAAAAAGCTCCGATTAGATTAGGAAAACTGGCTGTTGTTGCAAATTGTGCTTTGGTGTTGGCCAGTTCATCTGAATTTTATGGGAATTTTATATATATGTTGACATACAGATTATTCCATCCCAAACAGCTGGCATGACTCGGCTCAGGGTCAACTGGCACAGTCCTGATTGGTCTACCAGCTCCCTCTGGAATGCCCCTGTTGCTGGGAACCACAGTGTGCTCAGCAGCTGTATGTGTACGGGCAGCGCACAGCTCCTCACTGTGTCGCGCTCAAAGACTGACCACAGCTCCAAGCACAGTTCCAAAAGGATTGCCCTCAGAAGTTTAAAAATGCTGATGAGCCAGTCATCATCACTGGCATTACTTACTACCTCTAATAAAGCTAAAGTAATTGTGGTCAAAAGTATTTTCTGCACCTCTTTGTGCATGCACTTATCTGATAGCATACATGTGGATGTATTAATTGTTCATTGTATAATAGTTTTCACATCATTAACAGCTTCTTAGTGTCACCTCTAAGTGTTGCCAATGGACGAGTGACCATAGAAACGTGTGTACACCAGGCAAGAAGTTTGCGTGGGGCTGCAGCATTTCATTCTTGATGCATCTGAAGTTTTGTGTGCAAAATGGAGTATGCCCCGATTTTGTGTGTATGCATGCTTTGTACATGAGGCCCCTGCTGAGGATGACACTTCTCAAGAGAGATGGTAATTACTCACAGGTGAAGCTCATTCTTTCCTATAAGTCACCTCCTACTTAAGGCTGAGCTGAGACACAATTGTTGTTTGAATACTTGAACGTCACATGGTGAAAGTGTAGTGTCAAGTCCATCTGTGAGCTTATTAAGGGTTTTTCTGTAAAAAAAATATATATATAAACAAACAAAAAATCCATCACAACCCTAAAAACAAAAAATGACGTTGCTGCCCTGCCCACTATTGTCTGCCCTCTTTGGATCCCTGCAACCTACAGCCATCAATAACCTGCAAAAATGAAAAGATTCAGGATAAACCCTGTTCTGATTATCTTCACCAAAACTATGTCAAAATCAACTTATTTTTCCCAACAGACATCTTGATCTCAAAAAGCTGTACAGTATTTACTTCTTGTATGCTAAAAAAATAAAACATTTACTTGTGTTTTGTTGTTTTCTGCCTCTTTTATCAGCAAACTTGGTCCTGAAACTCAAGAAATCTTTCCTTATCCATTCAGTTGGTTATTTGCAAGCACAAACTGTGGCAGCATCAGATAGCTGTAGCACTTCTTGTTCAGCCTGGGGCGCCCAAGTCAAGGATATACTGTTTTTCTGCTAAAATAACTTCAGTGGCAAATGTTAAATATTGCTCGTGTGAATTACTCTTTTACTCCAAACTGATGGGATGTAATTGCTCATGATCATTCCACATAACCACACTTTAAAAGATCTGAACTATTGCTTTAAGGTAATGTTGGTCACATAATACCGGCTGAGTTGCTCCTAATGATGTTTTGTGATTAATTAGGCGAAAGCAATGCTGCTCTGTATAGCTGTGCATCTAGCCTATTTATTATCCAAAGCAAATCAAAGAACAAACATTCTAATCAGGAGATGGCCCTGACAGATAAAAACCACATTATACGATTGTGCCAAATTTATAATGAATTATAATGCACGTGATTATCAGATAGTCCTGTATAATGAGTTTTTAATGTCCTCCCAATGCTCACAATAGACTCAAAGTCTCCTCCTCCCAGTATCTTATCAGTTTTTATCACTGTGGGCTGTCTCCAACATCCTCTCACCCAGACAGACAGTTTCTCCAGTAAGTGAGGTGGAATAAAGGTGAAGTCCATCTGCCATACCAGTGACAAACCTGAAACATAATCAGCAATTCTGCAATGATGGAGCAATTGGTGTCTGGCCTTTCAGACATGGTGCCAGATTTATTTACCTGGACCTCTATTATTGTGAATGTAATCTCTTTACCAACTCCAACCTGGCTGTTATGGATGGCACTTGTCTTTTACAGAGGACAACCTAGAGCCATCAGGCATGTGTATAGTATGTGTGAGCAAGTTGTGTGTGTGTCTGTGGGGGTGTTGAGAGGATGTCGTTAGGGCCCTTAACTACCAACTGTCTGTGTGGCTCTGTTGAAAACCAAACATTAAGTTGTGCTTGGATACAATCAGTAAATATAAAAGCAAAAAATATATAGGAGCGTTCAAGTGAGGCGATCCCATGACAGTAAATTCATAAGGATCTGACGCAAAGCAGTGTTCAGATAGGGCGGGCTGAAATGCAGTCATTTCCGCAGAAATTTAATAATTTCATCAGGCAGCTGTCATGTCATGGTTTTTCTTGTTTAACTTAGAAGAAGCTGGAAATGACAAGAAGAGAAGAATAACATGCACTGTGACACTGAAGATAAGAGCTGATGTGTGTTTACCACTCACTGCCTTGGTCAATCACTTTCTGGCTTCAACTGGTCCTCAGATGTTGGCTGATGTCTGAGTTATCACAACTGCACTGATCAACAGTGAATGTTTTCTTCTTTTTTTTTTTTTTTTTTTTGGTGCGGGGGGAGGGGAGGGGGTGTTCAGATTGTATAAATACAATAGTCCCTCGTTTATCGCAGTGGCTCCAAACCCTAAAGCCCCACGATAAGTGAAAAAAACACGACGTACGAATACAGTAGTCCAAGTTCAAGTTCAAGTACAGTAAACTTTATATTAAGGCTTTAGAAACCCTTCCCACACACTTGGAATGTTCTAAACTCTTAAACGTACGTCATTTTAACAACATATGTTACTAAGTTTTACTTACTAGCTCTGCAGAACAGTAGTGGCTCGGTTCCAGTCCATTTCTGTTCTATTCGGACTCGGTTCGTTTCTGCAGACCTATCCTGCAACAATGAAGCCCACAAATCAGTCCTCTAAACTCGTAAATCTACTTATTTTAACAACAAGCTACATATAAGTATATATAGCTACTAAAGTTTACTTACCAGATTCTGCAGTACAGGAGCGGCTCGGTTCCGGTCCGACCCGATAGATGAAAAAAGTCCTGGTACAGCATGACTAAAGCCCACTCCTGCTGCTCCAGGAGTAAGGTTGTCCAGGATTTAATCAACCACCTCTGGCCCGGTCCGGACCAGCATCGCGTGACCAGAACCTGACTGAACCCTGCAGCCATCTGTAGTCTGCAGCTCCCAGGATCCGGGTCACACTGAGTCCAGATCAGCTGCAGCCCAGCTACTCAGCAGTGAAGATACAACTTGAAGGACGAGTTCAGCTTCAGAATTATTTGTGACTTTCCTGCCAGTCCCGTGAGCTGATCCTTACAGATTGAGTTGAAAAACTTTCCCTCCATTTGCATCAAGCAGCAGTAGGAAACAGTGCTGACTTCTGGGAAGTGAACTGATGGCTTCTGGGTAACGTAGTTCTTTAGACTGGCAAAACAGTGCAGGCTTAATGAAAGAAAATTACAAAATGGCGGCACATTTATTTTATTTGTTTTAAATATTATGTACAGTACTATACTTAAACAAACGACGATAGAACGAGTCCGTGAAAAACTAACCCCGAAGTAGCGTGGGACTACTGTATTGCATTTCATCTCATTGAATCTATATGACAAAGAAATTTTCAAATTCTATTTGCATATTTTGCTTACCTAAAACCTGCTTATGTTGCCAGAATTTGATAAACCCAGGGACACTCCCTCGCAGGCCACCCGGCTCACACACGACCCTATCTTGACTGTTCTCCTGCTGGGTGGTGGTCTACTTGTCATGTCTAAAAAGAGCACAAGAAAAAAGCTGATGCACCACTGAGAAGGAAAAATGTTCCACATTTGACATTACAAACATCAAAATACAACTAACAAAGCCATCAAGCTCATTTTAAAACATTTTACTTTATTAACATACTCATGTTTTTGACTAATTTAGCTCCAGAGGTTTGCTTCAGATTTCTTAAGTCTATTAATGTTATCCAAATTGTAGATTACTATATTCTTAAAAACAACAAAAACAACTGTACAGCCGAAACAGTGATTTGTTTATGAGTGTGTTTTGTTCTGTGAGTTTGTCTCCATTGGGACACATTGATCATTTGATCCATTGTTAATATACAAATATTGATCCATGTGGGCTTATTATGCTTCTCTAATTTGTGTTTATCCAGTAAATATCTTATTTATGTTTATTTTACAGAATCAATAATAGTTGCTAATGACTCTTAATACAAAATATGACCTGGTGTTTTCAATAACTACGATCAGCTTAGAAGAGAAAAGTCCTAATGTGTCAGAAATGATCAATAGACGACCCCACAGTCCATGAAAGCAATAACAGCTCTTTTCTTCAAGGTTATGGGACCAACAAATTACGTGAGCGCTACATGAATAATGTGTTTCATTGACTTGGTCTCATGTGAAAAGTGACAAAGTACAACTAGAACATGCCAGAGGTTATTCATAAAGTTTATTCTTTATTTATTTTTTGTTTCTGAATCAACTTTCATGCAGGATTCACCTGTTTCAGCCTGAACATATCAGCAATCTATAGCAACAGTTGTGTTTTGAGCTTCTGCAGACATGAGTCAGGTTTTGTTCCCGCCCTCAGACTTCTTCAAGCTTTTGATCTTATTAAAGCCATTAAACACATTCACATTTACAAATTAATAACTTACTGACTGTATCAGCCCTCTCAGGTAATAACTGAGCTGTTTGGATGAAAGCAGCTGAGATCGATGGGATATTTCAGGGAGATCTCCTCCAAAAAAAACAAACCTTGTAGTTATTTGTGGAATCACATTTATTCATAGCTGACTGTGCTTCTGCATGAATATCCATGCTTTCTTTGTAAACATTGAAGCTTTACTTGATGCTGCATCTTTGAACATGTTCTCACAAAAACACTCACATGTTGGAGCAAAAGGACGCTTGATCTGTACGGCAAAAAGTAACAGATCTCAAATATTCCCGTCAGAAAGTGAGCAGTGACTGAACTGTTTCATGGCGCCCATCTCAGTCCCTCATTATAATTACGTAATTACTTTTGACACAATTTTATGAGCAGGCAGGACAAATTAAATAAGAAGCATGGAGAGGTCAGGTCCAAGCATTGCGTCTTTGTTATTATTTCAGAGTAATTGAAGCTCAGATGCATTTTTTATGAGCTCTTTTTGTCGTAATTCTACCATAAATCCAAATATTGATGCCAATACTTACAAAAAGGATTCAACTCTACAAAAATATATTTAAATTTGCTTCACAAGATGATAACACGCTCGCAAGAAGAATTAAAACAACCAAAGACTCATATAAAAAGATGTTTTGCTCAAGATTCAGACTTGTGGATGATTAGTTTTGTGTCTCAGAGGTCATTCTAACAACTCAACGCTGTAATCTGTGAATAATTATAAGGTCAAGTTGTCTTTATTGTGGTAGAATGAAATTGTGTTCACAGGGTCCCAGTTACATCCAACAAAAATACAAATTGTAAAGAAAAACTGTAGTAAGACCTAAGATATGAACTAAGAAAATATGATAAGTAAGAGTATATCAAGCACTAATTGTACAAAACCTAAGGCCTTATAAATAACGCCTTATGTTATTAAGGGCTTATAAATAAGGCCTTGTGTTATTAAGGCCTTAATTATATAATTAATGCCTTATGCTATTAAGGCCTTAATCCTTATAAGGCCTTGTTTCAAAATACAACTCAGACAAAACGGATAAAACAATTAATGAAGGTGGTATTAACACATGACTTCTCAAAATGTTGCTGTTTTTCAGGTTTATTATTTAAACTGTTACAATCAGCAGAAGACAAAGTCACAACCTTTCAGTCTAAAATTTATCTCAAGTTTGGGTGACTAAAAATCAAACATATGATTTCAGATTCATGCAGGTTTGTCCTTTGAACTCATCGAAACTTTAATAAGAATACAAAAGCATGAGTCAAATTGTTTTTACAAACTATGAATGATCTAATCTGAAGTTTTGTGTGGGTTTTTCAGAGCTGAAGAAAGAAGCTGAAACGTCCTTCATCAAAGAAGACAACTGGACAAAAGTTGAACAGATAATAATTCTAATGAAGAATAATTAAATCTGAAAATATTATAATGAAAGAAGTAAAGGATCTCTTTTACAATAACGTTTGTGCAGCAGCTCATTACTCTGCAGGCTCTGACCAACTTATTGAAAGACGTTTTAAATAATTTTAATGTTTTAAGTCTCATCAAGAAAATGTTTTATTGAAAGCTAGATTACATTATTTCAAAAATACAGAGGGGGATATTTAACTATTTTCTCCCCCACAGACAAATTGTCTTCAGACGTTGGATTTGATTTGATTACAAATTACAAAAAAAAAAAAAAATACCTTTGGCAACAATTCTTTTTCAACTCTGAGCTTCCTTAAATTGAAAAAGGCGTTTCCGAAACTGAAGCATCTGATTGTAGCCATTTATGGTGAAGTGCAAATAAGATGTATATCAAACAGACTGCTTGTTTCAGCGACAAACAGTATGTTGATGCGTTTTTGAAGTAGAAAATAAGCAACGCAGAAATGAAACAGACAAGGTTGCCATTCAAAAAAGAGATCTGTTGCCACTCGTTGTCAATGGGGAGAAAACTGAGGACACAATCCTTTTTTCCGAGTTCAAAACTCAACAACACATTTTTGGGGAAAAAAGGCTTTTTAAAGAAAAGTGACTCATTTTTACACTGTGGTCCTGTTCAAAGTGTCTGTGCCAGATTTAAAGAAGCAGCCTTCAAATTAACATTTAGATGGAAGTGACATTTCAGGACCCTACATGTCAAAGATCAGGGAGGAGAGTGTACATAAAAAAAAAAACATCTGTCAAACTGACTTTCACTGAAGGTGGAGTGTAAAGTGAACACAGTTAAAATTGTCCCGACTTCATTAAAGCCCATTAAGTCAATTATCACGAGGTGTTTTATGATCTACTGTGGAGAGGTTTTGAATTTAGATCTGATATTTTTAGTCTCCATGTCGCCGCAAGCATCTGTAATCGGTGAGGGTGGCCACAGATCTCGTGACAACTGCCTTTTCTGGGATAGCGTTCACACATCCAAGACCCCCTTTGGACTTATTAGACAGAGATGCTGTTCCGTGCAAACAGCTCCCAAATGAACATAATTATATCTGCACTCTGTGTTTACTCACTTATTTTTACTGAGTCGCTTTCTTCTCTTACTTTCACTCGTTGCTTTGGTCGCTCAGCGTTTCATAGCATCCCTCCTCGTAGGGGCTGTTGCATCAGTGTCCCCACGGAAATCCTGGCTTTAACTTATTTTATCTTCTACCTCGCAGGCCATGAAAGTCTGCTCAAATGGATGACTGGCAGCTCAATTAGAGAGACAGGAGAGGAATAACACTGAGACTGTACTTCAGGCTCTCCTCCATCAGAGGAGCAGCTCCACAAAGGGATAAATGTGCACTCTCGTGTCCTTGCGTGGACCTCCAAACACACCGAACCATTCAGTATTTGAAAAACTGCAGGGCTAAATGAAAAATGAAACACGGAGGCTTGTTTAAAACCAACACACAAGAATGGAGTATTCATCTTCAGTATTTTGAGACCACAGAAATTTAGCATCTTTCTGTTCGGCCTCTTAAACAGCTACACATCATGGGAGAAGCAGGGAAGTAGAAGGGCAAATTATATGCAAACTGTGGGCGGAGGTGAAACCAGGTGAAACAGGGTATGAGCTATACATATACACACATATATAAAATCAGGTCTCTCTTGTAAACGAGTCCTCGAGACTCAATGGGATTTACCTGTCTAAATAAAGGTTGAATGAATATATATATATATATATATATATATATATATATATATATATATATATATATATATATATATATATATGTGTGTGTTTTATATATATGTATACTTTTTAAACTCAGAAAGGGACCAGTTCTCCACAGGCTGATCCCAGTACAAGTTTTAAGTCCTGCCTCTTCATATAAATGAAAGGCTCCTTGTCAGTAATAAAATATAAAACTAGAATAAGTTTTTCAGGTTTGTTCGTTCACACAGTTCTTACCTTGTTGCTGCATGTTCGAATGCTCATTTTCTGCAATGATGTCTTTCATTGTTTGGAGTTAGATGATTGTGTGTGGAGTAGGCAGGACTTGAAACAAATCATGATTTGAACAAAGAATGAATTGAGGTTCATCTCAGAAAGAGTTCACATTACACAAAATGATTGAAGCAACCTTTCAAGCCCATCTTTAGACTAAAGTTACGCTGTTCACACCATTTGTTTCCAAAGTGTGTCTAACAGATAAATATGGAAGGAGATCTGATCAGACGTACGTGTTTTGTAAATCAGGAGGTTTGTTCTGATCAAAACAAGGGGATTCGGGAACAAACTTTCAGGGATGGGTCTGAGCCAGTAGCCAGTATGCCAATATTCCTTCACCACCTTTTTAATAGCACTGGAAACAGATGAATACTGAAAAGCAAAAATATGTTTTCCCTTTTCGTTTTAGTTTAAATAGTAGCCAGATAGTTAGTTTGAGAAAAACTTGCAATCCTTGCTGGCTCGTTTTTAATCCAAGTGTCCTGTGAGTCTCAAACATACCGCAAAGTCCTCATCAGTTGCAGCTACACCTAATCTATTGAACTGATCAGTAGGTTCTTAATGAAGCTTGGATGGAAACTACGATTCATCATATAAAATAATTTAAGTCTGGTGGTTTAATGTTTGGATAGTTTTTAATTGGTTTTAATTTGTCATCAAATTATTTTAAAGTTTATTTGGTGAGTGCTGGATGACATGGTGCTTCTTAAAAGTTCACTCAAATCAAAGTAAACTGGCTTTTTTTTCCAGTTTTTATTTCATCTTTCATTCAAATGACTTCTTCACTTCTTTTAGATGTGAAAGATAAAACTTCACCTTAAAGCAAGAAAGGAAATGGAGTTGTCTTTTTTCAAGCCCTTTGAATCATCGTGTCCTGGATGACTAATACTGGTCTCTTGGGGTTCTGAACTCCCCTTCTCGTTCTTCTCCCACAAGGTAAATGCTGCCTAAAAATCATCTGAAAATACCGAAACACCCGAGTGAATAATGTTTTGTTCTGCTTTCTGCTCCATCATCTTTCCAACCGGTAAGTGTGCAAGAAAATTTTATTAAAAAAGGAGAATTTAGCATGCACAGACCCAATACACGCACAATAATCTGATTTGAAATGCTCTCATGATGTGCCTGAGGTGTTTTTTAAGTCTTTCTTTCTTTTAAACCTCCTGCTGAGCTGTCAGGGCTGAAGAATGTCCAAAAACGTCTGTTCGTCTGCAACTCTGAGGGGAGTTTATACAAAATAAGAGTGCAACAGGTTTGATAGTGACTCGAGAAAAGATGACATCCAAATGTCGCACAAGTAAAGAAGGAGCGTCACATCATTCAGAAGTCCACAAGGCAGGTGGCTACCTGTGATGTATGGCAGGGCGTTTGGCCCTGCAGCTCAAATATCCAATTGTTGGTTTTTTTTTTTTGGTTGGATGAAAAGCTTCTTCTGTCCTGGCACGTCGTGGATAAACAGCCTGTGGCATTCTCTGCGTTTTGTGCTACGCTTCTCCAAAAGCAGCTTTGATTGCCAGAGGAGTTAAGGGTGGGAGCTCTCATCAATAATGTAAATATGTAGTTAATGACTTCCCCACATTTGTTAGATCTCCCATCCCACACCTCTGCATCACTGCAGTCCCCTCATTCCACCCACCCCCTGCACTCCTCCATACAGGCACAGGGCAAATATAGAAATAGGAAGTCATTGCTAAAACATGGCTGCTAACCTTTTTGGAAATGAACCGTTTGGATTCTGGCCTGCTACTTTGTTTATGTTGCACCCTTAAACCTCCAGAGGCCTCAGCGAGAGACGCCTGCAGTTTCGTGTCACCTGCCTGATGTCAGACTTGGCTTTTCTGAAATATTCATGCTCATTTTGCATTCCCAGCGTGATCTCGAACACTAACACGAGCATAAATGCATGTTTAATTACAAGAAAAATATGATGGGTTTGGAATAAACTCTGTGTTTTAGTTGTTTTAAACTGCTGATTATATTGGTAGAAAAAAATAACTGGTTTTCACGTTACACGCAAATGTCTTTTCAGCATTCAAATGAGGACTAAATGGTATTTTCCAACAAATGATGATTAGAAAGAAAATTACATCTTTCCTGCAGAGCTTGCACGGATTATGTTCTTGTGCAAAGAGCCCCACGATGAATGCTTCTACAAGTTAGATGATGCACTCGTCATGTCGCACCTGTCAGAGATATTTAAGCATTTGTGACAACATGCTTAAGTTAATCAGATGTTATTTTAGTGGTATTATGTCTGTCCAGGCAAAAAATCAGATTTTTTGTTAGTTTAGTGCACTAACTATCTTTTTGTTACTCTGACTTCAAAAAGCTGTCTTCCCCTCCCATCAGTGCAGATGACAGCTAGAGTTTCTTCCAGTGCCTATAAGCAAACATCTTATGTGATCTGTCAGTGCTCAGAGTATGTGTTGGTGATGGCACTCAGCTACTACCACATCAACTTTCAGCTCAGAACCTGTGAAAATGACAAAGCTGTGGACATTTTTGAGTGTGCTAAAGTTAATGACTGTGGCAGACATCCTGAATCAGGTTGACTTCAAACGTTAATAAGTTGTAGATGTACATCTAACAATTACTTTAGGAGTATTTCCTTAAAATTCTACCTTTCGTTCATGAGATATTTTGTTAACAGACAGACGGGGTTACAGTAACTAACAGGTAATGCCAAAGTTTTAAACAAAACAATGTGTGATTTGATAGCATTCAAAGCACTTTTGACTACTACCACACAAACTTTTAGCTCTATCAGTAAAACTGACAGAATTTTATCTTTTATGTTGTCATATATGGTTTATTTGCTGTGGCAGCTGTACTGAATCAGTTTGATCCAAAACGTTAACAGTTGTACACTTACATCCAATAATTGCTTTCTGAAAGTTTGATCAAAATCCATTGATTAGGTTTTGAGATATTTGGCTAACAGACAGACAAACACACGTAGATTGCCCCCCACTGTTTACAATGGTAAATGCATTCAACATATTATCCAGGGTCTGATTAATTTAGTTGTGGATGTTAAGACAATGGGCAGCACGGTGGCGCAACTGGTAGAGCTGCTGCCTCTCAGCGAGCAGGTCCTTGGTTCAAACCCCGGTCCAGGGGCCTTTCTGGGTGGAGTTTGCATGTTCTCTCCGTGCATGCGTGGGTTTTCTCCGGGTACTCCGGTTTCCTCCCACAGTCCAAAAACATGCATGTTAGGCTGATTGGTAACTCTAAATTGCCCCTAGGTGTGAATGAGAGAGTGAATGGTTGTTTGTCTCGTTTGTCTCTATGTGGCCCTGTGATGGACTTGCGACCTGTCCAGGGTGTACCCCGCCCCTCGCACAGTGATTGCTGGACATGGGCACCAGCGACCCCCGTGACCCAAAAATGGAATAAGCGGGTAAAGAAAATGGATGGATGGATGGATGTTAAGACAATAAAACTCAGCGGAGAGTTTTCAGATTTAGAAATGCTTTTCTTCTGTTTTTTTAATTTTTTTATTTATTTAATATATATATATATTAGAGAGAAGAATCCAGAGATCCCATATGTTTGATTCAAATAGTAAAAGTGCAGGTCTGTGGTCCGCTCCACTTCAGCCTCACTCTATTCATTTAAGAAGGATATGACATCACGAATGGCTCATAGATAACAAAAAGCACTCCTCGCCTACACCTAATAAAAGTCTGAAACATGTAAGAATAAACTCGGCTGTGCAGCATCATCAGCAGGTATACAGGTGTAATAAACACTATAAATGAATAGTAAAATGAATTTTTATCTGCTCTCAAGGGCAGCATGACGCAAAGAGCCAAGACACTATAAATGAAGGTTTTCCAAGAATGTGTTTGGATGGTTTGTTTCTGGTTCTTCTTTAGAACTAATTGATAGAAATATCCCAAATTTGGAGAGAGGGAAAGCAATATTTTAATAGAGCTTGACACTGGCAACAAGTGAGGTCTTGCTGCATTTGGACAGAGTCTAACATGAACTTGTTCTAAGGTAACAAGCATGGACACAGATCTGTGACATAAAATACAATATAGTCACTGTGAAAAGAGTTAGTTTCTGGAGTTAGTTCCTGGAGAACTATGTTCATTGTTATTGCAATATAAGATGCAGAAGACATTTAATTCTTTCCTTTCTCTGAAATGTTTTCGGTTAGCTATCAACCTGTGCAGCCAATGTGGAGCTCTATTCCAAATACTGTTTTTGAAGAAGAAGAAGAAGAAAGTGTTTTGTGCTGCCACGCAATGACGAAAATGGTTCTCTGCATTTAACCCATCACACCTGAGATACACCCAGGTGGAGCAGCGGGCAGCTATGTAGGCGGCTGGGGAGCAGTTGGGGATTAGGTGTCTTGCTCTCAAGGATGCCACAGCATGTGGGCATGGCGGGGGATTGAACCTGCAACTTTCTGGTTCCAAGTCGGCTGTCTTACCACTGCACCACAGTGACCCCACAAGCCTGTTGATGCAAATTTGAGATTTCTGTGATAAACTTGCAGAAAGTAATGTGACATCCCAAAGTCATTGACTATGCAAAAAGAACTGAAAGGATATGGTAGATTTTCAACATAATTGTTCAAAATTATGGAAATAAGACATTTAAATCGCATGAAAAGAGGATATACTTATTTATACCAACTAAGACCAAATATTGCCTGTTTTTATTTTATTTTTTAAGGTCCAGTTCCTTCTATTTTTCTGATGGAGTGTCTGTGTTTTAAGGGGGAACGCCCCAAGAAGCTTCATATCACGATCAATGGGAGATCTACGTAGCCCTCGGAACGATGTGATATAAGACCTGCATGACCACCTACGCTCCAGCTGCTGATTGGCGTTACGCACATTTCTGGCTGTTATTTAAAAGCGCAAAGCTTGGACGTCTCACTTATCTGGACTGGATCTGAGTGCAGGATCTATCCACTTCCACTCCACTCGGCACCAGGACGCGCTGCTGACTCATTTCCCAAA
>NC_056508.1:31138617-31151899 GCF_014905685.2 Nematolebias whitei | reverse complement strand
AAAAAAAAAAAAAAAAAAAAAAAAAAAAAAAAAAAAAAAAAAAAAACATTCAGTTCCTAGAAATGTAAATATTTTTTGTGTCTTATTAGCTACAAGTTGACATATTTCTTTAAGATTTTCCTAAACTCTTAGGTACACAGCTTCACAATTTATTTTTCTTGTTTTTGAATAGTATAGCCTAGAAAGTACTCTGAGTTTAATAGAGTAGAGTCGTGCGCTTTTACGCATCAATTACGCAGTGGTTTGCGCGCAGCAGGGGTTCATTTCTCCCCGTTAAAAACAGCAATTGCTTCAAATAATGAAATAACCTAACACGACGGAACCGCTGTAAATTTTCCTCCAAGGTACTTCTGAGAAAAATGAGAAGAGGCTTCCTCCTGGTGACTTTGTTCCTCATCATGAAACTTCGGCACAGCCATTCCAGATGCGAGGAAACCGGACCGCGCAGATCATCCTCAGATGTAGGTACCTTGTGGTACGCAGCAGAGCGGCTTTTTAGCAGGAAAATGTGTAAATAAGCAGATTCATGTTTTTATTCACTTGATTGCAGCAGACCATAAGCTTGGAAGACCTCAAGCGTAATCTTCTGAAGAGGTATACTGACTTGGATTATGACAGCTTTGTGGGACTGATGGGCAAAAGAAACGCCGGTGAGTTCAGACCCGTGAGCGTGCCCAGTTGATCTGACGCACGTGCTTTTGGAATAAAACAGTAATGCTAAACTAAAGAGGAAAATGTACTTACTATTTTCTTCTCTTTTCTTGTCTTACAGATGTAGAAGAAGTGCAGTCACCGCAAAAAAGTAAGACCATCCTGACCTGTATTTTTTTTTAAGATTGCCATAAAACAGTTATCTGGATGTGTTTTCTTCCTATTAGGGGAAATGGATGATATATTTGTTGGGCTTATGGGAAGACGAAGCTCAGAGTCTGGTGAGTTGAGACAATCAGAAATCTGGGCCGTTTCACTCAGATTAATCTCTGGTTTAGACGGCATGAGACTTCATTCCTAAACTTATATCTGCACCCACAGATAATGGACCCTGGAGGAGAGAGTATCCAGAGAGGAGAGGCATTTTTCTGAACAGGTCCAGGCTGAGGTAAGTCTTTAAAAATACTCTTCCTGTCTGATAAAGAACATAATTCTATCACAACTGACTGACGCTTTGAATATGTTCCCTGTTTATATGAGTTTTCAGTTTGCATTTTATGATCATTTTAGATCAATTACTTGTGTGTTGGAACGAAGTGTGTGTATACACCTGATGTCTTTTTGCAGGTTACTTCATGGGCTGTAAAGACTCAGACTGAACTTTTACATTTATACATAACCAGATAATCAAAGAGCACAAACTGCCTGTTGGAGGACGATCTTCTCCGCCTGCCTGCTGAAAGTCACCATCAACCAAACAGATTGTAATTATTTCATCTGAAAACACAAAGGTTAATTATTTCATGTGATCATTTATGTTTCTTTCTTAAAATCCATTCCTTTGGTTCAAAGTTCAAAATAAACATAATTTTTTTATATGTAATATGTTTTATTTAAATGATGGTGCTTCTTTCTGTTGCTGTGAGTGATGTGTGCATAGTGAACAATAACACTAGAAAATGGCTTGACAAGGACTCACTGGGATTTTCCATCATCATTCTCAAACACAAATACAGATTGCTTTCAAGTATAATTCAGATCATTTTATGTTAGTCACTGTTTGAAATTGATTTATTTTACAGCACAATTGTTGGCTTTATTACTGGAACACCCGGTAATCCTCCAGATTGAAAGTTTGCATTAATTCTTGAGCTGAAATTTTCTCTTTGAAACAAGACACATACTTAAAAACTATCAGAATCATTAAAAAAATTAACAAGCAACGTTTCAAAGAGTTGAAAGAAATGCAGGATGGTGTTTGTCAAATCAGCTGTCATAAAAGACTGTTGGAATATTTCACCGTTTTAGATGCATAATGATAAAAAAGATGAACTGTGTCAAGAAGCTTCCCACATTTATTAAGCTAACAAAGAGATGTGAGTTAAGAGCAAGTAAAAATCAAGCATTTATACTGGGTAAAAAAACAAATATCCAGACTGTAAGCAGTTGCTACAGAGCCAAATTCAAATAGCAGCTGCTCCCACAAGGAGCGCCGTCTGTGGAGCACTGTGTGAAATACTGCCATGTTGGATCAAGCAGGTTTTATCAGAAGACTGCACAGTCATTGAGCAACTTAAGGTAGCCTTTCTGCAACAGTCACTGCTCTGCAGAACTCCGTTTAATGGCTCAGTGTGCAGAGAGGAGCCACAAGTGTTCCTGATTATCCTAAAAGCTGATAATGAAACCGTGCAGTGCATCAGCCATGTTCTTGTGCGCTCGCAGTTCTGATCTCAGACAAATTAAAGTTCAGATCCTCTTTCTTGCCTGTCTCTGAGTGTGTCTCTTCTCTGGTTTGGCTTTCACTAAAGTTAAAAGTTGCAGCAGCAGGTGTGCGATTCCCTCCTCCTGTTGTCTCCTGAACTGCTTTAGTTCCTGCAGTCATGGCTGTCTGCGAGAGCTGAGGGATGTTCAGACTCTGACGTACGGAGGGCTGATAGCGCGGCACGTAGCCATACGCTCTCAGGTAGTAGGTGTAATACTCCAGTGTGTACATCAGCTCTGCTTCAACGTAATGGAACGACACTGCCAGGTCAGAGCAGCACTGTGGACCCTAAAGAGGGGAAAAACATATGAATCACATATTTTAAATGCACAGAAAGTAGTAAAGACTTCAAAAATTTTATATATAATAATAAACATCAATAATTCTAACAAATTACAACCTCATTCCTGAAATACTGAAAAAAGATCTCTGAATGTGATGCTGACTCAATATTTCCAAGATTGTTAAAAAAAAAAGCCTGCCTCTCTGATGATGTAGGGGTGCATTAGTCATCTGGAAAAGCCTCATTGATGCAGAAAAGCACAGGTTTTAGTACATGCTTCTATTCATATTTCTGTTTGAGGAAAGGCCTTACATAATTCATCGTGACAACGTTCCAACACAAACTGCCTTCACTATCACAGCATGGCTTTGTAGAAGTGTTCAGGTGCTGAACTGGCCTGCCTGGAGTCCAGACCTCTCACCAACTAAAAATACTTGGTACATCATGAAATGTAAAAGAAGACCCAGGACATCAGAACAGCTGGAATTCTACATCAGACAAGAATGAGACAACATCCCCTTCTGAAAACTCCAGCAGCAGGGCTCCTCAGCCATAATTTGGATGCTGGATGTAACTGGGACCCTGTGTACACAATTTTGTTCCACCTCATGTACCACATGTGATGCGAATGACAATAAAGAACCTTGAACTTGATATTTACAGACTGTTGGTAAAGAGGTGATGCTTCACTGTGAGCAACGGGCAACGTTTTATTATGTTTTCACCATCATCAAACTCTGAATTAACATTATACAATAAAACATGTTACAATCATGCAGTTCAAACGTTTCATTGTTCCATTGTGAATAAAATGCAGGTTTAATAGATTAGCAGAAATACGCATTCTGTTTTTACTTACATTACACACAACATCCAACCATTTTTTCAGAATTGGAGTTGTACAAATGTAACGTGAGCATGAGCTCTAAAAACTCCATCGTCATGAGGACATTGTTCAGATTTTTCCAACCATTTAACAGTTTGTGCAAATCTAAAAGTAAAAGCTTGGTATTAAAAATATATAAAATATATAATTTATTGTTTTTTTTGTTGGTGTTTTCAACCTTGCTGTAAGGAGACTATAAAAATCTACAAAATGATCAAATCTGGCAGAACAGTCCATGCTGAGACTGCAGCTACACTGCTTTTATTGAAGAAGGTCACTAAATTTCAGCAACCGTCACTAAAGGAGCACATTTATTGTAACATACTATATGATGCATATTTAGATAGATTTGTAAACCTTCAAACTAATGTTGCCCTAGTGAAGCATCAAAGATAAACAAAGTTGACTGCAGTGGTTTTACTCATTTCTGTTCATCATCAGTGGGAACAACTCCACGGCTCAGAGGCTCCACCTACTGTAGATCAAGATTAGGTTTCAACAATTAAATCAATAAATGTGCAAAATGACAAAGTCAAAAGAACATTTATGGACGTAATTTTAAATGCAAATGAAACAATATAAAACTCCTAAACTTGACTTGATGAATACTGATAAAACTCTCACAGATCATAAGTAGTGACGTTTTTCTCGCTTGCGGTGTGAAACCAGAGCAGCGACACCCCACCCATCTCATTTTAAATACAACACACTTGGTGCATCAACAGCAGCAAATTGACCACTTTTCGTTTTTGTTGACGGGACGTTAGCTGTGCTGGAGTCCTCCACATTAATATGAAGTCAGGTACATGGTCTACGTGTGCCAGATCTGAATGCATTCATTTAATTATATTTTCCTGTTCATCAAAGGAGACATTTTGTGTGCCGCTTTTGAAAAGGTTCCTGAAGTCCTAATAAACGTCTGACATGGTTCAGTCTAAATACAACAAAATATAATTACAGAGCCCATTCTCATGTAGCCCGTCTCTTGAGCTTTCATCTTTGCCACTAATTTCAGGGAAGCGTAATGAGACGCTCGGCTCTGCCTCTCTCACCTCGTCCATGTACATTTTTGCTACAAATGGCACTCAGTAACTCTTGAAGAGTGCCTGTAGGTCCCAGCAGCCTGAGACAGCATCGACAGCAAGCGAAGCTCACAGGAGTGGTGTTTTATTCTCAAATATTTTAAGTTCCTTCTGCTAGAAGGGGTAGAGACAGGGCTGCTGACTCGGAACCCGAAAGTCCCAGTTTCGATCCCCAGTCATTGCACATATCGTGGCGTCTCTGAGCAGGACACCCTATCCCCAATTGCTCCCCAGGCGCTTTCAATAGCTGCCCACTGCTCCACCTGGGGGTGGATGGGTTAAAGGCAGAGAATCAATTTTGCCATTGTATGGAAACATACAATGATGACAACGAATAATACTTTATTGTTACCGTATTTTCCGGCATATAAGTTGTAGTTTTTGTGCATAGATTTGTCAGTCCTGCAACTTATATGCCTAAGTGGCTTATATCAATCAATCAACCTTTATTTATACAGGTAAATCCCATTGAGCCTCGAGGACTCATTTACAAGAGAGACCTGATTTCAACAAAGAAAGATGACAACAATGGACAACAGCAACAACAATAAGCAGTTATAAAAACTCATACTACAGTTTTTTTTTTTTTTTTTTAACAAATAGGATGGCTAAAAGGATATATGTTTTTTTCCCCATATTCATAACGCAAGTTTTGACTGACGCATTAAATTTTGAAGAACTGCAACAGCGAGTCCTCCCATGCGCGCTCGCTTCACTCAGCTGCTGCAAGCAGAGGAACGCTGGAGAGCTAACGGCTCCGACTGCGATAGACAGATGGTTGGATGGATGGCGCCTCACCACCCAGGCGAAATGAAACTGTTTTGACCATTCAAGTAAATTTATTAAGGAAAGTTAAACTGAGACACACCTTTATTATTATTTCGAGCAAACAAATAATTGTTTTTAAGTGTTAATCTTGAATTGTGAAGAACTGCAACAGCGAGTCCTCCCGTGTGCACTCGCTTCACTTAGCTGGTGCAGGCCGAGGAACGCTGGAGAGCGAGCAGCTCTGGCCACGATGGATGGATGATGGACGGCGCTGTGATGCCCAGGCAAAATGAAGCTGTTTTGACTATTAAATAAATGCATAATAAATGTGACGGGTCAGCGGTGAAGCATAATAAATGTGACTTATACGCTGAAGCGACTTATATATGTTTTTTTCCTCTTCGTGATGCTTTTTTGGACTGATGCGACTAATACACCGGAAAATACGGTATTACTGTATGGTTGGAGAGAATACTGTATTTTATGAAAAAACCATGCCGTTATAAATGCAATCTGCCAGAAAGCAATGATGAAATATTGTTTTGCCTGCCACACTGACTGAATGCTCAAGTTTTAAACAAAGTTTCTGCATAATCTGCTAGCGTGGAGAACATTTGTTACAGATGACTCTAAGCTACTACCACACCAAGTTTTAGCTCAATATCTGTAAAAATGATGACTTTACGACCATCTTTGGGTTTGCTGAGGTCAAATAGCCGTGGCATCTGTCCTGCATCATCAACCCTAAAAAAAACTATCAGTTGTTGATTTAAATCCAATAATTACTTTGAGTTTTCTTGAAATCCATTCAGTAAATCAGGAAATATTTAGCTCACAAACAAACATGCATGCAAAAACACAATTGCTTCATTTTTATAATGGCAGGTGATAAGTATGTTTCCTTTAAAGCAGTAACTGCTCGTCAATGCAGTAAAACAATTTATTAAACTTTTAATTTTTCTATTGGAAAATAAGGAACTACTGCACACATTTAAAATCAAATAACCTTAGAAAGTTATACGTGCACAAAAGACGACTGAACTTTGAGCTTGAGCTTCGCTTATCTGCATGTCTTCTTAACCTGAACTGCCCTTTGGTAATGAGGCTAATCCACTCACAGGAAATCTACCTAACTGGGATTACCTGTAACTGACTTTCATGCTAACTGGTTATAGCAACAAATACTGTTCCACTTCCTAATACTGGACTCTGCAACCAGTAAACAGATAAAATGTGTAAATGGACTTGCCTCAACAATTGGGTAGTAGCAATAGCTCCAGTACCAAAAGCTCTTGGAGAACTTGGTGGTTAGATGATGCTCAGGCACAAACGGGTGAAAGGTTTCTCGATGCAAAGTGTCTCTGGAATCCCCAGCCAGAACGCCCATCTTCTCTAAACACTGTCCCAATGCTAGGTCTTCAACGGGAGTGGTGTGCACGCAAACCTTGGTCCGAAAACCTTCAACAAATCTCTTCAGGGCCTCCTTGCTGAGCACATAGCCAGCACCTCCACTCATGTAGCCTTGTTTGGAGTAAGGCTTGAAGCGTTTACCAAAGTAGACGGGCTCCTCCGGCGTGTGGTTGGACAGAATCCAACGCAGGTTGTCCACCACCACAAAGGTGTCATCATCAGCTTTCAGGAACCAGTCTGCGTCATCCATGTGGTGTTCGTAGACGTAATGAAAGGCTCGGATGGTTTTCCAGTAGAGCTGGTTGCGGCCTTCTTTTGTGCCCAAACCCACCGTGGGAAAGCTGGGATCCTCCACGGAGCTCATGAACAGAACAACGTTGCAGTGGCGACTCCAGGTGGCTCGGACGTGGCGGGTTCTGCTCTGCAGGTTGTACGGTCCCGTCATCACCCAACAGAGAACACGGACCTTCTGGTACAGCACGTCTGCCACCAGGCCGTCCTCGTCTGCAGGAATACACAAACAATGTTTAACCTGCACCGTAAGCACCGCTCTGCTCTACCAGCAGCAAAACAAATATCTTTTAGACAAAAGCAAATCCTTTCAGGATGAGTCCCAGATCCCTCAGCAGCTAGAAGAATAATTACATGGAATATGGAAACGTCTGGAAAAAATGTCTCTTTTATCTTAAAGGAGTCGGGACCATTAATGGTTCATCAGTTCCATAAAGGGGTGTCTCACGTTGAAATGTCTTTTTCCGAAGAGCCAAGACGACATTTGAAATTTAAAGTTGGGGATAACACATAAAATCATTTCCCCACTTATATAATTAGCTCATTTTTAGTTACTGATACTTAACTTTGTTTTTATGATCAATAAGAAGACGGCCATTATTCATGGCCTCTCCCTCCATTAATGTAAATAACGTTTACACTCTGCATCAGTTCTCGACTGTTTTCAAGGAGGAGAAAATTTACTGAACAGAATTTCATTAAATCCACAACTGATCAGATAGAGAATAAAAAATAAGTGTCTTTATTATTTATAATTTCCAAGAATTTTACTGTCATCTTCTAAGGTGCCTATTACCTAATTACTAAGTCTAATTAAATACTGATATTAAAACAACTCCACATAAAGCTTCATCTGACTTTTCCCTTATTTCCTCTTGGTTTTGTGTCAGTTTCGGTCTTGGACTATTTTTATTTTAAAATCACATTTGTACATTTGTTGATTAAACGTTTTAGCTTGAACCTTTTCCACTAAAGCCTGCAGTGCAACAGATATTTAGATGATGGTGCTTCAAGACCATCTGTGCTCTAAATTCAGAGCTAAATAACCACTGGAACATTGGTCTCTACGTTTACACTTCATGGACTTAGCAGCTGAAATTGTATGTAAAACAGCAGCACCTTCATGATGAGGGTGGATCAGGTTAATGAGTGCAGCTCCCTCTTTCCTCCAGTTCGTTGGTTTCTCCTCCATCGTCGCAGCCCTTTCCTGAGTCTCTGACAGAACGGGGTAGCTTCGCTCAAACCACACCTGGTGCAGAAAGATGTACATGCAGCAGGCCCCCGTCACAAAACCCAATGAGAGGGCCCACATGGAGCTCAGACCCTTCATGGTGACGTCTCCAGCGCTGCAACGTCCAACTTACAACATGTCTAGAAGAAGCCAAAACACACTTTTGATATGTAGTCGAGCAAGACAAGTATTTTATATCCATCTATAAAGTACTGTATGCTTCTGATGGCAGGATGACAAACCCTTTGGCACATTACCTGAAACTTTCTCTGTCAGCCACTCGAGCAGAAATGCACCTTACATTTGAAACGTTACAAATGCACACATTTACAGTTGCAACACATCTTAACTGGTAAAGTTGCAATCGCAGGTTATTGTCACACTCCTTTTTAATTCTGCGTATTTAGTTTTAAGATTGATGCTTTGATCCAGGAGGGCTGCTCAGCCTACAACATATTAAATTGTCTCAGGTTTTTTTTGTTTTTTTTGTACTCATTTTGTTTATTTCAGTAAGTGGCTGTTTTTAAATTAGCTTAAACAAAGCTGATCACATTACATCATCAATCAGTCATTGTTTGCATGAGCACCTCAGACAAGTGTAAGTTGCATTGCATTATAATCACATATCGTTCCAAAACAAATCCAGTAACACCTTTTCAAATGTTTTGAGATATAAAAAAATTAAATAAATCACGGGACCCCAATCCAGGGCTGACAAACCAAAACCACTAACAGCAAACTGAAGCGGACAGGGAACAACAAACCTCCTTATGTCACCAGAACCAGCGTGAGCAGACGGTTTAAGACCATTTCAGCATCAGTCCGTGGTGTGAGGGTTCATTACCTCTGCTGTGGGATCAGTCATTGGAGTGCACGATACGTTTGACCCCCCCACCTCCAACGCTTGTAAATATTGCCAGAATCGACTGAGGTAAAGTGAGCCTCCACTCGGCTCCGGCAGCCCTCACTGGATTAAATGTGCACGTTTACAACATGTACTACGGTAACGCTGCGGCGACCAGTATGTTGCTTTTCAAAATAAAAGCTGAAAATAAAAGTTTTAATACTTGTAAAATAAATATTTAAAAGCTGTGTATAACTGAAAAATATGAAAAACTAATGAATACAAGTTGTTATTAGCAGAAAAATAAATAAATAAAAGCTGTTAATTATATGTCTTTCTGCCATGTCAGGAACCACTCTCACTTCAGGTTGACTCTAGAAGACCAATGTTGTTGCCAATGATGACCAATGATGTTGCCCAAAAACTGTGACCAACATCTGATGTTGACTTTCAAAATAAATTACATCCAAAGGTAATGGGGCGGCTGTGGCTGAGTGGTTAGAGCAGTCGTCCTCCAATGCGAGAGTTGGGGGTTCGAATCCACCAGCAATCACATGCTGAAGTGTCCCTGGGCAAGACACTGAACTCCTCATCGCCTCTGATGTGTGTCCCATCGGTGTGTGAATGTGATAAAGCTCTGATTAGTCTCTTTAGAATGATTTGTTCAATTAGCTTTGTACAGATCTAGTAGAGTGCTGTATGAATGGGTAAATGAGGACACAGATTGGAGTGTAAAGCGCTTTGAGTATCTTGAAACAAGATAGAAAGGCGTTATATAAGTACAGTCCATTTACCATTTCCAAAGTTTAACATATTTCATTGTAGAAGTCAAAAGTTGCTGACCTTGTTGCTGAATAATGGAACGATTTCAGGAACCACTCTCATTTCAGGCTGACTCACAAGTTTTTGGGCAACATCTGGGGGTCTTCTAGAGTCAGCCTGGAGTGAGAGTGGTTCCTGAAATCGTTCCGTTATCCAGCAATAACGTCAGCAACTTTTGAATATTACAATGAACTATGTTAAACTTTGGAGGCGATTTATTTTGAAAGTCAACATCAGATGTTGGTCAAAGTTTTGGGGCAACATCTTGGGGGGTCTTCTAGAGTCAACCTGAAGTGAGAGTGGTTCCTGACATGGCAGAAAGACACAGATATAATTAACAACTTTTATTTATTTGTTTTTCATATTTTTCAGCTATACACAGCTTTTAATTATTTAATTTCCAAGTATTAAGCATTTATTTTCAGCTTTTATTTTGAAAAGCAACACACAGTGGTCGCCGCAGCATTACCGTAGTACATGTTGTAAACGTGCACATTAACGCCAGAGGGCTGCCGGAGCCGAGTGGAGGCTCACTTTACCTCAGTAGAAAACTGCTCAAAGCTGCTCCAAGCTCAGGGTGAAAGCTCACATTGGTGCTTTTACCGCTCCAGATTCAAGTTCTACATGTGTGTGTGTATCTCCAAAGAAGATGATTACAAAGAGAAAAGCACCTTGGTGCCCCCTCCACGACCAGCTTTACATTCTTCAGCATGACATGCCCAGCTCTGGATACGTTCCTTCTCATTGGCTGGTTGCTGATGACGTACGAGGAAGACGCTATTAACGTTTGCTTGTTAGCCTTATTTTTTATTTTATATAAATGACCGTAAAATTTGGTTGAACTCAAAAACTTATTTGTTGTTTATGTTTCGTAATGTAACATGTCCTAACATGTTAACTATGTTTCCTAACAGATACATCTGTTGTGATACTTATATCTGCCACTAGAGGTCCCTCTAACGTTCTAAAAACAATGAATTGTGAGTTTGTAGGATCAGCTGCATTTTTATAAACCATACCAGATCACTTTATTTATAAAGCACTTAAAAACAGCAACAAGAACAACCAAGGAGCTGTACGATAAAACAAGCAGGCAAAGGACACAGAATAAAATACATAAATCAAAAGAAGTAAAACAATTCAATTCAATACAATTCAGTTTATTTATATAGCGCCAAGTCACACCAGAAGTCATCTCAGGGCACTGAACAGAAACATTCATATATAAAATAAGTTAACAGAAATATTTATATTTAAAAATAATAATTTAACATTATTTATCTGACATAAGAAACAATTGAAATGACTAGAACAATAAAAACACAGTGAAGTTAAAACCAACTCACACTGGGTTGAAGTCCAGGGAATAAAAGTATGTTTTAAAACTACACTTAAAAAAAGTGGTAACTCATGGCGCAGGTTTGGACCTGCAACCTGTCACCTCGGCGCTTGTGTGCATGGAACTAATAAAGCCTCTGATCTGCTGACCTCAGAGAGCACTGTGGGACATATGGCTTTTCAGAGAGAGACGCTTTAATACATTATATACATTTTATAAACAACAACAAAAAAAAAAAACCATTCACACCAGGATCCATCCATCCATTATCTTTACCTGCTTTATCATTTCAGGGTTGCGTGGGTCACTGTTACCCATATGTCCAGCAGTCAGTGCAGGAGGCGAGGTACTCCCTGGACAATGCAAGTCCATCACAGGAACACACAAGAGACAAACACGACAAACAACCAGTCAGACTGTCACTCAAGTTAGCTTCCAAGTTAACATGCATGTTTGTTTGTTTTTTGTTTGTACTAAACTGGAGCACCCGGAGAAAACCAACGCAAGCATGGGAACATGCAAACTCCAGCCGGTTGGGATTGGATCCGATGACCTTCTCGCTGAGAGGCGGTATCTCTAACAACTGCACCACTGTGCCGCCACTCCACAAACAACAATAATTTATTTATTTATTCAGACACTTTTTTGTTTCTCTATAGTTGTGTTGATCAGCTGGAAATGTAAGCTTATCTTTCTTTTGGAAATATCTTTGAACTGCAGTAACCTTTATGGAAATAAGGTCAATGCCACGGTTCTTTATTGTCATTTGAATCACATGTGGTACATGAGGTGGAACGAAATTGTGTACACAGGGTCCCAGTTGCATCCAACAATAGCAATATAGTGTAAAAATAAACTAAGATATATGCTCCAAAGTCCATGCTCAACAATCCAGGTATAAAATCCAACATTTTTCAGTTAGGTCATCAGGACAGTTTCTTTTTTTTTGTGCTGAAACGTTTCATCTTCCATCCAGAAGGCTTCATCAGTCAAGGAAACACAACAAAACTGATTCTTCCTCCAACAGCTTTCTCCAAAGTGGAACAAACCAGTTCTGCTTGTGGTTAGATGGTCTCTTTGTTACGCCCCTCCTAAGATATACGCTAAACAAATGTCAAAAGGTACGCTAAATATCTAGGATGTACGCTAGTATAAATGTGCTGTTATTGACTGGGTCATGTTAAAATATATTTATAAACCTAATCATGGGGGAAAATTAAAAAAAAATTAATCCAATGACTGTGTCCTCCAAACAAACAATAAAAAATGCCAACTTAGTGTAAGTTACTGATGGAAAAAGTCTTTGACCAAGTCAAAGTTCAAAAGGTCTCTTCACTGGTTTGCCTATTTTGACAAAGTAATTCAATTCATAGAATAAAAAGAAGGAAAGATTGGTAATAGAATCGCTGATCTTCCACACCAAGAGGAGCCAGCTGAGGTGGTTCGAGCATCTGATAAGGATGCGTCTTGGATCCCTATAGCCTCCCTAAGGAGGTGCTCCGGGCATGCTCGACTGGAAGGAGACCAGTGGAAGATGTCTGGCTGGGAACACCTTGGACTCCTCCCAGAAGAGCTGGAAGAGGTAGCTGGAGAAAGAGATGTCTGTGCCGCCCTGCTCAGGCTGCTACCCTCTCCACCCAACTCTAGGTATATTCAGATAGCTCAATAATCCAGGTAGAAAAATCTAAAAAAGTTAAATCTGGTGCTCTGGACATTCAAAAAAACAAAACAAAGCAAAACAACAAAAAAATGTAGAAACGTTTCGTCTTTCATCCGAGAGACTTCTTCAGTCTGAGGTGCTGTATTCAGCTCAGTCTCTTAAATAGCACCTTCTCAGAGTGGATCAACCAGTTTTGCTGCTGAGATGATGGATGGATGGATGGATGGATGGATGGATGGATGGATGGATGGAT
>NC_056508.1:31135845-31138607 GCF_014905685.2 Nematolebias whitei | reverse complement strand
GATGGATGGATGGATGGATGGATGGATGGATGGATGGATGGATGGATGGATGGATGGATGGATGGATGGATGGATGGATGGATGGACAGATAACCATAAAAACAAAAGTCAGCAATGAATGGGTCTGTGTTGGTGCAGGTGCATGCAAGAGTGTGGATTTTGGCAGGTATTCAAATATTCTTATTCTGGCAGGTACCTAAACAAATGTTCTCGATGGCATAAAACCCTTCCTACGGCAGCAGAACTTTAGCAGTCTGTTAGAAAAGTTGCTCTGCTTATAGCGTGTGCTAAAGAAGATGCTCTTGGGTATTCTTTATAGTTCAGCATCCCTTCCTTCACCACTTCAGACTGCAACACCTGATCGAGCCCTCTGCCTCAATCAAAGAAAAAAACCTTTAAACTCATCAAAACTGTGGCAACTGTGTGCAATCAGGAAACGAGATAAAGCATCTGTAAGAATGTTTTGACACATTTTAGCAGAAAACAAATAAGCAAGAATGTAAAGAATGAAAAATGTTGTTTTTTCGACAACAAACACACCCAGATCCATTGTCTTACCTGGTGAGCACATAGGTTAAAGGCCTTTAACTGAAGGGGGGTGGGGGACTGCTAGGACTGGGGGAGGAACTCACAACTGCAGCCAGTCGGAAAGAATGAGTCTAGCTTTTTCACTGGTCGCTTTACTGGAAAAATCGCTAGAAGAGTCTGAAAGCTCGCTAAATTAGCAACATTGCGCAATCTGCTACCTTTCCATTCCATGTGTGCGCGTTGTTCTGATTGATCCAATCATGAGTGATCCAACAGCGGTCTCTGTGTCTCTGTGATGGACTGGACATGACTGCTGGAGACACCCAAGAAAGGAGAAGCGGTAGATCCGGTGAGTCACACAGAGCAGGACTTGAACCCAGCCCGTCCTCTCCGCTGCTGCTGCTGCTTCCAGGAGCGCGTGCGTAAACGCAGCTGTCGCGCTTTTTAGATTTGAGCTGACCAGAGGAAGCTCCAAAAAATAAGCAACTTACAGGAAGTGTCACAGTAAGTTTCATCTTTTTCTGTCTTTTATTCCCAGCGCTGTAACTTTTAGGCAAATGAAGTAATTAGAATCAGACCGAGCCGGTTTTTCTTGTCAAATCATTTTGGGTTTGTCTAAACTTAGACGAGCTCATTGTGACATAAGGTTATTTACGGAAGATGATGGTCGCCACCGTCCCCCGTTCAAACAAACAAACAAACAAATAAATAAATAATTCACCGTGGTCCTTCTCCTCTTCTGTACTTATTATCTGTGTTTTTTAGCAGAATAAAACCGCATGTACGTGAACTGTGAAGGTACATAACAAAAAACTAATCTTTTTTTGTTGTTGTTGTACATCATTATGATCTTAAAGAATTTGAGATTATTTTTTTTTTTTGGTCTTTTAAAATATGTTTAGTTATAAAAATAATAGCCTATCCCTACAAATGTTACATGATATATTTAAAACTTTTTATTTGCAAGTGAAATGGATAAAATGGATTAGATGTACGTTTCTTTTTTACTCGTTGAAAGTAATAGATCTAGTAGTTGATGGCAGCTGCACGCCTCAAAAAAGTTGAGACAGGATCATGTTTTCCACTGTGAAGCAACTCCTCTTGTTTTAACAACAGTGTGTAACATCTCAGCACAGAGCAGCTGCTGTGCTCAGAGGAGAATGCTGTTTATTTAGTTGCTCAACTGTCCTGGGTCTTCTTGGTTGGAGTTTTTTTGTTTCGTGATGCATACATGTTCGGTGAGAGGTCTGAACCACAGACAGGCCAGTTCAGCACCTGGACTCTTCTACCACGAAGACATGTTGTTCTAATGGATGCACACTGTCTTACTGAAATATTCAAGGCCTTCCCTAAAAAAGATGTCTGGTTACGATCACCAGGTGTTCTGCATGTAAAGTCCGCATGTTCTTCATTGATGAGGCCTTTCCAGATATATAAACTGCCCAAGCCATAAGCACAAATGTACCCACATACCATCAGCAAGACTTTTGAACTCTTTGATTAATACGGAGAATGCGGCGTTGTTGGATTTCAAAATGAATGTAAAATATTAATTTGTCTGACCACAGAACAGTTTTACACTTTACCTCAGATTATTTTGAATGACCTATGGCCTAGAGAAGATTGTAACAATTCTGGATTATTCTTCTTCTTATTCTAAAAAAGTTAAATCTGGTCCTCTGGACATTCAAAAAAAAAAATAAAAATGTAGAAACGTTTCGTCTCTCATCCAAGAGACTTCCTCAGTCTGAGGTGCTGTATTCAACTCAGTCTCTTAAATAGCACCTTCTCAGAGTGGATCAACCAGTTTTGCTGCTGACAACCAAAACCAGCTGATCACATGCTCAAGAAGGACCATCAGCCTAGCAATGGATCATTAGTACACGATGGCTGTTTACTATTCACAGAGGGCTGAGTGATACTAGCAATCACAGCATTGTAAGAGGGGGACAGTTGAACCCGGAGGCCTCCACCCCTGTTTAATGATGGACGATTTCTTTTCACAAAGATGGCCTCCTTTACTCCTCTCTCAAACCATCGTTCCTCTCTGTCCAGGATGTGAACATCTTCATCCTTGAAAGAGTAACCGCTGGCCTGGAGATGAGTGTAGACTGCAGAATCCTGGCCTGATGATATTGATCTTCTGTGCTGGGCCAGCCTTTTGGCCAGTGGCTGTTTAGTTTCCCAGATGTTAGACTGATCACAGCCCTCCTGAAAGGTCCTTCTTGAGCATG
>NC_056508.1:31097542-31125845 GCF_014905685.2 Nematolebias whitei | reverse complement strand
CAGCCCCTCCCGTCAGACGTCCCCGGCATCCGGAAGTTCATTTTTTTTCCCGGACTTCGCCAACAGGGGGCCCTCCAGGACAACAAACAGAGCTCAACGAAGGTAAACAGGTGTCGTTTTTTTGCTGGAGGTGTGTTGATGACACTGTGAATAACATCATTTTATGATGAAGTGTCCTTTAGCCAGACTGTCAGCATGGTTATCCGACAAGCAGCCCCATCACCCACACTCATCACGAATGAGCCTTTTTAAGGTTGTTTTTCATTCACTGTCAGCGGTGCCGATGCACGCCCCCGCAGCATAAAGGCGCGCACGCAGCTCTCAACAACCGCCGTTCACGTCAACGTTCACGTCAACGTTCACGTGAGATCATGGTACGAGCTCAGCAACGTATTTCGCTATCGGCAGAAACGACACAAGTTTTGTCATTGCAGTGATGTCAAACGCGCGCTCCCGCGGCGTTAGCAGTTTCACAAGCCTCACAGCAGCTTTGCCCCTTTTATCCTCGAAGAAGGTTTTCTGAATTAATACTGCAGCTCGTGGAATCATTCTGAAGTTCACATGACTTGCAGCCAAGAATGAACGTGTTTAATGCAGACCGAGTCAGTGGTAGTCTCGTTTTCACCGATGCCACGCACGGCTTCCTGACCGCTCCAGTGCCAACGCGCGCTCCCGCTGCGTCAGCAGCTCCCCAAGCCTCACAGCGGCTTAGCTCATACATCCTCAAAGAAGGGGTTTTTGTCTGAATTAATATTGCAGCTCGTGGAATCATTCAAAGCTCACGTGATTCGCAGCAAACAATGAACGTGTTTCTGCAGACCGAGCCAGTGGTAACCCAGTGCCAACGCGCGCCCTGCAGCAATCCTGGTGTAAGCGTCGCATGAGGACGCACACACACAACCCTTCAGGGCGCGTCAGCTCATATGTGAACCAGCTCTCGAGCGTTACACGGAGCAGCTGCACACAGCATAAACAAAGCTGTTTTTTCCCGCAGCAACACACAACGTCTTGCGCTCTCACTCAGCGCGCTCCAGTTCTCATCAGCATGTATGTGAGTTTCACAGCATAAATGCGTACTCGCTTTATAACTTATAAACGGGTGGCAATGAACGCGCGTTTCCAGAGGGATGGGCGAACCGTTTTCATCCGGGACTCACGCTGCAGTTCAGCTAAAACCCCGGTGTGGGGGAACCCTGTGACGTGTTTTTCTGTCATTTATGAACAGATCTCGTCCCCTCTAGCAGAAGCTCTGGAAATTCTGTTTTAAATGTAATTTCTAGAGCCTCAGATGGAGAGGAAACACCAGTTCTCTCTTATCACTTCCTGGTCCAAACGAACTGGAAAGATGAGATTTATTTTAGATTGCTAATTTTCTGAGCTGTGAGAAACAACACTCCATTTTAATTCTGCATTATCTGGACACCTGTGGCTGCTGAGCAGCTTGTTCAGACAGGTGGCAGCAGTGCAATTCACGTGAATGGTTGAGTGATATCAGCTGTTTTCCGTCAGCAGACCTACGTCACACACATTTAACAAGCTGTGGGGGCGCTGTGCTTCACACAGCAGCTGTTTTAAATGTTTTTGGAGTGTCGCACGGGATCCTTGAATGTGACTCAACACTGACCTTGAGCTGCAGAATCATCAGGGGTTTTGATTCTCAGACAAGTGTCTGTCGCATACATACTAGCAGGAAATGTAGGCATTTTTTCAACCCATGTGCCACATTGTGAGACAGATGCTGTGTGGGGCACACCCAATCCGCTCTCCATTTGGAGTGGGTACATCGCATGTATCCCACCCAGAGCTAAGGCTCAGACACGGTAGAATCCTGCCAGCGTCTGCTGATGTGTGGCAACACGAGAGAACGCTCAATGTCAATTATATTATCGCGGAACCATAGGACAATCCACCGCTGGGTGGACATGCCTACTCACAGCCTGTGGTCGTAATGCCTTTCACCTTCTTCTCTCCCTCCGGTATCACGGTTTTCTGAACCGAGTTCAGGAGGAAGGACTGGCAGCCCCTCTGTTCCAAGTGCGTGAACGCATCATGGTTCCCAGGCCTTACGACATTTGTTATCAAGGCACTCGTGGAACCTGCCGTTGGAGGGAGGATGCTTCCCCCCAGGCGGTGAGAAACGATCAGGAATTAATCAGAATAGGCCAGCACCTATGTTTTGGACGCTGTGCGGTTCTTTTGGGAGGATGGATCTCTCAAGATGTAGTGCGTACGATTCAGGAGTCACGTGCTGCACCCACCACAGCGCTGTTCACACCAAGTGGTCAGTTTGGTCAACGCCGCTGTACAGAAGGCGTAGAGGCCACCCCATGTCCATTGGACGACATGTTGTCTTTCTGCAGCAGCCGAGGGACAAAAATCTGGTGTCCAGCACGACTATTGTATGCTGCCACCGTGTTTTCTTCCTGTCTCAAAGTTGTCGTAGACAGAACATCTTTTAATCATCCTCTGATGGAGCATTTTGTCTCAGATTGATATAGCGGCTGTGGGCCTGTTGTGACACGGGAAACGCTCAGTGTCAATTACGCGCTTCTCTGAGCCCATGAGATGAACCACCTCTGGGGGGTGGATGCGTTTGTTCACAGTCCATGGCCCAAAATGCTTCTGTACGCGTTTCTCTCCACCTCCTCATATCTTACGGTTCTTGAACCGAGCTCAGGAGGAGGGATTGATAGCTCTCCTGGTGGCCCCGAGCGCGTGGGTGCACCATAGTTCCCAGCCCTGAAACGTCTGCTGTCGGGGTGCCCGTGGAAACTGCTGTGGAGGGAGGATGCTCTCCTTCAAGCAGGAGGAGCGACCAGGAGTTACCCAGAAATAGGTCAGCACCTGTGGGTCTGACCGCTGAGCGGTCCCGCTTAGAGAGGATGGGTCTCCATCAGGAGATAGTGTGCGCAATTCAAGATTCACGTGCTGCATCTACCAGTTCTGTACACATCAAAGGGGACGGCTTTTCAGCGCTGGTGTACAGAGAAAGGGTTAGAGGCCACCTCATGCCCATTAGGCGGCGTGTTGTTTTTCTACAACAAGCTGATGGATAGGAAGTTTGCATCAGTACTTTTAAAATGTACATTGCAGTCATCTCTTCCTGCCACGAAGGGTTCGGAGACAGAACAGCTTTTAATCACCCGTTGATGAAACGTTTTCTAAAAGGTGTACAGAGATGCAGGCCTGCTTTATGCCCACTTGCTTCACAGTGGGATTTTACGCTGGTCCTGCAAGCCCTGATCAAAGCTCCATCTGAGCCTCTGGATCAGGTTTTCACTTAAATTCTTGTCTCTTAAAACAGCCCTGCTGCTGGTTTTAACACCCGCTAAGAGGGTAAGTAATTTATCTGCCCTCTCTGTTGCTCCGTCATGCCTTAGAATTCAGGCTGACGGGCAGCTCAGCTGATTTAAGACCAACCCAGCTTTTATGCCTAAAACATCACGAGCTCTTTAATCAAGAGTGATATCGTTGGAGGGGTCCCCCCCCTCCCCCCCCCCCAAAAAAAAGATCAGAAGAGGAAGCATCTTTTCATCTTCTCTGTCCGGTGCGGGCGTTGACGTGTTACATAGCGCGCACAGCTGCGATGCGTCAACTCAACATTTGTTTGTGCATTATAGAGATGCATCTGCAGGTCGCCCGTTATCCACCCAGCGCTGGTCACACTGGCTGTGTGAGGCCATTTCTGAAGTCTACAGAGCATCAGATTTAGAGCCTCCTGTCAACCTCAAAGCACACTCCACCTGGGGTATCGCATCTTCGACTGCTCTGCATAATGGTATGTCAATGCAGGACATTTGCACTGCGGCTGCATGGTCAACAACCTGCTCATTTATTCGCTTTTACCTACGTGATGTAACGGCTCGTTCCATGACACATTCTGTCCTTAGTGCTCTAACAGAATGAATATTGTTGTTCTCATGGAACTCTGTTTAAGCTCACATCTGTCTGCATGCATTACAGTGTGAGATGTTGTTATCAGTCACAAGTTGTGTCTATGATTTTGGTTCTATTGTCACTTAATCAGTTTATGACTATTGTTACCAATCAGTTCATTTGACCAATAATCAGTTCATTGATATTAATCGGTTTATACTGATCAGCCATGAACCAGTTGGTTCATGCCCCCCCCCCCCTTTTCAACATCTTCTCCACGTTGAAAGTTTTCCAGGGCGTTCATGCTTTGTCAGAACGCATAGTTACACAACATGCGTCTGTGCATGGCACATAATTACGCGATGCGTAGTTATGCACATGGGGAGCTGAGTGACAAGACGTTTTTTGGGCAAGCTTCCGCTTCTTACTGTGTTCGAATGGACCCAGTGAGGCGAGGACCACATCCGCTTCGCCCTTAACCCATCAGCGACAGCCTTAAAGGGCGAAGCCTATATGACATAGAACGTTGGTTACGTACTGTAACCCCAGATTCTATGAATATAGGCGTAGCCCTTTAAGCGTCGGGCCTCACTGGCTCCTAAATGGCTGAAGAAAAAAGCTATTTTGGGAGCCGATTTTCCGCTCTTAACGTAATTTATACGGACCGGGTGGGGCCCACACAGCAGGTGGGCGTGGACTAATTTTTTCAGTGCTTATGCAACGCATAACAGGATAAACCCATCAGCGACAGCCTTAAAGGGCTACGCCTATATTCATAGAATCTGGGGTTACAGTATGTAACCAACGTTTTATGTTGATGATTATAACTGACAACTAATGAAAACCCCAAATTCACTATCTCAGAAAGTAGAATATTATGAAAAGGTTCATTGTTGAAGATATCTGGTGGCACACTCTAAATTTTGCATTTCCTTTGGAAATCAAGGTCCCAGAATCTGGAGGAAGAGAGGAGACACATAATTCACATTGCTTGAGGTCCAGTGTCAAGTTTCCACAGTCACTGGGGTGCCATGTCATCTGCTGGTGTTGGTCCACTGTGTTTTCTGAGGTCCAAGGTCAACGCAGCCATCTACCAGGAAGATGTAGAGCACTTCATGCTTCCTGCTGCTGACCAACTTTATTGAGATGCATATTTCATTTTCCAACAAGTTTGGCACCTGCACACAATGCCAAAGCTACCAGTACCTGGTTTAAGGACCATGGTATCCCTGTTCTTAATTGGCCATCTAACTCGCCTGACCTTAACCCCATAGAAAATCTATGGGATAATGTGAAGAGGAAGATGTGATACGCTAGACCCAACAATTCAGAAGAGCTGAAGGCCACTATCGAAGCAACTAAGGCTCTCATCACACCTGAGCAGTGCCACAGACTGATCGACTCCATGCCATGCCGCATTGCTGCATTAATCCAGGCAAAAGGAGCCCCAACTAAGTATTGAGTGCTGTACATGCTCATACTTTTCATGTTCATACTTTTCAGTTGACCAGCATTTCTAAAAATCCTTTTTTTAAATTGGTCTTAAGTAGGGGCAGCATTGTAGTGCAACTGGTAGAGCTGCTGCCTCTCAGCATGCAGGTCCCTGGTTCAAATCACGGTCCGGGGGCCCTTCTGGGTGGAGTTTGCATGTTCTCTCTGTGCATGCGTGGGCTTTCTCCGGGTACTCGGGTTTCCTCCTACAGACCAAAAACATGCATGTTAGGCTGATTGATAACTCTAAATTGTCCCTAGGTGTGAGTGAGAGAGTGAATGGTTGTTTGTCTCGTTTGTCTCTATGTGGCCCTGTGATGGACTGGAGACCTGTCCAGGGTGTACCTCGCCCCTTGCACTGTGATTGCTGGACAGGGGCACCGGCGACCCCCGTGACCCAAAATGGAAGAAGTGGATAAAAGATAATGGATGGATGGTCTTAAGTAATATTCTAATTTTCTGAGATACTGAATTTGGGGTTTTCATTAGTTGTCAGTTATAATCATCAACATTAAAAGAAATAAACATTTGAAATAAATCAGTCTGTGTATAATGAATGAATATAACATACAAGTTTCACTTTTTGAATGGAATTAATGAAATGAATCAACTTTTTCATGATATTCTAATTTTATGACCAGCACATGTATATTCCCTTTTGAAATAAATATGTACGTTGTTTGATCCTGCAAGAGTGTGGTCGCACACAAATGTCATCAGTTCCCATTGTTGAGCCACTGCACTGCAGCTTACTTTTTTACATATTCACCAGTCCGGCTCTGTTAATACAGCATCTTGCTTGATGGCACAGAAGCACACCATGGGCAGTCTTTGACAACCCCCCCCCCCCCCCCACCACCACCACCACCACCACCACCACCACCTTGGTCCATTCAGAAGACACACTGATACAACCAGATCATGTCTCTGAAGCGTCTTGTGAAAGAGCCTAATAATGTGGACACCTAAAAACCTTATATAAATTATTCTCTTTCAAGGAAAACAGTTAGTCTTCTTTATAAACCCCCAAATCCACTTTTTAGTTTTGTTGAGAAAGATTTTTACCTTCAGAACAGCTGACAAACTGTTCTACCTCAGCTCTGTAGGATGTTTCATTCATCACTATATTTTGGTACAGGACTGGCCGCTCCCACCCCACCGGTCACTCTGAGCGCACCCTGCCGGCCAGGTGACCCCTCGAGCTGGAGAGTCGTCACATGAAGGTCCGGTGTTTTTTTCTCTCTCTCTCTGGACCTCAGCAAACTCTTATCTGGACCTTTGTGGTTCTACCTGGTTCCGACAAAAATTGCCGGGTGGTATTTTGCTGGTTTTCTGCGGGACTGGCCCTCGTGGTGTCTTCATAGATGTGGAGGAAGTGTACCTGTGACCCTCGAATTGGACCAGAACCGAACCGAGGTGGCTGTGGGGGATTTCATCTTCAACAGAGCCGATCTCAGCTTCAGTGAGCAGCCCGTTACTTTTACCGAAGGACTGTCCACCTCCGTGGAATCGCTGTGTTCACCTGGAGGAGACGCTCCGGTGCTTTGAAGCGCCGCCGGACCTGAGCAGAGCCGCGCCGCTGGACCGGAGCAGAACCGCGCCGCCGGACCGGAGCAGAACCGCGCCACAAGACCGGAGCAGAACCGGGCCAGGGACATCTTCAGCCTCTTTGTCTTTCGTGCTGTGGAGCGCCGGAGCCGGACTGGAGCAGAATCGGACTGGACCAGTGTCGACTTCAGCCTCGGCCTTTCCGGCCAGTCTCGTTTTTCACCGGAGGTGCCTCTCGTGCTGTCGGGTGCAGAGGTGACGTGCAGAGAAGCAGAGGAGCAGCGTGAAGGAGCAGGGCTGCGTGATGCTTGAGAGAAGTTCGGAGTTTGTATCGGAGTTGCTCAGGCCTCCATCCGAACTCACTTGGATAATAATTAATTTTATTCCGGATCACGCTGTTGTCCCCTGTTGACCTGAAATGAGCTTGGATCATGCCTTTCACTTCAGGAGGATTTTCTGGCAGCTCGCTCTGCTATTTGCTGCGGATTATCTGTTTCTGTTTCGGCCTGTTGATATTGGACCCAGCTTCTGTTTCCCATGGGAGCATCCATCCATCCATCCATCCATCCATCCTCACTGGGGGGCCGGAGCCCCCCTCAGCCCAACTCAAACTGCAGTTGGGCCACCTCGTCGGGTTTGTTTGCCCATTTGAACTGTGATGTTTTATTGTCTGAAACTTTTCTGCATCACTCATATTATTGTCACTATTTTCAGTTCTCAGATTATCTGGAGTCACTGAATCTTGTTAATACATCTGGATCTGCCCATCACTGCAACTTTCACTGTTTTTGGGTTCAGAATGATCACGTCTTCATTAATGTTTCTCATGGTTTGATTATGGGGGCTAATTGTCACACTGTTAACTCCTGTAATTACACATCAATCACAAAAATCTCAAGAAAATGTCTGATAATAATGTTGTTACTGCTCTCAGGGATTCAATCCAACCCTGGACACCCCATTAATTACAGCACACCAAATTACTTTAAGAACATGTCTGGGCTTCATTTTCTGCATGTAAACGCACGTAGCCTTCTGAGAAAACTTGATGCCTTGAAAATTCTGGTCAGTTCTTCTGGGGCAGATGTTATCTTCATCTCTGAAACCTGGCTCAACAAATCTGTACTCAATAATGACCTGGCAATCGCTGGATTTAACATCTACCGCTGTGATCATCAAAAAAAAAAGGGGGGGGTAGTCACTGTTTACATCAGAGATTCTTTGGTTGATAGTCCTGTGTCTTCTAAAACAATTCCAAACCAGTTTGAAGCCTTAGCTGTAAACATCACCTTGAATAGTGGCCAGAACTTAACTGTAGTCTGCTGTTACCGCCCACCTTCAGCAACACCTGAGGCTCTGTCCTCCCTGATGGAATTTCTTGTTAATTTAAAATTCAAAGAGATCCTTTTGGCTGGAGACCTCAACATTGATTGGTGTAAGTCGACTCCCCTCTGTGATAAATTCAAGGAATGTTGCCTGTCTCTCAATCTTACCCAATTTATCAACTCTCCCAATAGATTAAACAAAAACCGTCCTGAAAAATCCTCCATCTTAGACCTATTTCTGACTAATATGCTTCACAAATTCCCTGGTACAGGTGTATTCGCTGATATTTTGAGTGATCATTGTGTGACAGCTGCTTTGAGATATATTAAACTTCCACCTTCTAAGCCCAGATTAATTCAAAAAAGGGATCTGAAACATTTTTGTGAACAGTCATTCCTCTGGGATCTGTCTCACTTTGACTGGCATCGTATTCTGTTAACTGATGACGTGAACTCCGCTTGGAACTATTTTCATAATACTTTCATTTATTTTGTGAACAAACATGCTCCTTTTCATCAGTTCAGAATAAAGGGACGAGACAGTCCCTGGTTTACTCCAGAGCTAGCTGACCTCCTGCACAGGAGAGATCATCTTTGGGCCACAGCGAGAAAATCTGACTCAGACACTGATTGGTTGAGTTTTCGACAGATGAGGAATAAATGTACAACTGGTGTCAAAGCAGCAAAATGCAACTATTTCTTATCTCAGACCTCCAAAAATCTAAATTACCCTAACAGATTCTGGAAAACCATCAAATCTCTCTCAGGCACTACCCAATCATCTGACCTCCCATCACAACTTCTCGTTAACTCTGTTCCTGTGTCAAATAAGCACGAGATCCTGAACTGTTTCAACAAGCATTTTGTTGCTTCTAGTTCTTTATTTGACACAGTTACTAATGGAAAATCAGCCACTTCACTTAATAACCAAACTTCTACAAATCAAATCTCCTACAAGTCAATCCTCAGTTAATCACACCTTCTCTTTTTCTCCATTCTCAGTCAGTGAGGTCAATAAACTGTTAAAAGATCTTGACCCTAAAAAATCTGCAGGTCCAGATGAACTTCCACCCTATTTCTTAAGGCTGGCTGCTCATATCATCACAGTCCCTGTGACCCACATCTTCAATCTCTCCATAAGACAAAACTCCATCCCAGACACTTGGAAAACAGCCTTTGTTCTTCCTTTGCTGAAGGGAGGTGACCCCACCTCACTGAACAACTATCGACCAATCTCTAAACTCTGCATTTTAGCCAAGGTTCTAGAAAAACTGATAAACTCTCAAATCAAAAATTACCTGGACTCATTTAACATCTTACCTCCACATCAATCTGGTTTCAGGAAACAACACAGCACAACCACTGCCTCACTGAAGGTTCTTAATGATGTTGTTGAAGCACTGGATGCTAAGGATTATTGTGCTGCACTTTTCTTAGACCTGTCTAAAGCTTTTGACACTGTGGATCATAACATCTTTTGTCATAAACTCTCAGAAATTGGTTTCTCAGAACACACCATTGGTTGGTTCTCTAACTATCTTTCAGACCGGAGGCAATGTGTTCAACATAATGGTACTTCCTCCAGTTATTTAACAGTCAACAATGGTGTACCACAAGGCTCAGTCTTAGGACCCACCCTCTTTACAATCTACATATATAATGTAGGTAAAAACATCCCTAATGCATCCATACATTTCTATGCTGATGACACAGTTGTTTATTGTCGAGCTAAAACTGTTGCTAAGGCTCTCCAGCTTTTGAAATCTGCATTCAACAACATCTAGACTGATTTGTTCCGCCTCAAACTTGTCCTAAATGCCGACAAAACCAAAGGGATGCTTTTTTTCAAATAGGAAGTTGGTCCCAGCAGTTCTTCCTCTGATTTTATCCTCAAATCAGAATCAGAATCAGTTTATTACTGCCATGTCAATGAACGAGGTTCACAAACTAGGAATTTGCTTCGACATAAGGTGCAAATAGTAATAAAGTAAAATAAAGTAAAAATGAGAACATTACATAAGACATAAGACCTGTGTACACCCACAAATAAAGTAAAATTAAAAACATAGCATAACCATATGTACACCCATACAATAGAAAACAATAAAAAAGCTTAGAAAACGGTACAGATGGACAATTCAATTATATTACAGATGTAATGTGACCAAAGCAGAAATTATGAGGTAGCATTATGAGTGTTCAGGAGTCCAACAGCAGAGGGGAAGAAACTGTTCTTATGGCGGGAGGTTCTGGTCTGAATGGACCGAAGCCTCCTGCCTGAGGGGAGTGGTTCAAACAGTCCGTGTGCAGGGTGAGCAGGGTCAGCTGTGATCCGACCTGCTCGCCTCACAGTCGAAATGGTGTCCCCATTGAGTTTGTTGATTCCTATAAATATTTGGGTATCTTGGTCGAATCACATCTCTCTTTTAAGCTCCATGTGGAAAACTTGGTAAAGAAACTGAAAGTTAAACTGGGTTTCTTGTTCAGAAACAGATCCTGTCTAACCCTGAATGCTAGAAAACGCCTTGTTTCTGTGACTTTCCTTCCCTCCATTGATTACAGTGACATTATTTACATGAACGCTCCTACAAAAACCCTGCAGATGTTGGATGCTGTCTATCATGGTGCACTAAGTTTCATAACTGGCTGTGATTATCGTACCCACCACTGCACCCTGTATTCACTGGTTAACTGGACATCATTAACTTCCCTCAGACTCTCTCACTGGTACATTTTCATCTTTAAATCACTTCTTTGTCTGCTGCCTTCATACATCTCCTCCTACATGTCTCTGCATGAGTGCAGCTACGGAGTGCGCTCTCAGGACATTATTACCTGCAAAGTTCCCTCAATGAGGACTGAACTAGGCAAAAGGGCCTTCTCTTACTCTGCTCCTGTTTCCTGGAATATCTTACAAAAAGATTTGAAGCTCTCGACCTTGACCTCTCTAAGTGGCTTTAAGAATCTGTTGGACTCCTGGCAGGGACCAATGCAGACATGTTCCTGTTTTTAGTTTTCTACATTCGCCTTAGAATCTAGCTGGGTTTTTTTTTGTTACCTTTTCCTTTTAGCCATCCTATTTGTAAAAACAAACAAACAAAAAAAAAACTGCAGTATGACTTTTTATAATTGTTTATTGGTGTTGCTGTTGTCCATTGTTGTCATCTTTCTTTGTTGAAATCAGGTCTCTCTTGTAAATGAGTCCTCGAGGCTCAATGGGATTTACCTGTCTAAATAAAGGTTGATTGATTGATCACTACTGATTTTTCACCCATAGATTGTTTCAGTCAATAGATCAGTGTCCCCACTTCTCTTGTTGTTGGGAATTGAAGCCAACACGAGATACCATTGTATTTATTTGGAATGTGTTGGAATGTGTGTACCACCTGGTAGAGATAATGTTGAACCATGAGTGAGAAATGCATACATGGTTTTTGACCTCTTAAATCAAGAACATCAATAGTAAATAACAAAAAATGGCATCTCTTGAGGCCATGCATCATTGATCCATCTGTCCATCTAATGAGTCATGGGGTTCATTGTTGCACATGTGTTGTTTACCAGCATTTGAAGCGCTTTGATCATGTTTCAGAGTGGGAAGTTTTGAATTTGCCTGGTGAGAAAACAGAGGCTGCTCTGCAGGTGTTAGATAGCTGAAACCTGAGGTAATTTGATAATGGCTCAATAATCTGTCCCAGCATGAAGAGAAGACCATTAATGTACACAAACTAGGCTATGATCATTTGTGTAGGGTACAAAGAGAAAAATACTTAGTTGTTTACTGCTGTATTAGCACCAAGTAAACAAACTAAAGGCATGAATATTGCAAAAGGGGATTTAAACATCATGGAACAATACATTAGGCGTATGTAGCTCACTCACAGCAATCATCTTCTTCTAGAAAATTTTAAGCCAAGCTCCAAGGTTGAAAAATGTGTCTACCTTCAAAACTGGTTCCACAGGAGGAACCAGACGCACTGCCGCTCCGCACTACCTGTAAATCACAAATGAGCCCACAGGTTACAAGCAAACACATCTGCTTATTTGTTATGCTCTCTACAAAATGCTCTACAGCTTGGTTATTTTGGACCTACAGGAGAAACCAATGGGGAGAAGATAGTCAGAATCTCTTCTGCTAATTCTGAAAAAAAAAAAAAAATTCTGGCTACAAACATCATTGAATTTAGATTAATATTATAGATCAGCTAAAGCCTTTTTATATATTTTTAAATTTTATTTAATCAGGCAAATCCCACTGAAATCAGATTTTTTTTCTAATGCAAGCCTGGACCTGAAGGCAGCCTAAACATGCATGTTTTGGACTGTGGGAGGAAACTGGAGAACATGCAAACTCAGCACAAAATTCAAGTCAATTCAATTCAAAGACCATTTATATAGCACATTTAAAAACGACCACAGTTGACCAAAGTGCTTCACAAGAATACAGCATTGTAGATAAAATATGATAAACAAAATAAAATTGTTTAAAAATAAAAGTGATACAATTTGCAGTAAAATACCAATAAAACAATAGTACTAATAAAACCCAAAACGGTTATTGCATATTTGCTGCAATTTCCCCAAAACTCGAGTCAATCAAATATTAATTTGAGTGAAGGCCAGGGAGATGTGTTTTCAGTCTGGACTTTAAACTGATCTACTGACTGAGAGAGCTTAACAAACAGAGAGGCTGTTCCGCAGTCTGGGTGCTGCCACAGAGAAGACTCCGTCACCTCTGGTCTTCAACCTAGCTTTAGGGATAACCAACAAAAGCTGGTCAGCTGACTTCAGGGTTCTGGATGGAGTGTAGGACTGCAGCAGCTTGCTTAGGTAAGATGGGCCTATGGAGTTTAAACACTTGATCAATAAAACTTTGAATTTCACCCGAAAAGCAACATGGAGCCAGTGAAGGGAGTGTAAAATGGGGGTAATAGATTCACGCCTCCTTGTTTGTCAACAGACGGGCTGCAGCGTTTTGGACGCTCTGCAATCGCTGCAGGAAGCTCTGGTCCAACCCTAAATGCAAAGAATTACAATAGTCCAAACACGATTTAATAAATGTGTGGATAGCCATCTCTAGATCACGCCGAGGAAGATGAGTTTTTTTCTTTGCAAGGGTCCTCAGCTGGAAGAAGCTGGCTTTGATAACAGCACTAATATGCTTATCAAGTTTAAACAGAGGATCAACGATCACACCCAGGTTTTCTACAAGCGGACGACAGACGGAAGACAAAGGACCAACCACACTGTCATGCCCAAGCAGGGGGTTGCATTGACCGAACACCAGAATCTGTTTTTTCCTTATTCATGTAATTTGTTCTTAGCCATGCCTGTACATCCCTAAGACAATCCTGTAACACATGTACAGCAGACTGGCAGTCATTTGTAGTTACAGGTAGATATATCTGTATGTCATCTGCAAAGCAATGAAAAGAGACTTTGTGCTTTTTAAAGATAAAACCCAGAGGCAGCAAGTATAAGGCAAAAAGAACAGGTGATAATATCGACCCCTGGGGCACCCCATATTTCAGAGGCGACACAGAGGAGGAATACTGACCTAGATTTACAGAAAAACTCGTATTTGAGAGATGGGATTGAAACCAGTTTAAAGCTGTACCATGAAAAGACACCAGATCCAAACTGGGTCTTGAACCCAGGACCACCTTGCTGTGAGGCAACCATGTTAACCACTAATCCATAGTGCTGCCTATTTTGAAGAACAAAAACTGAACTCTGGGGCATTTTAATAAGAAAAAAATACTTAAAAATAGTTAATGAAAAATAAAGATACCGACTTCACTTCACTTCACTTTATTAGGTTTGCGAAGGGCAATTCATTTACAGTAAGTAGTGGTGGTGATGACGGCCAGCACATTCATACAAACTTTAAACATGACAAAATTAATAAAAACAGGAAAAAAATATACATTCATAACAAGATTAAAATACTTAAAAACATTACTAAAAAGAAGTGTGAGAGAGAGAAAAAAAAAAAGAGTTGGACTGTGATAATTCAATTGCAAGCCTAGGATAAGGCCTTAAATCTATATTTTGTTTAAAAAAACAATGACTGTGGGAATGAAAGAGTTCTTTAATCTGTTTGTTCTACACCTAGGTAGGCCATATCTTCTGACTGAAGGCAGAAGATTGAACTGAGTGTGTAGAGGATGAGTGGAATCCACCATTTTTTTTTTTTAATTTTTTTTTGGCTTTAGATACTGATCTGGACTTAAACAGGTCCATGATATCATTCAGTTGAATCCCTATAATTTTTCCGCATTCTTTGATAATGCCCTGTAAGCGATTACGTTTTTTTTAAAGTTCAACAAACCAAACCAGCAGAGAAACAAAAAAGTGAGGACAGATTCAATAAAACAGCTGTAAAACATAAAAATGCAATCAACATTTAAGCTCCTCAACTTCCGGAGGAAATGCATCCTCTGGTGGGCTTTCCAACAGATTCCTTCAGCCTGGGACTCAGATGTCAATTTTTCTGTTTTTACAGTTAAGAAAATGTGTTTTAATTGTGGAACTATTGCACAGACAAAATGAGGTGGTCTTTTAAAATGTAGTTTTACTTGTGAGTTAAATGACTCGCTCTATTAAAAAAAAGCTTTATGTCCTTTTTAATTTGCCTTAACTGCCAAATGCGTGTGCTAAATGTTTTTTTTTTTTACAAATGTGATTTTGGCATTATTGATCTTAATGCAATATCAGTGTTATGTTAAACCCACATTTTTCTTAATCCCCTCTTTCTGTAAAGGAAAGCAAGCAGTAATGCAGTTGCAGGTCACAAGCTCCTCAAAAGTGCAGGAGTCGGAGAAAATTGCAGCCTTGAAACAGAATATAGGGTTTAGGCACTAGCGTCCTGTTCTTTTGATGGATGAGAGCAGCTTCACTCTGAGCTCATGTGAAAGATGTGAAATGGTCTGGAGAAGCCGTGGTGAACGTTATGCTGCCTGCAACAGTATTTGGCATGATCGGTTTGGTGGTGTGTCAGTGTTGGTCTGGAGAGGCATATCCATGGAGGGATGCACAGACCTTTACAGGATAGATGATGGCTATTGATATGACTGTCATTAGGGGTCAGAATATGTCTTTAGACCCATTGTTAGACCTTTCACTGGTGCAGGGTCCTGGGTTCCTCCTAGTACATAATGCCTGGCCTCACATGGCAATACACAGACAGTTCCTGGAGGATGACGGAATCAACACCACTGACTGGTCCCCATGCTCACCTGACCTAAATCCAATAGAACACCACTGGGACATCATGTTTAGTCCGTCTGATGCTGCCAGGTTGCACCTAGGAGCTTATTTATGCCCTGGTCAGGATCTGGGAGGAGATACCCCAGGACACCATCCGTCATCTTACAAGGAGCCTGCCCTGACATTGTCAGATATGCATGCAAGCACGAGGGGACCATACAAACCACCGAGAACCATTTTTAGTCGCTGTACAATAATGACATTTCAGAAAATTGTCTTGTCTTTAAGAATGTTGATGTGTCCTGATTCCAGTCCAGTTAAGAACAAGTGTTCTAGACTGTATGATGCACTTTATACACGTTTAATGAAGTTATAGACCTTTTTTAAAGTGCAGTCTATGCTTTAGCTAACTTGTTATTAACCTAACTTATCTATCTTCTTTCCAGATGTCTCACAAATATATGAAGTACTTCAAACTGACTTTGCTAGCTGGACTATTGTTTGTAGTCACCTTTTGTTTTTGGAGCCCTTCATCCAGCGTTGGAGTTAATATCCACCGGAGACAAGGCAGGCTAGGACAGAAACTCTTCAATAAGAAAATTGAAAACCTCACCTTTGGTTATCCTGATATTGAATACCACATAAAGGATGATGTGGCAAGGTTTGTGTGTGTTTATCAACATAACTTTTGTTTGAGAAATTCCCCTTTTCATTTTTGTGCTGTTTCTCTGCAACTCTTCACTTTGTTTCTCTCTCTACACAGAAGTCTGGCTCAGAATTCGTGCGTATGTCTGCCTGGGGAAGAAACCTTTCATATACCGTTCTCCAATCTGCTCTTTCCACGTGTCTGGGCTCACAACCTCCAGCATGCATTCTTAGAAAACCATCCTGATCCAGAAATTGTAAAGCGCCATAGGGCTCAGGAGTACGACAACTTTCAGAGAAGGTGATGATCTTATCCCGTGTATTAGACAAGCACAGTCTTGTGTTTAAAAGAATAACAAATCTTATAATTGGCACTGACAAGAATGACTGAAGAAATTGTTTTACAATTGGCTTAGTCATTCTTAATCTTGCAGAATATGCATTTGTTACCTAGTTTTCCAAGTTTAAACGATCTTGCAAAATTTTTCAAGGCAAACTTTTTGATGGTGTTTTATGCCTTTAATGTCTGAAGTTTTTTCTTCAAGTTCAAGTTAACTTTGCTGTTGTTTCCACCACATGTGGTACATTAGATGGAATGAAACTATGTACACAGGGTCCCAGTTACACCCCAAAATAGCAAAATATAAATAAATAAAACTGTTAAATAAGGATCTAAGATATACACTAAAATATCTAAAATATCGCACGGAGTGCGCTCTCAGAACATTATTACATGCAGTGTTCCCTCAATGAGGACTGAACTAGGCAAAAGGGCCTTCTCCTATTCCGCTCCTGTTTCCTGGAACATCTTACAAAAAGATTTGAAGCTCTCGACCTTGACCTCTCTAAGTGTCTTTAAGAATCTGTTGGACACCTGGCAGGGTCCAATGCTGACATGTTCCTGTTTTTAGTTTTCTACATTTGTCTTGGAATCTAGCTGTTTTTTGTTTTGTTACCTTTTCCTTTTAGCCATCCTATTTGTTAAAAAAAAAAAAAAAAAACTGTAGTATGCTTTTTTATAACTATTTTGTTGTTGCTGTTGTCCATTGTTGTCATCTTTCTTTGTTGAAATCAGGTCTCTCTTGTAAATGAGTCCTCGAGGCTCAATGGGATTTACCTGTATAAATAAAGGTTGATTGAAAATATACGCTAAACAAACACCAAACGGTACGCTAAAAGATCTAAGATATATGCTAAACACTAATAAACAATATGGCATAACAACAGCAGCCCGAACATGAGTCCCCGGTGAGCAGATAGGCATGAATAAATACAGCAGCATGAGATAATCAGCGGTATGAGATCAGCAGCACGGACAATCAGCAGCACAGACAAGTCGCATATCACCAACCAAAGTATTAAAGCATTAATTGAAAGAGACATTTTTTTATATGTAACAAGGAAATCTTGTGATAAACTACGCTGATATTAGCTCAGCAGTCAAAGCTGAGCTGATAGTTAAACAAAATGCCCCAAACAGGTAGCAATGGAATGAATTAATTCATAATAATGTGCTTTTAGTATCCAAACATATATTGATGTTGTAAAGGTATATGTTTTTAAATCTTCCACCAATTCACGTGAGTGTGGTTTATTAATGTTGCTGAGACTGTAACTAGAAACATTTATTGAGCTGTAGATAAATTTGCAACTGTGTCTTAAGTAATTGTTTTGATTAGTAAAGAAATAACGCAAAAATAAACAAATATTTTTACAGCCTTAAATGCAAAATAACTGCTGTGCCTATTAATACTGCCCAATGTTCTGCAAAATCTGTTCCCAAATCATTGTGCACAAGTGAAAACAGAAGTTGCGTCAGAAGTACTGATAAACATCTTGTCAGTAATTAAATGGCTAGTCAACCTGGCTTTATTACTTTGTAGCAGGAAAATTACAAAACTATGATTACTCTGGCTACTTTAAATACATTTACTTCATTTTTCCTAACTTAAATTACCCAAGGATCAGTACGCCTTTAAGTCCAAGTAAAACAGAGAATATTGTCAAACCTTACAAATATTTATTTTGTTTCATTTTAGACACCGTGTAATTATGTAATTTGGTCATATCTAGGTTACATTAGACATTTTAAATTAAGTCTCACAGTAGAGTTATTTAAAAAATGTATATGTTTCAAATTACATCCAATCTGTCAGTCAGCATGTTTCAAATCCTCTCTATAAAATGAGAATTTGGTTCATTTTACAAGAAAAATCAGTTCAGTCATGTCTTATTGTGCTATGTTTGTGTAAAGGGTCTACAGTCCAGCAGACATGCTAAATATTGCTGAGGCCAACAGCCCTCTTCAGTATCCCACCCAGGGTGTAGAGGTGCAGCCCCTTAAAACAATCCTCATTCCAGGTAATAACACAGCCACATTGCACCATATCAGAAATATATAACTTTAATTGATTTATATTTCCAATGTTTTCACAGGTCTGGGACTCAAACAGAAAGAAAAATCCAATTACAGGGTATTTTGAAGTTTATGTAAAAAGCTGTAACCACATTTTATTTCTTGTCCCAAGTTTTTAGATGGCTTTTCTTCTCCTGTACCAGGTGCATTTGACAGCAACGCTAGGGACCTTTAATGTTGCTGCTACTGTGGACATGGTCTCCGTTGTAGGAGCGGGGAAGAAGCAAATGATGCTGTCAAGTCCTCTTCTGTCTTCTCTGAACAGGCAGCTGCAGTTTGTCACCTACACAAATGCCGTGTTTCATCCGAAGACCGCAGATTCAAGTAAAGTTGTCATTTTGGCAGTGATGGAGAAAGTACTCAAACACTGTACTTAAGTAAAAGTACAAATACACATAAAAAATGTACTCTAGTAAAAGTAGAAGTACCAAATTAACATTTTTACTTGAGTAAAAGTAAATAAGTACTTGCTTTTAAAAATACTTAAAGTATTAAAAGTAAAAGTACTTGTTGAGTGTATTACCTAATGCAATGGTCTACAATATCAACTGTATGTATATTTTCTGTAATACATTAATAGTGTTGTGTCATTTTAATGAACAATGCTGCAGATAATACATGTTTTTATTGTGTTTACTCTGTGACACAGTTCACACTTGGACTTGCGATTCTGTGCGTCAGAATTTCAAGGATGACATGCAGAGTTAAATGCCATTAAGCAAAATAAGAAAGAGGAATGATTATAACTTTAAAGTTTTTATTTAACATAAAGCAAAACTAATGCACCATTTTAACAGCAGTAACCATATTTAAGTAAAAGATGTCTGCCTGAACAAAAGGAGCATTAGACCTAACAAAGAACATGCTCTGATCATTACAACTCCAGTTTGTCATCAACTCAACTTTGTAATGGGTCAATAGTGAACAATATTTTAACTTCCTGACACCATTTTCAAATCTTGGACCCGAGTGTCGAGCCATTTTGGAGACATCTCTTGTCTCTTGTACTAACATCATGAACTGACACATTTTAATATTACAGCAAGAATTTCTTGTTCAAGTTCAGAAGAAGTTGGTTTTCAAAGTTTTTTAAGTCCAGTCTGGATCTTTGGGAGAGAGAATCTGTCTTGTTGTCCTGAATAATCTTTCAATAGTCATGGATGGCACGTACTGTATCTTGTAGCTGACTTTCCTCGGTGGAATCCATTTTGGGTGTGTTAGCGGTGCTGCGGGTGCGCCCAGCTCAGTGACATATATACTAGAATATAGCTCTTCTTGAAGGTGGGTCTAACGTTACCTGCCCACTTTGCAGTGATTCAATGGACCAACTCCCCTCTCGCCATTGGTTACTTTCAAATTGATGAACAAATAAAAAAGTTGCAACGTGAATGTAACTTGTAACACAACACATTATAGAAATGTAGGGTAGTAGAAAGTACAGATCCTTAATGTGAAATGCAGTGGAGTAAAAGTAAAAAGTACCCATGTTTAACTCTACTTAAGTAAAGTACAGATACATGAAAAGTGTACTTAAGTACAGTAACAAAGTACTTGTACTTCGTTACATCCCACCACTGCATTTTGGTACTTTGCTGACACTAGAAAAGTCATGTGGACCTTTTTAGACAAATAAACAAGATCCAAAGTGAAGTATAGCTTTATGACTGGTAAATATTTCTGTAATGTATAGCAAACAGGTTAAATAATGCATTTATCTCAGTGTCCCTGACTCATGTTTTAGTGTTTTAAAAAACTGAAGAGCATTCAAACTTGATTTAAGCCATTTTTAATAATAACTAGAACATCTGCTCACTTCATATAAATGATTGAAACTTAGATTTATATCATTTGTCTGCTTCATTTGACAGTTCAGTTTGCAACTGAAGGTCACCAGTCATTTTTCACCATCAAAGTTGGTCACAGGATTGTTCCCAAGCTTTACAACTCTGGACACAGTGAAGGTTTGACAACAATTACTGACATTAACAGTTTAATTTGTTGCAGGATGTTATATTGGAGTCTTTGTTTGTTTCTACTCAGAATACAACATTACTTCTTTAGTTACCATTGCCACAAAGACGTTTTTACGCTACGACAAGCTTCAAGATCTCATTGACAGCATACGGCAGTATTATCCCAACGTTACCATAGTGATAGCCGATGATAATGAGCACCCCCAGCCAGTGACCGGTCCTCACATTGAACACTACATCATGCCATTTGGAAAGGTAAATATGATTAAAGGATCTTGTGTCATATTTTGTGCTGTGATACCCAACACAAAAAAGGAAAGGTAAATATGATTAAGTATCTTGTGTCGTGTTTTGTGTTGCGATACCCAACTAATGCTGATATTTATTTTCCCAGGGCTGGTTTGCTGGAAGAAACCTGGCAGTGTCTCAGGTGACCACCAAGTATGTGCTCTGGGTGGATGACGATTTTATCTTTAGTGCAAACACCAAACTGGAAAAAATGGTGGATATCCTGGAGAAGACCACACTGGATTTGGTGAGATGCATGTCAACTGCAATTACGTATAGTGTATACATTTTTTTCTGAAACCTTCAGACTAATATTCACTTAAACTTTGGCAAAAAAGAGCCCCTGATGGCAATAATAATTTCTAAATCATCCCAGCTATCCTAAATAAAAACTTGAGAGTTGTGTATCTGCACACCTGTGTTGAACACAACAATGAGACTGTCTGTTTAGTGCAGATATGTACAACTTAAGGCCTGAGGGCCAAAAGTGGCCCTTGGGCAATCTCCATCAGGCCCTCAATGGCCTTAGTTAAAAAAGACTTCTTTTTTTTTAAATAGATTGATTAAATAAACAATTTATCAACAAGACAAGGACATCTAAATTAAACATCTTATTAAAAAACTTTTTTTTTTTTAACGTCATTGTGTTTCCAGAACTGTACTGAACTTTACAGACTTAGAAACACAAATGCATACGTTTGATTTGCATATTTCCATTAACATGTACATGTTAAGCTAATGTGTATATGTCACAAGATCCAGTTTGCAGAATATGTCATATTTTCCAAAAAGATATTTGAATGACACGTTTTAAAAAGCATGCTAACTGCTACGACGAGAAAAAGCCTGAAAAAGCTCTTCTAGGTTATCTGCCATAACGACTATTTTCCAATTCTCCATTCGGCCCTTTGATTGCTTTAAATTTCTTGAATTGAATGTTCAAATGACCCTTTGAAAAAAAATAATGTTGCCCACCTTTGATTTAGTGGGATATTTTTGGAAAAATAATTTCTCCTTTTCTTAGTTTGCCTCACTCCATTTCAACATTCTGGTTCTTCTAACTTGTGCAGGTAAATGTTTTTCTTGTCTTGACCTTAGGTTGGTGGTGCAGTGAGGGAGGTGACCGGCTACACCGCCACGTATCGCCACACCATTTCAGTGGAGGAAGGTGGACCGGATGGAGACTGTTTGCATTTCAGAAATGGGTTCCACCATGTTATTGAAGGATATCCCTCATGTGTGGTAGCAGATGCTGTCATCAACTTCTTCATGGCTCGGACGGACAAAGTGCGACAAGTTGGCTTTGACCCTCGCCTGTCACGAGCAGCTCACCTGGGTTAGTCCTTATTATTGTGTTGGTTTTTATGTACTTCTTGATCCTGAATAAAACTCAATTATTTTGCTGCTGTTGCAGAGTTTTTTGTCGACGCTCTGGGTTCCCTCCACATCGGCTCCTGTAGTGATGTCATCATAAACCACGCATCAAAAATCATCCTGCCCTGGAGTAAAACAAAAACGCAGAAGACCTATGAAAAGTTCCGATACACATCTGTCGGTGTGGATAAAAATCTTTCTAATGAAATTTATTATTTCAAGAACAGGTTCAAGTGCATGACCAGTCAATAAAAAACAAGGCCTTAGTTGGTTTATTGTGAAGAACAACTGGTAACTGCTGCCGTTCTCAGGGGAAAAAGGACTATATTTAATATTTTTTTTGTTTCTTGGGCAGTGAGTTACCTCCAAAACAGTCAAACAACTTTTACTGTAAATATTTTCTGTTACTAACAAGGTACTGACTAATCCAGTTTGAATTCTGTTTATTCCTAAATGTTGACCCATTCCCTTCCAGAGAACCTTATTCCTATTGCCTTGTTTCCACTGAAAATAATTTCTATAGTCTGCTTTTCTTATAGTTGTTCAAAGGCCAACTGGTTTACAGCTTAACTAAATTATATTTTTTATCCATGTCGTTTTTGTATATTGTTTAGTTTTATAATGTACATGAAAATAAGAATATGGAAAATATTTAATGTGAACTAGTCTTGTAAAAAGAGAATTGACATGCATTATTACAATATGGTTACATTATTACATGGTTTGACACTTGTACTTGATCATATTTTAGTGCATTGCAGAGTCACAGGCAGTAAAATCTTTCTGTGCATGCGTTTGGTTTCAACTGATTTCATATAGAAAAATTAAAACGTCTTGCGCTGACTTTTGCTGTGATATTGAAATCGTTTTTTTGGTTTGTTTGTTTTTATGCCCATGACACTTTATTTTGACAAAATGTGGTGAAACAGCAATATAACCGTTTCACCACAGGATGGAAACAAAATGTCAGATTAAAAAAAGCTGCACATTAAATAAAAAAATAAAGCGTTCCAACTCTTCTTTGACCTCTTCCTGTTTCTTTATTGAACAAATTGTGATATCAGCCTTTATCTAGTGTATGGAATTCCACCCTTACTGTTTGTTGGTTTTATTATTTTACTTTTCTTTCTTTTGCTGTTTTTTTTTTATTATTATTCTGATGGGAAGACAGCAACACAGGACAAAAATACATTTGTTTCCAGCACATTTCAGAAAATGCAAGTACATGGTAGCCATGACTGTTTTCTTTATTGCCTACAACAACTCAGGTTTATGTCTTTAAAAGGCTAGCTTTCAAAGGAGAGATTACAGAATTTTATTTTTTACATGCCCCTGCACATGTTTGTTAGCAGACCTGACTGTGTATTCTGGCATTGTAAACATTTGGCCAGATACTCGTGCACCATGTTCTAATTGAAGTGGACTACTTCCTGCCAATTAGTGAAATACTCCTCGAGCTTTAAAGGAAAAACCCAAAGGGTACATTATCTAGAGGCCTCCTTTTGATATATGTGCAGGAGAAAAAGTTATTACTTGGCTATTCAACATGAAGCAAGGACATAATTAGGTCTTTCTTCCTTTTCTTTAGCATGATGTTGAACTCGCAGCACATGCAGTTTCCAGGTCAAGGTATTATTGAGATGAAGAGCAGGGAAACCGTTTCCACTGTTTGACAGAAGAGGGCAGCATGACTGTGAGGCAAGAGTCACTTTTAATCAACTAAATATCTTCACTTGATCTACTTTCTTAGAGTTTAAAAACCATGTTGGGGCTATTTTCATTACAGATTCTTTTGTTTAGCTCACATTTACACGACAAATTGCTCAAGTTCTAACTTTGCATTCTTTATCATTCATCAGCAGAAACAAAAACCTACAGTATCTGTTAACACAAAGGCTTCTCTTCATCCCTCTTCAAATATGAAGGAAAGTGTCGTGCTTCACATTCCACAGAGAATAACCACACCCACACAGCGTATACAGTAAATCCTAAATAACAGTAACAATATTAACCCATCAAAATCTAAAATACCATTTTAATATTTACTGATTGTAGTTTGCTTTTTTTTCCCAAAAAACAAAATCAAAGACTATCCAGGTTCATTTTTTAAAGAAATACTTTATTTCTAAAAGCCACTGGATGGCACCGCTGCTGTACAAAAATCATGTATTCAGTCTTTAGTTCAGTTCCTTTGGGTTAAAACACTGAATAAAAAAAATTAAAGATGAAAATCAATATTTTGCACATGCATGTTCAACTTTGAACAGATATAAATACAAAAGTGATTTAACTAACTGCTCAGTGCACTTCCTTTGATAATTATACCCAGCAAAAAGCAGAAACTTAATAAATATGTCACACTGAATATGACTTTAAAATAACAGCTGGATGAGAACAAATAACAATACGAGTTAATAGTTCTACATGTTTGATTTTTTTATACTGCATGACAAGATGTGTTGTGAAGTTACGCTGTTAATTACAAGATGTTGTAATAAATTGTGCTACAACAGGCTACTGTGTCTTTAAAACACTGATGGAGGTTGTCTCAGTCCAAACATGCTCGGCCTGTTCCTGCTCCAGACACCTGGCTGAGGTGATGACTCATCACCATCCTCCTGCTTCATAACCAAACTGTTGTTGTGTGCTCTGGAGGCTTTTCCTGTGACAAACGGCAGTCATATAATTACTTATTTTTAAATGATGTGGAGATCTCTGCTTTATATTATCCCAGCTTGATGTTCACCTTTTGTTGTTGAATATACATCACAGCATCGTGAACAGTGACAAAAATATGCTGAGGGTTCATGTGGCTCATCAGACCGCTTGATGTCAAGATCTTTAAGACACTTTCTAAAAGAAGGAACATCATTCATGACAGCTTACATTTAAACTAGAGAAATTGCAATTTGCATTTGTATCAAAAATACAGTGTGAATCATGAAAAACAGCTGAAATTAGCTTAAAACATGAAATTGAATAACAAGCTTAAGTTAGCAGAAGAAAATAGAACACATATTTGCTGAATTTGGTTTAAATAAGAAGAAATAGAGCACAAAAAAATGTAAATTTGCTAAAAAAAAAAGCTGAAATTAGCTAAAAGTAGATGAAGTTTAGCTGAAAAGACAGAAAGAAACCTAAATTAACAGAAGGAAGTGGAGAGAGCACAATTGTCCCCAGTTAGGCTTAAAAAAGCAGAAATGAGCACAAAAAAGTGGAAATTATCTGAAAAGGCAGAATTTCACCAAAAAACTGCTGAACAGTAGCTAAAAGAGCAAAAAGAAGCTTAAATTAGCAGAAGGAACTGGAGAGTGCACAATTGTGTCCAATTATGCTAAAAGAAGCAGAAGAGAGCATAAAAGGAGGAATTTTTCATGAAAAAAGCAGAACTTAGCAAAAAAACAGCTGAAGCTAAAATAACAGAAAGAAGCTTAAATTATCAGAAGAAAGTGGAGAGAGAACAATTGAGCCCAATGAAGCTTAAAGAAGCAGAAATAAGCACAAAATGTGGAAATTATTTGAAAAAGACAGAAATTAGAAAAAAAATCAGCTGAAAAGTAGCTAAAATAGCAGAAAGAAGCTTAAATTAGCAAAAGGAAGTGGTTTAATGAAAAAAAAAAAAACTGAGTTAAATAACTCTATACCATTGCAGTTGGCCAAATACACATGAACACCTATTTTCTGGCACTCGGTGCACATCTACAAAAAAGCCAAAAAGAAGTCACATTTTATAGAACGTGTCTTTACTGGGTAACGTAATCTTGTTTTTGTTTGATGGCTGACCTGTGTGAAGAGTCTTGCTCCGGCTACATCAACAAATATCACTCTGCTGCAATCAATCAGCACGGCCTGGACGTCACCCTCTGAAGTTTCTGCACAGAAACGCAACTGTAGCTCACTCTAATATCTACAACGGTGTGAGTAAAGGGGTTTCTGCCTTTTTTTAAATAAGCTTACCTGATTTAAATAACTCGTTTTCTGAGGAAAATGATGTGTTTGTGATGCCTCCCTCCTAGGTAAAGTATAGAATTAAATAGTTATTTATAGTGACTAAGAATCTGAAATAAATTTACACCAGTTGGGCGTACCACAGTGCTGACGGTGGTTTCTCTCTCCCGGTTCTCCACAGCCTTCCTGGCCTTTTCTCTGCTGCGGATCTTCTCCGGCGTCAGGCCCAACAACTTGCTCATTTTCTCCCTGAAGAAGCAACGGTTGCCGTAGTAAATGGGCCCGTTGTAAGTCAGGATCTTCACTCCTGGCACTTCATAGCACTGAGGAGGACACAGCATGGCCTCGTCTTTAATTGTTCCTGAAACTCTTTGCAAATCATCTCTCTGATTACACAGAGTTGGAATGAATAACTGCTCTTTTTTTACTTTCATGTACTTTTTCTGTTTGTAAAAGTCAAGTTATGGTAAATGAGCCAAAGACATATTATTTATTTGCACCAACTGAAAAGATTATTGGCTATTGATGACTTTGCTCACCTTGTTGTGATTTGCCACAGGTCTGTATAGCTCAGTGTTGCTTGCTCGTCCAAGTACTGAGCATTCAGCCCTGTGGAATCAATAATCAGCTTTTTTATTACCATACCATACCATTTTATTTATAGAGCACTTAAAACAGCGACAAGGCCAACTAAAGTGCTGTACAGACAGAACAACAGGTAACACACAAAGCAAAATACAAAATGAAGTAAATCAGAATACAGACATAAAAACGATGCAGATAATGACGACAAACCAGTGTGAAGCGTACAGGTTCAAAACACAGATCATCTGGTGTTGAATGCTACTGAATAGTAGTGGGTTTTTAAACGGGACTTGAAAACCGAGAGGGAGGGGGCCCGTCTGACAAGCAGAGGTAACTCATTCCAGAGTCTTGGTCCTGCTACAGAGAAGGCCCTGTCACCTCTGCGCTTAAAACGAGTTCCTGGAACCGTGAGGAGCAACTGGTCCGCTGACCTCAGGGAACGTGGTGGGACATACGGTTGTAGCAGATCAGAGAGATCTGATATTATTGATCAGTTTTACACAGGTGACCCACTCAGCCTGAGTCCTACAGTTTTTAGTGCCTATATGAAGTTTATTTACAGATCGTTTCAGGTGCTTGTGTGTGAGTTTGACATTACAGATAAAACAATGTCTCCCACAATGAAAACTTTACCCAGAGCTACTGCTCCTAGTCTGAAGCCCAGTTTTTGTTGAGAAGGAATAGAAAATGTACCTTTGTGTGCGACAGATTACAGTCATCATGGAGAATCCCACTCCGATAGCCAGGCCTAAGTCCACATTGAGTACCACCACAGAGAGCCAGGTTACAACCCAGACCATCTGCACAAAGACACAGTAACATCTCTTGACTGAACAAATTACATTTCAGCATTTCAGCATCAGCCATAATTAAAAATGCAAAAGTGACTTGATTAATGCACATTTTCTGGAACAAGTTTTAGTTCAAATATCCATGCAACTTTACGGTTGCAGTTCACTAAAATCTTTCTTTTCTCATCATTGGTTTTGTTGCCATTAATTGGCCTTACAAAGTCCAGCTTGCTGATCCTCCACAGCTCAGGTAAGTCTTGGAACTGCAGAAACATTTGCCTGAGGCTGGTAACATTGATGCATGCTAGAACCGCCTGAAAACAGAAAAAGTAAATGATATGAGAGGAAATATTCCCACTCCTTCTCTTGCACAGACACATTTGCGAAGTGGATCAACCTTGGGTAGGAAATAAAACAGTGGTCCAATCAGCAGCAGGACAATCAGAACAACCAGACTGGTGAAGAGGCCAGAGAGCTGCAAGAGGACATACAAACACATTCACAATGTCAATAAAGCAAGTTTTTATCAAAGTTAGCTGTTAAATTAGCAATAAATAATAACTTGGATCAGCTGAAGTGGGGTTCCGTGCATAGCTTAGGAACAATTATTATATTTCCTGTTGTTAACAACCTTCAGGTTGGAGAAATGGTCTCATTTTGACTGGATTGATGAGATTATGTCCAGTGGGAGCTCAGCCCAGACAAAAGTTGATTTCTGTGTCAGATAATAATATAACTTTCAAAACCTTTATTGATGGTGTTGACATTGATGTAAATGCAATTTCATAAACCTTTACACCACCTGGAGGTGTAAATTGCATGGTTATATTGCAC
>NC_056508.1:31089696-31092542 GCF_014905685.2 Nematolebias whitei | reverse complement strand
AATGGCCAGCCTGCAGTCCAGATCTTTCACCTATAGAGAACATTTGGCGCATCATAAAGAGGAAGGTGCGACAAAGAAGGCCCAAGATGATTGAACAGTTAGAGGCCTGCATTAGACATGAATGGGAGAGCATTCCTATTTCTAAACTTGAGAAACTGATCTCCTCTGTCCCCAGACGTCTGTTGAGTGTTGTAAGAAGAAGGGGGGATGCCACACAGTAGTAAAAATGGAATTGTCCCAACTTTTTTGGGATTTGTTGTCTCACGAATGCTTGGCAATTATTTTTATGCCGGATGTCCTTCCTGACATAACCACAGACCACTGAGCTACCACAGCCCAGTATGGAGCAGAGAGCTGCTATCTAGGATGTCTGGGGGAGCAGATGATGGTTACAAGGAAAAAAAAACTTTCAAATGGGGTTAAGGGCCTTGCTCAAGGGCCCAGAGTGGGGCAAACAAGGGTGGAGTCAGGTGTGGGTGCTTCATCTATCCCACCAACATTTTTGACGTTGTCGGTTCTGGGAATTGAGTTGAACCGGGGATCTTCCTATCACAGGCCCACCTTCTCTAACCTCTGCACCTGCAGTCTCCTTAATAATAATTGCACTATAACCTAAAAATTTGTAATTAACAGGAGTATCCTTATTGTAAAGTGGTACCAAAATGTCTTTAGGTGGGGAATTTTTCTTGAAGAAACGTTTAAACTCTTTGGAAGCAAAGACAGGTTAAGTATCCAAATATTTTTTTTAATTAATTTTTAATTAATTTTTTTTTGGTGCAACACGTCTGTTAACATTAGAGCTTCAGAGCTCACAAAGAGATTAGTTGTGGCAACAACATCAGAGAATGTTCATGAAATCTCCTCCATGCATACTACCTGTGTGTATCCCCCAGCGCTCTCGAGGATGTTCGTGGTGGCCAGAGTGGCTGAGCTGGGGAAGCAAGTGAAAAAGGAAGAGACGGTGTTGGAGATCCCGTGAGCCAGCAGCTCCTGAAATCATAGATTCAAAGCAAAATGTCCACAGTTTGGTGAGAATCCAACCTGACATTACATCAAGCAGTAGTCCTGGATTTTACCTGATTGGGATGTATGGAATACCCGTGCTTATCAGCGTAGATCATTGCCAGTGAGACAGACACAGCATATCCGACAAACGTTATGGCGATTGTGTCACCGGCAATGGCAGGAAACAGGTGGAAGGCAGGTGGCTGTGGGCTTGGGAATCTAAGGATGAGTCAACCGGTAAATGTAAGTCAAATATGTCGACTTAGTTCAAAAGTATTCTCATTTGCAACTACTTCAAAGATTACCCAGCTGGGATGTGGCCGACTATCTCAATGTTGTAAGAAGAGTCCAGTGAGGAGGCATACGTCACAAGTGTAGCAATAATCACCTGACAGGTAGAGCATAAAACCATAAGTTATGAGTAGAGAGGTACAATTTTTGTCAAATATTGTCCTCAGAGCTCAGCTGACTGACTGTGAGGATCTCCACGGGGATTGGAGTGCGTAGGCGGTGCCGATAACGTGTGTTCACTTCTTTAACAGGAACCAGAACGGCCAAACACACCAAAGAGATGAGCAGCTCAGCCGTGTTGGTGTGAGGAAGGTTCTCCATCACTACAGCTAAAGTCTGAGCACACAGCACAGTGAGAAAATAAATCATTCTGCTAAAAAAAAATAATAATAATAATACATTCCTGGATAAAGCAGCTCACCTTGAAGAGAGAAAAGGCCCCAGTGTGGCGAGGAAGCCGCAGACCCAGCATGCTTTGCAGCTGTGAGATGGCTACATGGAAGGCAGCAGCGCTGGTGAAGGCTTTAACAATGGGCTCAGACAGATAGGTGGAGAGGAAGCCCAGCTGAAGACCAAACATGCAGAGCTGTGGAACGACAAATATTTGTAAGTATCAGAAGCTCACAAAGCAACATACAGTTTGACACAGTTTCAATTTGGGACATTTAGACTACACATTTCTGAATTTATCTCACCATAATGATTCCTGAGAGGAGTGCTACAGCTGAGGCCACTCCAATTCTTTGGGCCTCAAAATCTGCTGCTTCAGGTGAGCTCGAGTTCATCTCCAGAGAAGTAGGAACTAGCTGCTCCACAACCGAGCCTGTCATCAGACTCACTACAGCAAAAGTACCTAACAGGGTAAATCATTCCAGTAGCAGCAGAGGACATATTAACTGTCTTTAAAGCAAAAATCCTTGAGGTGAAATGATGTCTGATAAATTGATGTGGGTAGAAGTTTTACCTGTAGACACGTGGCGACCTGTGCCAAAAATCATATATAGAACAACAGGAAAGAAGGAGGTGTAGAGGCCAAATATTGGAGCCACGGAGGTGAGCAGCGCAAAGGCCATGCCTGTTTAGGGACAGCAAAAACAAACAACCAAAACAAATATAATAAATATACACACACACATATATATATATATATATATATATATATGAATTTTTTTTTTGATTTTTAATAGATATATTTTTTATTAATACATATACACCATATTTTTTGGACTACAGTATAAGGTGCACCAGATTATAAGGCGCATTGAGCAAAAGTAAAACATTTTGACAAATTATTGAGTGCCGTATACCACATAACTTTGGTTCAAGTAAGTAAGCACAACCAGAATTAATATTTAAGTTGCACCGGATTGTAAGGCTCACTGTTGATTTTTGAGAAAACTGAAGGATTTAATTGCTCCTTATGGTCCTAAAAATATTGTATATGGAAGACGACTACGCTAACCACTCAGCCAGCCGCCCAAATTATGAAATATTGTACCATTGTGCAGACCTAATATACATATACTGTATATATAAATATATAAATATAT
>NC_056508.1:31078639-31089596 GCF_014905685.2 Nematolebias whitei | reverse complement strand
TGGGCAGCACGGTGATGCAACTGGTAGAGCTGCTGCCTCTCAGCGAGCAGGTCACCCAGGTTCAAATCCCGGCCCAGGGGCCTTTCTGGGTGGAGTTTGCACGTTCTCCCAGTGCATGCGTGGGTTTTCTTCAGTTACTCCGGTTTCCTCCCACAGACCAAAAACATGCATGTTAGGCTGATTGGTAACTCTAAAATTGTCCCTAGGTATGAGTAAGAGAGTGAATGGTCGTTTGTCTCGTTTGTCTCTCTGTGTCCCTGTGATGGACTTGCAACCTGTCCAGGGTGTACCTCGCCACTCGCACAGTGATGGCTGGACATGGGCACCAGCGACCCCCGCGACCCAATGCCCAATGGTACAGTATTTCATAATTGGGGCGGCTGTGACTGAGTGGTTAGCGCAGTCATCCAATGCAAGAGTTGGGGGTTCAATTCCACCAGCAGTCACATGCTGAACTGTCCTTGGGCAAGACACTGAACCACTCATTGCCTCATTGCCTCTGATGTGAGTCCCATGGGTGTATAAATGTGATAAAGCACTGATTGTATAGATGTACTGGTTATAGAGTGCTGTATGAATGGATAAATGAGGGCACATATTTTAGTGGAATGTGTTTTGAGTATCTTGATAAGATAGAAAGGTGCTATATAAGTACAGTTCATTTACTATACTTGCATCACAGTTGCAATATTAGCATACAATACTCAACATGCAAATTATTCCAATAAACCACATAAATTAACAAAAAAATATAGGCCTTATACAGTATTGGCCTATTTTTGACAGTTTGATGGACTTCCACTCCTTTAAATCAGATATTACCTTTTTTTCAGCTTTAGACATACAAAAGAAAATAATTGGAGACTTGTGACCCCATCTCCTGGAGTGGAGATGGGGTCATTCAATAAAAAAAAAAAAACTCATCAGTCATTAATCTTTTTTTATCAATGTATGGCTGCTATTTGAATCTTTCTAACATATAAATGGCAATTCTTTTTAAGTTTTTTTTATTTTATTTTATTTTCTGAAAACCCAACAATCGGTGTTTCATGGCCCACTGGGGTCATGACCTCAACTTTGGGGACCACTGCACATCTTTTAAAAATAACCACAGCATGGGAAGTTTTGACAGAACATGTAACATCCCAACTGATTTAACATACAATAACATCATAACTACTTTTCTTTTTATTAAGCAAATCATATTTTATAATTTATATATAACATAATGGCAGTAAATGAACTATGGGTACAAACCCTGAGGAATATGAAGAATGCCAACAGTCAGGCCGGCTACAGTGTCTCCTACGAGCCATTTCTTCAGTCTGTATCTGGGCAGCCAGCTGAAAATAGGGACTCTCTCCCTCAGCAGGTGAAGGCAGGCCCGCCTTGAACACTTGCACGTGCTGGCAAGTCTGTCCCGGAGCCGTGGACCCGCACTGCTGCTCTCATCCGAGCCATAGTCCTGCTTGAAGCGGTCCTCCGTGTAAATGTTCCTGTACACCGCCACAGAAGTGCTCATGTCGACTTGCCACAACCAAGTGATGAGACTCCTCCTCAGCTCTGTGGCTCAGGCAGTCAAGGTGTTTTTAAGCTTTCATATAAGGTTTGTCTGACCTCAGGGGTCATTGTGTTTTCCTGTCAGATTTTTCCTGGCCAATGACAAGGCTCAGAGCTCAACTTGTTTTCTCTCTCTCTTTCTCTCTCTGTGCTGAACTCTTTTCACAACTTGGACCTGCTTCGTAAAGGTGTACTAGCTCATTTTTGTCCACAGAGATTCTCCGGGTCCTACCGCTAAAAGTGTTTTTTCTTCTCTTCCACAAGAAAATCTGACTGTCCCTCACATATACACACACACTTTCACACTGCACAGCAGATAGGCACAAGCCCAGAGCAGACACAGTTGAAACATTGTGTAGACGCCTCGAGAGATCAAAGTAGTATTGTTAGTGAAGCTGAGGTGTAACCTCAAACCTTGTCTGTTAGCAAAAAGTTCATTTCCGAGAGGGATGGATGTCTGTAATGGGGGGGAGGGAGTGTTTATGCTGTGTACCCATAAAGAAAAGTCTATATGGAACCCATGAGGCATCAGTGAAACTCAATCACACATGGAAACCTGGTTCATGGATCAAACCACACCTATACTCTGATCAGAGATGAGTGAGATGTTCTTTGTTAGAAATGAAAAAAACATGAGAGAGTTCGGCATTAATACAAGATAAAAAGAATTAGACCAGCTCCGTGTGTGTTTCAGGGCACAGCTGTTGCAAAACACACTTCAAAACTTGCATTTGAGCAAATTGCATGTAGTCTTCTGGAAAATGTGACCAAGGATAGGGCCAAAGGAAATCACAAACAAAAGAAAGTTTGAGTTTGGCTGTTGATCTTGAAGCCAAAGGAAGTGACAATTTATTTTTGATCTCGGCTGTTTTGGGGAGTACTGAAAGTGGAGCTCCGGTCTCGGGAGCAACGTCTCTCATCTTAGGAGGCTACGTGATGAAGGGCAAACGATGACGCTTTTAACCGCTGCACAGAACAACACACAATAACCCTGACCTGGGTTGACCTCAGTTAGAGGGGCAACATGTTTTTATTTGAGAAATCTAAACTTATTACACTCGCTCCGTTAGCAGAATGACGTGCATTCGTTTGGTGGCTTCAGTGACACAAAGACGACAAATTCTCCCTGCCAAGTTCATAAATAGCGCAATCATCACAGTGTTTACAGTGAAATTTTGGCAGCCATGGCTGCCAGTAAATTACTATAAATTTGAAAAAAAAAAGCAGTAAGTTGATGTCCTCACGTTGCAGAGGGATTTGAATAGTGAATGTCTGTAGTTTAGCAGATGAGTGTTTTTTTTAGACTTGAACAGGGAATGCAAGTAAACCTTGATGCTTTTAGTGCACAATATTCTAGTGAGTTTCATAGTGTTTAAGAAGTTATTTATTTATTTATCACTTTGCTTTAACACAGAGTGATGGATCCCGGCGAGTGAGGGAAGCAATTTTATCCATGACCAGGTGCAATGACGGTGCCAGGGCGTGGCCATTGATGCTAATCTTATGCATGAAAGTTGGGGTTTCATTAGTCAAATTCTTACTTCCAGGATCAAATAGTTCCCTCAGCCATTGTAAACACACAGTCACTTTTCCTCAAAAGAATAAAATAGACACTACACTACTTCTTTCAGTTGCTCCTTTCTTCAGGGGTCACCACAGCGAATAAAGACTTGACAATTGTTTTAACGCCGGATGTCCTTCCTGACACAAACACAGACCACCGAGCTACCACAGCCCTCTGTGTGGAGCAGAGAGCTGCCATCTAGGGTGCCTGGGGGAGCAAATGGTGGGAGTTAAGGGCCTTGCTCAAGGGCCCAGAGTGGGGCAAATGAGGAAGGAGACAGGTGTGGTTGTTTCACCTTTGCTACCCACATTTTAATGTTGTCATTCCGGGGACTCAAACCAGCGGCCTTCCAATCAAAGGCCCACATTCTCTAACCTCTGTGCCACCAGAGTTTAGACCCTGTGAATACAATACTCCCCTATAATATAATAGACAATACACTACAATCTATATTTAATCACAATTAAAAATCGGAGATGGACTAACATGAGGATAAAATGATTCAGAAACTAAATATTAAATGTAAATGACAGCAAAGTGTGAGTTCAAACAGGGGTTTTTATTGTTGGCTATTTGATTTGTGCAACAGTAATGTTAATTTTTATTGGCCAGTATTTTTTTCAACTACAGTATTCAGTTTATTTAGCTGCGGAATAAATGTACAACTTTCGTCAAAGCCGCAAAACGTACTTATTTCTTATCTCAGACCATCGAAGATCTAAATGACCCTAAAAGATTCTGGAAAACCATCAAATCTTTCTGCGGCAGCTCTTTTTCTTCTGATCTCCCATCACAACTTCTTAACTCTATTCCTGTGTCAAGTAAGCATGAGATCTTGAAGTGTTTCAACAAACATTTTGTTGATTCTAGTTCTTTGTTTGACACAGTTACTAACGGAAAATCAGCCACTTCTCCTTCAAGCCAAACAGCTACAAATCAAATCTGTCCTACAAGTCAATCTTCAGTAAATCACACCTTTTCATTTTCACCATTTTCAGTTAGTGAGGTTAATAAATTGTTAAAAGGTCTAGACCAGGGCTATTCAACTAGCGGCCCTGGGGCCAAATCAGGCCCCCTGAATGAACTCCGTTTGGCCCACCAAAAAGGTTGATTTTAAATCAGAATCAGAATAAGCTTTATTATCATTGCACCAAGATACAACAAGAACTGGATTTTAAACTGTAAAAACAATAATTAAAAAAATTATGACAATAGCTGCTGGACATCCGGCCCCTGAGCTTCTGACTTTCAGTAACTGTGGCCCCCTGAGCAATTTAGTTGAACAACCCTGGTCTAGAATCTAAAAAGTCTGCAAAACCTGATGAGCTTCCACCTTATTTCTTAAGGCTGGCCGCTTATATCATTGCAGTATCGGTGTCCCACACCTTTAACCTGTCCATAAGCCAAAACTCCATTCCAGATGCTTGGAAAACAGCCTTTGTTCTACCTTTGCTGAAGGGAGGTGACCCCACCTCAATGAACAACTATCGACCAATCTCAACTCTGCATTTTAGCCAAGGTTCCAGAAAAACTGATAAACTCTCAAATCAAAAATTATCTGGACTCATTTAACATCTTACCTCTCCATCAATCTGGTTTCAGGAAACAACACAGCACAATGACTGCTTCACTGAAGGCTTTTAATGATGTTGTTGAAACACTGGATGCTAAAGATTATTGTGCTGCACTTTTACCTGTCCAAAGCTTTTGACACTGTGGACCATGACGTCTTATTATATTATACAATTTTGTTGTATTTCGGTACAATGACAATAAAGCTTATTCTGATTCTGATTCTTATTACGTCATATATAAGCTCTCAGAAATTGGTTTCTCGGTTCACACTATTGGTTGATTCACTAACTATCTCTCAGATCGGAGACAACGTTCAACGTACTTCTTCCAATTATTTAACGATCAACAATTGTGTACCACAAGGCTCAGTCTTAGGACCCACCTTCTTCACAATCTACATAGTTAATGTAGGTCAGAGCATATCTGATGCATCCTTACATTTCTATGCTGATGATACAGTTATCTATTGTCAAGCTAAACAGTTGTTAAGGTTTTTCAGCTTTTGCAATCTGCTTTCAACATCATCCAGTCAGATTTGTTCTGTCTCAAACTTGTCCTAAATGTTGACAAAACCAAAGGGATCTTGTTTTAAAAAAGGAAGTTGGTCCCAGCAATTATTCCTTCGATTTTATCCTCGAATGGTGCTCCTATTGAGTTTGTCAATTCTTACAAATATTTGGGTATCTTGGTTGATTTGCATCTTTCTTTTAAGCTCCACGTGGAAAACTTGGTAAAGATACTGTTGCAGTCAAACAGGAGGTTTGGGTGAAAGGTTGAAGGATGTTGAAGGATGCAAAGCTCTGCCTGAACACTGGAGCAAAATATTGCTACCTTTTAAATTAAATGCAATAAACAGGCATCCATGTGCACAGTTGTTTTTGTCCCTGAGTCATATTCCTAGAATTTCTGTCTCTGGTGGAGAGGAGGAGTAATGATATGAGGGACTTCCTTTAAATGCCAGGAATGTGGGCCATTGTGTTGATCAGCTCCAGAGGATTTATAAACACAGCAACAGAGTGATGTGTCTGCAGACTGTTTAAACAAGATATTAATCTGCGGTTCGAAGAACAATGTGTTGAATAGAAAAGGATATGGAGCGTTCCCCCAAACTAGCTTAAATCCTTCTGCTCTTTCATAACAGACACTTTGTCATTTGTGTAAATGGCCTAAATGTAAATACATGAGTGACACACACACACACACACTTTTATTTTTTCATTCACCTTTATTTATACAGGTTAATCCCATTGAGCCTCGGGGACTCATTTACAAGTTCATCTCATTTACTCATTTACCACACACACACAAGTTGTGCCTTTAGCTTCATCAAACATTGATGATATTGGCCTGTACACAACAACCAAGTTATCAACACAACTCTGAAGGCACAAAACATGACAAGTGATATATTTTCAGTTAATTAGTTAGATTGTTTTGGATCAGGTCTGCTTGTGTACAAAAAGGAAAAGCTATTAATAGAATAGTTTGGTTTCTTGTATGAAAAATAAGTTGTTTGTAAATTACCTAAAGCAGTCAGGTTAGCACAGCAAGCTGGATAATATCAGTAGAAAGCTCCTGTAGAAACTTTGATGGGGACTGCCACGTCGCAGCCAGTTTATTTTATTTTTTATTTGACAGCACTATGTGTTCGAGTTTGCTCTCAGCTTCAACCATACCAAATTTTAGCTCAGTGTGGCAAAAAAATCAATGACTTATAGTTGCTTTTTTTTTCTTTTTAAGCCATGGTGGCCCATCCATCCATCCATTATCTTTACCCGTTTATTCCATTTTGGGTCACGGGGGTTGCTGGTGCCCATGTCCAGCAATCACTGTGCGAGGGGCGGGGTACACCCTGGACGGGTCGCAAGTCCATCACAGGGCCACATAGAGACAAACGAGACAAACAACCATTCACTCTCTCACTCACACCTAGGGACAATTTAGAGTTACCAATCAGCCTAACATGCATGTTTTTGGTCTGTGGGAGGAAACCGGAGTACCCGGAGAAAACCCACGCATGCACGGAGAGAACATGCAAACTCCACCCAGAAGGCACCTGGACCGGGGTTTGAACCAGGAACCTGTTCGCTGAGAGGCAGCGGCTCTACCAGTTGCGCCACCGTGCTGCCGCCATGGTGGCCATCTTGGATTTTTGATTTGGATTCAGAATGCAATGGGAATGCTCTCAGCTATAACCACATAAAATTTAAGCTGTACATGTGTAAAAATAGCTGAATTAGAGCCATTACAATTTAGCTTTAGCAGCCATTTTGATTACTCTCAGCTACCACCACACCAAATTTCAGCGTATACCTCTAAAAATGGATGATTTATGTTTGTTTCAATGAGAAAATGGTGTATTTGTTTGCAAATTACATTGCCACTTGAAATGCCAAGAATTGCACATATCAGTGCTGAGCAAGTTGTTTTGATATAATATTTGTGGAGGTATTGCGGTTCGGGATGCATTAAAGCTGAAGTTGCGAAAGACCCGTGAATAATAATAGGTAGTTGCCTAGTCTCCAATAAAGTTAGCAGCACCAAAACTGTAGTTCAGATCTTTTGTACAACAAATATCTTACATGTTGTAGATAACTTCCTGAACAACCACATTTTAGGGAAATAAATTTGATTTCTGATCAGTTGGCATCAGAGCTGGTCCTTGACAAAAGTGGACTGCTTCCATCCTAAAACATCAATAAAACATCAAATCTCCCAATTGTCTTAGCTTTTTGTCATATATATATTTTTTTCAGTTCTTTATTCTATTGTCTGTTGTTATTTTCAAACGCAGAGCAGCAGCAGCAGCTAGCTGTAGCAACTCTAGAGCAGTCTGAAGCACAACAGAAATAAAACAACTTATGTTTCTGTCAAAATAACTTTGTAATGCAAACTTGAAATCAAACTTAATAAATTGTATATATTATGTTAATGTTACTAAATTTTAATTTAGTGTTTTGTATCAGTATTATTAACTGTGATAGTGTGTGGATTTTTTTAACAAGTGTTTTTTTTTATTATTATAAAGATATTTGTTTAACAATGTAAAATGATTTTTTGTGTGCAGAAGACATGACACAGGTGAACTTTTCCAATTATTTAAATAAAATTATTATATGGTGTGACATAAATATGACAAACGTTTGCCAGATTTATTTAAAAAAGGTATTATTTGTGTTTAGTTAAGTGTTTTGCTTTTTAAAATGATTATGATGATATTCCATAAGTTCTTATACAAACTAAAAGCTAACTCAGACTAGTAGACAGAGTTTTGTTACTTTGCTGAACAGACAGATGGTACAAGCATTAGATATTAATTAATAGGAAAGTAAAAATGTCTGAATTGGGCTGTTTGCACAACCTACATGTTTTTTTTTAGTTTTTTTTTATTGTTTTGCTTCCACATTTAGTTTTGCATATGTTTCTGACGTGATGCATTGTCCTAAAATATATAGAATACCTTTGTAAAATAAACTCATAGTGTCGCGAGGTTTGGGAAAAAAAAAACACTGCAGTTGTTATCTTGTTTGGCATCATGATCCCACTTTCCTTGTTGCATTGATATTAACCAGATTATAAAAATATCTCGTCCGCCCTGTCTCCACGCTGAGTGTGTCTTGATCTTACAGGGACTTTCAATTATTTTCCCCCAGAGAGAGACTCCAGTTATTCTGTAGCTTATAGTTCCTGTGATTGTTCTTTAACTGCTTTATGGGATGCTTGTCTCAACCCCCCAATAGAATATTTCTTTGGAAGTGACCTCGTCTATGAGGCCGACTGCTGGAAGCCGTTCCTCTCCTTATGTCTCCAAACTTTTTCCGTTTGCTGCTTGTCTCCATTCATTAGTGTGTCTCCTTGTGTTGTTTATGACTTTGTGACTTTGTCTTATCAAGCAACATGAAGATATGATGTAAATTTTCACATCTTAACAAAAATAAAGTTATAAATATATGATTTTGACTAAAAGACCTTTAATGTTCATATTTTCCTGCAGCTAGGTCTTTACTACAGGTAACGCAATTGAAAATTTGTTGGGTATAAGTAAACAAGTTTGTTTTTTGCAAAGTTTCTTGCTTTTCACAGCTCATGTCTTGAACCATCACACAAATACTTACTGATGAAAACACAAAGGACTTTCTCATCAGTATTCTTATTTTGGGGGGTTGTGGGGGTCACTAGTGTCCAGCAGTCACTGTGGGAGAGGTGAGGGACACCCTGGACAGGTCTCCAGTCCATCACAGGGATACATAAGCTATATGTTTACATGGACATATAATGAGATTAAACGGCCATTTGGAATAAAAATGTGTCATAAACGCCCCATTCGAATTATTTTTTGTTGATTCAGCTCGATCCAAAAGAATTTGTAATCAGAATGAGATGGGTGGTTTATGAAGATTCATAATCCGAACGGTGCACATATAAACACGTAATCTGTTAATTTTTTTCTGATAGTGGAAAACTGACCAGACTGCTCATGTGTGACCTATGTCGACCTCACGTATTTCTGCCTGGCTAGATGCTAATAATATTAGTGTGTAGCGGAAGCAAAACTGGTTGGTGAGTGACACATTTCTACTAGAAACTTTGAAAGAGCTCAAAATTATCTGTAGCTCAATCAGTAACGTCTCCACCATCATTAAAATCTGTCGCGGGTCCATTTTGGCGGCTCAGGTTTGTTTACATTCATCCCGGAAGTAAACCGGAAGTAGAACTTTTTCTTTGGTGTTTTTTTAAGGAGAGTCTAGCACTCTGTGCATGTCAGTACTTCTGTTCAGAATAAAAGCCCGCTGCATGTAAGCGCTCGTCGTAAACAAATTGTGCCCATGTAAACGATACATTGGAATTATTCAATCTGAAAACATTTCAATCCAGTCAAAGAATTTTGTGCATGTAAACATAGCTACAAAGACAAACGAGGCAAACAACTATTCAATCTCTCACTCACACCTAGGGACGATTTATTAATTCATTCATTCAACCTTTATTTAAACAGATAAATCACATTGAGCCTCGAAGACTCATTTACAAGTGAGACCTGTTTGGACAGACAAAAAACAGTGGTTAAATGGACACATGTAGGAGTTGGAGGCGGAAAAAATTCCTATCAGACTTTTTCCTTGGCTGAGAAAAACCCCTATTATTGAAAAAACACCTCGCACAAACAAGCACATATTTGCGTAGACATTCTGCATCAGAGACGAGAGCGGTCAACATCGCTTATAGATGCTGTCGAGGTCACTGTAATCAGTCAATGTTCTCCGGTGAGATCCATAAACATTCTCGAGGTATGTCGAGAAATGGCCAAGGATAACCTCTATAAAAATCCAGCGTCCTGAAATGATGACACAGAGTTTATTCAGCTGACTCAACTGGTTATCAGTTGGAAATTCCTCAGGGAGGGGGTGATGAGCGTCAGATCACATTTTCTCCAGGCGACTTTAGATAAGATTGCCTTCAAGGACAGCCAAGGCGACCAAAATTTAGATAAACACACAGTTGTTTTGGGGACAGGCAGAACTTAATGACATCAACCTTCAGTCTGTGTCGGTCTACTCGGTTCCAAAATGTCCAAATTAACATGGCCTTAACGATGACAGAGTAAAAATCTCTAAGATCTGATCCATTCAGCCCAAAGCATTTGAGTCCGGGTACTCCAGACATGAACCAAGCCATCATATAGGCAAGCAGCGTGATCGGGTCCAAATTTGCTGCTGACGACTTCCTTGATTGTAGATAAAAACCAGCACCAGCTGAATCCAAAAAGCAGGAACCAGTTATCGAAAATCCAATTAAATATGCGTCCTTAAAATCCACAAATGGCAGCAGAGATATACACATCATCAAGTTTTCCAGTGGATGAGATATCTAGCCGTGTGCGTGCCAACAGGGCAAATCGGCTTGCCTAAAGCCTGTCTTCTCTTCGAAGAAATGTTGTAAATTGAGATGAGGGACCAACTGGTCAAAACAAGTCCATAATTATGGTTCCGAAGAAATGCAAGAGAGTCTCACTGTAAGGATGGCACCTTTTGCTGTTTCTGTTTATGTCTGTGTTTCCCTAGTGTTTCCTCGTCAGTTTAATTGTTGCCACCTTTGTCTCGTCACACCTGCTGTTTGTAATCACGTCTTGTCTTGTCCTTGTATATAAACCTCCTGTCCTGTGTTGTTCCTTTGTCGGGTCGTATTCGTTGGGTCTCCTGTGTTCTCCTGCGTCTTCTGAGTCTTCCCTGAGTTTCCTGAATCCTCCCTGAGTTTCCC
>NC_056508.1:31062290-31078629 GCF_014905685.2 Nematolebias whitei | reverse complement strand
GTCCTGTCTGCACTACTGGGTTCGTTCCTGACCACCAAATCCTGACACTCACAGCAATTTCACAGACAGACAGAGCAGCAAAGCTAAGCGGAGAGGGAGGGGGAGAAGCATCCGATCTCGTGGGGAGCGAGTGGTGAAGTGATTTAGAGATTTAGAGTTACCAATCCGCCTAACATGCATGTTTTTGGTGTGTGGGAGGAAACCGGAGTACCTGGAGAAAGCACATGCATGCACAGAGAGAACATAGAAACTCCACCCAGAAAGACCCCTGCCCGTGGATTTTAACCGGGGCGACCTGGTTGTTGAGAGACAACAGCTCTACCAATTGCACCGCTGTGGTGCTATTCATTCTTTTTTTTTAAATATATAATGTCTAAACGTCTTTGTAAGCACACCAGACCCAAAACAAGATGCTTGTTTCCTGTTTATTCTTGATAAATTTCTCCAGACCGCCCCCCTGCCCCCCACACCTTTATCAAATATCTGGGTCATGCATCTCCTGGACAGTTAACACAGCCTCCATCCACAGGTTCCATAAAAGACCTTTATGTGAGCGTGTTCACAAAAGATCCCAGCAATTAAGGTTTATGTTCTCATAAAAGTAACAACAAAGGAGAAAAAAATGTAATTTTATTTCTCAAGCACATAATCATTCCGACTGATTGAACTGAGGTTAGTGTGCACGAAGAAGTTTGATAAGTTGTTGGTATATAAAACGGTGCAAACATTTCTGCTTCAAACAAGGCATACTAAAACCAAAGTTAAAGGTTTAATGCCTTGCTCACAGGCATAGTTCAGATACCACTTCAAGCAGTCTTCCACCTGACAACAACCAAAAGTAACATTTCTAGCTGCCCTTATATATTTTGCTGATAGTCACCTGCATGGCCCTTTTCAGTGCCACACAAGAAAGTATTCACGTTCTTTAACTTCATAAGTATTTTTTTGTCTTACCCCAAGCTGTTGTCTACACTCATACAGAAACAGTTGCATTCCTCATTTTGTTATCACATATTAATAAACAAAATGGACCATGTAGACAGACTGTTTTGATCCAGACATGTTACTTCCTAGACCGTGTTGGAGCATTGTGCATCTGAAGTACTCAGCGGCGACACAGCCTTGAACTACATTGTAAGAGCTGCCACTGCATTGTCTGCTTCACTTCAACACTTTCTGTCAACACCAGATTCACTTTCAGCTTCAGGGTACTTACAGAAGTAAAAACAACATCACCTTGTGTTGCCATTTGTGGTGCATGCTTACTATAGTAATAAATGCCAGTACTTTCAATGTACAAAACAATAACCTGCTTCTAAAAATGGCAAGAACTGTGAGCAGATCTTTGCATAAATGTAAAGTTTCTGCAGAAGAATCACACAGGAAACCTCATTTACATATATATATGTGCAGCATTAGCATAAGTACAGGAGTTTGTGTTGATCCGCTGTAGTGACACCACTTTTATTTTCTTGTGCGTGAGAGTGATGGAGTGGGTCCTTGAGAATCACCAGTGCAACTCACCTCACACAGAGTTCAGGGTTGCTCTGCTGCTCAAAATGCTGACTCAACAGCTTTTAGTTTGCGTGAACACACAAGGTGACGTCTACATTTTAAACATTACGTTATTTTTATAAACTCAAAGCTGTGCATGAACTCCATTCAATCTGTTGACATCATGCTGTTACTCCAGACTTGGTGCAATGCAGTTTCAGTTACATGCATTTTGTAAAGAACTAAAAGGTTGGAAATTACAGAAAACGAACTATGAAATTAACATTATTTTACCTTTAAGGAAAACAGGAGTTGCCCACTGTTTCTAATTGTATTTAAAAACAAATAAAATGTAAATTTTAAATATCTGTATGTAAATCTTTCAGTAAATTAAAGATTAATTTATTTTGTGTTGATGTGACAACAGCTTCATTCAAAGTCATACCCTGTTTTTAGAGACAGAATATGAAATCCTGAGGAATTATGTTTAGAATTATGAGAAGAAAACTGCATTACACCTGTTGGTGTAGAAAAAGGAGACGTTTCAATAGAATAATTTAGTTTCTTGTATGAAATACAAAACGTAATAAAAACAAGAAATAAAATACAATAAAATCTAAAAGAAATAAATGATAAGAAAAATGCAACAGTCTCAGAGTTGTTCTTGTGCACTCTGATGTTATAATTATGACATTTAAGAAGACTTACTGAATTATTCTGAACGCATTATAAAGTCATAGCAGCATCATTTGCTACTTCACATAAAATCATAAGCAGAATGGCATGACAGGAAATGAAAATATTGGCCAGGTGACTTTCCATCCATCCGGTTTCTTCACCTGTCTTTGGAAGTTGGTGCTCATCTCCAGCAGTCACTGGGCGAGAGGCGGGGTATACCCTAGACATGTCTTATGTCCTTTAGGATCACATGATGGAGACAAACAAGTCCCATTTTCACTCACACCTAGACAAAGTTATCAACAAACTTAACATGCAAGCTTTTGTTCTTTGGGAGGAAACCTGGAGCTTCCCTGTGCACACACAGGGAGGACATGCAAACAGTGTTCCTTCAGGGCTCTCTTGTAAATGAGTCCCCGAGGCTCAATGGGATTAACCTGTATACCAGTAAATAAAGGTTGAATGAATGCAAACAACCACACAGAAAGAATTCTTGAACCTGCGACCTTCGTACACATAAAACCAATGTTCCACTGGGCCACCTGGTAAGTTTCACATGTATAAAATTCAAGCTTTCAAATAAACAGTGCGCAACAAAAATTTTGTGCATTCAGAAGGAATTTTGGACGATGGACAAGTATTTTAACATAACGAGTGAACTACATGATAAATAACAGAAAGAATCCCACCGGCTTCAACAATTACTGATGAACCCAGTTGTTAATCTTGTCTAATGAAGTTATAAAAGTAAGCAAAAGTTGCACATGTTTCAGTTCTTTCACATGTCTCACCTTCCCTTGTTTTTCCCTCCATCACCTTTACCTTGCTTCCATTATGGCTTATTCAGCATCAAAGGCCCCTCATGGCTCCAGCTGGGTGGCTGCTAGCCTCTCATTTCCTCTCATGCTCCCCAGCCATTGAGCAGTGGCATGCTCCATCAGGGCTGAGCGGACCCCAGGGAGTCTACCAGAAGTCTTCACTAGGCGCTCACCGCCACTTCCTGCTCATTTAAGTGACCCCTTAGAATGGAGCGCCATTGTCCTGGTTGTTATCTGATGGCTCCACTCCTCAGACAGACAAAGCTGAGAGGCTGGCCCCCCGTCCTCCCTCCTCCTCAATCGCCAATTCTTTACTTTCTTTCTTTTTTGTTTGCTACATTCCTTGGTTTTCCAAGTAATCATTTATGCAAATAAGCATTAAATACTAAGGCCCACAGAAATGCACATAAAAATAACAGTTAATTCATGGTGTAAATATTTATGGTGGTTACTTGTAAAGCTCACACACTGTGGATGACAAACTGATCAAATGAGCAGCTGGTGGATGTAGAAATAAACTAAAAGTGTCATGAGTTTAACAGTTTGTTTCACTTTTTTTTTTTTAAATAAATTTTTATGCATGAAGCAGGCTGCAGAGCAACAAGCTCTGTTTTGGTGAAACAGGGCTAATGGGTTATTTAGACTAAGCCATTAAAACTTTTTAAAATTACAGCTGTTCAAGTGAATGTTTTGTTGTAAGACTCCATGTCACCTCCGCATTTAATTGCAGTTTATATTCTGATGCATGCTCAATAATCCAGGTAGAAAAATCTAAAAAAGTTAAATCTGGTCCTCTGGACATTCAAAAAAACAAAACAAAGCAAATCAACAAAAATGTAGAAACGTTTCGTCTCTCATCCGAGAGACTTCCTCAGTCTGAGGAGCTGTATTCAGCTCAGTCTCTTAACTAGCACCTTCTCAGAGTGGATCAACCAGTTTTGATCAGTCCTACATCGGGGAAACAAAACAGCCACTGGCCAAAAGGATGGCCCAGCACAGAAGATCAACATCATCAGGCCAGGACTCTGCGGTCTACACTCATCTCCAGGCCAGCGGTTACTCTTTCAGGGATGAAGATGTTCACATCCTGGACAGAGAAGAACGATGGTTTGAGAGAGGAGTAAAGGAGGCCATCTTTGTGAAAAGAAATCGTCCATCATTAAACAGGGGTGGAGGCCTCCGGGTTCAATTGTCCCCCTCTTACAATGCTGTGATTGCTAGTATCACTCAGCCCTCTGTGAATAGTAAACAGCCATCAGTGTGCTAATGATCCATTGTTAGGCTGATGGCCCTTCTTGAGCATGTGATCAGCTGGTTTTGGTTGTCAGCAGCAAAACTGGTTGATCCACTCTGAGATGGTGCTATTTAAGAGACTGAGCTGAATACAGCACATCAGACTGAGGAAGTCTCTCGGATGAGAGACGAAACGTTTCTACATTTTTGTTGATTTGCTTTGTTTTGTTTTTTTGAATGTCCAGAGGACCAGATTTAACTTTTTTAGATGTAGTTTATATTGATCTTTATTTATATTAACAGGAATTTGAATGCATTAACAGTCTGTAATCAGTAAAATCTGTGTGCTGCTTTGCAAAACAGACATGTTAAGCTTTTTATGTTTGGCAACTTTATGGTGCAAAAGTACCACAATGTAAAACTTCATTACACTGAGTTCAACTGAAATAGTTAGGACATTTTTATTTTTTTTAGGTTTTTCAGCTAACTTAAATATATTTTTGTTCCCCAAATCAGTAATTAAAACTTTATGCAACTTATTTATTTTAAAAAGATGGTTTACCTTAATGAATAAATGAGGTCATCATACCCGAGTTAGCCTTTGTGGCTAACGAAGCTCCTTTGCCACACCTATAGTTTAAAGAAAAGTTTAATATCAGCACAGAAATAAAAACTTAAAATGCTGCATTAAAAATAATCACATACTGTAAACATGCCCAACAATGTAAAATATGTGTGACCTGTCCAGGGCATACTCCACTTCTCCCTTTGTGACTGCTGGACATAATCACCAGCTGGACCCAGGAAGGAAAAGAGGAAGGATGGATGGATGGATGGATGGATGGATGGATGGATGGATGGATGGATGGTGACAATCTTTGCTTGAGTAACTGTAAAATGTCTATTGACTTGTCATTAGTTTAAATGATGAAATGTCAAACAGAAAAATAAATGGTTCATGAAGATCTTTAGTGGTTTTGTCGTGTGAAATGTACAAAGATCAGTTTCACCTTCAGGAGGAATCACATTCAGTTTGTCTCTGAAATGTTTGGTGGGTTTCAAAGATAATCTGTTTCTGATTTATTTTTTGTTTAAAATGTAGAGGGTTGTTTTTTGTTTTTACTCTAAACTCTTTCTAAGCAAATGATGTCAATGCTTGTAATTTTATTTTTCACAGATAGTAAAGTCAATCTTCATCATAAATAACCTGCTGAGTTTAGACTTTATTCATGCAAATTTTCACTGTGATTTATTAAATATACCCTGATGTATCAGTTCTGCAGCAACACAAGCTGTGCCAACATTCAGTGGATAAAACATGAAAGCAGTGTCCTCTTGTGGAGAGACACTGAAAAGCCAAACTCTTTTCTTTCATTTGTCTTTTTATCTGTTTCAGACCTTTTGCCCCCCACACAGGGAGAAGCGAGGGGGGGTTTCTATAGAGACACCATTGTGTTGGCCACATCAAAGGCAAGTTGTTGAAGGAGATTTGGTGTGCTGTGATGTTGCCCACATGAGTCAGGATTACCTGCACAGGTGCCTGCAGGGGGGGGGGGGGGGGGGTTTGAGGGCTGGACTGGACTTGCTGTCTTCTCCAATTTCATTCACTTGTGTTTAAACAGGAAAGCCTGAAACTGTAGAAGGAAAGTCTTAAACAGATGGGAAGTGATGTCACTCTAATTTTAATAATTACATGTGCAGGATTAATGTAAGTATTTTATGGCAACAGTAAAGAAAATTAATTTATTAAAAGATATATTAAACATGATTAGTTTGAATAGTGGACAGCACAGTGGGGCAACTGGTAGAGCTGCTGCCTCTCAGCGAGCAGGTCCTTGGTTCAAACCCCGATCCGGCGGCCTTTCTGGGTGGAGTTTGCATGTTCTCTCCGTGCATGGGTGGGTTTTCTCCGGGTACTCCGGTTTCCTCCCACAGACCAAAAACATGCATGTTAAACTGATTGGTAACTCTAAATTGTCCCTAGGTGTGAGTGAGAGAGTGAATGGTTGTTTGTCTCGTTTGTCTCCATGTGGCCCTGTGATGGACTGGAGAGGAGACCTGTCCAGGGTGTACCCCGCCCCTCGCACAGTGATTGCTGGACATGGGCACCGGCGACCCCCGTGACCCAAAATGGAAGAAGCGGGTAAAAGATAATGGATGGATGGATGGATAGTTTAAATAGTATCCAACAATTTTCAGTCAGGTCATCTGGACAGTTCCTTTTTTTGCTGAAACGTTTCACCTTCCATCCGGAAGGCTTCATCAGTCAAGGAAACACACAACACAAACCTGATTCTTCCCCCAAACAGCTTACTCCAAAGTGGAACAAACCAGTTATGTTGGTGTTAAGACGGTGTCTTTGGCACTCCCCCTCCTCTTGTGCCGGCCCTCTTCCTCGTCGACAGTCATGTCAAACTGGTTCAAAACCAAAAATGTCCAAGCTCAACAATCCAGGTATACAATCAAAAAATTTTCAGTCAGGTCATCTGGACAGGAAGAGTCCCTCGAGGAAAAGGGTCAGCACAAGAGGAGGGGGCGTGCCAAAGAAACCATCTTAGCACCAACATAACTGGTTTGTTCCACTTTGGAGTAAGCTGTTTGAGGGAAGAATCAGTTTTGTGTTGTGTGTTTCCTTGACTGATGAAGCCTTCTGGATGGAAGGTGAAACGTTTCAGCAAAAACAGAAACTGTCCAGATGGCCTGACTGAAAATTGTTGGATTGTATACCTGGATTATTGAGCATGGACTTTTTTTGTTTAAATAGTACTTTGATGAAAGTAATTTAATCAAAGAAGATTATAATTTATGGCTAATGCTGCTTTTTATTTGATAGTTTAAGTATTTGTTTCTTCAATGCTCTTTTGAATTCTGACAATGTTTCACGTTTACTGAGTTGAAAAATATCTCTGCTTGCATAAAGTTTAAGTTTTGAAAGTAAATTAATAAAATCAGAACAAGGATGGAGTCGTCTTTGTAACATTTGCCTGCAGAACTCACCTGTGCAGAGACGTAGAAGTCTGTTCAAGTAAACACACACAATGAGAAAATAAACACTCCTAAAGAAACACTCCAACTAAAACTCATTCATCCATCCAGATTTCCCCCACTTTTCCTCTCTTCTTTTCTGAAGATCAAGCAATGAAAAAAAAAAAAAATAGTTGAAAAAATTCTGCCTCTTTGATCTGCACACACAAGTGAGAGTTCATTTCCATTTTTGATTTTTTTTTTTCTTCCTTTCTGTAAGAGTGCCAGCATCAAGATTTACCTTGGTGTGCAAATGTGCTGGAATAGGTTAAAAGGAAATCTCGCTGCTCTCTCAAAGCACAAGTGCAGATGTTATGAAGTTAATTAAAAATTTAGCAATTCGTTTCTCCCGTCCCAATTTAGGCTGCATCAAATGGAAGAAAACAGACGGGGAGAAAAATGACTTATGAGGGGAGTCCGTGCAGTCGGTACTTTTGCTCGTACGGCAGCATCAACAAGGAGGAAGATGTTTAATGTAGCATTCAGGATGATACACTGCTTCTATCTGCACTTCTACACGTGCTACATCCTGTTTTTAAAGCACTGAATCGTGTGTTCAACAGAAAACTCCTGTGTGAAACTATCAGTCTGACTTATCCTTAAACTCTTCAACTCTTCGGCCTGATTTTGCTCAAAGATCTGATATGAGTTCACAAGTTTCACACCACCTGGTTCATTCTATGGAACACCAAAATGCTCACAATTAAATAAATAAATAAAACATTATGAACATTTTTTTTTTTTATTATTTTATTTCATAATTGTGTTTTCCATGATAGCTTATTTATTTCATACTGGCTCTTTTCAGCAGAATGACTTCAGCTGTCAATCATAGTCAGTGAGTTGGACCATTACACCCACTGGTCCTTCACATCTGCTGTTATTGCTAGCATCATTCAGCCCCCTGTGAATAGCAAGCGGCCATCAGGGTGCTAACGATCCATTGTTAGGCTGACGGTCCTCCTTGATCACGTGAACAGCTAGTTCTGGATGTCAACAACAAACTGGTCGATCCACTAGGAGAAGGTGCTGTTTATAAGACTGAGCTGAATACTGCTCCTCAGACTGAAGGAGGTTTTCGGACTCTCTGTTTTAGTTCTTTGAATTTAACAAGATTAACATGTAAAAAAACGATTAAATTGTAAATTATATCTAAATTATTAGCTCTAAATTATGTCTGTGATTGAGCAGGTATTCAGGAAAACTAATGGATGTGAAGGATCAGCCAGTGGGCGTGCTGGTTCAACCCACTGACGTTGATTGACAGCTGAAGTCATTCTGCTGAAAAACAGCATTATGGAATAATTAAGCCAATTTTTCTTATTTCATGATGCTTTATGTATTTGTTTAATTTTGATAATCACAGTGTTCCATACATTTAGAAACAGCATTTTTCATAAGACACCTCCGCCCCCCACTCACACTCCACCCCACTCCAATCAGGCTTTCCCAACAACCCAGCTTTATCCATGTTTACTAAAATTGCATCAGTATGTTGACACCGGCCTCGAATCTTCTCCCAGCTCTTCCTTCTCCTCCCAGATAATAGTGCCATCCACAGAAAGGATGTCAGGCCTCAAGATGCTGCCCACCCCCCTCTTCACTCCCCCTCTGGTAACAGAGGGAGGGTGGGGTTTCTTCTTTCTGCACAGGTGCTGCAGCTGCATTCGTTCCTAATTCCTTTCTGCGCAAAGACTGTTCAGTGTTAACTGCAATGAGCCCCCCCACCCTCACCCTGTGGGACCCATCCTCCACTGAGTGATATTACAAGCGGCAGCCGCACGCCTCTGATCTACATGCGCCGGGCTACCGCCTGGTCCTGGGTGAATAGCGCTTGACTTGTTCAATTTGTTTAGAAGGCGCGCATGATGCTTTGAAGCCACATCATAACCTGTCTCCGCGCTCACAGCTGCTTTGAAATGCAACATCTGCTTTTGGATCTCCTGCTTTACAATTAGTTAAGCAACATCAATAGAATGACTCCCTGTAATTTTTCTTGATAATGAACTGTTTTGTACACGTGAGAGGCTACTGGTGGTGGGGCCCTGTTTGAATTTATTATATATATATATTTAATTTTCAAGGCCAAGGTCTTGGGATGGATCCGTCTTTATTAGCCTCGCCGTGTTGGGAGAACTTCGTAAATTTTTGAAAATGCTCTGAGCACAGTCAGACATGTTGAATTGGGTTACCCTTGGTGGTAACCTACTTAGGAAGTGTCATGGTTGTGGGGCATGTTACCGAGTCCGTGTTGTTTACTCTTTCATCATGCTCTTCAGGATTCCTGTTTGTTGGTTTGTTTTGCAAAGCACAGCCTTCTGTTCAGCTGTGGGAAAAGCACAGAATCAAAGTCCTGGTGAGCAGTCTGACGCTGACATTGATAAGCTTCGCCTGTCACTATCCATTTGTCTGAATGACGTTGACGCTCACTTTGGATCTCTGGAGGAAGCGCAGGGAAACAAGGTGCATATGCTCCTGCAGAGGCTCCTCTCTTCAAGTTTGCTCAGAGAAGTTTGTGCACGTCGAAATTTAAAGTTATTGCTGCTTGTAAAAGAAAAACAAACAAACAAATAATGAGAGTTGTAAACTGTGCCTGAGTTAAAACTCCCCAAAAAGTGATCCATCACTTAACGCCCATCTCATTAGGTGCATTAAGAATTCTTTTTGCAGGTTGAAGGAGGAAAAAAAAAAAAAACAATCCCAAAGATTTTTTTAATTATTTCTTTATTTTCAAAGGCAAGCATTTGATCAGTAGTCATCAATTAAACTTACTGAGGTGCAAATTACAGCACAAGGATTAGATGAAAGAGCCTCCGTGTCATTTCCTCCCCTCCTCAAAGCTTTGGCTGGATTTGCGGCGTTCACAAACAGCAGGCTGATCCCTGGCATGGTGGTGACAGGGTGACACTTCCCCTCACATTACGCAGGCTGAGCAGACTGAGGGGCTTAACAGATAGTGGCATCGCAGGCGTGCATTTACAAACAAACCTGGTGCTGTGGCTGCGCGGCACTCCTCTGCACATGTAGCCCTTGTATTTCTGCTCCTGCTTAACATTTCTGACTTTAGTTGGAGCTCCGCCGTAAGATCAAGTCTGATCTGTACAGAGAAGGGTTCCTCTTTCCAGACGGCCATTAAGGGCTTCTTATGCAAAAGAGGGCTTGTTATATTTGAGCTGCGGTTATGATTGTTTGCAGGCTCAACTGCTGGAGGAGCATATTTCAGTAATGCATGTGAAATTTTATGACTCTAAACACCCTCATGATGAATATTGTAATACTATGCAAGTACATGAATGTCATTATGTCTAAATATGAAAGTTAAAAAGTACAATGTGCTGTTTATTTTTGACATGGATTTATTTATTTATTTATTGCATTACAGTGCTGGTTTATGTCCATCCATTATCTTTTACCTGCTTCTTCCATTTTGGGTCACGGGGGTCGTCGGTTCCCATGTCCGGCAATAACTGTGCGAGGGGTGGGGGGACGGGTCGCAAGTCCATCACAGGGACACATAGAGACAAACAACCATTCACTCTCTCACTCACACCTAGGGACAATTTAAAGTTACCCATCAGCCTAACATGCATGTTTTTGGTCTGTGGGAGGAAACCGGAGTACCCGGAGAAAACCCACGCATGCACGGAGAGAACATGCAAACTCAACCCAGAAAGGCCCCTGGACCAAGATTTGAACCAAGGACCTGCTCACTGAGAGGCAGCAGCTCTACCAGTTGTGCCACTGTGCTGCCACAAAACTCAATCATTTCAAAATATTAGAATTTAAACACATGCAGCACTAATGAAATCTGTATTTATTAATTTTTCATGTAATTCTATAATTTTGTGTTTGAACATGCATGACCTCCTGCATCCAAGGCTGGCTCAAGCATCCTCTGCTTCCCTACTTCCCACATCTTTTACAAACGGTGCTATTTTTGTGACATTTTACCTAAATAAGACCTTCATTTTAGGTTAACTTTTATATTTTAAGTGTTATTTCCTTCACTTTCTGGAGTCCGTTTAAATAAATATTTTTGTAACAATTGCTCAAATCATCTACAGCTACAGAACAAAGCTTTAGAATCAACTGGAAAAAGTCTCTGCACACTGCAGTACTCAGATTAACTTGATGTCTGTAAAGTATATTGTCGTGTTACAGATTGTTTTTCATCTAAACATGTTCATATAGGGTTCATTGTTGATGAGTTCATTGTTTCTTTTGTCTCTGCTTTTTTATTATTCATTTTACGTGGCGTTACTACAGACAGGCAAATGTAGGGAATTCATCTTTTTGGGGAATTTAGACAGCAAACCCTATTAATAAGCAATTCATATTTTCCTGGTAAATTAGTTATCATTAATTTTAAATGTTGTGTTGGGGGAATGAATTACCATAAACTTAACATGCTGAAAAACGATTGCCAGTGAGGATATTTTAAACACCAACAGGAAATTCACAAAGAATGTCAGTCAGGTGCAGACTGCAGAGACAACCTTCATTAGAATTTATCTTATTGGTCATGTGCAAGTCTGTATAAATCTGTATACATACATATAAATGTATTTATATATTTATATATATGTATATATGTATATATATATATACTGTATATACCTATATGTCTTTAAAAATAAAAAAGTATATCAATTGCTATAAAAAGTTTTCTTATAGATATATATTTAGTTTTTACAAGTAGCTCACGTTTTTGCAATACCTTTTTACAATTCATTTTATATATGCCTACTAATCTGTTTGAGGCACGCTGTAATTTAATTCAAGGTAGTCCACCAGCTGCAGTGGTCCAAAGCACCCGTTCCGAATATTATCACCCATTAAATGGACGCTCCTAGTGGGTTCGGTATAATGTTATCACAGATTTATAAGGCTAAGGTCAGGGTTAGGGTTACGATTAGGATTAGGGTTATATCTGAACAAAATTATAGTACTTTATATATTGCTGTACGGTATATGAATTGATCAGAATGTTGCTCTTATGAAACAAACAAACAAACAAAAAACAACAAACCCTCATATCCTCTCAACTAAGTTTTTTTAATATGGAATTAAAGCTTTATGACTGTTAAATCTGGAATTCATTTGATGTAAGTTCTTGATATCCAGCTCAAAAGTAGCAGGTAAATTATTAACAAAGTCCATGATCAATAATCCACGTATACAATGATGAAGCCTTCCGGATCGAAGGCGAAACGTTTCAGCACAAAAAAAAAAAAAACTGTCCAAATGACCTGACTGAAAAATGTTATATAGCATGTAAATTGTGCATAAATGTTTTAAATAAAGCTAACAACAAAAAGTGTCCACTTTCACACACGCAAAGCTGTCTGTTATCAGTGATAACAAGTGAAGCTGCATATTATCAGTGATAAGAACGTACCTTTAAAGTTACTAGGAGGTACAGGAGGGACAGCCTGAACGCAACCTTTAGGGATGATAACAACTGATAACGACCATTTAATGGGCTGTTAACATTCGAAGCAACACGTCTAAAGACGAGCTGTCCAAGATCAATGTCAACCTGGACCCGGCATGTAATCAATTATTATACACAAACTTCAGCTACACTCCTGCATACGTTCTGGACCTGTCCCAAACTGCTGACTTTTGGACAATTTATTTTTGACACCTTCTCTGGGATATGTGGCAAAATTGTATGCCCATCACCATTCACCTCACTGTTCAAGGTGGCCACTGTGGATATGTCCTTCAGCAAGTACGAGAAGAATGTGATTGCTTTTGGCTCTGTCTTGACCTGGAGACTTGTTCTGTGCAGTTGGAAGGACCATCATTGGCGAGCTGAGGTGAGCTGGTCTGGGAAGCTCAGTCCTCACGTCCTTCTACAGGTGTGCAGTGGAGAGCATCCTGTGCTCCAGCATCAATGTGTGGCATGGAGGCTGCACAGCTGCAGAAAGAAAAGCTTTGCAGAGAGTGGTGAAGGCTGCACAGAAGACTGTTGGCATCAGTCTCCCCACCATCACAGACATCAACACCTCCACCTGCATCATGAAGGACTCCACTCACCCAGCACACACACTTTTTGCCCCACTCCCCTCAGGCAGGAGGTTAAGGAGCATAAAGTGTAGAACCACTAGTCTGAGGAACAGCTTCTACCCTGAGGCTGTTAGACTCATGAATATCTAACCAGAATAATCACTGTGGAAAAAAATCACACCATGTTGCTGCTGATCTGTTTCATGTTGCTGCTGATCTGTTTCATGTTGCTGCTGATCTGATTCATGTTGCTGCTGATCTGTTTCATGTTGCTGTGTTAATTCGTACTCATGTGCTCACACAGACTCATGTTCATGCTGCTGTTCAGCATATTGTTTTTATACTACTAATGCTTAGCTTATTTTTAGTTGCCGTTTTTCTTAGTTCATATCTTAGATCTTGTTAATGTTTTTCTTTTACATTTTACACTTTTGTTGGATGTAACTGGGACCCCGTGTACACAATTTCATTCCACCACATATATCATGAGGTGTGAATGACAAATAAAAACCTTGAATCCTTGAATCCTTCAAATGATGTATCATATTCCTTCAGACAAAAATCAGATTTATATACCCTGAAGGATTGTGTTAAAAGATTTTGGGACACTTGGCACCCTTCTATGTTGTATGTTGAAAACGTGTCAATGCCTGTTTGGTTTATTTGTGCGTGCATGCGTGCGTGCGTGCTTGTGTGTGTGTGTGACTTATACGGTGTGGGAAGGGTGGAAGGTTTTTATTTTTATTTATTTATATGTTCTTGTTCTCTTTGTGTTCTCTTTTCTGTTTCTAAAAAATCAATTAAAAGACTTTGAGTAAACAATATATAAAAACTGGGAAGCTCAAACGCTGTAGTTTTATGAGCAAAATGTTTTCTAGTTTTTGTTTGGAAGCATTCATGCAGGTCCGTGGCTCACCTTTCTTTCACGATGCACAAAACAGATGTTTTTATTAAGTGGCAGAGTTGTGTACAGGTGAGGCTGTTTAACACCTGGTTTGTCATACTCAGAGGTTAATGAGCATAATTTTAACACTTTTCTAGCCTTACTTATTTTCTTTTACATTTTATACTTTTGTTGGATGTAACTGGGACCCTGTGTACACAATTTCGTTCCATCACATGTACCACATGCGATGCGAATAACAATAAAGAAAGCTTGACCTTGACCTGATAACTAAAAACCCTTTTATATTACAGTTCACATTCACACACTTACACTGCTTTGGGGATCAGGAGCTCAACTTGGGGTTTGGTGTCATGCCCAAAGGCCCTTCAGTGGGTGAAGCCAGGATCGAACCTTCAAATTAGAAGACAATCCACCATGCTGTTGTGTTGTAGTGGTTTAATGAGGTTAAAACCTTATATATTGAGCCATGTTCTGTTTTAATGGCATCTCTGAGCCCATCCAGTGATTTCCTCAACAAAATAACACATGCAACTTTGTTTGTTTTTGTTTTACATGTGTTTAAAGGTCACAGCCAACATAAAATCTTCAGATTTTGTCCCTTTCCTGTAGAATATTTCAGTGAATTAGCTGAACTTTTTAATGATGTTCCTTTTAAACGGTTGAACCATTGTTCCTCGTTTATCTCGTGATGCTGAACCTCTCTCTGTCTTTACTTCTGAAAGTCTCTGTGACGTTCTTTGAATAGAAAATCTGTTTTTGAACTTTTACAGATGTGCAAGTCACAGTGAGCATGGATCAACAAAAACATCTTTACCCAATTTCTGAAATTAAAATGAAGTTTTAAATGTTAGCAGGTTTATTAGTTTTTTGAATATTGTTTTTAAATGGACAATTTAAGCAAATCAGTTGATTTCCAACTGATTTCTTTTTATGTCAGTGTCACGTAAAATAACTGATTGGCTTTTCTTCTTGTCATCTTTTTTTAACGTCTATCTAAAGTCACATCATTTATTAAAACATAAAAAATCCTGTAGAGACGATGGAGTAAATATAAAGCACTGTAGCAGTTTAACCCATGGACTGTATTCAGCTGCATCACAGCCCATTTCCCGAACTATTTTCCTTTGATAAGACATGAAACACCTTCTCTGCTCCGACTTTTAGCCTCTGACGTGATGCAGCTCTGACCTATAGGTTTGTATCAATCCTGTGAGTTAATGAAATAAATAGATATTTTTACGTCTCTAGTGTTTTGTTGTCTGATGGTAGTCGAGCGTTAAGCAATCAGGAGTGCAGCATGGTTCGGTTTATAAAATATTCTAAAGGTGAGTGAGGCAGTGATATCTTCAATCCGTTTCTTTTACTGTACTTCACAGACCCCCTCTCCTTCCACTCTCCCCTTTCGTCTCAGGGAGTATGGGTGCATGTCAAGTGATTGTTGAATTGAAATATTGATGTGGAGTATCAAAGCGTGGCGTAGCACTCCTGTGTTTCCAGAACTAACCACGAAGCGCTTTGATCAGATACTCCTGTGATCTGACTTCTGAAGTTGTTAAGAGTGCTGGAAAACAAAATGCAAACAAACTTCAAGTGCTCTTGGTATTGATAAAAGTTTTCTTTGACAAGTGAAGATGCGTGCTGTCTGCCCAAGGCGGGAGATTTGGGGGTTTTCATACATGCTAATGGACATGGGATGAGGGAATTATTCGAGGTTTCCGCTTCTTCCAGTGTAAACTGAAGGAGAAGAGGTTGTTGCAGGATCAGAATCAAATATGTGATTTATGCTTTCATTTAATGCTAACTATACATTTTTGAATTTGCGTTTTAATTTGACAGAAAAACTGTTCAAACAATAACAGCAGCAATTCCAACGCTTGTGGGACAAAATCTTTGACTGAGATTTTTCTTTGAGTTATTATTATTATTCTATTATCAAATTACTATTCTGTAAATGGTGGTGAATTAATAAGAAAAGAAAAAGCACTCTTATTATTGGGAATTAAATCGAAACCTGAATCACAAAGAACAAAAAATAAATAAATTTATAGCTGAAAAAAGTAGACTTGATTTTAGGAAGCCATTTTCAGCTTCAATTTAAGCAGGCATTGAATGAATAATTAAACTTGTCGGCTCCTAACTTTTGGTGAATATTACATTTTGTGACACATTCAGA
>NC_056508.1:31044510-31062190 GCF_014905685.2 Nematolebias whitei | reverse complement strand
TATATATATATATATATATATATATATATATATATATATTCATAATATGGCTGTTCAGTACAGACATTTCGGATGGTTACAGTGAATTAAAAACAAAAATACCTTCAGTCACGAGTAATCACAGCTCCCGGAGTGTGAGCAGGTGAAGATGGAGAGAGGTGCAGGTATGGCAGGCAGTTCTATCAAGTATTAACCTTTATAAATAAAGTTTGAATGAAAGTAAACTGCACTTTAATTATTACTGTGGCAAGCCATTAGTAGATTTATTCAATATGTCTGAAGCATCATTTTCTCTCAGTAGAACTCAGCTCTAGCTGGGAGGTTTGAGTGTTTCATATTTTATTTATTTTGATTCACATGTTGTTCAGCTCTGTATTTTCTAATTCATGCTCAATAATCCTGGTAGAAAAACCCAACAAAGTTTAGTCAGGTCCTCTGAATAGTTTCTTTTTGTTGAAACGTTTCGTCTTTCATCCAAAAGACTTCATCAGGCCGAGGAGCCACAGCAAACTCAGTCTTATACTTCTCATTAGTGAATAATCCAGTGTGATGGTGCTCAGATGGTTTCTGTAGTCCACTCTCTCCCCCGCCGACTCATTTGTGGCAGTCATGGCCAAAGTGGTTCCAAATAACCTTTATATCCTTTGGCCATGACTGCCTCAAATGAGTCGGCGGGGGAGAGGGTGAACTACAACCGTCTGAGCACCATCAAACTGGTTGACCCACTATGTGAAGGTGCTATTTATAAGACTGAGTTTGTTGTGGCTCTTCAGACTGATGAAGTCTTTTGGATGAAAGACGAAACGTTTCAACAAAAAGAAACGTCCAGAGGACCTGACTAAACTTTGTTGTATCGGCTCTAAATTGTTTTTTTATTTTTATTTTGCATGAAGTTTTAGTCAAAGAATCTGAAGCAAACACTCCTAGGTTTTAGTTTAATCTCAATTTCTTAATTTTTAGTAATATTTTCAGAGACGTTAATGTTTTATTATATAGTGATTTTACCAGTGGACAAATCCTACGTGCTGATCATACCAAGTAATATACCATATTTTCCGCTGTACACGTTGCACCGCCCTATATATGTTTGATAAAGTGGAAAAATTCATAAATATGCTGCTTCGCCATATAAGTCGCATCTATTATGCGTCTCCGCTGACAACTTGGAAACGTGGGCCGGTGTTGTGCCACAAATCGATTGACTGCAAAATGGCGGCCGCGGGAGCGAGCATAGGAGGACTTTTAACAAGAATTCAACAAGATTAACACTTTAAAACAATTATTTGTTTGCTTGAAATAATATCAAAGGTGTGTCTCAGTCTAACTTTTCCTTAATAAATGCACTTTGACGGTCAAATCAGCTGTATTTTCAAAAGAATTTGCTGCCTCGGTGCTCTGGGAGCGCACACTGAGGGAGAAAATCAGGAAGAAGGAATGCTGCACATTTCTTCAAAATTTAACAAGATAAGCACCTAAAACAATTATTTGTTTACGCGACAGGTGTGACTCAGTTGAACTTTTACTTAATAAATGCACTTCAGTGGTCAAATCAGCTGCATTACACTGGGGCGGCGCAGCGAAATGAAGCTGATTTGACGGTTACACCAGGCGAGCTGGACAAAGGTGGCCTGTATGGCAAGCCAATTGTGTCATTAATAGCCACTTTTACCTATTAGATGACACAACGGCATGCCATACACCTCAAATGCCATCTAGCAGCTGAAAATGGTAGTGTTCAATATTTTCAGTTAGATTGAATGAAAACGCTCATATCTCAGCTAAAATTTGTTTTTAAATATGGGGGGAAAATCCATAAATATGTTGCTTCAGCGTATAAGTTACAGGGCATGCAAATTATGCAAAAAAAAAAAAAAAGTGACTTATAGGCCAAAAAATAGGGTAAGTGATTTGTTTTTCTTATTTCTCTTAGCTTCTGGGAAAGTTGTTTGTAAAAAAATAAAATAAATAAAATTGTTTTTTCTTTTCTCAGTGTATCATACCGTATTGTACGGTAGATTAAAGCACTCTTCAGTCAGGAGTCTTCACACTGTTCTACTGTAAAGTCCAGCTGTTGCTTTTCATTCCAAGGACACAAAGGATCAAGCGATAATTGTGCCATCTTGTCCAGTTTTGGCTTGTTGAATACTTAAAGAATGGAGCCCCACAGCGTAGCTGCAGGCCTTTACGTCTGTCTGCTTCAACCATTAGGACACATTTGTCACACGAGGGCCATTGAACGGTGCTGTAAAACCAGCTTTTTGACGTAGCCACCAGCACAAAGGCTGCTCTCCTCTGTGGCGGCCCTGTTTTCAAGTGCAGATGGTCAAGACAGCTGGGACAATTTAGTGATCTGAGGCTTTTAAATTACCCCCCCAGGGAGGATAAAATAAAACAGCTTGAGTACCTGCTGCATATTCTACATGTACACTGGGTTTAAAAGTAGGGTTCTGTCTGCAGCACAGACACCATTTGCCCTCCCTTTAAAGAATAAAGTCTTGACGCATGCTCAGTAATCTAACACGACTGAGTCAGGTCCTCTGGACAGGTTCTTCTGTGTTGAAATGTTTTAGACTAGAAAGTCTTTTGGAGAAAAGGTGAGACGTTTCAGCAAAGGACATGTCCAGAGGACCAGACTCACCCTAAAAAAGATGTTCAAAAAAGAATCACAAAAGGCCTGGAGGGTTTTATTCTTTTTTGGATGCTGTTATAATTAGTCATGGATGTATTCGCTGTCTAGAAATAGTTGCGTGAAAACATCTGCATCATCTTGTGGTTTCCGACCGTTTCGAATTTGCTGGTGGACCCAATCAGAGCGGCGCACGGGCCTTTGACTGGCTCTGATAAGCAGCGGTCTCACCAGCTGTTTAATGAACACAGGGACCTCTTTCTCTGGAAATGAGTTTTCCCTTGAATGCTGCCGAGGCCTTATCCAGGTCTATTTAAATGAGGTAACATGGGGAAGGTAAGCAACCACCACATGAGCATTGTTTTCACAGTTCAAAGTGAGGAGAGAGTACTTTGCACTTCAAAGACACTCATCTGGGAGGCAGTACAGTGGGGGTGGGGTGGCGTTGAAGAGGGGGGGTATAGCGGGGACAGGAAATAAGAAGCAGGGTAATTAACAACTTCTGCTCCGTAATAAAGCACAGACATGGTACACTTCTGCCTTCAACGTGCACTCCAGCCTTCTCTTCTGCTGTTTTCTTACATCTGGAATTAGACTGTTTAACACACACACACACACACACACACACCAACAGGAAGTAAAACATACATCGTGCAACATTCAATGCAACTGCACTCCTAACCTGGTGAAATACACCTACTTACTAAAAATCATTTGTGATTTGGCATTTAGTGCTAAGACGTTTTTATCAGGAGGATTTCTCAATGTTTTCAAATGTGCTTGAATAAGCAGCTTGCATTTATGATCGCTTTACTTGGAAAAACAAATGAATATATAGAGACACACAAAAAATCCTAGAGTTTTATTGTAAGGTCCTGAAAATAAGTTTACAAAGCAGCTAAAAATTGCATTTTACATATTCAGCATAAACCAAATGGGACTGTAATGTCTTATTAACCTAAATACCAGTACATTTATTTAAAAGCTGTTAATGTAAGCACACCATTAAGGAAAGAAACTTCACATTTATGTTCAAATTCTGCACCTTTAGGTGGCTTCTCCTCAGCTGGGGTGGGGAGGGAGGTGTTTGTTTAGGGATCCCAGCCTGGTCAAACAGAGGAGCAGATAAAGTGAGAAAGCAAGAATTTACATGAGAAGCAGGTTCCCGGCCTGGATTTAAACTCTTAACATTGTGATGGTGAGCGGAGTTACAGAATGAGATTAAGCCCCGATCTGCATTTAATGGAGCGCATCTGAGGCGGCCTTTACGTGAACCCTGAAATGTGAGAATGTCACACAGGGCAGCTTTTTCTTGACGTGTCGCCTACTGGTGAGAACTCGGGAGGCTTTGATTGAGTTTTATCAATTAGCTTTGTGAGGGGGGAAAATACTGCGACTTTCCTCAGAGTGTGTGAGCTGAAGTGTGTGACTGCAGGAGACACAGGAACAGTATCTGATTTAACTGAATATAATGAATTACCCGCATGTCTTTAATTAACTCATTCATTTATGATAATGTTGCAATTATCATATTTTGTTTTTGTTGTTTCTGCCTCATTTCATAATTAAAATGCATTTTTTTTTCAAGTTTTGAACTAAAATGATTTGTTCTGTGAAGTGACAGAGTTCTAGCTGTTATAAAAGACTCAGATGAGCTGAAGATGAGAGCTTTCACCACAGCAAAGTTTAGCTCAGTAACTTTTAAAATGACTGAGTTATGGCCATTCCCATGTTGACAAATGTTGATTAACTTTATCAGCCATCGTGTGAATGATGTTCAGCTACTACCACGCTAAAGTTTAGCTCAATATCTATCAAACTGGTGGAGTTATAACATTTTTTGTGTGTCTGATCAAAAGGCTTAACTGTGGAATCCATCTCGCTTCTTATATCAGCTCCCACGCAAATATTAGTGGGGCGACTATTTGCATCTTGGATGGAATAACTGTAAGTAATAATAAACAATAAATAAAACTGATTCAGCAAAAAACATTTTAAATTCCACTTAAAGTTGTTCAACTAACAGATAAACACAAAACAACGAACAACAAAGTAAGCTTACATTGTTTATTAGAGGATCAATTGTACCTACAGACAATAATTTCTTTCTGAGTGCTTGATTAAAATCTGGTTCATTAAATATTTTGCTAACAGACAGACATACAATGTACAGCAATGAAAAGGAAAATATGGTCACGTGGCTGATGAATATTAGTGTTTTCGTATATTAGTTGCCATCCATTCACCAGTAGCTGACATAAACAAAAACAACACATTTTAAAGTTACGTCGGGTCCAATGGACGGTTTCTTTTTGATGTTCATCCAGAAGACTTCATCAGTCCGAGGGGTTGCCACCATCAAGCTGAGCACCATCAGACTGCTTGATCCACTATGAGAAGGTGCTATTTATCAGACTGAGTTTGTTGTGGCTCGTCAAACTGAAGAAGTCCTTTGGATGAAAGACGAAACGTTTCAACAAAAAGAAACCTTCCAGAGGAGCTGAATTAACTTTTTTTGGATTTTTCTATTATTGAGCATGAATCAGGGTCTTTTTTTATGCATCTTCATTTGAATCCCCACAAAGGAACTGGATCAGCAAATCCTCCCAGAGTTAAGGATATTTTCACTTATGTGGCTTAAATAAAACATCTTAGATCTTTTACAGACTAAGCACTTTGTTGGGGAGCTAAATGTATTCCTCTGTGGGGTTGGGGGGAAAAAATGCTGAAATACAAGATGTAACGGTTTAAAATGTTATTTTTAATCACTTGTGATAATAGTTTTGTGGGTTTATTTTGAGACAAAGGGATGGAGATGCTCAGGGAAGTTAAAGCCTGCTGTGTGGTGCCTTTTCCAGAACAATCGGAGGAGGAGGAGTCAGTTCTCGGGGTCAGCATTTGGTTGAAATTGAGTGAAATTATGAGTAGCCCACCCCCTCACCTAACAAGCCCCCCCTCCCCTGCACTGCCACCTCCTGCATCACACCGGAGACCCCGTGGAGAGGAGCGTGTTTGTCCATAAAGAGGAGCTGCAGCTGCGGCGCCTCTCAGATGCTCGCGCGGATTAACGGCGCGCCTCCAACTTCACACGAACTTTGCTTCTGTTGTTTCTGCTCCGACTCGAGGTGTTTTTTTGTTTGTTTTTTGCCTGAGTCGGTGTAGGAGTCCTCCCAAGTTCCGAAAGTGAGCATCTTTTCCTGTTATTTTATCTTTTCTTCGTCCCAGCTGTAGTGGCAGTTTTGCGCTGCAGGTGCGTAAAAGCGGAGCGCGAGGACAGATGGCTGCGCTGACGATACAAAGGACTGACAACTTTTTACACACTTTTTTACAGGTTTGTTCTTGTGTTTCTTATTCTTTCTCCACCTCATGTTTTCTGATCAGTTATGTCTTGCTTTTTAGCAACTTTTTTTTCACAATTTCTGAAAGAGTTTTTTTTATTTTTTTTAATAGCGCATTCATAAAAGTTATTATAAAGGCTATTTTCAAAAATGTTAATGGTGAAAAAGAGTCAAAGTGTTGGATTTTATAGGTTAAAATTGTGATGAAGCCAACACTGTAATAATGCGTGTTGTGGGGATAAGACAATTGATTCATGTTGATTTTTTTGGTTTCAGTTTAAAAAGCTGGTTTTGTTCATTTTTTGATATTTTAAAGCAACAAAATACCACTAATAAAACCCTAACTTTAATTTAAAAAAAGAAATTGTAATTTTTTGCTGAATAGAAATTGACCTACTGTGATTTCCATACTGGACTTTCAGCTGTTTTGGTTATTTTGGGTGAATTACAAATCTTGTAAATCTATCTTTGATGAGAAAAAAAAGTTTTAAATGTTCCTGTACATTTAAACAGTCAGGTTTAATGTTACTCAGATTCTGAGCGGTCATTTGTTGAAGAAGTTCACAGACTTCAATTTATTCCAGTGGTTGTGGATGTATTCTGATCCGTGTTTGTGTACCATCAGGACCGGACGCCCAGCTCCTCTCCAGAGGGAGCACCTAACGCCCTCTCCATTCTGGCCACCACCTGCAGCCAGGCCTGGCAGGTGGGGGGCTCGATGGGCTCCGACGGCTCCCAGTTCCCGTATGAAGGTACAGTCAGCTCCACATCTGGGATGTTTCAGCTTTGGAGCAACGACATGTCGCCCAGCACAGCCCTCAGCACGCACCAGATGACCTTCACGGTGCCCAAGGTGCAGTTCCCTGGACACATGCAGTCTGGCCTGGGTCATCATCATCACCATCACCACCATCATCACCCCCATCATCATCACCACGAGCTGCCTCTTACCCCTCCAGCTGAACCGGCGTCCTCCTACTCCTTTGAACTGTCCCCTGTTAAAGTGTTGTCCTCCCAGCCGCAGGCCAACAGTCCTTATTATCCCCAACATAACGCCGTGGGACAGAACTTCCCCAGCTTCCTGCAGAACCCCTCAGCCAGGCACCACCTGTCGGGGGGCCACGTAGAGGATGGGCAGCAGTGGTGGAGCCTTCCACAAACCAATACCACTCCTGCCAGCCATCCCTTCTCCCTGAGCAGACAGCTGGTGTTGGGTCACCAGCCTCAGATCGCTGCTCTTCTGCAGGGAACCTCCAAGGGTCTGCTGGGCTCCACGCGCCGCTGCCGCCGCTGCAAATGCCCCAACTGCCAGGCCAACGGCGGGGGGCTGGAGTTTGGTAAAAAGAGACTGCACATCTGCCACATCCCGGAGTGCGGCAAAGTGTATAAGAAGACGTCTCACCTGAAGGCACATCTGCGCTGGCATGCTGGAGAGAGGCCCTTCATCTGTAACTGGCTGTTCTGCGGTAAGAGCTTCACCCGCTCCGATGAGCTTCAGCGGCACCTTCGCACCCACACCGGAGAGAAGCGCTTCGGTTGCCAGCAATGTGGCAAGAGATTCATGAGGAGCGACCACCTCTCCAAACATGTCAAAACTCACCAGACCAGGAAAGGCCGATCCGGGCAGCCTGGGCCGAGCCCAGACTCCATGCTCACCATTAAAAGAGAGTAAACTCAAAGGAGCAACATTTACCAGACTGGGATTCACACTCACCGCCATAGATTTGCACTACAGGGTATGCATTCAGCTCCCTGATCATTTTGTTTTCTTGTCAAAGCCCATAGTAGAACCATAAGAAAATATTTGGTGAGTAAAATAATTGTGTGCTGTTCGAAGCAACGCACCTTTAAATAAAACTTGAAGCCTTTTTCAGTAACGTTGTGAAGGTTTTGCTGCTTTCTGTGTATACTTTTCAAGATATTTTACCTGGAAAGAAAAACTGGTCGTCTGCCTTTCTCAGTGTAAAATTTATTTAAAAACTTGACTGACGTGAAAATCTATTTTTGTTAAACTTTATGATGTAGATATGTGACTTGTGCAAAAAACTTACGTTCACACCTTTAAATGTTGTCTGGACAATTACGTTGAAGATAAATGTTTGCCTTCAGCGCAGCTTGACAAAAACTGATTCACTTTGAAACAATTAAAAAAAAAAGAAAAGTGATTTGTCAGATTTAGGCTAAAAATCTATTTGATACACAGATTTTTTTTCCAGCTCCCACAATGCAAAGTGTTTATCCAACATTTAAATATTTAAAGTTGTTTGTGATTTATGTATAAATTGTTTGAACAATTCAATTTGGTTTTTGGCTGCATGTGAATTTTAATAAACATCGTCATGACAACAAGTTCCACTTATTTCTAACGTTTTCCTACGCCCTGACATCTGTTTGTGACATCAACTATCCCTCCAAAGGCAGTTTTACTAATGAAAGCCTTAAAAATCCAACATTTTATTTAAACGATTATAGCTCTCCAAATACAAACGCTGCTCATTGTGACGGTGGAGGAAGAAGCTCCTAAAGAAGAAACCAACATGGTGGGCTGTTCAAAGATGTTCACGCCTCAAAGTAAATAACTGGCCCCATTGACGGGGCTGTTTGTCTCGCCTGCTGCAATCAAGTTCACAGTCGTGTGGCTTTTAATGAGTGTTTTCTTTTTCTCCGTGCAGAAGGACTGAGTCAACAGATGCAAAAGAGGGTGATGGAGAAGAATTCCCTGTGAATGGGACCCCTGTTGCCGAGACCCCCTCAGTGGTGACAGGAACTCCCTTTGATTTTGCACCCTTGTGAAAGTTAATACCCCTCCCGCCCCAAACCCTTCATAAGTCACAGCCGTGTTACGACCAGCCCGGGTTTACAGCCCAGAATGAGGCTTTATTCTGAGGGGCAGCCAACCAGATGTCTGCTCATCCAGGAGTTTCTCCTCTTTGTTATTAATCCTGTTTGGACCTGCTCCTGTGGGAAGTCTTCATCTTTGTCCCACGGAGGAGCCTAAAAACAAAGTTGATTGTTCACATGTATTTTAGACTAAAAGTGTGATCTAAATGAGTTCACCAAAGCTACAAGAGAAAGTCCACTGAAGGAAATGTATACTTTAATCTTTGCAAATGCATATGAAAACATTTAGTGGTTGATATCCTGACGCATGCTCAATAATCCAGGTAGAAAAATCTAAAAAAGTTAAGTCTGGTCCTCTGGACATTCACTTTTTTAGATTAGTGGTTGATACACTTGTTAAAACTTTTATTTTCATTATCAGAAGAGGCCATAAACAAACACTGCACCGAGTTTCAAAAAGACACTTTTTATTTAATATAATACAGCTTGGATCAGTCAATTGTGGATCACACCAACCGTCTCCTGCTTTTGGTTCTCTGTAGATGTATTCCTGTGCGTTTCATGCAGAACTGCTTGATGAGTGAAAATTCAACTTAAATCACTCTGGAGTCTGTGACAGGAATAAAATGTTTTAAAGTTTTATCTAAAAAGAAATGTTTGGTTTGATTTGTTTTACTTTTGTTTAATTCTTTGGTCAAGTTACTGAGCAATTTAAATGTGAGCTCTGAAACGTGAGGCTTGTGAGTTTTTTCTTTTTGGTGCCGATGTGTTTGAGCTGGAGGTGAAAGTCTTTTGGCGACCTCTAGTGGCCACAAACTGGAACTGATCAGAAAAAGCTCCACCTCATCTAAACTGCTCCCATCACTCATCACTGGCTCTGAAACTCAAAATAAATGCAGATATGTTTGACTGGTTTATATGCGAAATGGCAGGTTGAATTATTTCATAAGAGCACAAAACGTTCGAGGGGTGTGCGCTGGTTGGTTTTGGCACCGATCAAGTAGAGGGCACATGCAGATGAAACTACCAACTGGAACTGAAATATTTATTTGCATACCTGGGTCCTTCTTCATCTGATAAAGCATGATTTGTTTTATATATGCACTGTACAGTATGTTGGAAGAAAACAAACAAATCTAATAGATTATAGCAGAGCCTTATATGGCAGCATTAAAACCATTCATAATCAATCAAATGTGATCATGTTACGGTCCCGAAGATGAAAAGCAACCAGCTTCTGCCTGTAAATAAGGATCTGTGTAGCTCGCAACACTTTGGGTCAGCGCAGCAGGCCCTTTGGATGCACTCGCAGCTCCTGAGGAGTTGCCTGAAGAGAAAAAAGCAATGTGAGGTGACGTCATACAGAGAACCTCCAGGGGCCTCCCTCATGCCTTCTTGTCCAGATGAAAGAGAGGTCAAACAGAATATCAGAGCACGCAGGGGGCGCTCAGCGCTGTGGCAACAAAGACGGTTCTCCACTTTTACATGAAATGTGAGTGAATGAAGTTCTTCTGATGCTCACAGCAAACGTTCTGCCTTTTCCATTCTTGTCGACGTAAAGGGCAGCCTTGGCTTGGATGGGACTGATTTTGTCTTGATAAAGGGGCTTTAGGATGAAATTTCAACAAAGAAATTTACTACAGGGTACAAAAAGAGCTGGCGCCACACGTCTTGCCCGCTCCCACGCACACGATTCCACGTATAATTTCATTCACTCAGGCACACGCGTAATCCAGTGACTGCCCCAATTAGGAATGAAATCATGACACAAACTCCTCTGTTCTTTTCAAAAGAGAGAGTACAAACTCTCAGAAAAGGTAAAAAGCAAAAGTTGTCGTAACACAAAGTGTTTTCTAACTCTGAGCCCAGGAACAGGTGCTGCTCATGTTGGCTGAAGGTGATCAAGGCCACTTCACCTCCCTTTAAAAGCTCTCTGACGAAGGAGTCCAGCAGGTTTTATATCTTCAGTCCACAGCTCCTCCATCCATCAACTGCCTTCATAATCCTGCAGAGATCACGACTGAACCACTGGATCCAGTCTGGCAAACACAAACAGTGGACAAGAAGTCTTCACAGCTGTTGGCTGCTGTCCTCCAGGTCCAGGAAACATTTATAGGGTTCAAAGGTCATCTTCAGCCAGCTGGGCAAGGTTGCTGGGACGTCGTCCTGACAGGGGAACCTGGTTTCCAGAATCAGAAGCCGAACCTCTGCGGAACCCCTCTCCTGCCCTCTGCTGGGAAGACACACAACATTCATCAAGTCATAAAAGAAAAACATTTTCCCTTAGTGTGCTCTTATTGTGAAAATATGTTGATTTCCCTTTGATATGAACTTATTCGTTTTACTTCCTGTTTATGCATTTTAAGGTATCTGGATACCTGTTAAATTTAGAAATATGGATCATTCTACACGTTTATAAAACTTTTAATGGTCCCAGCACTAATTACTTGTCAGGTTGTTCCTACCCACATTTATCCCTAAAACATTTGGCAAAACCTCCATGTATCATACTGGTCCTCACCTCTGGAATAACTGGAAGAGCTGATAGGCTCTATTCTTACATTTACCTGAGTTTTTAACTTTTAATCGGGTTTTATTTTTATTTTTTTGTCTCTGTAAAGCGCTTTGCATTGTTGTGTTGCATGAGAAGTGCCGTATAAATAAAGTTTTGATTGACTGATTGATTTCACTGTTTAAACTGTCCATGTGAGAGTTTTAACTAAAAACATCCAATTCCTACGATCCGTGTACAACATGCATCTCCCTTTGGGAAGTTTGATAGGCATCTCTCTCTGACTTTCCTGTCTGGAAAGACTATTTCCTGTTTGTTGTGTTTGAATGCACAGACAGAGGTGGAGAACATCTGCCGTTCTGTTTACAGAGTCCTTCTGAGGCCAAGGGTCCGGTGATGACAAAGAAACATGTTGATGATGATAAAGTCAAATTACAGGACTGCTGCTGATTTGTATTTATTCAAAATGTTGTGTTTTTTCAAGTGATTATGTAACTTTATCCACACCCTTCATTTAGATATTTTATCAATTCCTTTTATATCCACTAGAGGCCGATATAACACATCTTATTACTCAAGAAGTATAAATGAATCAAATTTACTAAAAAGTTTTACATCTGTTACAGAGCAAAGATCTGCAAATTAGAATAATTTATCAGCTTTTTTTTTGAGGATTTGTATAATGTTTCAAATTGCTTATTACTTGTAGCCTAGTTTGTGATTTGACACAACTTATGAGCTCAGTGTTCAGCTTTGTGCAAAGTTTAAACGACAAGGAGTGTTACATCTACACTTCCCTGTAGGTATTAATCAACTGGAATGACCAAAAAGAAGTAAATAAATATATTTCAGTCACAAATGGCTGATACCCTCATCCAATACGGTGTTTTGTGCCAAGCTTAACGACTGGACTGTCAACCTTTTAGGCTTCTTGCACAAACACACATTCACGTGCACTCATATTGTGCACTCTTTGTGTGTACACTGGATTCTACTACAGAGTTGTAGTACTGAGAGGAGCAAGAATATGCAGAGATGGAAGACAAAGATCAGCAGCAGCCTGTTTCTGCTCCTTCAACTTCAAGCACATGCAGAACAAGTACGAGTCATCTGAACTTTTTTTTTTTTTTTATACAAACAAACAAATAAACAAACAATATGTTTTGAGAGAGAAAGGAGCTAAACAAGAGGTGACACTGAGAGAGCTTTTCCAAAAATGGTGACGACTCCAGGAGTCACGGGAACTAGAAACTAACGCCATGGATTTCTGCTAGTCTGGCAACATTTATTTCATTTAGAGAGGAATATGATTGTTACATTGCATAGATATGGCAGCTGTGAATAAGCTACATCACTGTATGAGCATGGAGGAAAGGTTGGAGTTGGTGGTTTGTTAGAATCCAAAACGTACCATTCTCTTGCATTTGTGAGTGCACTGCAGCTTTAATGCAGGTGGATACCTGTGTGGTTGGGTTGTACAGCCCGTTTGACACAGCTTGACAGTTTGGCTGCTCAGTGAAGCCCAGGTGGACGTGCGAGGGGGAGACAGTGTGCGAGTCAGCAGGGCATGGCTGGACCACCGCGGCCTGCAGGAGCAGGTGAGAACAAGTGAGCATCTCAGAACCAGAATGCATGCACAAAACACAGGTTGCTGATTTTTTTTTTTCCCACATTCTTGCTCAACAGCCACAAGAGCTTGAAAAAGCAAAAGGAAATAACATAAATAAATAAAATAAAGCAGTAACAGCAAAATCCTGTGCTCGAGTGGGCAGGACAGTGTGTTGCATACAGCTGAAGACACCTACATCCCTCAGAGAGAACATCTCGCTGGGTCCTTGGTTCTGGTTTTGGCTGGGCAGGTAGAGTGCAGGCAGGGAGGTGTTGTGAGAGTGGAGGGAGGGCAGCTTGTGACGGTCTATGGAGGCTGATGAGTGGGGCCGCAGGGCGCTCGCAGCAGACAGAGGGGGCCTCATGATGCGGCCCAGGCTGTTGGACTTGCTCTCTCGCCGCTGATACTCAATAGGTGACTGTAAGGCTGAAAAATATAAGAAGGGGAAAGTTGTTTTAAATTCCTACACTTAAATCTGAAAGTTTTACTGAGCACTATGTTTGTAGTTTTATTTATTTTGTGCAAGTAAATAAGTACTTAGTAAATCTAGGTGTGCCAAAATGACTGGTTTAAAAAAGAGCAGCATTATAATGTCATGCTGTGGTTTCATTTATTATTTATAAGCATAAAGTTCAAAATCAACATGGATTAAAAAAATATCTCTGCACACTTGATGCATTTTAGTTTTTGTACTATTTTACAAAAGTTTTTTTTATTTTTATTATTATTACTTTAGTCCGTTTTAAATCACATATAATTACATATCACTTTTTTTCAGGAGGGAAGTTCTGTTTCCACTCAAAGTTCAACAGCAATAAGTTTAACATAAACCACATAATGTAGATTTTTTATTTAAAATTCTGAGGATTATGACATAGCTTCCTCAGCTGTAAAGATTTCCATATGAAGACAACACAACCAAAACAAGAAATAAAAAAACGAGAATTTCTGATACAACAGGAAACAAAACTTACAACAAAGTCAGTGATCGGTAAATAGGCTGACAGGATTTAAACAATTAAATAACAATAAAATTTTAAAAGTATCAGTAATCTCCCGAGCTTAGCTTTGCCGTACCATTAAGGAAGTTGCGTTGACTTTCCAGAATCTGAACTACATCGTTGACCCATGCCCTGCAGATCTCTGGAGACGAGGCCTGCAGCTGGAAGCGCACCACGCTCCCATCCGGGTTCCGTGAGGTCAGCACAAAGCGCGTATCGTCTCCGTCCACGCAGGGCTCCACCCCCAGGCAGCTCACCTGAAACACAGCACATCTGGCTGACACCTGGAGGAGTTTATCCTGCTGGGTTCCTCATTAAACTAAGCATGTGGGTCTCTAAAGCATCCCCGTGGAGGAGTTACGTAACGTGTTAATTCTGGTGTTAATTAGTTTGGTGTGAAAATGTTGTGTAACTCAAAACTTGGCGCCAAGTTGCATTCTCTCGTTTCTTGGTGTTTTATTTTTCTTGCACATCCCGCGTGGCTTCACGGAGGCTGGGAGACGCACCTTGATGCTGTTTTTAAAGATGTATCCAGGGAGCGAGAAGCCTTTCTTCCTGTCAATCGGTTCGCTGAAGATGACCAGCTGCTCAAACAGGAAGACTCGCCTCTCCTTGGCTCGAGACAGGAAGCCACTGTCCTGCTCCGTGACGGTGAAGGTGTCCTGTTGGAGCAGTTTGCCCTGGGCTGTGATCTTCCCCTGCGCACAAACACAACCAACACATGGAGGTGGCTGGAGTGCAGCTGTCTTGGACAGTCAGAGGGACTATGTGAAGATGGCGTACCTCAAAGCCTTGTAATCGGCCAACATTCATCATGTCGTTGCAACGTTTTGGCACAAAGCACATCACATCAACTGCTTTCTGTAAAAAAAAAAAGCATCATCAGTCAAACGTATAAATGTTTAAACCTTCAATTTATTCACTCGGACGCTCACCTCCAGCTCCTCTGTGTCCATCCCTGCTTTGGTGTAATATTTTAAAAAGTCCTGTTGAAACAAACATCGTGGTCACCAGAGCATTCCAGATTTATTGCCAAGAGTGTGCTGTGGACATCTGGTGGTGTATTTATGGGTGCCGAACCTCCTTATTCATTAGTGCTAAAGGGCAACGTTTTAAATCTGTGCAAAGTTTTATCCCAGAGACTTAATTTAATGTTCCCCTTCAAAAGACGTTTACATAATGTTGTTTAAATTCTCTCGTAGGGAAGGTCTCATTCTGAAATCTCCCTCTGTAAATGGAAAAGCAGCCCGAGCAGACGATGTCCTCGCTGTGCGTCTGGTTTAAACATCTGTTTACACAAACTGCTGTGTTTACAGCTCCATGCCAGCCACTCCCGGGTGCATGTGTGGTCAGAAGCGCAGCAGCATCCCGTGTTTGCACCTTGAGCAGAAGCTGGTACTTCATGATCCTCTGGACAGGTTTGATGAGCAGGTCGTTGAGCTGCAGCCGGTGGCCCAGCTGCTGCCGGAGCTCCTGACGGCACAGAGAGGACACGTCGGTCAGCGTAACAGCCACAATGCACAACACAGCATCTGATATATACGTAACCTCTAAGAGGATAAACGTGGACACAAAGAGACATGCTTTTTTTGTAAATGTCACCTTAAGAATGCAGAAAACTTCTGGTAAAACGAAAATTTCACAGTAAAACAGATATTCTAGTTATAAGAGTGAGAAATGAAACCGTCTCTCACCTCAAAGTAAGTCTCTATGTACTCTGAGACGATGTGTTCTGACTTGGGCTTGTTTTGACAGTACACGACATACATGTGGAGACGCCTCTCCTGCAGCACAAGACCAACAAACATCGCTTTACAAAATCTCTTCTTACAGCTTTTTTAAAACATTTTTGTAATGGTAAATGGACTGTACTTATATAGAGCTTTTCTATCTTATCAAGATACTCACAGCACTTTACAACACAATCTGTGCCCTCTTATCCATTCATACAGCACTCTACTAGATCTCTACAAAGAATAATCATGGCTTTATCACATTCATACACTGATGGGACACACATCAGAAGCAATGAGGGGTTCAGTGTCTTGCCCAGGGACACTTAGGCATGTGACTGTTGGTGGAATTGAACCCCCAACTCTTTCATTGGAGGACGACTGCTCTAACCACTCAGCCACAGCCGCCCCTCTAAACAATACTAACACACCAAATTTTAGCTCCACATCTGTAAAAATGACTGCTTTAGCCATTTTTGTGTTGCAATGGTTGATCTAGTGGCTGCATTCTTCAATAAATTTGCCTCCAAAACTCAATCAGTAGATCCAGTTACTTCTGAGAGTTTTAATAGAGCCTCTCCAGTGGTTTATGAGATATTTTGCTAACAGACAGACAGTCGAACACACACAGAAAATTGCAAGACTGCATTTTTTGGGGGCTGCAACAACAGTTCTAAAAATACTTTATTTATGTTTAATGCATTATTTAAATCTTGGTTGGTTGTGTAAAATATGATGTTGTTTTTGTGTTGTGTTTTCAGAAATGTTCTATCCTGTGTCTTGTATTTTCAAAAGCGTTCTTTTGTGTTTTAGAAACGTTGCGTTATTCTTGTGTTCTGAATGTTTTTATCGTGTTTGTTGTAAAACTCTTTTCCGTGATCTTGCGGTACTTGTTGAAATCAGATTTTTTTAAAAATATGTTCATTTGTGAAATGCTCTGCTGCCTAGGCGTGTAGTTACGATGAATAAAATTGTCATTTTATTCTCAGGGCATCGTTTTGTTGCAATTTGTTCGTCAGGTCCACCACAGACGCATTTATTAAAAATGAGCCTCACAGCGAAAAAAAAAAACCTTCTTTGATATACGTGGAAAAAACTGAAAGTGAGGGAAGGAATCAGCTACGAATGTGTGTGTGTGTGTGTGTGTGTGTGTGTGTGTGTGTGTTAGCTGTTGGGGATGAAAGGAAGCAGAACAACAATGATTTGTCTCAGCTCCTTTGAAGCTGACTCTGTCTGGTAGCACCTACTCTTTTGTAACTAATTGGCATGGGAGTGCAGATGTGGCGGTCCTGAGACAACTAATGGCTCTACATGAAAATGAGCAGCAGGTTTATGTATAATTTACCAGGTCACTCTCGGTGTAACCAGAGCCGTCACAGCGTGTCGATGTCACACTGCACCTAGCAACAGGCTGCAGGGCGACTCTGGACTTTAAACACTGCTGTTGCACGAGGGAGTGCGCTACATGTGTGTGACTACTGTAGAGTTGTGTACTCACACATGTTTACATGCTGCATGTGGGTAAACAAGCACACATGTTGCACACTGGTGACACAGAACTTGTTGAAAGTGGATTCTGTTTCTCATTAGAGCCAAATCTGTTTGTTTGCACTGTTTGTAGGCTAAAGTCAATTAGCTTTGGTGGCTAGCTTGAATATCGGTAGGATCCAAAAGTGAATCAGTTGTAGATGTACAATCTGTGATTACTTTCTGGATGTTTCAGTGCAAATGGCACAGACATATGAACACACACAAACACATTATTGCTCTGTCTTCACTTTCGACATCAATAATATGAATATATATATATATTTTTTGCTTTATTTATCTTTAAACAAGAAACTGTAGCCAAACTATTCAAATTAGCTACTGTGGTCTGCATGTGTCACCATTTAACAATAGATTTAAAACTATTTTTACTTTTTGTATGAGTTCTGTGTGGCCAAGTTCAAAAATAGTACATCTGGATCTTTTGTGTATTCTTCATACTGTATATGTGTGTGTGTGTGTGTATATGTGT
>NC_056508.1:31004579-31044110 GCF_014905685.2 Nematolebias whitei | reverse complement strand
TAGGGCTTTAACAGACTACTCGAGTAATCGACACATCGATTCCTAGGACATCTATCGAGTCTTTTAAATTTCACGTCGAGTATTCGTGGTGACATCATTACGTCGCTGTTACATCATTGCGTCACGTGTCACGTGATCCGCACCGGGCGCGGGTTTCAAAATGAATTCCTCCAAGCAGATGGATGGAGCGGAGCACGGGGGCCTTTCTGGGTTGAGTTTGCATGTTCTCTCTGTGCATTTGTGGGTTTTCTCTGGGTACTCCAGTTTCCTCCCACAGACCAAAAACATGCATGTTAGACTGATTGGTGACTCTAAATTGTCCCTGAGAGTGAATGGTTGTTTGTCTCGTTTGTCTCCATGTGGCCCTGTGATGGACGTGTGACCTGTCCAGGGTGTACCCCGCCCCGCCTGTTTGTTTGTTGTTGTTGTTGTTGTCTCAGTTTTTCTTCCTTCTGTTTTTTCCTGACCGGTCCAGTCCAAACTGTGATGTCATTTCTGTGGGTGCATTGTTGTTAAAAACACAACAGAAGTGGAAAGAGCAAAGCTGGCAGCTGAGAGACAGAGACAGGAGGTCTGAGTGTTTTCTTAGCTTTTTTCCAGCAGAAAGAAGCAGATCGAGTCCTGCCTGCTCCAATAATGTCCAAATCTCTCTCTCTCTCTCTCTCTCTCTCTCTCTCTCTCTCTCTCTGTGTGTGATATTTATACTCACATGTTTAATGAAGAGCTGAGCCAGCCTTTCTGGCTCTGCCAAACACTTCTCCAGCTCTTCCAGGAAGTAGCTGCAATATGGAAAACACACACACACACACACAACGAGTCAGACATACACGGACACAAACACAAGCGTCTCGTAAAAACAAGTTCAGATTAGTGAACTTTTGTTCTGTCGTCCTCTCAGACTTTAACACATCTGCAAATCACAGTTTTTGTTTCTTTTATTTGAGACTCACTCTTTATGCCAGTCAAATATTTGATGAATGTTGCCAAACACTATCTTGTCCTTCCCCTTCATGTCCTCCGGTATTCCTTTTGAACTCATTGTGGCCATGTAGCCCTGCAGGGGAAAGAAATAGGTGCTGACGTCTGCATGCTCATTAAACAACCAAAAGTATTCTCCAACGCCACACAGCTGAGCTGCTAGGCACCGAATCGTGGCAATCTCCCTTCACATATTAAAGGAGTTTTATTAACTTTCAGATGGCAAGAGTTTTTCTCTAAACCAAAATATCTGCAGCTATTTAAAGCAGCAGGAGATGGATGTCTCTGTAATGTAATACTCTTAGGGCTTATTATTCATAAAATCTGCTTAAGGAGTGGAGACGGTGGGATGGAAGCAGACCAAAGTGTGGAGCGAAGTGAGGGGATTGTGATGATTAGGATTTGGAGAACTCTTTGATAAAGTGGGTGGATGAATGTTTGTGCAGATTGTGAGCTTTACCTCCACTATGAGCCCCAGGTCTTCCACGTAGTACTTCTCAGTCTCTATAAGCTCCTTCAGCACGTACCTGGAAAGACGATATTGAGGCTACTAGATCTTCTTACATAAAAACATAAAACGTTTCAGTACTTTTGAAAGTGGAACAGGGTTAGAATTCATAAAGGCTTTTAAGGAAACAGTGAAAATAGTGTGGTGTGTGTGTTAAAGGGAAAACACTGCTATTTGAATAAATCTAATTACCAGTACATTCCCATAATCTGCAAAGGGTTTGAAGTCCGGAAACAGCTGATCAGCTGTTGTCCATGTTTTTTATTGCTTTCACTTGGCTCTTACATAACAAGTTTCAAATGTCACCACAAGAGTTGAGCTAAAGAAATCATCCATGTGACGGCGGCTGAGGGCTGTGAGACTGGCAGGGTCAAGGCACTGGAAATAGTTGGCTATTTTCCGTGGTTTGATATTGTTAGGCCTCAGTTTTGGTGTCAGTTATGATCTTTTATCTGTCTGTGTGTGCATGAACATGGACTCACTATCTGTTTAATTTCTTATAAAAAAAAAAAAGTTAAATTTGATCAGTTCCCCCTATTGATTTGATATTTATTCAAAGGTTAATGGTAAATTATGTTCAGGTTTCTTTTGTTTCTAACAGTGTTGGGCCAAAAAAGAAGCACCCATATAAAAAGAAATTGAATAAATCTGAGAGTTTAGTGCAACAGCGCTGTGCTTCACTGTTAATCTCTTTATTTTGCTCAGGCTCGACAATGCAGATTATTTAAAAAGAGGCAAAAATGAACCGGCTCATCAATCTATAGATGAATTAGGCCAATTATTCAGCACTTGTCCTGATCTAAATTATGATCCACAATCATATCTACAACTTAATATTTCAATCTAGCTTAGTTTTTTAAATGATACTTCATCTGTAATAGGAAGAAAAGCAAATGTATTCACGTTATCAATTACAGACGTGGAATGATTTGAAAGAATGAATCCCCCACTGCCGTACATGCCTGAGCTGTAGATCAAAAATCATCTTATGTTGAGAAATGGTGGAGTTGTATCTGTTTGACGAAACATTGAAAATAATGTTAAGTGCAGTCTTGTTTAATATTGTGAGATGTGCTCAGAGTATGTGTTGTGAATGACTTTCAGCTACTACCCCATGACATTTTAGCTAATTATTTGTAAAACTCACAGAGTTATGACCATTTTAATGTTGGCAAATGCTGATTAGATATGGCGGCCATATTGAATCAGGTTGAATCAGTTGTACATGTCTAACACAAACTTGTAGAAAGATGAATAAGTTATGTTAGGCGCCCCACTACAAAACTCAAAAACTGAGTCAGCTGCACTGAAATCTGCCATTACTTAATTCTGTTTAGTGCTAAATAATGATTTGTGTGAATACAGTGTCTAAATTACTTTGTCTATGGGGTGCCATTTTTAAAGTTACACAGTCAAAAATTAACAGCAATATTTTGGTTTATTTAGCCTTTCATTAAAAAAAAGAAATTGTTTTTATAAGTCATATTTTCACCATGTTATTCATAAATTTGTAGATGTCATAGTTCCAAAATAAATATTTAATTTACAAGCTAAATATTTAGTTTACAAACTAAATACTTAACTTGCACTAAATATTTAGTTTACAAACTAAATGTTTATGTCCAAGCAAAATTTTTAATTTGCAAACTAAATATTTAACTTGTAAGTTAAATTGTAACTTGTAAGTTCAATATTTAGTTAGGAAATTAAATATTTATTTTGGAAATTAAATGTTTACTTTGGAAAATAAATATTTAGGTTTGAGCTAAACAGTTAGCAAATTAAATATTTATTTTGGAAATTAAATATTTAGGTCTGAGCTAAACATTTAGTTAGCAAATTAAATTTACACCTAAATATTTAATTTCCTAACTAAATATGTAACGTGCAAGTTAAATATTTAGTTTGTAAATTAAACATTTATCTTGGACATACACATTTAGTGTATAAACTAAATATTTATTGTAGAACTAAATATTTAGCTTGCTAACTAAATATTTAATTTGCAAGTTAAGTATTTAGCTTGTAAACTAAATATTTAGCTTGTAAATTAAATATTTAGTTTGAAACTATGACATTTAAAAATGTATGAAAATATGACTGAAAAAAAAAGTTTCATATGCAAGGCTAAATAAAACAAAACATCGCTATTAATTTTTGACTGTGTAACTTTACAAACGGCACCCCATACTTTGTGTAAGATAATTCTATTCATTTTATTTATATAGTGCCAAATCACAACATAAGTCATCTCAGGGCACTGAACAAAAACATTCACATACATACAAAAGTCAATTAGAAAAAGTTATATATCTTAGGAAGGAAGATAATGATCATATTCTGCTTTGATGTATTGTAAGCAATGTTAACATTATGAAAAAATCATAAAGATTCATCATGGATTACCAGAGCGGTACAGATGAGCCTGGATAATGGCACAGATTTGCAGAGATGACGCTGCTGTCATGTAGCTATCATAATGTCTCTGATGATCCCTTGGACTTATTTTTAGGTGCCATCATCTAACCAAGCCCCCGGTTATATGTTCTCATAAGTGCCAGCTAATAGCAAAAAGCCTTTGTAGATAAATCAGCCCTGAGTGACGTTTGGCAGCTGCACTCCAGCATAATGCTGTTTGTGCTGGGAATGAATGAGTGAATTACTGCAATGGGAATTGTCATCATGTCTGAATGTTTAATAAAACGCATACATGCTTTTCTCTAAGGCACTTTTCCTCTCCTCTTCAGTGTCCGCCACAGCCGACCACTGGCTGGAGGTGTCATCCATCAAGACGGACGCGCTGTCATCGGGCAAAACACTGGTGGACTGAGTGTCCTGAAAAGACAGAGACGACAACATGGATGGAAAGACAGAGAAACTGTTTACCAATGGCCTTGTGCCAGGAGTAAAGTAAAGAAAGGGAGATAAAGCGGAGAGCAATGGCAATGAGGGTTGCCAAGGTGACAAAGAGAGCACAGATGGGTATGAGGAAGACTGTCAGATTGCTGCTGTTAATGACCCAGACTGTGCCACACATTGGAGAACTAAAAGAATCAACAAGCAACAAACTGTAACGGGAAGAGGAATACAACCACGACACACCAGGTACAGCAGTGACACCTGTTTTGTGATCTCAAACAAAGTAATTATCATTTTTTTACGGACTATAAGTCACACTTTTTTTTCATAGTTTGGCCAGTCCTGTGACTTGAAGCAACTTATTTACTTTTTTTTCCTTTTCATGACTCAATTTTTGACTGGCGCATTAAATGTTCATTCATAGTAGCTATGTTTACATGTGCAAAATTCTTTGACCAGATTGAAATGTTTTCATATTAAATCATTCAAATGTATCGTTTACATGGGCACAATTCGTTCAAGACGAATGTTTACATGCAGCGGGTTTTTATTTTGAACAGAAGTACTGACATGCGCAGAGTGGTAAACTCTCCTTAAAAAAAGAAACAGAAGAAGAAGTTCTACTTCTGGTTTACTTCCGGGATGAACATAAACAAACCTGAGCACCCAAAATGGACCCACGACAGGTTTTAATGACGGTGGACACGTTACTGCACTCCCTGACTGAGCTACAGGTAATGCAGGTCATTTTGAGCTCTTTCAAAGTTTCTACTAGAAATGTTGTGTCGCTCACAGACCAGTTTGCTTCCCCGACATGCTAATATTATTAGCATTAGCTATGCAGAAATGACAGGTCGCACATGCACAGTCAGGTCAGTTTTTCATGATCGGAAAAAAATGAACAGATTAAGTGTTTACATGCACATCGTTCAGATTATGAATCTGCATAAACCACCCGTTTTGTTCTGATCATTAATTATTTCAAAACGCGCTGAATAAACAAAAAAAACAACAAGAACGGGGCGTTTACATGACACATTTTTATTCCGAATGGCCGTTTAACCCGATTACTTATGTCTATGTAAACATGGCTACTGACATGAACCAGAGTTAACATTACCATTTGCAGCCATGAGAGGGTCCTCTACACTTTTGACAACTGTATGTTGTTCCTCTACCACTACCCCACCCCAAATATTCACTTAATAGACAACTGAGAAAAAACTTAACACAAGTAAAATGCCCCCAAAAGGTGGAGTTGTTCAGAAGTGACACCTAGGATGAAGAATTCAATGGATTCAGTAATCTGGAATGAGACTGGTGGATTTACTGGTAACTTGCTTGTTGGACTCGTTGGCTTGTTATGTTAATTAAGCCTGTTCAGGATCCCAGGTATGTTCTGTGCACTATTGTTATTTCAGATTATATGTCTTCTCTTGCGCTTTGTGAAATACACTTCTAAATAAATGTGACTTATACTCCAAAGTACTTAGTAGTTACTGTTTTTTCCTCATCATGAGGCATTTTTTGACTGATGCAACCTACACTCCGGAGCGACTTATAGTCTGGAAAATACGGTAAACAGATTCATCCCTCAGCTCCATCTATGTCAGCATCTCAACATCCGGGTTGAAAAAGCCACGTTTAGAGCTACCTGTTCAGTTGTTTTCTTTTACTGCATACACAACTTCCTTTTTGGGCTTCTTCCTGGAATTGATCCAATTTCCTGTGTAATATTAGGAGTTACTGGGAAAACGTAGTTATCGTCCACGGAGCAATGAAGCATGCAAAGAGTAAAATCAAGACAAACTCGGTGGATACCCACAATCCTTATAATCAGGTTACAAAGAATTTCTCCTAAAATACGCAGACTTCACTTCACTATGTGGGTATAAAATATCTCAAAACAACACCTCCATGGAAACACGGTGGATCACCTCTCGACTGCATAAACACTTTGAAGGCAGGCGTTCTGTCGTTTCATGAAACCCTGAGTCCCCTTGTCCTACACAGGCATGTCCTCCCCTTAAACACACACACAAACCTGCAAACAACAGACATACACCTAATCCCTCTGACTCCTTGAGCAGACCGTTGCCTTACAGACAAAGAAAATAGATGACTGGGTAGAAAACAGAAAGAAGGAGAGCAGTTTCTCCTCTTCTGTTCCTAGCTGGTTCAGCTTGTTCTTCTGTCATCTCCTTGATAAGCTCGTTGGCATCCACAAGTATTGAACTTTCTGTTCTGTTGCTGTCAGTGAGAGACAGAGCAAAGAAGAGGGACGGCTGAGTACAAAGAGACAGAGAGGCTCCACACAGGCCCCCTGCTCCCCCAGCTCGTCTTGCCCTGCTAGGAGCTCTTCAGCCTGGCTGACAGGTCTCCCTGGCTGCCTGATCATTTCCAGATGTGCTGTGGCAAAGCCCAAAGGAAAATAAATCCCTGCTTCACTCCGCTAGAGTTTTGCTTCTATTTACCCAAAAGAACAAACATGACAACAAAAACTGGTTTTGTATATTGTAAAAAAAATAAAAATAAAACTATTCAAACAATTCAGTTTACTTTTAATCAGATGTACTGTATGAGAAAGTAGGGGGTCAAAAGCTGACTTGGATTAATATTTCAGATGGATCTTTAATGTTAAAGTGATAGTTGCAATCTTTTTAAAATGGGAATTTGTGGAAGGTATTAATTAATTTATTACATTTGTTTAAAAGTCCTTGGTTTGGAAATATACAAGTTATTTCTTTCCAAGATGGACACGCTCAACTGAGTCGCAGCTTCACAGACTCCCGGTGAACTCAATATATTTTTGTTCCTGTTGTTTTTGTTTTAACCTTTTTTGTGCCTACAATGCACATCCACAGTACTTGTATGACCACGACACACATGTGGAGTTTTCTGTGTCACTGCCTTGCCATTGAGCCATCCTGCCATCCCTCCATCCTGCCATCGTGGTTCAGTTCTTCCAGCCTCTGGCACAGGGTTGTCATCATGGCGACTGTCTCCATGATCCTCCATCTGTCTGCACGGACGGTACTCTACGGACCCGTTTGGTTCCGCGAGGAAGCCTGGATCTTCTCCCTCTGCCGTACCCGGTTCTGGAGGGCTGTCTGGGAGGGCAGCTGCTGCGGTCATTGTTACCATTGAGATGCTGACGGGACCTGTTAACTAGACCTACTAACCTGCTAATGCTGCTAACAAGATCCTCCGTCTGCCTGATCGGACCGAACTCTGCAGACCCGCTTGGTTCCGCGGGGGAAACTTAGATGTTCTCTGTCTGCTGGACCCGGTTCTGGAGGGCAGTCTAGGAGGTTTCTGCTGTCCTTATTATCATAATGCTGCTGACGACCTGCTAACAAGACCTGCTAATGCTGCTAACAACACCACGCCGCTAACCGAACCACGCTGCTAACAGTCCCATAGTGCCAACGGCACCATGTTGCTAAAAAATACTAGAATAACAGAAACCTCACTGCTAACCAAACCTCAATGCTAACAGTATCATGCTGCTAAATGGACCATATTGATAATATAATCTCACTGCCATCAGAACCACTCTGCCAATAGGACCATGCTGCTGTAGATTTATTTATTTTTTCACTTTTGGCGCCTTGTTTCTTTATTTTTATTGCAAGCTTTGAATAAATCCTAGTTTATGTTAGTTTAGTTTATGTTAGTGCTCGCATTAAGCGTGTAAATTATAGCCGAACAGAACCTATGAGAACCGTGCTGCTGTTGTTCGGTGTATTGTTTTGCATCATTAGTGACTGGCATATATCTTAGATATTTTAGCGTACCGTTTGGCATTCGTTTAGCATATAACTTAGTTTATATCACAGATCTTTATTTAGTGTTTCTTTTTACATGTGATGCGAATGACAAATAAAGAAACTGACTCTCTGACCAAGACTGACAAGCTGGTTTAAGTGAGGCCAAGAACATTTATCCCATTATCTTTTACCAGCTTCTTCCTTTCTGGGTCACGGTGGTTACTGATGCCCATATCCAGCTATCACTGTGCGAGAAGCTGGGAACACCCTGGATGGATCTTCAATCCATCACAGGGCCACATAAAGACAAACAAGACAAAAAACCATTCACTCTCTCACTCACACCTAGGGACAATTTAGAGTTACCAATCAGCCTTACCATATGTACCATATGTTTGTGGTCTGTGGAAGGAAACTGGAGTACCTGGAGAAAACCCACGCATGCACAGAGAAAACATACAAACTCCACCCTGAAATGTCCTGGGCCGGGATTTTAACTGGCAACCTTCTTGCTGAGAGGCAACATCTCTACCAACTCTCCATCGTGCTGCCAAGTACATGTCATCCTAAATCAACTCCAACTTCCAATTTGTCATCACAGTTCATGCAAACACAACTTTATAAACATTTACACTGTTGTCAGTGTTGGTTTATGGTTAGATTATAGTTATTTACATAGAAGTCTGGAGTTATTTCCAAATGCAAATAGCAGCAGCAGCTAGCTGTAGCACTTCTGGTGCAGCCTGAGGCACTTTCACAGGACTATCATGATTTTGCTGGGATAACCATTCAATGTTAGACAGTGGTGTAAAGCTTTAGGAAAAAAGTGTAGACAAGAACTGTTAATATTGTTGTATGTGTTGGTTTGACAACAGCAATCCACTTTAGTTTTGATTAGCTCAGACTAGTCATCAGCTCATCCATCTGGTCACAACTCTTTGTCCCTAAATTGAGGATGTCCAAAGACTTATTTAAAACAGGCCCATTTTAAATTGTTCATAACATTCCCAAAGAACTCCACTTCAAAAGATCTGAACTGTCACTTTGATGTTGGAGATTTTATATTTTTAATATCTATGTATTTTTATTTGCAACCTTGTGTGTAAACATTGTGTAAAATGTAAATACAAATAGAATACAGATTTATACCATATTTAAGAATGGAATTAGCTTGTATGACCAAATTCCCAAATATTATTGTTAAAGGTAATGTATGTATGTAATGGAATATTATTTATTAGCATTAGTCACCTGTGATGCTGTCTCACTAGCAGAGGCTTATTCCGGGTTCCTAGCTGCAGTGTGGGATCCTCTGTACTCTTGTGCATGAAGGACAGCATTTTTAAGTTCAAAGTTTTTGTCTATCCTTTCTGCCGTTACTACCTGCCTGAAGACCACCACTTTTTGCCTAGAGCTGCTGCCTCTCAGCGAGCAGGTCCCCGGCTCAAATCCCGGTCCAGGGGCCTTTCTGGGAGGAGTTTGCATGGGATTTAGTATCGTTTAGGTTATAAATTCTGTGTGCAGAAAAGTTTTTACTTATTTAGGCAAAACAATGCCATACCACATTCTGTAAAGTCGGTCAACCTGGTTTATTTATAAGAGACCCAAGTTCTTTGCAGTCCAAGTCATAAAACAAAACAAAACTGTGTGTTGTGAAATGATAAAATACAAAACATCAATAAACATGCAGATTTTTTTTCCAATTGAACCCAAAGGGTTGGTTTAAAAACAAAAAGGTGACGCAACACTGCAGCAAACACACAAATCAAAGCTGTGCTTCAGCTGAGGGCAAACACACTTACATGACATCCCAAGAAATTAAAATTCCTCTGGATAGCTCAGAAGAGCTTTATTCTTTAACAACTTCTCTTTATGCTGAAAATATTTTGCCAGTGTGTCAATATGACCCTCTGACAAAATGTTTCAAAAATATTAGAAAACATTTGCCTTTGACACCACGCTTTATTCAATTCTGACAATCGGCAAAAGTCTAATGTTTAAATTCACGGTGCATCCTTACAAATTTAATAATAGCGCATGTAAGACAAAACCTTTAAGGGTAAATAAGTGAATGAAATAAGAAGCCTGCATGATTCAATAGCTCCACCTGTCCTCTTTGGTCTAATTTTCCCTCTGCCTTCACAGATGAGCAGTAAAAACACCAAAGTGCTGACCTCATCCCACTGATGTAATCACACTAATGCCTTTTGATGCGCTGCTGAAAGTGAAATTACATCTTAAGTGCTCAGGTGTTGAGTCACAAACAGGAGATGCTCTCTAATGCTCCAACATCATTGTTGTCTGATACTGATGGGCTTCAGGCACAGCTCATTCATGCTGTATTAACGTGCTGCAAGCGGACCTCAGTTTCTGGCAAGCCTTCACTTACAGAAAAATAAAAAGACCTCATCAAGGTCAAGGTTTCTTTATGGTCATTCGCACCACATGTGGTACATGTGGTGGAACAGAACTGTGTACACATGGTCCCAGTTACGTCCAACAAAAGTATACATTGTAAAGAAAAACAGTAGTAAGATGATCTTACTAGTTTTTATGAACTAAAAAATATGCTAAACTAAGAATATGTTAAACTCTTAATAGTGCAAAAATAATACGCCACACAACAACAGCACAGACATGAGTCTGTGTGAGCAGATAAGTACGAATGAACACAGCAGCATGAAATTAATCAGCAGCATGGATAATCAGCAGCACATATCATTAATCACATGGCATTACAGTGATTTTTTTCACAGTGATGATCCTGGTTAGAGATTCATGAGTCTAACAGCCTCAGAGTAAAAGCTGTTCCTCAGTCTAGTGGTTCTACACTTAATGCTCCTCAACCTCCTGCCTGAAGGAAGCGGGGCAAAAAGTGAGTGTGCTGGGTGAGTGGGGTCCTTCATGATGCAGGTGACTCTCTTCCTGCATGTAGAGGTGTAGATGATCTGTGATTGTGGGGAGGCTGACTCCAACAGACTTCTGTGAAACCTTCACCACTTTCTGCAAAGCTTTTCTTTCTGCAGCTGTGCAGCCTCCATGCCACACATTGATGTTGGAGCACAGGATGCTCTCCACTGCACACCTGTAGAAGGAGGTGAGGACTGAGATTCCCAGACCAGCTCGTCTCGGCCGCCTGAGGAAGTAGAGTTTCTGATGAGCTTTCTTGCTCAGGCTGGTAGTGTTGTTGCCCCAGCTGAGGATGTCATTCAGGTGTACACCCAAGTACTTGTAGCTGGAGAGCACTTCCACCGCAGATCCTCCTATATTTGTGTGGGTAGGTGTGTTTTTTCCTTCTGAAGGCCACAACCATCTCCTTCATCTTCTTCACATTGATGTGAAAGTTGTTCTTTCTGCACCAGCTCTCCAGATGTTCCACCTGCTGCCTGTAGCTGGACTCGTCATTGTTTGTGATGCATCCAATCACCGCTGTATCATCTGCAAACTTTACAATATGACAGCCTGGATGGGTCGGTACGCAGTCATACATGAGCAGAGTGAATATGAGGGGGCTCAACACACAGCCCTGTAGGGAGCCAGTGCTGAGGGTTATTGTGGAGGAGGAGAAGTTGTGGATCCTCACAGACTGCAGTCTGTTTGTTAAGAAGTCTAGGACCCAGTTGCAAATGAAGGGGCTTAGTCCTAGTGTGAGTAGTTTGTCCATCAGGGTTTGGGGGATCATAGAATTGAAGGCAGATGTGAAGTCCACAAAGAGCATACAGACGTAGGAGTCCTTCTGCTCCAGATGGGTGAGAGCAGTGCGGACCACAGAAGAGATGGTGTCCTCTGTTGATCGATTCTTGTGGTATGCGTACGGGTGAGGGTCCTCACTGATGTTGATGGTTGTTTTGATGTGGGTCATGACCAGTCTCTTGAAGCATTTAGCGACAATCGGGGTGAGGGCTACTGGCCGGTAGTCATTCGGACCAGTCACTGTCGAGTTCTTTGGGACTGGGATGATGGTGGTGGTCTTCAGGCAGGTAGTAACTGTTGCCAGGGCGAGGGAGGAGTTAAAGATGATCAAAATGAACAGCTCAACCTGAGGTACTCCTTTTCCTCAAGCAAAATTTGATGAAGAAATGGAAACTTAAGTTTTGTCTCTGTGCTTTTTTTTTTAATCTCATCTGTTGTTTCATGCTCTTTCCCTTCTCATTTGTCTACCGACATGTCCTTTAAATGTGAGACAAACATCATGCAGGTTGCTGTCAAATGCTGCCTGTCTTCTGTGCATCAGTCTGCCTCGAGAGAATTTTGGATTTGCTAAACCTACTGTACATACACGTGTATGTATGTATGTGTATGTGTGAGTGTTTTTATGGGTTGATTGTGCTCCTAGTGGTGTGTATGTGTTGTATACTTGATGTAACAAATCAACCAGCTACACTTTATAAAGAGCAGAACACACAAAATACAGATCTTAACATACAAACCAAAACTGCTACTTTTTTTAGAAAGTGTCTGAAGTAAATATCTGTTACAAAGTACTGGATTTTGTTCACAAAGTTTGAATCACATCATGCATAGCAATACAGTTGTTTCCATCACTTTAAATTACTATATGTAATCAAAGGAATAGCTTAAACTTTTTGAAGTGAAGTTCTTGGAATATGGTGAAAACATTTTATCTCTTACTGTTACATTACTGTTAAAAGCTCTTTGAGTGATCTCAGTTTGGTGAAACAGAAATTAAAATTGATGTGAATCAGAAGCTAACTGCTAGTTTAAGTGACATGGATTAGGTAAAGTGGATCATTTAGGTCTTAAATCAACTTTAGTTTTTGAAAAAATCAGAACAATTCATGTAAAAACCTTTACACCGCTGTCAATTTTACAAAAATCAATTTTTCCAGAAAAAAAATACAGCAAAAATGTTACTCCTGCTGGATGTGCCCCAAGCTGTATCAAGCGTGTTAAAGCTAGCTGCTGCTGCTGTTTGACAAACTAATTGATGATGGTTTGAAAATTTAGGTTTGTAAAATAGAATTTACATCAACCACTTTAATTTTCTTGTGAGCTATTTTAAGACGGCAGTAATCTTGACCCCTACTGGCGTAGCCTTGTCAATCTGATCTAGATTACTGGTAAACTTTATTTCTATTGCTGTTAAAGTGCTATATCTACAACAGATAAAATCTGAATTGTTCATGAACCTTCTACAGAAGCACATTTCAAAAAAGCTTTGAACAATCCCTTTAAGTTAGTAGCAGGATCACATTTATGTTATTTTGACACAAATAATGTGCAATAAAAAGATTCAGTGGGTTAGGAGGGAGTTTTATGGTGCTGTGTGACTGCAGACCTGAGTATTTGGCAGTGATGTGAAACCAGCCAGTGAGGACGTCATAAAACTTGGTGGCTGTAGTGAGGCTGGTGACAGGTCCTCCGGGCTTGCCAGGCCATCTTTCCACTCCTGCAACACAAACGCACGTCCACAGTGTAAACATAACTGCACCAGTCGTAATGTTTGCAGCATGCTTATGCATTCATGCACAGAAAAAAATAACAGTTAAAAGAAAAGTGAGCAGCAAAACAATGTGAAGTGAGAGAAGCTGAGCCAGCAGCGTTTCTGACACGATATTTCAAAAGTCAAACTTTCATCTCCGCTGTTATTCTTGAGTAAACAAGCCATGGCTGTTGGCTGCAGTTACTGTTTATATAAGACAGTAATTAGGAATGTTTACCTCAGAACCAGATCTTACCACGAGATGATCAGAGCGTAATTTAGATCTCTAAGTTTACTTAAGAGGTGGTTCATCGCAGAATGTGTAAAACAAAATTTGCACGCTGAATCTAGCATTAAGTCTGGTTTTACTACTTTTTGTGATGGTAGGAAAAAAACATCACTGCTATTTTGACTCAAGTTTTTTTTACCGGTTCTCTGTGGGTTACAGGTAGAACGGTGAGGGTCTCGTCAGGCCTTGGGGGGCTGCCAAGCTCCTGGCTCAGGCTGTGGGATGGCAGAGGAGGAGGCTTCCCCTCAAGCTTCCGGACCTGACGGTCTCCTTTGGCAGATGATCCAGCACTGAGTTTGCGGACTGGGTTTGTGAGCCATTTTTTCAGGGTGCTGACCGAATGTCTGGAGCCCGGTGAACTGGGGGCCGAGCTGCCTGATGGCTGCGGGGGCAGCGACGCCACAGAGGTGGAAATGCTGCCCTCGCTGCCTGCTGCCGAGTACGAGTCTAGAGAGAAGATCCAGAGAAAGAGAAATCAATGTGACCAGAGATAATAATTAACTGCTTCACAGGGCAGAGAGAACTGTGCATCAAGACTTCAGGAAATCAATAAATTAGACAAAAAGTGTAAAAACAGGTTTCAGCGTGAGGCAAGATAACTTCTGTCTGATAATTGTAAATGGTAAAAAATGGAGCTTACTTCTATAGCGCCTTCCAGCCCCCTATGAGGGGCCCCAAGGCGCTTTACAGTACCAGCCATCCACCCATTCACACGCACATTCATACACCGGTGGCGGTAGGCTGCCATGCAAGGCGCCATCCAGTCCCACCGGGAGCAACTCGGGGTTAAGTGTCTTGCCCAGGGACACAACGGCACATGGTGTGGGAAGTCGGGATTCGAACCTCCAACCTTCCGATCAGAGGTCGGCTGCCACTACCACTGCACCACGGCCGCCCACATAATTGTATGAGCAAAGAGGACTATGATAGATCATGAAGAAATAAAGGCATAAATAGCTGATCAGAGTAAAATGAACACAATTTCCTGTTGAAACACAGCTCTGCAGACACATCATAAAAGTTTTACTGTTTAGTTGAAGCAGATGGTTTTTATTATCATTATTACTACTACCGGTATATGAGTGGCTGCACGTGGGTGTGTCATTAACACACAATCACACGTCAACACACAGAACATCAAGTTGGTTGACACTTGGTATGAAAAGTACTCCAGAGCTTTAGTATATTTCTGCACATGGGAAGTGAACCGAGGGTTAGCTCAGGCCGGACATCCGCTTTAATCCTTTGTACGGGTGGGAGTGGGAGTGGGAGGGGTCCCTGCTGGGGTCTGTTTGTTTTTTCAGCATTGTCTTCAGTTCCCATCCTGCCTCGTCCTCCTTGAACTAAAGTAATCTCCCCTTATTTTCTCAGTCTACACCTCTAAAATGCACGTCTGGAGAATTTTACCTGATCAGCCTCCATATTGTCATGTCTGCCATCCAACATTACGTCTCAAACTTTTGACCTTAAAGTACCACTCAGCTTATAGCGAAAGGATATTTCACTGTTTTTCTTTTACAGTCATCACTTACTGTATTATTGTTCTAATGCAGCAGACATTTCACCTGTTTTCAGCAGCACAGAAATTATGGCAATGTTAATAGACCATGTTTTGTTTTTTGAATGTACAGTAGTCCCTCGATATTTCGCGGTTCCACTTTTGCTGACTCAGTCTTTTGCGGGTTTTCAATGTAAAATTGTACACATTGTTTCCCGGTGGCCTGGCCCTCTCAGTGATTGCTGAGAGGCAATCCTTTCTCTTTCTGAGGCTGTCTGTCACAGCAGAACAGAGAAACGCAACAAGTGCTCTGCTGTGACAGACAGCCTCAGAAAGAGAAAGGAGGGGAGGGGTGGGGTCTGTCTTTCCCCATTGCTGCTATGGGAGCTTCAGTGAGGTGGATACCAGAGTGAGCGGTACGGATTGTTTATTTAAAATAATCAGGCACAACCTGAACCAAGCCTTAATCCGAACCAAGCCAACCCGACCCGAACCGAGCTCGGTTCTCCTGATGACCAGTCCGCCCCCGGGCGCTGATTGGCTCAGTAACTGTAGCATCAGTCTGTCTGCTCTCTTTCACTTCTTTTTTAGAACATTTAGAGAGTTTAGAACATTAAGAACATTGCAAGAGTGTGGGAAGGGTTTATAAAGCCTTTATATATATATATATAAATACTAAAACAAATATAACGTACCTACTTCGTGGATTTTCACCTATCGCAGGGTTGTCTGAAACATAATCCCTGTGATAAGTGAGGGACTACTGTACATGTAAAAAAAAAAAGTTTAATAAATGAATGTCTTTCATTAATTTTCTACAAAATTTGTGAATTTTGTGAACACGTTTATAACACAATAATGCAGAGTTCGTTACAAAATCCACGGAGTGAGATCTTACCACAGCTTTCAGGAGTCAGATCCAAATGGCAAAGAAAACCTGCCCCATTTTGTAAGCCAGAAAACTTTTCAATTCTTTTTTACGATTTAAAACAGTTTCATTCAATTTATTTTTCTGAAAAATGCAATTATAGTCTCTGTGATTAAAATAAGCTCCTGTCTCCATTGTATGTCACTAAACTCTCACGTGTCAGTGCACAAACATTCAAATTAACTATCGGTAGTGTCTTTTCATAACAGAGGCAGTATCGTGTGCATGCTCCTGGGGGGTCCAGTTGCCCATTATAAGACTGGTGAATGTAAGATCTGAGCAAAGCAATATGACAAAGCTGAGCACATAGAAAACACAAGAAACACTGATATATCAGTGGAAAATAACACAACTAAAACCATTGTAGTAAAAGCAAAATGTGAAAAAATAAATCATCTATGAAGGTCACTAAGAATGGTGAAGTAAAGATGTGAACATGATGGTGAGCACAAGATATTTTTAATCTTTCTACTCCATCTTCTATGATCCCAAGGAAGGGCCAGACAAAAATGCTTTGTTTATGTTGCCTAATGTATTTTTCCATTTGTGTTTTCCAGAGTTCCCCACTTAGGTCATATGTGCACCCATGCAAACACAGGCATGTGTGTATACATATATGCATATACGTGTGTGTGTGTGTATGTGTGTATGACCTAAGTGGGGAACCCTGGGAAACACAAATGCTGGCTTCCTTCCTTCCTTCCTTCCTTTCTTAGATTGATAACTTTCCTAATTGGCATTTATAATGTTTGTGAATGTTTTCGTTCAGTGCCCGAGATAACTTCTACACATATATATGTGTATATATACCGTATAAACTCCCTCCAGAGCTCATGAGAAGAGTAGAAAGGAAGACTGACACCATCTCAGCAGGCAGGAAGGAATTCAAACCACTTAATGAGAATCTCTGCATCACAATGATGCAGCAGCAGTGTCAAGTGTACAGATTTATGATTCACACAGTTTTCATCGTTTACAGTACAGGCTTTTTAATGAAGATCCTTTGATATGTCACCATGGCAACACTACATGATCATTGTGCATGCATTGTGGGTCAGCAATTCCTTTTGACCCTGTGAAGTTGAATCCCTGTATTCGCTGTACATCCACAAGAAATCATTTACAGAGGATTTTTTTTTTCATCTTAACAGAAGAATTTGATATGAAGGCAGATATGTATCACCTTCAGAAAAACACACCTCCAGTCTCCCCACGTGTTGCAGGATGTATAACATTAATATTGTTGTACACCTCCAAAGAGGAAATTGAGGAAAGCATCCCTCTCACTTTGTCCCTGCTGCACGCTGATAGTGCATCATGATATTCATCTCCATTACAGACATGCCGAGAAAAGATACCCTGGTTGATTTTTATTAATTCAGCTTGACTGTTGTTTAGGCGCTTATGATAATTAACAGTTAAAGACTAAAAACTGTACTAAGATGGCCTGATCTGTACTGATTTGTTACTCCTGGGCTTTCACCAATCGTCTACTCGCCGTCTGAAAGCTTCAGCTCCTGCTGGGGGGGAGGCTCTTACAAAAAGGGCTGCAGGATGTAGCTTCAGTGCCAAAAAGAGTATCTGCCGAAAAGTAGCTCCAGATTTTCTCTTGATGTTGTTAACTCAACTGAAATCTGACTCGTCATCGGGGTATTGCAAAAGAGTCTAATTATCTTGCTGTATTTGAATTTCTGCTGTATAATTTAATTTGTCCTTAAATCTTTTCTTATGAGTTGCATGACTCACTTTTTTCTAATCATTTTAAGGATTCTAGGTGGAGTTTGCATGTTCTCTCCGTGCATCCGTGCGTCCTGTTTGTGAATGACAGAGTGAATGGTTGTTTGTCTGTATGTGACACTGCAGTGGACTTGTGACTTGTCCAGGGTGTGCGCCCCGCCTTTTGCACCGTGACAGCTAGACATAGACACCAGCGACCCTCATGACCCGGAAAGGAAGATGCAGGCAAAAATAATGAAAGGATGGGTGGAAATCTAAAATAAACTGAGTAATTTGCTCATACATGATGTCTGTAGGCAGTGAGTGCTTGAAACCAACGTAAAAATGCTCGTCCATGCACACAAACTTGGCCAATAAAGATGATTCTGATCCTGATGAGTCTTTTTCTGGGGATATTATGTCATTACGGATAAGAAATATTGAGATTAGAGGCGAGATCTGTTGCATTTTTGGTGATTGTTGCATGAAAAAAACAAAAAAGTGTGTTCCATTGAAGTGTTTCAGAACGGATTGTGACAAATTTTATGAAGAGTAGAAAAAAATCAACGAGCTCCACACCAATAATACATTTACAGTGAACTTTTCAAAACAACGTTAATTACAGCTTCAGGGAAAAACGAAAAGGGAGAACTTATCTGCATTTTTTTAAATTACCATTATTGTGATTATCATTATTGAAACAAAAGAACAAAATGTCAGGACAAAAAAATTAAATTAGGGAGGATTATGTGGATGCTTAAACTGATGATCCACCAGAAGATCTCTTTTATCGAACGGCTGCTGAGTGAGTGCTGCTGAGCCGACAAATCAGGGCTAAAAGTGTTGGCTGTAATGGAGCAAACTTTTCCACAGCCCCCTTCGATGTGGAGCTCTTCATTAGGCCTGCAGCCTCTCAGGACCAACCATTACTGGACTCCACCAGTAAACACAAACAGACATGCAGGTGCCCGTAAACTTGCACATATTTTCAAATTGCACAATTTTCCACAGCCCCCATGGGAACAACTCGACCACAGACAGTGTTACCTGTGAGGAAAGCTTTCATTGTGACCTGAGTCAACAACATGCAGAAGTTTAGAGGCAGGAATCCTGCCGGTCATTGCAACATGTCAGATGTCCTATGTGTAAAGGAGCAGCTGCTGTGTCAACTCCTCACAGATTGCAGCTATGTCAGAAAAATATGTCTTCCTGTGTCATTTCCAAAAACAACACCCGCCACGCTTACCCTCTCTTTGATCGGTCATTCAGTGGCACTTGAATTAAAAGTGCTGCTTCTTCTGCTGCTATAAAATATTTTACCCACTCAAAGAAAACACAGGCTATTCCCTGCCCTTCAATGGTATAAATGTGTGCAAAATAAAATAAATTCTAATAGTCAGTCCTGGACTTTTAGTCTCATATTTCTGCTCCTAAATAATGTTTATTTTTTTCTTTCCATTTCATCCTGTTGGTCCCTGGCTGGTTTATATGTACCAGTATTCTGTTTGTGCTGCTATTGATTTATGAATCTTGACACTCGTCTCAGGTTTTCGTCTTCTTCTTTGCTTTTATTTCTATCACCTTTTTGTTGAGCTCCTCTAATCTTCTCTTCCCTTTTAGCTTTTTGCACCGCAGCATTTTTCATGTTGCGGCCGGATACCACTCCAAGATCAGGACGCGCAGCTCTCTGGTGTGACGCAGTGTCCTCCTCTCCTCACCCTCAAAGCTGCTGAGACCAGCACAAGTTGGACACACAAAACCCGTCGGCCAAAAATGTGTTTGATGCATCTTTTTTTGACAACAAGGTCTTGATAGCATACAGTCTGAGAGATATTTTTCAACCTTTCAAGCTCGGAGTTATACTGGGTGTTTTAGTGACTGAAGATGAGCCGATGGGTAAAAACTGATTTTTGTGCTCCAGATTAAACAGTTTTAATATAGTAAAGTGATGTAAAATGAGCAGGGTAGGGTTTAGAAAATTGCATTGCATGAACTGCTATGATGAGAAGTAGACTTGAAGGGATAATATGTTCATTTATGAAGTGATGTTCAGTCAAATACAAAGTAGTTGTGACTTCAGTCGTAGAGCACTGAGTGTGGAGAAAAAGGCAGACGGCTTCATCAAGGCCAGCCAAACAAGGGTCTGTTTTTATCAGTTGAGAAAATGGCAACAAACTAAATAACAATGTCATGCAAAAGTGTTCAAGTTTAATATAAGTTGTAGCATTCTTTCACACCAATGTGTTGTTTTTGAGAGATTTGATTTTTAAGTCTAAAAAAACTGTTTTAAAAATGGGCCCTGGTTTGGCTAGTCATTAGATTAGTCAAAGACTTCTACCCTTTCTCCAAACCATACTGCCTGATGACTTATCTGATAGAGTTCACTGTTAAACAAAACACTTTAAAAATGACCAGATTATCCATTTAGAACAGTACGTTTGGCTGTGGCCCTACTCAGACTAGCTGTTATTAGAGTTAAACTGTGTTTCTCCAAACCGGGGTCATTGAAAGAGCTATCCACAACAGGTAAGACATTATGACCCAAATATTCCAAAAAAACAAATACTTGATAGGGGCATTAACCCCGATGAGAAGAAAGTAAAGGAAAGAAACACAAACACTGGTACAGTACCACAATTGTTCTAGTGTGGACCATATGTTAGTCTGTCCATAAAGGCACACTGCAGTCAGACAAGTGAGCAGGGGTTTCCTGTCCTCCTGCTGACCTACTTTAGCAGACAGACACACACACACACACACACACACACACACACACACTGCTGTGATTCCCAGAGCACAGGAGGGAAGATGTGGTAGACACATCAAGCGACACACAAGTCGTCAGGCTTGGTTTCCTGCTGTCGGCACTCGTGGCATATTTTTCATCAGCGTAGCAGATCAAAGTAATGTCATTATCAAACACAAAATGACTGCCATTAATTAATGATGTTGTCTACAGAATGATGTCAAAAGGAAAAAGATTCAAACAATTCCCTAATGAGAGTTTGACTCATTTTATCAACAATCAAAATCAGGTCCGATGTTTCACATTTCAATTAGTGAAGGTTATTTACGTCACAGTTGACGCTTCCCCATGAAATAATCCTCCTGACATTTTGGGTGAGCTTTCACTTGTTCCTAAGTGCTCATTTTGTGTTTGAATTTGATCTTACTTCATACAAAAAAACTCTGTAGAGACTGTTTGACCACAGACACTGGTTTTCTTCAGGCTGAGAGACTGGAACTGTGTTTGTGGTTACTGAACCTAAACACCAGACATTCCTACAGAAATTATTCAGAAAAAGCTCCTTGCGTCTCAGATTTAAGTCTTTTGTAGGCTTTAGGGAACCATCCATGCTCTGCACTTACACACAATCTACACTTTCACATCAACAAGCTGATTTCTTCATATTTGAGCAGCACCATCAAAACAACTACAAAAAAATAAAATCTCCATCATCATTTGTTGTTTGTTCACAGTAATTTCTAGATGCACATTACCAGCTTTGTAAATGTTTGCTTTTACACTTTACATTTGAAACTCAAGCACACTGATAACAAGGAACTTCTTACAAGACCTGCTAATGTTGCTAACAAGACCACGCCGCTAACAGAACAGAGCCATGGTGCTGAAAGAACCTCACTGTAGTTGTATTTCTTTTTCAGCTTTGGCACCTTGTTTTTAGTAGTTTTTTTTTTTTTTTTTAGTATGTTTTAGTACTTTTGCTGCATGCATTGGTTTTTCTAGTTGTTCTTGTTTTTTTTGTTTGTTTATTTTTTTGGAGCGAGTTGAGACGGTTCTTCTCGTCCTAAGCATTTCATTGCATTGTTGACCTTGTGTTGATTTTGCATATGACAAATAAACCAAACCTGTTTTAAAAAATTGAAGATTTCACTATATACTTTTTTATTTTATAATCCTATTAGTGATAGAGTAGGAATATGAAGTAACAGTTAACATTAGGAAGAAATAAGATAAGATAAGATAAGATAAGATAAGATAAGATAAGATAAGATAAGATAAGATAGAACTTTATTGATCCCGCAGGAAATTGTTGAGAACTTGGGAAGCTTGAGAAATATCAAGGGCTGAAAGAGGAAACAGAAATGGCCTCAGTGGTGCCAGTGACCATCGGACCACTCAACCCTCAAACTTGCAGAGTGGTTTCAACAGATCACAACAGGCTCAGAGATTTATGTCTATAAGATCAAAGTCTTAAGCCCTATTAGCACGGGATTAGTTTTACCTAGGGACCACATGCTATTTGTAATAATTACGGAGATTGGCTGTGTTGTTAATCCTGTGAATCGGCCATGTCAGTAATGTAAAGTAAAAATTCCCCCACAAATTACCTCCAATATTTTGCTGAACTCCAAGGTCCTGTGATAATACTAATCCAATGTGAATAGGCATTTCCATGATTTGAACAGAAATGGGCTGGATCCGAGACGTAATGAGGAGTTTGTTTTGTTTTAGTTTAAAGAAAATCATTTGGAAAAATATAGCACAAGCTATTTTAAATGAACGCGCTGCTCACTTCAGCTTTTATGCTGCTACTTCCTTCACTGCAGATGACAGCAGGAGCGGAGAAGCACCGTGATCAGCTGACCCATCCATCCATCCATTATATTTACCTGCTTCTTCCTTTTTGGGTAGCGGGGGTCGCTGGTGCCCATGTCCAGCCATCACTGTGTGAGAGGCGGGGGACACCCTGGACAGATCGCAAGTCCATTTCAACCGGCAGGTCAGTGGATGCGTGACCACTCATGCACGGCCAGTGATAGCTGTCCTTCTGAGCTTAGCGTGGCTTTTTTTAACCTCTTAAACAGGCCAGTCGGACCTGCCTCCTCCTCAGCAAGTAGATTAACATAATTGTATATTGTGCATTCTTTAGTTTTCTTTGTGCTGATTCGTAAAACCACATCAAAGCCTGAGACCGGCCCGCACATTAAACACATTATTATGGATCGGCCCGGTCGTGACAACACAATGCATTAACATCATAACTGGAAGATATCCGTAAATTCCAGCTTAATCTCAGGCTTTGGTTATCCCATGCGAATGCACCACATAAAAAGCAGACGTTGGATAGTCATTTATTTATTACATGTGGTCCTTAGGTAAAACTAATTCCATGCGAATAGGGCTTTAAAAGCCAAGATGGCAAAAATTGGAGGATGCAAGGTAACAAATGATATGCAGTTCTTTAAGAAATGCAAGTTTAATATACTTTTTTAATTAAATGTAAATTAATCCATTTGCATATTAGATTAAAAACTGCAGCAGGTTTGGTTTAAATTTGTCTTGATCTTAACACATTACAGTTTTTTTTTTTCTTTTGGCTGCTCCCTTCTTCAGGGGTCGCCACAACGAACTAAGTTGCACGAAGACTTAGTAGTTATTTTACGCCGGATGCCCTTCCTGACGCAACCACAGACCACCGAGCTACCACAGCCCTCTGCGTGGAGCAGAGAGCTGCTATCTAGGACACCCGGAGGAGCAGATGGTGGAGGTTAAGGGCCTTGCTCAAGGGTCCAGAGTGGGACGAATGAGGGTGGGGGCATGTGTGGGGGCTTCACCTACCCCACCCACATTTTGGATGTTGTCGGTACTGGGGCTTGAACCGGCGATCTTCCGATCACATGCCCACCTTCTCTAACCTCTGCGCCACCACTCCCCATCTTAGCACATTACAGTTGATTCTCTCTAAAGTAACAATTGAAGTTAAATAACATTCACAGTTTTCATGTAAAATCTTGTGGAGAAGAAGTGTATGTAGGACTACAAATGGTGGTTAGGAAAGATCTTGCTGTGAGGTGTTTGGTAATTCTCAATACGATGACCTCAGGATCTAATGTTGGATTGTTCGGGCCATTCTGTGTGGAGTTTGTATGTTCTCCCAGCGAAAGTGTTTGGTATTTCTACTTCAGCTTAACATGCATCTTAAGGTAAATGGCACACAAAGACACACAGTGGTCCTGTATAAATGAGTGTGTACCCCACCTCTCACCACAAAAAAGTAGACAAAAAATGTTTATTAGTGTGTGTGTGTTTCTGTGTCTACTGTCATTATGAATGTACATCCAGACAAACACAGGGATGATCCTCTCTGTATCTGCTAACCCTACAGCAATAGAAAATGCTAACACTTGAGTTGATCATCAAATTTGAGTTGATAATCAAAATTCTCAACTAGGCACACATAAAAAAGAAAGAGCAGGAATGGCAAAGTCACATTTGTATTTAGGGGTAAACAAGTCTGTCATTAGGCCTGGGGTGTTTTGAGAGCACCAAGCAAATTAAAAAGGATTGTTATTTTGTGTGGCAGCTGTGGCAGTGCCAGTCAGGAGGCCCTGGCGAAGAGCCGGAGACAGAGCTGTGGTGCCTGCTGGGCTGCAGGGACATGGAGCTTCCTCTCCTGGCCCCAGTCTGCCTCACAGCTCTCGTCTCAGGTCTCCTGCTGTAGTTCACACCAGCTGTGTACAAGATCACAAGTGTCAACTTGCAAAAATTAGAAAAACAGTTAAACTAGAGGAAAATCCTTCATTCTCATTAGTACACTGTTTTGGCCTGCAGACGTGCTGGTATAATGATTCTGTTAGACTTGATGGTATTTCCAGACACATATGCTCATTTCTTTCCACAGCGCTGCATTTCTCCTCGCTCTCATTGCCATGACAACTAAACCCAGTAGAGAGGAGAGAGTGAGGGACAGCAGCACAAGAGATTAGCCATCAAAAAGAAATCAACCTACACATGTGGGCACAAACAATAAATCATGTTATACAGTGCAACATCATTCATGCCTGTCTGTCAGACACACACTGCCACAAACACACACACACACCAAAATACAGCAAATAACATACATTTGCATAATCAGTTTCGGAGAGACACAACAAAAATATTGTCGGGTCTTGTGATTATTTGTAAAACAAAATCAGGGTACATTTGAAAAGCTTGTTGCGTATTCAAATAAACCATCTGCTCTTGTCAGCCTTTGTTTGAGATCAGATCCTCTGCATATGATCTGTCTGAGAGGATTTTATGAATACGTAAAATCTATTCAAGTGTTGTAGGGAGACCTGGGGCTCATCTCCACATTCACTCAGTAAAAGAACAAGTTTTATGATTTGGAAAGGTTCAGCAGAATAAATTAAAAAAAAAACAAAGCAATAAAATGGATAAAAGTTTATGTCTTCAAAAGATTGTTTAATCCTCTTTTCACACCTTGCAAAGAAAGCATGAACTGGGTGCATGTTTTCTTCTGCTGTCAACAGGTAAAAGCAAAAATTTGGAGGTTTTTAGTGGTATTGTTTCTAACTCTTCAATAATAAAATAATAATAATAATAAAGCCTTACAGATGGGCTGTCTGTCAGACACACACTGCCACAAACACACACACACACACACACCAAAATACAGCAAATAACATACATTTGCATAATCAGTTTCGGCTACAGCTACACTGAGTTAAACAAAGAGACAAAAAAAAAAAAAAAACTGAGAAAACATTCAGTTAACCACTAACAGACTGTCAGGAAATAATGAAATATGTGTCAACACATTGGCACACAGATTCAAGCAGGACAGCTGTTTGTTTTTGTCTCATCAACTGAGCCACCAGGACGGCCCTTAAACCCAAAGTGTGCAATGAACTAGCTGCAGGCTGTCTCTTAAGTGAAAGCCTGTGTCTATGGCAACAATCAATAGTACCTACGGATAAGTGACAATCATCGTGTCATCAGCTGACAAAGATGAGAAAAACAGGTCAATTTGTGGTTTGCTAACAATGCAATGAGCAAGCAAACTTCAGGGGAAATGTGAATGAAAAATGGCAGCAACCCTCTGTGAATGGATTTTTGCTCTCAATGTGGCTCATGTTGTATCATTTTCATTTAAAGTCACAAAAATTAGAAAGACTTTAGGATAGCGGTAAGAAAATATTGCTTATGTATTCGTCATACATTCAATGAAAAAGGCCAGAAACAATTATGACAGTGAGAGGACTGAAGAGAAGAGACAGAAATATAAGGAGATGCAACGTGGAGCAAAGCCGGTGGTAGCGAAGGCAAAGCAGAAGACGTATGATGAGTAGTATGGAAGGCTGGACATTAAGAGGGCAAGAAGGAATTGATGGGAAGATGGAAAGAGTATTTTGAGGAGATAATGGATAAAGAGAATGAAAGAGAAAGAAGAGTCTTAGAAGTTGCGGACCAGGAGGTGGGAAAGAGGTGAACTTTGAAAAGCTCTGAAAAGAATGAAGGAGGGAAGGCAGTAGGACCTGATGACATACAGTGGAGGTTTGGAAATGTCTAGGATAGATGGCAGTGAGGTTTATGACTCAAATATTCTGGGACATATTTGAGGGTGAGAAAATGCCTGAGAAATAGAGGAGAAGTGTGCTGGTGCCCATTTTTAAGAACAAGGGTAATGTACAGAATTTTAGCAACTACAGGGGAATCGAGGTGATGCGCCGCACAATGGAAAGGGTTGTGGAGGCTAGACTTGTAAGAGAGGTGACAATTTGTGAGCACCAGTATAGTTTCCTGCTGAGAAACAGCACCACAGACGTCATCTTTCTTAAGAAACAGACCACAGTGAGGATCCACAACTTCTCTTCCTCCACCATAACCCTCAACACTGGCTACCCTCAGGAATGTGTGCTGAGCCCTCCTGTTCACTCTGCTCATGTTTGATTGTGCAGCTACCCATCCAGGCTGTCACATTATAAAGTTTGCAAATGATACAGCGGTGGTGGGATGCATCACAAACAACAATGAATCCAGCTACAGACAGGAAGGGGAACACCTGGAGAGCTGGTGCAAAGAGAATAACCTTCACATCAATGTAAAGAAGACAAAGGAGATGATGGTGGACTTCAGAAGGAAAAAACTCACCTACAATCCACAGAACATAAGAGGATCTGCAATGGAAGTGGTCTCCAGTTACAAGTGCTTGGGTGTACACATGAATTACATCCTCAGCTGGGGCAACAACACCAGCCTGATCAAGAAAGCGCATCAGAGACTCTACTTCCTCAGGCGGCTGAGACAAGCTGGTCTGGGAAGCTCAGTCCTCACCTCCTTCTACAGGTGTGCAGTGGAGAACATCCTGTGCTCCAGCATCAATGTGTGGCATGGAGGCTGCACAGCTGCAGAAAGAAAAGCTTTGCAGAGAGTGGTGAAGGCTGCACAGAAGTCTGTTGGAGTCAGCCTCCCCACCATCACAGACATTTACACCTCTAGATGCAGGAAGAGGGCCACCTGTATCATGAAGGACCCCACTCACCCAACACACACACTTTTTGCCCCGCTCCCCTCAGGAAAGTGGTTAAGGAGCATTAAGTGTAGAACCACTAGACTGAGGAACAGCTTCTACCCTGAGGCTGTTAGACTCATGAATCTCTAACCAGGATAATCACTGTGAAAAATTACATCATGTTGCTGCTGATCTGTTTCATGTTGCTGTGTTCATGTGTGCTCATCTGCTCACACAGACTCATGTTCGTGCTGCTGTTGGACATATTGTTTTTATGCTATTAGTGCTTAGTGTATTATTTAGCTGATGCTTTTCTCATCTCATTTCTTAGATCTCATTACTGGTTTTCTTTTACATTTTATTGTTGGATGTAACTGGGACCCTGTGTACATAATTTCATTCCACCACATGTACCACATGAGATGTGAATGACAAATAAATCTCTCTGACTCTGACTCTGATCTTTGCTTTCAGGATGCTGATGGAGAAGAACAGAGAGGTTCAGAAAGAACTTCATAGCTTCTGAAGTTCCAGAATTATGTTAGACTGGTACATAACATGTATGAGGACAGCAGGACAGTGGTGAGATGTGCTGTAGGAGTGACAGATAGTTTCAAGGTGGAGGTGAGACTGCATCAAGGATTGGCTCTGAGCATCTTCTTGTTTGCTCTGGTGATGGACCGACTAACAGACGAGGTCAGGCAGGAATACCCATGATGTTTGCAGATGACATTGTGATCTGTGGTGAGAGCAGGGAACAGGTGGAAGAGAACTTATAGAGGTGGTGATATGAACTTGAAGGAAGGGGAATGAAAGTCAGCCATAGTAAAACAGAGTATGTGTGTGAATGAGAGGGAAGCCAGGGGAACAGAGAGGCTACAAGTAGCAGAGGTCACAAAAGTGCAGGACTTCAAGTACTTGGGGTCCACTGTCCTGGAAAATGGGGAGTGTATAAAACGAGAGGCCAGGCAGGATGGAGTGGATGGAGAAAAGTTTCAGGAATGATATGCAACAAAAGGATGGCAGACAAGCAAATGTCAAAGAAAAAGTTTACAAGACAGTTGAGAGACCAGCTATGTTGCATGGTCTGGAGACAGTGGCATTGACAAAAAGACAGGAGAAAGAACTGGAAGTGGCAGAAATTAAGATGTTGAGGTTCTTTTTAGGATGGATAAGATTAGGAATGAGATCATCAGAGGTACAGCTCAGGTTGAACAACTGGGATATAAAGTTAGAGGCCAGACTGAGATGGTTTGAACATGTCCAGAGGAGGGACAGTGGGTATATTGGTAGAAGGATGTTAGAAATGCAGCTGCCAGGAAAAAGACAAAGAGGAGATATATGGATGCAGTTAGAGAGGATATGGAGGTAGTTGGAGTGAGGACAGAGGATGCAGAAGACAGAGTGAGATGGAGGAGGATGACTCACTGTGTTGACCCCTGAAGAGGGAAAAGTGAAAAGAAGAAGTGTTGCCTCAACAGAAGCAGGTCTTTCCTTTATACATGCTGTTTGAACTCGAAATGTGAGGAAATTGATAATCATGCAAATTTTCCTTTCCAGTTTTGAATGTCAACATCTGCTAAATTGCATAATGTTCTGAGTATCATTGTTCAGTATTGGTAATAAATGTAATTTTCCCCCTTGAAAAGTAACTCCAAGAGCCTGACACAGGGTTGTTAGGTAGTTAAGGAAGTATCTCACTATGCAACAGTTGACTCATTTGCAAAAGGCATTTAAGTAGGAATCTCCAAAAATGTCTCAAAATGATTATAAGCATTTTTCATTTCAGTGTCTAAGTCTCAGTCTTATTGTTTGAATTACAAGCATGTAAAAAAAAAAAACACAAAACATTTTTTTTTTACCTTAAACTTAGAAAGACATTTGACAATTTGTGTTTTTTGCTGCTTTGATGAAGTCTTGCCCATATCCAGCAATCACTGGGCGAGAGACGGGGGACCCTGGACGGGTTGCAAGTCCATCACAGGGCCACATAGAGACAAATGAGACAAACAACCAATCTCACTCTCCCTCACACCAAGGGGTAATTTAGAGTTACCAATCAGCCTAACATGCATGTTTTTGGTCTGCGGGAGGAAACCAGAGTACCCGGAGGAAACCCACGCATGCACAGAGAGAACATGCAAACTCCACCCAGAAAGGTCCCGGGCTGGGATATAAACTGACGACCTTCTCGCTGAGAGGCAGCAGTCTACCAACTGAGCCACCCTCTGTCTGTAAAATAAATTAAGATGTTTTGAAAATGTGACTTTGCCTACAGTTTACAATCTACTGCAACACATTCTTGGTGTAATGCCACTTTTCAGACTAGGATTGCAGGTAAAATGTTGACTAATCATAAGTACCCCAAAAAACCTCAGTTAAACAATAATAAAACAGAATAGTCCATTTTAGAACAAAATAACTTTATCCAAATACTATTATCCACTAGATAAGCAAGTATTTTGCTCAGTTCCAGCAAGTTTTTGCTCAATCAAAAAGTCACTCAGACTATTATCACTTTCCATAGTTTGCTTGTCTTTGTGAAATGTTTTGGAAAGTTTCTCAGTGAAATTTCTAACAGCTATTCTCTGGAGAAAACTGTAGAGGACAGCTGCCAAAATCAGTATTTAAATCATGAGCCAGACAGACCCACAGAATAACAGTTGCAATCAACCTGTTGATAACGACATAAAGGCATTACAAGAAATCCCTGTTAAGAATAACAGTTTTATTAGAAACAAAAATGCACTTTTCATCTACTCATGTCATTACAGTGTCATTAGAGTTAGGATTGAGATTATAAACTTAAAAAGTATGTCAATCATGGCGTGGCATTACAGTTAGAACAAATGTGATGAACATAAAAAGAGCCATATGGACTGGAAGTGGGGGTAGAATCGCAGAGGAAAGTGACTCCTCTCCCCTCGCTGCGCTGTTGGAGAATTCTTTCTAAACAAGGTATGGAATGCACTCCTGTGTTTCATAATTTGTTCCCTTATTCTTCTCCTCTGCACATTTACAAACAGAGTTCAGAGGAAGAGGAAAACGAGGGAGAAGAGAAGAATGATTGCGGGAGATAGATGGAAGCCCTCTAAATATATCAGGGCAAGGCGGTTAAGTGGAGGAAAAAAGAATGAAGATTGAACAGTGAAAATGGGGGGACAGATGACGAAAGTAGTGAAAAGAGGGTGGATATGATTAATAACTGGCTCACTGGTTCTATGCTGACCAGAATGAGAAAAAGAGCTGGAAGGGGGAGAAGAGAAAGAAAATGAGAATGCTCTAGGGAGTGATTTTAATGCTCCACTTGGTTATCACATTTCACGTTGGCAGATGGGGACAACATTTAGACCCTCAAAGCTCTTCCACATAACCTAGAACCTGGGAACAGTGTAAAAAAGGCAACAGAGAAACAATATGGAGGAGATCTGGCTTCAACAGTGGAGAGGAGGCAGGGGAGTTGGGTGGAAGGGCAAGAAGGGATGACGAGGTAGAGGGTGGGCTGGGGTGCAAAGTTTAAAAATATCTCAGACTGCTGAACACACAGCTTGGCTGCAGCAGCCCAACATACCTTCAATTTCAGCTATTTTTGTTGCTTTTTCCATAATGTCTGGAGTCTGCCTTATAAGCTGATGACAGTGAAACTTCTCCAGCTGAGACAGAAAAAGACACGACGATTCGGTCTCAGAAATTATCCCCAGCATTTGCCAGCAAAGCTGCTTTCTGTCAACGGAGGACTTTGCTTTTTATCAGCGCACATTCATACATATTTGGGGTCGCAGGTTAGCAAACGGATCCACAGGGGGACCGAGTTCCAATGTCAGAAAACATCCACAGAAGAGGCTGAACCATTCCACCTCTCGTGTCTGTAACACATCACGCAATCTGACTAATCTGTGGGCAAAAAAAAAAAAATGCCAAAAATGTTCCACTTTTACATTTCAAACCACCTCAGTGTTCTCATCATCATTCATGTTGGGTTACATTTTATTTAAAGGTTTTAACGATTGTGGGTCTACAGCACAGTTACATGCAACGCAATGCAGATGTAAATTTGCATCAGTGGCCTTTAGGCTAGATGTGTCATTGCAGTCTTCAAACTGGGTTTACTTTAGTCATCACATACACACACAGGCTACATACAACAAAATCTGAGGTGGTTATAACCTTGTTTAATGCTCCTTTAATTAAAAATTGATTGCTGTTGTTTTAGTTTTCATCTAATCCTTGGTTCTCTCGTTTTTTTTTACCACTCGGCTGCACAAATGTGTGTGTGTGTGTGTGTGCGTGTGTGCATGTGTGTGTGTGTGTTGCTATGGGGGATCTTTGTTCTAACTCACTACATGCATGAGTCAACATCAGTCCTCACAAACAAACACAAGTTTGAATAAAACAGGGTGCATGCACTGTATGGGTGCACACACAAAAGTGACAATACCATTGTGTTTTTTTAGCCGTGATATGAAAGAAAAATTAGAAAAAGTTGTTGGCTTAGAAAATGTAAAACGCCCCGGCCCGGACAACATCAAAAATTGTGGGTGGGGTAGGTGAAATACCCACACTTGCCCCCACCCTCATTCGCCCCACTCTGGGCCCATGAGCAAGGCCCTTAACCCCCAACCATGTGCTCCCTAAAAAAAACAAAAAAAACAGGTCTCTCTTGAAAATGAGTTCTCGTGGCTCAATGAGACTAACCTGGATAAATAAAGGCTAAATGAAATGAAAAAAAAACTACTTATGGAAAGAAGTATCAATCCAAAGAAGAAAATGTTGATTTTTGTCACTGTGGTTGATGCCAAGTCGTCTTTACTCCTGCTGCTCAGAGCTCAGGTAAAAGCTGCTTACTGTCTAAGCTGAGTAACTCAGCAAGTCGTTTGTTAAGAAAACAGAAAAGTCACTTAAATAAAAATAAAAATAAACTGAAAATGTCTGAATATGTGTTTGTACGAGAGAAGGGGCAAAACTTCAAAGTGGAAGGAGGCTAAAATTAAAACTTGTTAAGCTGATTCTTACATCCAGCAGTATTTTTCTGAATGTGTTATGTAAAAAATAAATAAATAAAAATAAAATTTTGAAAATATAAACACATAACTTTGTTTGTTTTTATTTTAATATGCATGTGGCGCCATAAAAATGGTCTTATATTCTGGTCTTGTCCAATCACATCTTAAAAAATATGTTGTGTATTTAATTAAAACCCCCCTTGTTAGTTTCCAGTAATTAAAAAAAAACATTTTTTAAAGGTCTTTTTAATTTTAGTCCAAATTATGTATCTTGTCTTCAAATTATATCATAAAATAGAAAGCGTATACGTTTTCTTCCATGAGGTATCACGTACTTTAATGCCAACAATAATGCTATTACTTCAAACTTCATGTTTTCTGACAGACTGTATGTACAATATTGTTCAGGCTGAATTCCTGTAGTCTGTGTCAGGTTCTGCCACTCGGAAAAAAATCACTAATTCTTTTCTTAGTTTAGATCAAATGCCATCTTTTACTATACAGTACACATCATAGATAATTTTAACAGTATCATCATTGTTTGAAAGTTTTCAGTGATTTTTAAACCAGCGATCAGGCAACGTGCTGGAACATTAAAAGCTCGTATTTCATCCTTCTTGTTTTAAAAGCCTTTCCCAAATCCCTTTTATGAGCCTGCAGATAGGATTCATGACATGTGAAATTATTGAAATTTTGGTTTTCTAAAACCGAACATTATCACACACACGGTTTGTCGACAGTCTTTGCTGGGAAGCAGGGCTCTCTAATGGTCCGTTGGTATCAATCTGCTAATGTGCAGCGCACAGCTAAAATGGTGCATGCTTTGGTCTTTCGTTTTACCGTCTCTTCACCTGCCTGTTTCTCTGCTCTTCTCTATGATGCTTAGTCAATATTCCTTTTCCTGCCCCTCCCCTGAAAATATACGTGCATTTCCTTTCAGTTTTTTTCTTCATATAGTTTTAGTCTTGTCATATCGTGAAATTAGCAGTCCTTGGAGGATTGCATATCACTCATTGCATTGCATGTTAAAGTTTTAAATAAATATCTTGCTCTGTTAGTGCTCAGAGTTTGTGATGTGAAGAACACTCAGCTACTACCAAAGTCAATTTTATCCCAGTTTCCATAAAATTGACTAAGCTAAAGCTGTTTTCGCGTTTGCTACGGTTGAATAAACTGTAAGTTTGTTTGAGGCTGCGGTAACTCAGTTGCCGAGAATTTCTTTCAAATATGTCTAGTGTTTCATGCAATATTTTGCTAACAGACAGAGTTGACAGTCAATGCCAAAGTTTTAGCTCTCAGATTATGTGTTGGGAATGCTTCTCACCTACTTCAATAAATTTTAGTAACATTTCGTTTAAAATTTACTTTGTTATTGTCACATTTGTGTTTGCTAAGGTTCTTTAGTTGTGGCAGCCATCTTGAAATGTACTTTCAAAAGCTAATCAGTTGTAGATGTACAAAAAGCTATTCACTGATTTATGAGATATTTTGCTGACAGACACATAATTGTCTGAGCATTGGTCTCTCATGGCAGCAGACAATAATATACACAACACCAGCAAGAAACATGGATAGTTATCCTGAACTCTACTGTGTTTTAATACATATTAAGTTATGGGGGAATGGCTGCATGATGTTCAGGGCAGCATAAGACAGTTTTTCAACTCTGCTGTTTGATAAAAAGTGAATGAGTTGCACACAAATGTTATCAGTCATAAGCAAGTTATTTAGTCTATGTGGGACATCAGCTGAAGTCACTAAAGCTTTGCCATTCTTCCTGCTGAAAAGTGTGAGAGGTGTTTGTGTGTGGAAGCCATTCACAGAGCACACACACATGCTGATATAACGGTGTAGTGTGTGTGTCACCATTCAGTATACAAGTGAGTGTTGTGATGCTTAGCTGGGAATGAATCATGCTGCACTCAGTCATTTCCTCCGCTGTCGAACAAGTGGATCATTTAGAATCAGCGGTTGATAGAAATCTACCATTAACAGTTTTATCCACCATGTCTGACTGAAATCTGACTTTGTGTCTGCTTTAACGTTGCTTATCTCAGTCAAAAATAAATCAATAATCCAGGCACGGCTTTAATTTGTGTATGCCAAAAAAAAAACTAAAACTAAAATATGTTATTTGCTGCAACATGCTTGGCCTGCAGTAACAATAGGGAGGACCCACAAGTCAAGCCAGTATTGTTCAGTATTTGTCCTATAAACACGACAATGGAATGTAGAAGTGAAGGTTACAAGTTATATCAGAGCCAAAAACAATCTATTTTACTGTTTTAGAGTTCAAATCAGCACTAAAACTTATCCATGTGCCCTTTCCCATTCTCCACTTCTTACTTTTCCTAAATTTCTTAGCACGTTGTTTCCTATTGTGTAATATTGGTGGCAGATAAGCAGACAAACAGAAGACGCCAAAAACAGCAACATACTAAGTTTTCACCTTGATGAAGGAACATGGAGCTCCCCGTGTTGGTTAAATTTACACTCCAACACATTTGCAAAGGCAAATGTAAAACAGAAAATGAGCAAGAAAGGGCAAAGCAGCAAGAGATTTAATTAGGAAGGAAGACAAAAGGAAATACAGTTGTGAACATCCATCCTCATTGATCTGTTTTCCTTTGAAAAAGAGTTAATAATATTTTAGCCCTATTCACACATTACTTTTACCTCGGGACCACATGTAATACATAAATTACTCCCCAACGTTTGCTTTTTATGTGGTGCATTGGTACAGGATAACCAAAGCCTGAGATTTAGCTGGAATTTACAGACATCTTCTGGTTATGATGTAAATGTGCTGCGTTGTCACGACCGGGCCGGTCCATAATAATGTGTTTAATGTGCGGGCCGGTCTCAGGCTTTGATGTGGTTTTACGAATCAGCACAAAGAAAACTAAAGAATGCACAATATAAAATTGTGTTAATCTACTTGTTGAGGAGGAGGCAGGTCCGACCGGCCAGTGTAAGAGGTTAAAAAAACACGTTAAGATCAGATAGACAACCTGTCGTCGGCTGAGCGTGTGAGCGGCCGCACGTCCGCTGACCCGCCAGTTGAAATGGACTTGCGATCTGTCCAGGGTGTCCCCCACCTCTCACACAATGATGGTTGGGCATGGACACTAGAGACTCCCGCTATCCGAAAAGGAAGAAGCGAGTAAATATAATGGATGAATGGATGGGTCAGCTGATTGTGAAGGAAGTAGCAACATAAAAGCTAAAGCGAGCAGCGTGTTCATTTAAAATAGCTTGTTCTATATTTTTTCAAATGATTTTGCTTAGAAAACAAAAACCAAAACTGCCTAATTACATATCGGATCCTGCCCATTTCTGTCCAAATCACAGAGATGCCTCTTCACGTTGGATTAGTATTATCACAGGACCTCAGAGTTCAACAAAATATAGAAGGTAATTTGCAGGAGAATTTTTACTTTACAAATTACTGACATGGCCGATTCGCACAGGATTAACAACACAGACCATCTCCATAATTATTACAAATAGCATGTGGTCCCTAGGTAAAACTAATCCCGTGAAAATAGGGCTAAAGATGCAGGAGATAAATGGAGATGCTTATAGAAAGTTTACAGTGCACTGGTGGGAGCAAACAAACGACAGCATTTAAATGTACTTTAGGAAGTTGTTTGTAGATCTTCAGTAGAATTAACCAAACTTTACAGACAGTTAAAAGATTATGTTCCCGTCACACCTGAAACGCTGTATCAAATTTTCAAATACACGCCTTTCTGTCCACTTGTTCAATCTTTGTTTAGAAAGCCTTCAAACCGTTGGATTCAGCTTGGAAACATTATCTCTGGGCCTTATTTAGAACAAGGGCAAAGAGTGTTGTGGCATTTGACAACTGTTGATGTTGTTGCTTGAAACAAATAATTTCTGTGGCTGGTTGTGCTGATGGGGGGTCCCGAGGTTGAAACATGTCAACTTGGCTGTGGACTTTGGCAGAAGTTTGAGCTCAACCACTGCTTGTTTTTAAATGATTTATTTTAAAATATAAAGACAATTTGAATACCATTAGCTCCAGATTTACCTCATGCATGTCTCTTGTTGTAATGTTGGACCAAAACTTGGAACTTTGAATGATGTGGAATTAAAGTCCTAGCATTCCTTGAAGGAACACCTATCACCAGTCACCGACTAACACCGTTGTAAGCTGATAAATGACAGAGTTATAGACATTTTTATTCGTGGTTCCATGTGCCATTGCAGTATCTTGCACGATCTGTTAGCACCCGGATTATTTGTTGTGCATGACTCAGCTATGGCCACACCAAACTTCAGCTCAACATCTGTCAAACTGGCTGAGTCAGGGCTATTTTTGTGGTAGCTAAGATTGCTTTCCTGTGGCAGCTATCTTGAATCTAGTATACAACAAAAGTTATTCAGTTGAAGATGTCAACAACCCAATCATTACTCTGAAAGTGTCAACAAAATCAGTTTGATTTGTCAGATATTTTGCTGACGGTACAAACAAACAGACATACAAGCAGAAACAGTTTTGCTTTGCCTTGGCCTCCCGTGGAAGGAGATAAAAAAGTTGTTTAGTGTACGTTTATTGAAGATTCCTGTAATAGACTGAAAGTCCTCCAGTCCCCCACATGTTTATATATTATGAGCTAAGTGTGTGCATATTTGCTGTGATAACATAGTGGAGAGGTGCAGTGGGGAGCTGCAGACGATGGAAAAGGAGAATATCCATTACATAAGAGATTAAACGAATGGAATCTGAGGTATGCGTCCAACAACGCTGGCCAATAATGTGAAACTTCATGAAACCCCCCCACCATTGCTCAAGTACAAAGCCTCAATGGGTAGCTACACTGTACTGTACCTGCCTTTGATGTAAGATTGTAAAAAGGGAACAAACTCACAGCATGGGACCAGAGCATACGCTCCTACGAGTGCAATTAGACACCGCTGTTGTTTTAACTCTACTTTTAGGCCACAAGGACGGAGGTCGTGAAGGAGTCCACAAAAACAGCAACAGAAACACGGAAGTGATAGAAAAGCTATAAGAGCCTTTTGATTGTTGCAGGTTTTCGGTTACTAACAAAAAGTTCTGTGTTTGATCAAAATAAACTCTTAGTTGTGTTCAACCAAGTTGCTCCTGCACACACGTCACTCAGAGAATCAGCCACAATATTTCAACACATTTTTCAGAGTTTGGCAACAGCAGCGTAATATAGTTGGAAGGGAAAAACAGGAAAATAAAGTTGATTTGTGTCATCCATCCACGTGCTGCACATAACTTAGTGACACACACTCATCGTGATTAAGATGGTCAGTATTATGACACACACGCACACACACACATTTGTTTTCCCTTTCTATCTTCAGGGGACGATGCACATCCCCCTTCCTGTTTCCCACTGTGCAGTCATCTGCAGGAAGGATGTGTAAGTCACACACATCTGTTGCTCAGTCTGGTGCAGACTCAAGAGTGCATCTCAACAATGTATTCATAAGTTATTGCTTCAGTTTAGTTTGAAATAAGAAGTTTGACAATGCTGAGCACTGACCTCTGACCCTGGCATAGCAGCAGCCACACTTGACCAGGACTTTACGGAACAAGTGGTGGCAGCCACAGCCTCGGTGGTGACGATGGTGATGGTGGCCTCCTTTCATGCTGTTGAACCATGAGCGGAGGTGGGCATGGGGCCCGGCACTCAGTGACTTTCACCCCCCACCCCACCTCTCTCCCTTCTTTCTTTCTTTTTTCTTCTCTCTTTATGAGGTTTACTCCACAAAGTGTAAATCTCCAAAAAAGGTGTCAGCTGAATCCTCCTCCTCCTCCTCTTCTTCTTCAGTTGACTGTGAGCAGCACTAAAGCCCACATCCAAGAAGCTGCGAGTCCACAAAAGAAGCAGCAACAGAAAGAAATCCACCTCTGCAAGATGGGGGGTTTAAAAAGCAGATAAATATTCCAGCAGTCTTATTGTCATATTGAATGTGTTCTTTTAGCTCCGTCTCTTTTTTTCTGCCCCTCTTTGGCGCTGAGCTCTTGCCTCTATGAACTGCCTGGTCAAATGATAGTCTGGGAGACAGCTTTTCGAAGGAGAGAGGGAGAGATAGCAGGGGAGAGAGATAGAAAGAGAGAGTAAGGGGAGGGGTGAGAAGGGTGGAGTCTACAGCTTTAGTCGCTGGCTATTCCAGTATAAGGTTCCCACTTTGCTGTTTTTTTATGTGTGTGTGTCTCTTCCTGTCCTCTGTTTCTCTCTTTATTCTTCTCAGCTGTTTTTCCTCACCCACCCCACTCTTCATTTCCTCTCCTGTCAGCTGCTCACTCTGTCTAGTCTGCTATCCTCTTTTCTACATGCTTGAGTCTCATTGTGGCATAGGTAATCCTCACACTCCAGGAGCAGAAGAAATGACACGCTCTCTCGTGCCCACTCAGTTCTGACCCTGGAAATAGTAACAGAAGCATATTTGTTTGCAGAGCAGAGTCCAAATTGGATTGAAGGTGTCGCCTATTATTAGTGTAACATTGTGTCAGTGTGTTACACTTTACCACAGTTTAGGAATGGACTTTAATGAGAGTTTCCACCCTGTCACAACCCCCCCATGTGCTCATTTATGATCACGAAGTCTGCAACGTTTTTCTTTCTTTATGTTTCCATGGAGCACACAGGCAGGCTCATGTTTCACAATGTTGATACTCTTGGTGTGCGAATGTACAGTGGTGTGCATGTGCATGTGTGTGTGCATGTGTGTGCAACACTAGCCAAGCAGCCTGATAAGCCAGAGTGGTTGAGCCTAACAGAAATATAGACAAAAGATCAGTTTGAATTTATCAGTAAATCAACAGATTCACTGAAGATCAAAGGCTGATCTTAAATTTCGATTTCAGTTTAGTTTTATTTATAAGGCAGCATTTGAAAACTAAAGTGATCTCAACGCAGCTTACAAAATACAACTAATTACATTCCTCTAAATTAGCTTTAAAAAGCAGAAAAGGGTTTCCCGATGCATAGAGAGCTGACTGTGGACACAAACGTGGATCTAAGCTTCAGCAGAATTACCGTTGTGTTAGAGCAGTGGTTATTAAACATTTTATAAGAAGTCCCACATACTAAGCACTACAAGTACCTTCATTATGACATACATGTAAAAAGGGCAAGCTCATATTAATATCTGACATAAACTCTTCAACTATATATATACATATATATACATATATATATATACATATATATATATACATATATATATATATATATATATATATACATATATACATATACATATACATATA
>NC_056508.1:30989169-31004179 GCF_014905685.2 Nematolebias whitei | reverse complement strand
ATATATATGTATTTTTATATCTATATATATATATATATAAAACCTTGAAGGACCAGTGTAATAGATTCACACTGCCATCGTGCACGGTAGGTCATAAAAAATTCAAGAAGAAAGCATCTCTGATTTGTTTGCATTGATAAATGCTGCCAGCAGCAAAAGCAAATTCCTTGATTATAATTTTCCAACCGATTGTAAAGAAAATGTCATACATAAAGCAGTCCATATCCACAAGTTTGTATACTTTACCAGATAGGTACTCTTGAAACATTTTGCATTTTACTATTCTTAAAAAATTAAAGGCCTAGTCAACTTTGAAGGAACGCATCCCACCATCTGTAATGCCAGTTTTAGACAAAGATCATGCTGAGAAATGTTGGATCGTTTTTTTGGTCAAACATTCTTTAAAAGATTATATACAATTAAATGCAAAATTATAAGACATCACACTCAGAGTATGTTTTGTGAATGACTCACCACTTCACTGTCAATTTTAGGTCAATATCAGTCAAACTGATTGGGTTGTAGTCATTTTGTGCTGACTAATGCCAATTAGCTGTGATGGCAAACCTGGAATGGATTGACTAAACTGTCATTAAAATGTTCAGGTATTTTGCTGATAGACACTGTTTACTTTAATAGTTAACAGCAAAGTTTAAAGTGGACCCTGTGCAATAAGACCCAATCAGAGTTTGTGTTGGGTGACTCAGCTACTACCACACCAAATTTTAGCTCAGTTCTTGAAAAACAGAGTGGATTGTAGCCATTTTTGTGTTTTCTTAGATCAGCTGGCTGTTTTGACCATTTAGATCTATAGCTTGGATTTCTGAGGACAAAAAAATATTCATGGAAGTAAAACAGAACGTGCTTTTATTCGGTTAGTTTATTGTTTATTGTCATATGCAGGTTAACAATGAAATGTTCAGGATGAGACAAACTGTTTGGACTCACTAAAAAAAGAACAATACTAAAGCATGCAACAAACGTAAAAATTAAGCACAAAAACATGCAAAAGAAACACAGTAAACAACATGGCAGAATACAACGGTGCAAGCAGGATGAATCAGTACTTCACAGGCAGCAACATTACCCAATTGCACATGATATACATTGCACAAAATACACAGGACTGCCGCTCAAGCAGTGAGCAACTCTGAGATGAACCGAATTATGATGGCAAGACAGTGACACACGATACAGCCGCATAGCACAATAGCAACAAACACACTAGGTGCCCAGATCTGATCCAGCTCCGCTAAGCCAGTAGACAAAGAAGTCGTCCAGAGCCACAGCACAGTCGGGGATGGATGGCTCCAGCCATGGTTTGTCAAGGCAAAGGCACAACAGCTCCTCTGTCCTACTCGCAACAAGTCTGTGCACGCAGGTCACCCAGTTTATTCCTCAGAGCCTGAAGGACCGAGGGGAGAGGGAGTGTTAGCTTCATCTCTGGCGGGTCCTGCATAAAACACCAGCTTGCTTCCCTCTTTGTGTTTTCCTCTTACTGTGCACAAGTAAACAAAGGATCCAGGGGAAAATGTCCGCCACTGAGTCCCCAAAAGTCAGCCCAAAGTCCCCCCTCACTGACGATCGCAACTCCAAAAGTGCGTTGCGTCATACTCGTGGCATGGGAGTGTAGCGCAGGCACAAAAAGCCTAAACTAAAACAAGGAATAAAAAGAGCAAGTCTAAGCAGAGCTCTCATCAGTGCTGCCATACTGCGGAGCACGTGACGTGGACTGACATGGATTTACAGGTGCAAGTATATGATGGTGCATCATCAATCTGTGGAGGCCGGAGTATGGTGAGTATCTAATTTAATGTTAAAACTCAGAATGATGTCAGACAGAAGGATAAGCTCTTACTGTGGATGTGTGTCTTTCAGGCGCTGAGGGAGGGTCAGGAAGGACTCCAGGACCAGGTGAGCTAACCCGCAATGAGAACCAGGCATCTCCAAGCAGTGAGTGGTACGAAAGAGAGCGACAGGTGGGACCAGATAAAATCCCAGAACACAGGTAGGATTCTTAAAGGTAAGCAGAACTGAAAAATATCAACACAGGTTTGCTTTTGTTAGATTGATCTCAAGCATCACAAGAAGTCTTAAAAGCTGTGGATAGTCAACCAAGTAAACCAAACGCTCCAGTGATGGCTTCCGAAGAAAAGGTTGCTTAAATGGTTGTTGTGAGGGATCATTATCTCATCTGCTGCAGCTGTGTAGACTTAGCTCCACCTGTCACTCAGGAGCTGTGTGGAAGATGGTTGGAGACAAACAGAAAGAACACACTGGAATCCCCATAGTCTGGAATACGTGATGAGGATTCCTCTTAGCTACTACCACAGTTCCATCAGCTGCGGCAGCCATCTTGAAACAGGTTGACTCCACAGTTAATCTATTGGAGTGGCTAAAACTGAATTTGCACAAAAACTGTGCAAAATATGACACAAGCATGGCATGGTTGTTCCCAAGAGTCCAAGATCCAAAATGGTTAATTTATCATTTATTATCCATCTGTGATAGACTTACGACCTGTCCAGGGTGTCCCCCGCCTCTCACACAGTGACTGCTGGACATGGACACCAGTGACCCCCCGTGACCCAAAAAGGAAGAAGCGGGTAAAGATAATGGATGGACAAAATTATCATTAATTTACTAATATGATGTTGCATAAGACAAGGCTACTGACAGAAGAAAACATATGAATTGACACAAAGATCTTTTAAATTAATCAAGTGATTTTATTATCACATGATTACTGTGTAGAAATAAGCTCTTTTTTTTTTTTTTTTTGATGGCCTCCCTTCTCCCCTTACAGCCATCCTCTCCACACCATTATTATGAAATATTTATTCTAGTGACTATCTAGTGTAGGGTTTTATTATTATTTTTAATAGGATAGAAAGAAAGAAAAGACAAAGTAAGACGCCAAAATATAAGAAGTATACACAAAGAGAGCACACGGCAAAACACCCGGCCACTGTCTGTTCACCTGCGAAGAACATGACAAAACACAGCAACAAAATACATATGTATAAAGAACTTAAAATATTCATGGCTTTGCAGTAAGTTTCCATAAATATATATGCCCATACCTATGCCTATATACATACATACATACACATGAATATACATTCATATACATATCTATATACAGTATCTACATATAAAGCCTACATAAGCATCCCTGCTTCTATTTGTGTGTGGTTGTGAGCATGCATAAGTGTATAAGGCTTCTCTAATAGAACACGAAATAAGCTCATTTTGGCAGCCATATTGGATTTTCAAAAGGCCAATCAGGCAAACTTGACAAGTACTTCAAAGAAAACCATCATAGCACATTTGGTGCTTATATCACAATATGCATCATTTTTCTTTTATCCGCTCTACTATTATAAATGTTCATCTGTTGATTAATTTTAACTTTGCAAGATATTTTTGTGGCAGACAAACACACACACGCACACACAGACGTTGGTAAAAATCATAACAACCAAAACGGAACTTCGTAAAAAAAATAATAAAATAAAATAAACATTTAGATGTGTGTGTTATACCAAAACACAAGGTAGCACAATCTGCTTTTTTTTTGTTTTGTTTAAGTTTCTTGCAAATGAAATTGGATTTTGTTCACATGACTGCAGCAGTTTGGGCTTGGCACTAAAATAATTTTCATTCTTCTCTCTAAAGGTGCTACGACAGTCTGACTAACGTGGTATTCTTTGGCATAAAGCTTATGACTAACTAAATTACATCATTCTAAATTTGGAGCAGCTCACTCACTACAGACTCATGTTCAGGCTGCTGTTTAATACACTGTATTACATTACACTGTTATTGTTTAGTGTATATCTTAGATCCTTGTATAGTGTTTCTTTTTATTCTTTATATTTTTGCTATTATTTGGGTGCAATTGGAAACTTGAATACACAAATTTGTTCCACCTCATGTATCACATGTGATGCAAATGACAATAAAGAACTTTGAACCTTGATAGCATGTTTTTTTGTTTGTTTTGTTTAGTTTCAAATGTGGCAATCCAGCTGTATCTAAATCCCTCAAGTCCTGCAACAATTCTAGAGGTGCATGAACTCACTCTAACTCTTCTGGGACATCAGTTAAAAACAATAATTAAACAAGCGAAAACGAGTATTAGATGACACGGCACCACCCCATGGGTACACTTTTAGAAGCTTTAATTGCTGACATGGGTGCTTCTGCAGCATCCACCTCTTCAGAGTGAAAGGGTGGTGGCAGGCTGCTGTCAGGATGTCTGTCATTTTTGGCAAACACAGAAGCCTCACCCATTAGCCTCACAAGCAGAATGCACACAGAGAGACGCTACTGAATGAAATCGCCTTGTGTCTGTTCCTTATCTTGTGCACCCTGATGCAGCTGCAACATGCAAAACAAACAACAACAAAAAAGTAGGTTGTGCATGGAGGAAACCGCATGGTGACAGGCTCAGTTAGCATGATGGTTTGCAAGATTACTCAGAAACTAGTTCTAACTCTCTCCATCCAAGCTTGCCCATGACTTTTACTATAATGGATGCTTTAAGTAGGTTAGGTAGTTAAAAACACCACAGGTATATTGACCATCACTGCTGAATGTCTTCATTTGGCTGATGGGGATGCTGCTGCCAAATGTTTATGTCTATGTAAACAGGAGGATTACCGGTAATCATAGAGAGATGAGAAACCAAACAACAGAGCCAAAAATGTAACGATACAAAGGTGCTCTAAAGGCAAATGAGTAGAAATCTAGTGAATGATGCTTGTCTATTGACTCAGTGGTGCTGTTTCTGAAACACATGCTCTTCAGCTGCATTAAAAATTAATAAAGTAAATGTAGGGTCGTGTGTTCTTCAGTTAGGAAGCATTTTGTGGTTCAACAGAGTGGGATTGACTGGAGAAATACATTTACCCATAGCTATGGTTTAGAAAAACTGTGCATTTTACTTGTACATTTACACTTTCTTCACTCACCGCATTACATCTCAGAAAGAAATGAGCTACACCAACATCTGAGTTTATTAAAAAGATTCCTCAACTTCTTGTGCTTTGTGCAGTAAGCCCTTGAAAACCAGCAATTGCTACAAGTTATAGATGTTTTCAAACATTTTTTGCTGTGGATGTGACCCAGAGTACTTCCTGGTAAAATGTGCAGTCTGCGTCATGTTTCAGCTTCACACAAATTCAATGGGATAAATCTATAAATACTCATTTCTCATCCAATATTAAAAATTTACAAAATAACTGAAAAAAAAAGTTAAACTAAATTCCTGAAAAAAATACAATTTAATGTTTATTTCTTCTTTCACTAATCTCCTCACAACACTCAAACTCATGGTGCATCTGATAATATGTAAAATACCCCGTAACTTAAAACTGTTACAGTTCGGTCTTATTATTGTTACTTCTTATAATTTTTATTTGTTCTGCTCATCTTTTACTATAGTGTTAAGTAGAATTTTTTGTTGTTGTCTGTGTTAGTTTGCCTTTTGATGTCATCAAAAAGTTCCCACCTTGAGCTCAATGCTCACCTTTCTCTCGTTTGTAATCAGCACACCTGTTTTCACTCCATAATCACCCCCTCCTGTATATTCTCCCAGATTTTCCTCAGGCTTTTTTCATTTGTTTCAGTTTATGATATGTTGCAGTTGGATTCCTGCTTGTTTAGGTCTTGAACCTGCCTCCTGCATGTCTGCGTTCAGGTCATAACTACAACTAAGTGCTAATAGTTGTGACAAAAACAGCTGCACCCAGTAGTTTCAAGAGTAACACGATGCTTCTGCAGTCATGTTTCAGAGATGTTTATATAGTGATGTCATCTGTAATTATTTGTTAAACTAAGGAGGAGGAATTGTGTGTCCCTGAGGTGCCAAACAACACTGAACTAAAGATAACAAATTCAGAAACGCTTTTGGCTCAATTAGTTTTAATAAACTCCATCTTGCTTTCCCATGGCCCTTCTCATCCTTTCAAACATAAAAAGTTTTCCTATTAAAACAAAATAAATAAAATAAAATATCTCCAATTCAATCACACACATTTTCACAAGTTTTTTTTTTTTTTTGAACATTGTCTATTGACATCTGATGGAGGACATTCATCCCACTTTAGGCAGCTCTCAAATCAAAGAACAAAACTGAAAGACCCTTTTTTCAGTATGTTATTTTAGGGAAGTCAGTAAAGCTGCCAACTCTCAGCGAGAAGGTTGCCAGTTCAAATCCCGGTCCAGGGGCCTTTCTGGGTGGAGCTTGCATGTTCTCTCCGTGCATGCGTGGGTTTTCTCCAGGTACTCCAGTTTCCTCCCACAGACCAAAAACATGCATGTTAGGCTGATTGGTAACTCTAAATTGCCCCTAGGTGTGAGTGAGAGAGTGAATGGTTGTTTGTCTCTGTGTCCCTGGGATGGACTGGAGACCTGTCCAGGGTGTCCCCCGCCTCTCGCACAGTGATGGGTGGATATGAGCACCAATGGCCACCGCAACCCAAAAAAGAAGAAGTTATGGATGGATGGATGGATGTTATTTTAGGGCCTGACAACTGTAATTTTTAATGTTAAGATATTTTCTAAAAATCCCCATTTGAAGAAAATACAACAGTGCATGTTTTAACGAGTATCAGAATGCAATACATTTTTAATTTTCGTCATTGACTTGTTCAGTGGTGTGCAATTAAAATTCAGCTAGATCCATAATATATTTGTAGCAAAGCATAATTTACACAATATAAACTGAAATTAATTTTAGTGGGAATGGTGGTGCAGAGGTTAGAGAAGGCAAGCCAGTAATTGGAGCGTTGCCAGTTCAATCCCTCAGACCAGAAACATCACAGTGTTACCTTGTTCCGCTTTAGTGTTGAATCCACGTGCAGGAAGGTAAGTAACAAGGAAACCAAATGTAAAAGTAATATCCATCCATCCATTCATTATCTTTTACCCGCTTCTTCCATTTTGGATCACGGGGTCGCTGGTGCCCATGTCCAGCAATGTGTGAGGTACACCCTGGATGGGTCTCCAGTCCATCACAGGGACACATAGAGACAAACAAGACAAACAACAATTCACTCTCTCACTCACACCTAGAGACGATTTAGAGTTACCAATCAGCCTAACATGCACGTTTTTGGTCTGTGGGAGAAAACCGGAGCACCCGGAGAAAACCCACACATGCACGGAGAGAACACGCTAACTCCATCCGGAAAGGCCCCCGGACCGGGATTTGAACCAGGGACCTTCTTGCTGAGAGACAGCAGCTCTACCAGTTGTGCCACCGTGCTGCATTTAAAAGTAATATAACAAGTTTATTTTAAATAAACAAAAGAAAATACTAGCAGGGCAGCAAACTTAGTACGTTTTAAGTAGATGAGACATGGAGGGAGACTGGATAGGAAAACCTTTATGAACAATCCACAGACAACTGACAAGAAGAAAGGACGAGACACCGATGAGGAAGAAAGACAAACACATGGGGTGATTAGGATTACCTTATTAGATTTTACTTCAACACTTTACTTAAAAATTGCTTTTTTACAAAAACTTCTAAGGGACAATGTATTACAGGCAATTGTTGTAAGTATAAGACTCCAAACGGTCCCGTCTGTCATGTAATCTTTCACTCACTCTATTTTCCTCTGTGAGATGTTTATGACTGAGATCCGCATTTCTGTGCTTCAGCCCTGACATTTAACACCAATCCAGCATCTCTCTCACTATATGAAATGAAGGCTTTAAATAAATAAAACCTAAAATTAGCCATGCAGTCGTGTGCAAAGCTGACAGTATTCAGAGAAATATGGAAACAAGTTCCTCCTCCGACACAGAGAGGAGTGGGGGGATGTGAGGTGATGCTTGCATTAGCCCACATACATCTCTCTGCTTTTATCTCTCCTCTTTGCTCTGCATTACACACACACACACACCAGTGCACACATGGGCCGTGCAGATGTGGATGACTGAAGAAACTCCATACATGTATATTTGCAGTGACCTGGACTCATGCACATTAGAAAATAAAATGTTTTGTATTAACTTGAGCCAAGCAGCCAAGTGTTTTAAAAGAAAATGATGATTCATGTCACACCGTTAAGATTGAATGTTTCATGAAGAATTGAGGTAATATTAATACCTTTACACTGCTGGCGTTTATTTCTATAATACTTTCATGCAGCTAAACTACAAAAGGCAGTAGCATGATAGAAGCTCTCAGTTCAGCAGAAATGCAGCTCCTTATCCAAAGCGTGTTCCCCAGCCCCCATTGACATCAGCCTCTCCTCGGCCCTTCAGCCAGCTGAACAGCTGCCAAAATATGCTTACTTACATTTCATTTTCCTACCTCCTGCTCCCTGGCTTCTTCTTCTTAGTTCCTTCCCCTCCCTTTCTCCCCTCTCCCTTTATTTCTAAGCAGAGCACCAATTAAGGCAAAGTGGCATCCTGGACAAGCCGTTGTGAGGAGTTTTCATGGTTTTTATATTTTTGGCTAAGGTCTCATCATAATAACTGTCCCATTCGGTTTTGTTCTGCAGATAAATGTTTTTATTCATAAAGACAACGTCAGCATATGCCAGATGATTGACAGGTGTGCCCTTATGGGTGTGCATGCAAGTAGAGTGCATCTCATCATTAGTGCTGTTCAATGCTTCACGTCGACACACTCAAAGGATGCACATCATCAGATTATCTACATTTATAGAGACATGTAGTAATCTGTACTTACATAAATGCAAACTTCTGAGAATTTTCTTCCTCTGCTTTGCACAGCAGTTCCTCCTGCCTCGTTTCCTTGGAGCTGGAGTCTGAACCTTGCCCTGCAAGCTGCATGAGACCTCTGCTGGTGGTGTTCAGAGCTTTAGTTAGATGTAAAACGCCACCCAAAGGATAAAATAATAATTAAACGAAAGCAAATCCCCACTGTAACAAGTCTAAACGAGTCTGCAAATTACTATTAAAAAAAAAAACTAGCAAGGTTAAAAATGAGAATTTTGGATTTTGGCTGTAGACTTTAGCTTGTTTGGGATTATTTACCTTAATGTGTGAGTGAATATATCAAAATTACACTGATGTGCAACAATCATCTTCCCTTTCTTCCAGGTCAGTCTGTGATGCATATCACTGCTGTTCTGTGAGGTTTCTGAATGACCTGCACACTCCTCTACAGAAATGCACACAATGATACGGACAAGAATCAATGCAACAGAACAGATGCAGGAAATACAAGAAGCATTTTATTATCTCAGTCATAAAGCCCACATAAAAGGTTTGTCTGCAAAACAGTTGTTCTTAATAATTCAAAGCAGTTTTTAATAGGTATATTTGAACAAACAAAGATAATTAAATTCTAAGTGAGCAACATTTTTTTACATTTCTGGGTCTGTTTACACAAAGAATTATCCCCTAAAGTTGCAGCTCTATGACAAGCTTTGACTGCTTGCACTTCACTGTTCTGCTTCACTCTTATTGCTCAGGTAACTTTTTTTTTTCTTCAGCAGGCAACATCTTTCTCACAAAAAGTTTTATAATCTGTACGCTCCCTTCACAACAGCAAACATACTTTCAAGGACCTCATGTCTGCCAACAGCGAAAAGTGTGAAGGACAGTGAATCCTGTGATTACTGTTCCAACTGTGCATTTACCAACAGAACAGTTACATAATGGTTAAATGTGCAAATAAGCAACAATATGTTGGAAAGTTCTGAAATGGCACCGGTGACAAGCAGGCAATAAAACTGAAACTATGTTTCTAAAGTTTAGGGCGAGCTGATAGCAACAGTGTCGTCTTTTTACTGTTTGTAGATATAGTTTTCTAAATTCATATGTATTATTTTATTTGTTTTATATATAAATAGTGCAATAACTCTATCAGTCTTTTTATTGGTACAGGTAAATTGTAAATATAAAATGAGATGCATCTAATCTAACGTAACTTGTTACGCATTTGGAGCTTAATGACAATATGCTACATATCTGAGTTATTCACCTGAAGTGAATAATATTTCATGTTCTGCTCTGTTAACTTGATGTGATGTAGCTTCAAGTTGATCTTTCTCCATTTAAGGTCAAATATGGACACGTGGTTCTGTCCTGATGTCCTTGGTATGTCCACTCCTTTAAGGACACACTCCCCCAGTCCCCTCCAAACCACCAAATATACAAAGTCAGGAATTTTCTCCAAAGTTTACCACATATTTACCATATACGACATTGATAAATTCACAGTTTTTACTATTGACAATCATAAACCAGTTTTTTTTTTTTTTTTAAATACACAAAGCTTAAAACCTCTTCAGTCCCAAGCAACTATTTAGGATTCATTGAACATCATAAACAAACATAAATATTGTTTTTGAACCATTAGAAGTAAAAAAAAAAAAAAAAAAAAGGAATTTCATTTGATACTAAAAATAAAATCTAAAACCTAGTCCCCTAAGGACAACTGTTCAGAACATCTTTAACATCAGGATGCAGAGTGTCAGGACATTAAAGTACAAGTAAAATACTACTTTTGTTTTACTTAGGGCAGGGGTGTCCAAACATTTCCATATGTGTGCCAAAAGGACTGGTGGGCCACAAAAATGTGAATTTAACTCGAGAACGTGGACAATATTTTGGAGAAAGGACAAAAGTTGACTCATTTTAGTGGAGAAAGAGTTTTAAATTGTTGTAGATCCAAAACATTAAAAGCCTCATAAACACTAAACTTATATTTTTTATTAAAATTATTTAATTTATTTGATTTGTTGGGTCTATGTTTATTGATTTCTTGTGTTTTGAAAGTTCATTTTAGTCTGTTCTCAGCAAAAAAAAAAAAAAAAGCATAATTTGAGTAAGTGTCCTTTTGAAATCAGCCTTTTGGACCATGGACGGTCCAAAAGGCTGATCGAAGTTCTGAAAAATCATCCAGCTTCAGTCGCTACAACAGATTCATAGAAGGTTTGATAAAGTTGATCAACTCGTATGTAGATGATGCCACGTTATATTCATTTAAAATGTCCAGTTTCCCGCTTGATTATTTTATCAACTGCAATATTTAGACAAGTTTTATGAATCATTATCTAAAAGTCTCCTTTCTGGTAGAAATCAGTAAATATTTTTGGTGCTATGAACTATGAAGTGCAAAAAGTTTATAGCCAAAGGTTTTTATTTTCTTTAATATTGCTCATTTTGAGAAGATTATTTTTCATCTGTTTTGCTGTTAAACCTAAACATTATATAACAAAGGATTACCAACTAATTTACAGGAAGTCTGCATCGACCTCTTAAACCTGCTGGTCAAAATTATATCATTCTTAAACTGCAATTGTGGGCCGCACAAAATCACTCCAAGGGCCACAAATGGCCCTCAGGCCGCACTTTGGACACCCATGAATTAGAGCAAACACAGCAATAAAAAGCGTACATTTGGGAAAAATTTAACTTTATATTTTTGTGACAAACACACTTTAAGTTCAGTTCAACAAGTAATGTAAAATATTGTTGGACAAACCCCATCATCCTCATCAAAAACATTTAAACTCTTCATTTACACAAGTTTTATTGTGGTTTGATTTTATAAAGTGCTGATAAATGGAAGTTATTCGCCTCTTTGAGGAATCACAATACAGTGATCCGCTAGGAAAAACTTCAGTGACCTTGCAGAATCACCCAGCTAATTTATGTTGAAGGCCACATACATCACTACCTCTCATTTATGGAACAACAGCTTTCACCCAGTAAGACAATTAGTGGCATCTACATCAAGAAACTCCTAAAAACAACAGAAGGAGCATGAAAAGAAATATAAATCGCAGCACTCTTTGAAGAAATGTGTATTGCCTGCTGTCTTTTATGTAAAGATGTTTAACTAAGATCAGAAAATGACAGATTCATAGCCATTTAGCTCAGTCTTGACATGATGTGCACTACTTGAAGTCACGCAAGCTGTTAACACTCAGAGTATGAGTCGAGAACGACTCACTGCACTCACAACACCAAAATTAAGCTGAGTACTTGCAAAATCTGCAAAGTTATGACCATTTTTTGCGTGTTTCTACCTAAGATCAATAAGCTAGAGAAGCCATCTTGAATTAAATTGAGTTAATCAGCTGTAGATGTACATCCAATGGTTACTTTCTAAAAGTTTTATCAAAATCAGTGTAGTGGTTCATGGGATATTTTGCTAACATGGCACACACCCTTTTATAGCAAACTAACGCCATACAATAATCAGAAAACAGTTTTAATGTTAAATCTAGACTTTGACAAAGTCTCCATTAAGATCAAACAGAGTTGTGTTAAAACAACAAAGCAAAAAGTCATTGTCCTCCTGTGAGGCCTTTCACTTTTCGTGGGCTTCAAGCTGTGACTAAAACTATATTTTGCTACATTAACTTCAACAGCATACCTGATCTGAGTGCTGCCATTACAGATAAGCATCACTGACAGCTTCCTCGGGCCTCACTCACACTCCCGCTGTACACCATATACTCTGCACAACCGTTACCAAATACACACACACACATGCACACACACGCTGTCTAACCCAAACCCAGATCCAGCTACAAAGCTCCTTTTGTTTCATTCCAGTCCAGGAAAATCTCAACACACGCGAGCCTTCCTCAGCAAAATGAGAATGGGTCCAAACAGCTCTGATGGGGCAGATGGGGAAGGGAGGCAGCATGTTTTCTTGCCCCCATCTGGAAAGTATTCCTGCTGTATGTGTGTGTGTGTGCACACAAGAAGCCTGTTTTTCCTCTCACTCATACTTATGTATGGGGAATTATACCAAAGCAATTTACTGCCATCAGCGCTGATAGAAAATAGAGAGGGTGGAGTGTCATGATGAACGCAAAGCACGAAGCCTCAGGTGCCTCCAATCAGATAGTTTCCCTGAAGTTATTTTGGCCTAATGAGCACCATCAGATACGCTCGATGGGACACAGGTTTGTTTTGATTCACATTTAGCCAACGTGCAGGAACCCAAAGCAAAGGCTGACTAACATAGCCCATGTTGCACAAGTGGAGTCTTAGATTCAGGAATGTTTACTCTTCTGATTTTGGTTTGAACACACTATTTTTACGCTGCTGCATTGATCGGTGCCAGTGGATTGTAACAGAGGGAGGCTCTTTAAGCTGAGCAGGAATCAGAAACGTTTTGAAACACTCAATCAAAGCTGAATCTTAAAGTTTCAATGTTTGTTGATTTGGTGAGGAGACAAACGTCAGGAAAGAATTTTTCCAGTTTCGGAGGGGCGTGACAATGAGCCCAGCTCTGTCAGGTCCTACCTGTTCTTTCACTCCGCTCTGGGGTTTGCGCAGCCGTCCTCTGCTGCTCCCACTCCGGTCCGTCTTGCTCCAACTGGCCCCGTACAGGCCCCTTCTCCTCCTCGTTTGATGGGAGGTCCGCCTCACCCCCCTCGGAAAGCTACGACACAGAGATGCCATTGTCAACAAAGGAGGCCTGCTCTCAAGTAAGAAGATTGTAACCGAGCACTTACGGTCACAAAAACCACAAACAATATACCAGTGGCTGATTTCTTTTTTTCCACAATTCCCTACATCTTTTTCATCTAGTTCTCCATTACACACTGAGCAAAAATGTGATGGAAATGAGACCCTGCTTTCAGTCTGTATCTAAAGCCCAGCAGCGCCCAAGTGTAGGTTAATAGAAGCAAACAGAGTCGTCGCTCTTTTTCCAGGGATGGAAATAGAATTGATTCACTCTCACGGTTTATACCCACTTTTGTCAGGGGAGAATGACTTAACATGATGAACATTTTTCCAATGGGAAATGAACATTTATGGTCACTTTGACCTTCATATGACTGATTTGGGCTGTACGGCATGTCCAAAGATACGCTTACTTTGCTTTAAGTCCATTAAGTATAATCTGTGCATCATGGTAAATTCAGCTTTCAAATTTTGGAGTTTAGGAATTAAAAGAAACCTGAAGAATGAAGAGCTTTGCAGGGTTTGGACTGAATCATTTAAGCTGGGCGACTCTGTTCATGCTCAGAAGTTTTAATCGCCCCCCACTCTTCCTCCATTCTCTCAGAAAAACACGCAGAAATTCCTCCCAAGCGCTGAACAGGGACTGGAAACTCTTGCATCCCTCTGCTTGCTTCTTTCCCTTGACCATTTTAGGTGTATGACCAAGTTATGGCAATACTGGATCAAAATAAATGATACGGGATAGAGATAAGCTGAATGCCATGCTCTGCAAGCTCAGAAAAATGCCTCCATATGTGCTGGCTTCCTTTTTGAATTTGTGGCCTGATGCTTTCCTATAATCAGGCAGTAAATATACAAACAGAGAGCCCCTACTCACCCACTGTTGATGGGGCATTGCCACGGAAGTTAGCAGATCAGCCATGGCTCCCAACATCTGGTCAGTGAGTCCCTGATTCTTCTGCACAGCTTTCATTCTCTCCGAAAGCAAAAGGCAGCCCCTGATGTCACCTTCCGTCTTCTGCTCACGGCGTACTGCACCTCAGTGTGGAGCTGAACCCACCTCGCTCTGCTCTGAAACTTAATGCATAGGAATATCAGATCCAGGAAGAGGAGGGCTCGTGTGTGTCTCTCTCTCTCTCTGGACCTGGCAGCTGATCCTCTCCCAGTGCTGACAGGAGTCAGGAGTCAGGCAGCTTTCCTTCACCTGGGCAGACAGGTAGATTTTCTCGGGCCTCCTACTGAATTCTTGGTAAGGTCAACTCTCCTTTTCTCTTTCATTCCTCTGAATGAGAAAACCTGACTGTCCTCTTCGTCTTCTCTGAAAGCAGAAACTGAGAGCAGTGACTGTGCACCTCCCTCCCTGAAATCCTTCTTTCTTGTTATTTATTAGCTATAGGAGACCCCCCCCCCCATACACACACACAATAAATAAACCTCACGTCCTTTCATCTCCTCACCTCTCTTGTCTGTTTTTTCTTCTTCCTTTTTGTTACTATCTGGTTTATCTCACCAAAGTGATACTGACCCAAGGATTTTGTTATCTGTCTCTCTCTCTCTCTCTCTCTCTCTCTCTCTCTCTCTCTCTCTCTCT
>NC_056508.1:30946594-30988484 GCF_014905685.2 Nematolebias whitei | reverse complement strand
TGGATGGATGGATGGATGGATGGATGGATGGATGGATGGATGGATGGTGCTGTGCCACCCAGGCAAAATGAAGCTGTTTTGACCAATAAAGTGCAATTTATTCAGGAAAAGTTAAACTGAGACACACCTTTGCTATAATGTTGAACAAATTGTTTTTCAGTGTTAATCTTGTTAAATTTTGAAGAACCGCAACAGCAAGTCCTCCCGTGTGCGCTCGTTTCACTCAGCTGGTGCAGGTGGAGGAATGCTGAAGAGCTAGCGGCTATGGCCGCGATGGATGGATGACACCGCGCCGAGGGCGAAATGGAGCTTATTTTGTAACGAACCCCTTCAAATACTGGACCAAAATCACCACAAACACTTGAAACTGAATATAAAAGTTTATTGGAAGTCTGGCTTCTCAAAGAAAGAACTGGTTCTGGTGTCGATCTAAGAGCTCGGGCTGGAACGAGTCTGTAAACAAGTAGAGTACGGTTAGTGGCCAGGCGGGAGACAGAAGCAGGTGCAAATGTCAAAAAGGTGAGACCACTAACCGTTACTCTGGTTGAAGGGGGCGTGGGATTAATGAGTCGCTCCAAGCTGATGTGCCCACTGCAGGAGGAATGATCCCGGTGAAGGGAGTCAGCCGGCTGCAGCGTTTAACCCAAGGATGGATGGATGGATGAAAAGCGCTGATCCGCAGCGGCGCCGGACCAGAACCCGTTCCGTGAGGCGGGAGGCGTAGTCGTGCAGGCGAGGGTCAAAACCAGAGAGCAGAGATGCGACAGTACCATGCAGGAGCGGGCGATAGGCAGGTCAGGAGCAGGCGTGGGTCGAGAACCAGCAGGAGAAGAATAAATCCAAAGGAGCAGGCGAGAGGCGAGGTCAGACGATCCGGAGTCGATAACCAGGAAGTAAGCGAACAGAGGCGAGGATACGAAGACCGGGAGGAGGGACAGGAGCAGGGCGGGCAAAACAAGGCAGGAGGGAAACTATGAAAGGACAGGAGACTATAAAGGAAAGTAGCGCAGGATATCTATTGGCAGGCAAGCTGTTTTCGACTATCTGGCGCTCACCCTGTGGACAGACCAGGTTTATAAAGGGTGCAGCGACAGGTGCAGCTAATGAAAACTAATCAGTGCAGAGTGACGTGAAGGAAAGACAAATTTAAACTATCATGCAGCCAGCAGAGAGAAACAGACAGAGTGCTGCAGAAATAAAAGTCTCCAAACCAAAGAGAAACACATATAAATAAGAAGAATAGCAGAGGAGAAAATCCACAGACACCAAGCAGTGAACAACGTGACAAAAATATAAACTCAGACAGGCGTGAATCGTGACATATTTGACCATTAATAAATAAGACGGATCAGCGGTGACACATAATAAATGTGACTTATACGCTGGAAAATATGGTACTTATTATCTTACCTGTTGTAGATGGCTGCTTGAATGACCTCAGTTTGGAAAAATGGAGTTTAATTCTGATTGTATTGGAAGTGTTCGATAAATAAATAAATACTGCTTTCTATTAGGCTTAATTCTTCCAACCATAAAAACAGGCTTTCATTAAACAATGTATTTAAATTACAAATGGTAACATATTTAGAAAGAAAAAAGGCTTATAACAACATTTTTTGTTGTTGTAGTCCAAAATCAAGGTGGATTATGGGTATGTGGATGTCAAACAAGCCATATTTAATGATGTTGCTCAGAAAGCTCAGTGTTTAAAATGAATCTGATCAGAGAAAAGCTGTTTGAGCTGAAGGTGATGAAGCGTCACCTGACTATAAACATAGCTGTATGAGTTGTCGTATTTGATTTTGGTTTTATTTGAGTAAATTAAGATGTGTTGGAACATTTGAATTTTTTTATGTTTAATCCTTTTGCAACTCTAATTCAAAACACCCCACCCATCCTGTTACCCATGTGTCTTCCAGCTGAACACGATTTGCTCAGAGAGAAGCAGTTTTCGTGGTTCGCCGTCTCAAACATTTTTATTTTAGTTTCACTAAATATAAAAGACAAGTCTTACAAACTTTGTGCAGGACTTTTTCAATTGTTCAGCTCTACCGTCTGAGCCTCTTCTTAATTGATTCTGTAAATCTGCATCAGATGAATCCAAGTGATGGTCTGTCCATTTTTCTTGCACTTTTTGAGCAACATGTCTGAGGTTTTAAGACTTTTGCCAGACTGTGATGCTCACTTTGCCCTGTTTTGGTCATACTGGACTCTGAGCCAAAGGTGGCCAAGCGTCCTGCATGAGAGCTGCTGAAAAGCTGCTCTGCAGAACCATCACCAGATTGTTGCAATCATTTGAATCTCTTTTCATATTCTGGTGCAATTTTATAATTTTCCTTGAGCATTTTACCACTAAATATTTATCCAAAAAGTAACAAAGTCCGATCAGGTGTGAAGAACTTTGACATCCTGATCAACAAACAAATGCAAATCACAGGTGAATGGCTGAATCCTGTTTAGCTGCTTCTTAAATAAACCTTACCGTGACTGACATGTTAAGGTTATTTGGAAAAGCTGAACTTTTTAATATGTCAGCTCTTAAACACCCTTCATTCCTTCTTTATGGCTAGTATCCAGCAGCTTACTCTTACAAATAAAATGAGGCAGTATAAATATAAACTTTAATACTTGAACAAAATGACTGGGACAAACTGGAAATTGGAAAAAATAAATAAAATCCAAATACTAACCAGCAATATGAGGCTTCTGTGGGGAAAAAACCTGAATGCACAAATACTAATCAGCCACTGGACTATTTAGTGTTAACATGTTTTAATATAGAAGTAAGCAATCAACAAAGAGTGGCACGGTGGAGCAGTTGGTAGAGCTGTTGCCTCTCAGAGAGAAGGTCGCCGGTTCAAATCCTGGCCCAGGACCTTACTGGGTGGAGTTTGCATGTTCTCTCCTTACATGCGTGGGTTTTCTGTTTTCTCCGGTTTCCTCCCACATATCAAAATCATGCAAGTTAGACTGATTGGTAACTCTAAATTGTCCTTAGGTGTGAGTGAGTGAGTCGTTTGTCCATAGTGATGGGCCTGCGACCTGTCCAGGGCGTCCCCTGCCTTGCACAGTGATAGCTGGACATGGGCACCTGTGAACCCCACAACCAAAAAAGGAAGAAGCAGGTAAAGCTAATGGATGGGTGGATGATCAGCAAAGACATACTTTTTGAAATGTGTTGAGAGAAAAAAAAAATGGCTGAAAGAGTTTGAACAAATAATCCAATTTCTAAATTTGAGCATGTGACATCTTGTCATAGCTCTATTTTAACTATATAAAACAAGGTATGTCATTTTAAAATTATTCTATTTAGTTTTTTGTTGTTATTTTTGAATAAATACCAACCTAAACTCATTACTCTTCAGCATACCAACGTGGATGTATTTAAAAAATGACAATACTACCATTTATAGTTCTTCTATCATTGATTCATTTGAGATTTGCACGCTATTGTGCAAAAATAGTGACTAAAAACGAGTAAGAGTTCCAGTGATGTGGAAACACTAATCTCAAAGAGTCATACACAGTTCATGACGCACACTATTCAAAGCACAAACATCGGAATCGTTTGTTAAACTTTACAGCTTAAAGTGGAAAGAGTTGTGATTTTATTCAGAACATTTGCAACTTACTGCGCAAAACATTTAATACACTTGTGAAGTATTTATGCTTTATCCTAACAAGCCAGACTTTCTTGGCATCTTTTAAAAATGTCTTGCTCAGAAGTAAAGTTTGATTTTTCACAAATTTTCTGTGTGGTACTTGATTCTGACCCCGACTGTGAATTGTGCAGTGTATTTTCACAAAGAAAGAAAGTGAACAAGAAGAGGACAGAAAAAAACATTTCAGGACTAAAAAATATCTACAGCAGATGAAGAACACTGGAAAAGCCATCTTTTTTTAAGGAAACACAAAAAGTAAAGGTCAAAGACCTGAAACAGGAGCTGAGAAACTAGACGATCATCAACCGTTTGTCAAGTTTTCAACTAAAAGATATAGTTTGTGTCAAAATGTTGTTTTTAATGTTTTTCATAGAGTCAACCAAAGAAATTGGAACAGTTCTTGTCTTTGTGACAGGTTAAAAAGGTGCTTAAAGACACGGTACTGCATTGTTTCATTTGTTTGTGTGGTGTTGGATAGAAAAGAAAAACCTATGTCTCGATACATCGTCAATTTTAAAGCAAATATTTCAAAACTAATACAGAATTTCATCTTTTTGTTCAGGTTTGCCTAATTCGACAGCTCACCTTGTGATATTCTGGGAAGAGAAGAGGCTGGAGCTGGAGCCTGCAGGTCTGTGGGGGGTACAGCCTGGACTAGATGCTTCCACTACAGACGTCCATGCACAAGGTTGGTCCACTGAGCTGACACAAATCATATCCAGCTCATAAAACGTTTCCTGTTTGGACTGTTTTTTTATTGTCTGTTAGAATTAGTTTCATTCATCTTGGGCAAAACAGTCAAGCTTCCACTTCCTGCTCTTATATCCTTCCACACATCGCCTCAAATCTAATGGGGCAGGTTCAGCATGTCTGTTTCCTTCCTTCGCTTAGTTCACCTGATTCCTGTCAAAACTTTGCAAGCTTTTAGACACAAGTAAGAGCTGTCTTCAGCCACAGATGGAAGATGGAAATAATATCGTCTGAGCAACGTGCTGCTAAGATCAGTCCTGCAGAGAGTGCCAACAGTCTAATATTAGCAGAGCACATGTCTGTCTTTACAATCAGTCACTAAAATGGCTAAACTTAGTTCACTTTGTCCCAAGCCTCTTTCCAAGTTCTTTAGCTGGGTACCAGCAGGGTGACTGGGGAGCAGCTGGACAGGCTTCTGAAACTGTCTCCGCGAGGAATTTAAAGTAAAAGAAGAAAATAACTCGAACCCTAAAAGGAAATTCTGAGTGCTATCGCAAGGTGGGGAAACAGAACAAAATGTTCTCATGTAGATGCTTCATAATTATTCATGAAGTCTGAAGGGTTTTCTTTGGGAAATCTGAGGGATGTGGGGTAAACAAGAAGTGTGCTGGATGAGCTATGCTGCCCTCGTCTGGTTCAACAGCATGGAAAAACATCCAAAACATACACCCAATTACTGCCCTGCCCTGTTGTGCCAAACAGATTTCCTTTTCCTCTGTAAAGTTCCTGTCAAGTCCAGTTTTGTTTTGGTCTCATGGGCCACAATCTTTGACCCCCACCACCACCCCCTGACATGCCTCTTTCACTCTTCCTGTGTTCCATATCAGTAAAGAGAGAGCTAAGCTCCGGCGTCTAAACATAGAGCCCTCACCTTCAGAGTAACGGGTCAGACAGATGTACAGATCTGATCCCTCGGTCCACAGCCAAGAGGGCAGCTTCTGGTTAGAAATCACCCGGGGCTGTCAGGGATTTACAAGAATGAAGGTTTTGGACCTTCACATGATCAACAGTAAACGTCTCAGATCAGATAGGCCCCTTAAAGAACCAAACAGCTTTTCTATTAATTCAAATAAATGTATGAAAGCTTTGCAGTTGATTTCAGCTGAAATTTAAAATTAGACTAACTGCACTGAATGCATATTGCCTGTCAACTTGCATGCCAACATTTTAAACAACATTTATTTGATGGGTCAGTACTCAGAGCATGTGATTGAGATGCTTGTCAGCTACTGTCACGCCAAATCTTAATTCAATCTCTGAACAATTAATCGAGTTTCAGCCATTTTTGTGTTACACATAACTGGTTGGAGCAGCCCAAATAAATTGGGTTATCTCTAAAAATGATCAATTTTAGATGTACATCCTGTGATCAGGTTCTGAGAGTTTCATTCAAATTCATCCAGTGGGTCATGAGATATTTTGCTAGCGGACAAAAAGGGTCGACTCCAACTGTTAATGCCAAAGTTTGAAACCAAGCTCTTGTCTTATTAGTGCTCCGTTTGTGTTGGGGGTGTCTATCAGCTACTACCACACCAAACTGTAGCTCAGTATTGGTGGCAATGACAAGAGTTTTAGTCATGTTAGTGTTTGCTAAAGTCAATTAGCTGCGGTGGCCATCTTTAATTGAATTTAGCTGTGAATGGACATTCATATGGTGATTCATGAGATATTTCATGAGGAACAGACAAACAAATGAACAAAAACACACACAGGCAGCTACTCTGGGGATCTTTAATATCTCCCTAAAAGATTTGTGGACAAATCGAAGTTAAAATAAAATAAGTTTTGTCTGTCACCAGCTAACTGGTTGATCCACTATGAGAAGGTACTGCTTAGCACTGATAGAACTGAGCTCCTCAGACTGAAGAAGTCTTCTGGACTAAAGACGAAACATTTCAATAGAGTTTAATCCGTCCAGAGGACCTGACTTAACCTTGTTAAGTTTAAATAAAACATTCAGAGGCCATGTGAGCAGCAGCTGCAGCCAGGAAAGAGCATCGTTGTTAAAGCTGTTATTTGTGAGCTGTGTGAATATTTCACAGTCCGACACCTCATAAACACTGCTCATGTCCCTGAGCTTCTCTGTTCGGTCCGCAGGGGACAGTCTGCTCCTCGCACAGAGACCATAAGCTGCAGATACAAGCAGTCTGAGCTGGGCCTCTTCGCAGTTCAATTTAAGGGTTAATCTTTTTTTCTTTCTTTTTTTTTGCTATGTTGGAACTAGATCATCGCTCCTATAAACTCGTTAACGCATTATTCCTGACCAAAGGAGAAATGTAGGCCGAGGTAAAAGTAAGGCTCAAGGCTTCAAACAGCAAGCTGACCAAATCGATTCTGCAAATCACTTGTAACTTTACAGCATCTGTGTCTGCACAAGCTGTATGGATCCACACTGACTTGAGTTTTTCACTCCTTGCATTTCTAATCATATTTGAGGGCGTCTTCTCTGCTTTGGGAACCATTATAACTGCGGCCCTTTGGGTGAGAGCAAAAGCAGAATGGATTTATTATGCCAGCAAATCAGACAAAAACTATGTCTGTCAGTAAAGAATATGGGATCAGATCCCATAAAATAAGCTCTGGAGTCATTCGGGCAGGGGGGTCTTCAGCAGCAGCAGATTTGGAAGCCATAGCCTTAATGATTCAGTCACAACACTTTTTTTTTTTTGACAGCCAGAGAGGTTTTCTCTCACGCAACAGACGGGCAGATTCTGAGAGAGCCAGGAAGACGAGCGAGAGCAGAATAACTCAGCAAACTGAAAGCAGAGTGGCGAGGTTGGTTTGCTGTCTGTTTATTTCTCTTTAATCCTTAAATCTTCAGTAATCGGGATGAGAGGGAGAGAGCACGTTGCCTGTTTTAAGGACAACAGAATCTATGTTGGGACCTGACTGGTGAGGCCAGTACGAAAGAAAACATGAAGGGGAGGAAGGTGGGAAGTTCCAGCGTCAGACTGGGGAACTTAACGTGAACCTGTTTCTACTCACAAACAAGAAGAGCAGAGGGCAACGTGAGAGGATGATTTAACAACTGAGAGCAAAAATGAAGCAGAGGACTGAGCCATGGCTGGATTTTACAGGGTGAGATTCTGAATATCTCTCTTTGATTATTTGATGGAGTTTTTTTTTATTTCTCCTTTGACTCAAGTTTCTTAAACAAATCATCTTCGTGCAGCTGAGACGCCTCATATATTAGGATTCAGAGGGAAGAGGAGCCAGATTGGAAGGTGTTGCTCAGCAGGAAGTGTAGGCCAGAGAGTCAAAGTACAGACTTTCTGTGCAGAACGAGAGAGGAGAGGAAGGAAATATTTTCACGAGATTAAATCTACTTTTTTTTTTTTTTTTGCACAACACAACTTTGAAGTACAGGCAAACAGATCTTTATTTAACATTTAAGAAGTTACTTTTACTCTTCCAACACGTTAATTTGAAATATCACAATCTGCTAAATAAAATGTGTTGATTCTGTGGGGAAAGGTTATGAGGAAAGAAAAGTGTAAATGTTGTAGTTTTGCAGGAACGAGGCAAAACGATGAATCTGTCATAAGACGTGGTTCCACCCATTCAGCTTCCAGCTTCATGCAAACTGTGCCCATGTGCTTTCTCCCCTCAATATTGAGTTAGTTTTTCAAATGAAAGAAAACGGGGATATTTTAAACCTCTAAATAACACACAATCTTACATAATCCTTGTTTTGTGAACCTGTTAAAATAAAGTGATTAATAAAACAGACTTAACACAGTCCTCCACACTTTTTTGGACACTTTTAATCAGATTCTTCCCACAGGCTGAGCTTCCTCAGGTTCACAGCATCTCCTGACATCTCTTATTTATATTTTAGATGGTTATGTTGCAATAAACTTCTTTCATTCCAAACGTATCAAAACTGATAAAACCAAAGTGTGAACAAAACATAATTATGTTATAAAAGGATGTTACATGTGAAAATCAGACTTGCAGATCAGTCGCTCTGACGGGAGGTCTAAGGTGAGGTCAAGCTCCTCATCCTCTTTAACCATCATACCTTTAGGTCACCTGATCTGTTGAACACATGTGAGCCTTGTAGCATAAGATGTCTATTCTGAACACATGAAGACGTGTACATTTCTGAGGGCAAACCATGATGGCCAAACGCAGGTATTCACAACACATTTTGAATCAAACAAGTTGTGTTCTTTTGACAACAACGGAAAAGAACCAGCAAAATATCAGTTTTATATGAAAATAACTTTTTCTGTGCAATGAAAACAAACTTTCTAGTAACTTATGCATCTATATAATGACATTATGGTTAGATCAGTTTAGAAATTTGCCACTCCTCTTGGTTTTTTTTGACAGGGTCAGCAACCTAATGATGGTATAATTTGTCCAAACTTTACAGGTTTAGTGAAAGTTTGTGTCACGTACTTAGGTCAACGTCTTAAATATAATAGAAAAATGTTGCTGTTTTTCTTTAAGATGTGGTGCTGTGCAGCTATCCTGACGCCTCCAAGTGATCCCTGACTGCAAGAATCCCAATGGCGACTGCAAATGATGACCCAGACCTGGGCGCTGGCCCATCAGGGGACTCGGACGTCTTCCTGGATGATTCGGACTGTGAGAGTTTACTCTCTGACGACTCTGTATATCCCGATTATGAAAATGAGACAAGGTTCTCAAACCCAGCTGAGACGCTGTATGAGGCCTGTGTAAGGGACGACTCCGTAGCCCTGTGCAGCATCATGGAGCGAGGAGTCTCAAAAGAAGAGGCCATGGAGCTAGACATCAACGGAAGGGTCAGAAAAAAAAATCTTCTGTCTTTATCACACAATTAAATTTACATGCATTGCTTTAGATTACAATGAAAGGGTACAATAGTTTATATTTGTCTGGTTCCCCTTCAGAATGGACTGATGGTGGCTGTGACGAAGGGTTTTCTAGACATCGTCACGCTCCTGCACAAATGTCTGTTAATAGACATCAACCACCAGGACAATGATGGAAACACTGCCCTCATGATCGCTGCACAGGCTGGTATGTGAGAAAATACAACCAACATCAACATCTGAGCTTACATCGTACCCAGAATAATAATTCTTCTTTTAACACAGGCTTCATCATAATCCTTAACTACATCCTTAACTATTACCATGGTGTAGACACAGAGGTCCGGGACCCCCGTGGCTTCACGGCCCTCCTCAAGGCAGGCCTGCAGGGCCGAGAGGAGTGCGTGTCCGCCCTGCTGATGCACGGTGAGTTTAGGAATCTAAAGACAGTCATGACCTTCACCTGGACTAGTTGTACGTAGAAACACGTCCTCATTAATGATGAGATATACAGTATGCTTCACGATAAAGAGCAGGTAAACTAAAAACCTTTTATTCAACGTGACACACGAGACAAACCAGGACACCTGAGCTGTGAACTAAGCTGCACTTTCTCTGGGATTAGCTCAGCTGACACATTTGGAACAGAATCATAAAGCATCTCAATGCACACACTACTTAACATGTTTTAAATAGATTCAGAGTTAAATTAGCAAACATTATGTAAAAGTCTATTTGTGTAATTTATAGATGCTTTTAAATTCTTCATAACTCACTTTTTAAAGAGGTCATCATTTGTCTCCGTGTATTAATATGAACTAAGCTACTTTTATCTACACTCAAAAAGTAAGTAAGATGCTTTGATTGACTTGAAAAAAAATTAAAATAATGGCACATTTAATTAATGATTTAATAATTTAATTGTATATTTGATTATGCATTTAATAATTAAATTATACATTTAATTATTATGTATTTATTGATTTTAATTTCCACCTTCAGTGCCACTCGTTCTACCCAAATAAAGAGGTGATTTTAATGCTGAAATATTAGTTTTTGTTTAACCAAAATAGTGAATTCAAACAAGTCTGACCATACCTATTTTAAAAAGTCATTTACTTAAAAATAAATGTAGAAAAACAAAAAATGGCCCTTAAAATAATATATACACCAAGCCTGAAGAAATTAAATTATGACAAACAGTTGCTTCATTAAAAACAAATCCATCTGTACAAAATATTTGCCCTTTAGATGTTTTGTACTGTATGTTCATTCAACAAGGTTTTTTTTTTTTATGTATGTCTAAGATTTTTAACATTTGTTCCTGTTTCTCAGTGGTTTGTTATCTATACGTGGCCACATGGTGGTGGTGTTCTACTGAGCTGCTCTCATTGCATTTTGCCTTTCTCTTTCTTTTCCATGTGTAGGTGCAGATGTACATGCAGTGGACCTGGTTCAAGGCAGGGGTCTTAAAGACTGGGCCCTTAGGACGGGAAGGTTTGAGACTCTGTGCAGGATCCGACGTCTGCAGGCCCGCTCTGTTGCCAAGCAGTTCTGTGAAAGCTACAAACCTGAGTGGCCTGAGCTGAAGCAGCTGGTAGAAAAGACCTCCGCTCCAAAATCAGCCAGTCAGAAACTGAGGCAGCGCTTAAAAGAAACTCTTTCTTTCAGCTTCCCACACGACCCCCAAGACAACGGGGTAATGGACCATATGGTTCAAATAACTACTAGCATCTACAGCCCCCTGGTTGCTACTGGTTGCCGCCCACTGTGTCCCACAAGTCCCCCAGAGATTGGCAAGAGACGGTTTGCCATCCCAGAACTGCTGGAGAAGCACAGCAGCAAGGAGCTGGAGGAGACATCGGTGTCCCACAGCAACGGCTCCTTCACCTCAGCTTCTCCCACAGTCGTGACAACCACCTCGGTCTCTCTGGCCTCTTGCTGCCAGGCTCCAGAGCGCAGGGAAAGTTTGCCTTCGGGTGGCATCAGAAACTTCGTCCCTCGCAGCATGGCACACAGAAACAGCATATTCCCCTCAGGCTGCATTCCCAAGATCGAAGTAACAAAATCTGGGGACCCAACACCAAAGAAAGAGAAAAAGAAGAAAAGACAAAAGGGCTACTTGGAGCCTCCTGTTTGGAAGTATAAGCAGGCCAAAGAAGAGAAAAAGAAAGAAAAGAAAAGGCAGGCAATGCAAAAAGACCAAGACAAAAAGTCTAAAGGGTCCAAAAAATCATCAAGCAAAAGCTGAGTCTGTTGGTGTTCTGCCAGAGAAAACATCAGTGATAACTCCATGCACGCATTAAAGAATCATCTCTGGAGTCAGATGGAACTGGAGACAAAACCATTGCAAAACACTGGGAGTAAGCACTGAACAAAAACATGGATTTAACTAGAACATTTTACTAAATTAATCTCAGATGTTGAGTTATTTTTATATCTAATGCTGACTGTTCTGTTAACCCATTGTTTGGGTTCAGAAATGTTTTAACATAGACCTTTCTTACGCTAAGCCATAACGGGTCAGCAGGTTGTATAAAGTCACAATATGAATCGCAGACTTTATGTTTAAAAAACTTTTTGCAAAAATCTCACCAACCATGCAAACCTGTAAGGTAGCATCCAGGTATTTTTCAGTACGACCAAACACCCATTAGCCTATACTGTTTGTATAATATATGTCATCAATGGCCTTCAGAAAATGAACTAATGTCTTCGTTAACTTTTATTTTTGTGATGTTAAAGGGACCAAAAGGACAAAACATGTGATTTGTTTGTTCGCAAGCAGTTTTCATTTGGTTCATTTTTTTCTATAGCACCTTAGATTATTTTTAATATGCACAGTAATGTAGCATAAACATTACAGAATTAGAAATGCAAGGATTAGCTGAACTAACATGTGACTGGTATCTAACCTTAGATACTCCTTTCAAAATAATAAGCTCATTATAGGCTTCTTACAACAGCCTATAATGAGCTCGCTCTGTGGCAAAAAGTGGCTTTTGAACCCTGGTTGCCAGTAATCTTTTAATCCACAGAGGACCATCGTTACACAACTATCATCTTTTTTTATTAGTGTTTAAAACTGAAACTTTCACATGCTGAGAGTGGCTTTTAGACTTGTTCTCATGAATCTAGCTGTTTCACAATCACGCCTCCTGTGAGGAAAAGACTTGCAGCAGCAAGATCAAAAAAAAAAAAAAAAAAAAAAGAGAAGCTAAATGAGCTTTTTCTGATCTTTTGTTGTCACATTGTATTTTCAGAAGTGTGGCTCGCTTCCTCTCAACAGTGGGGAACTAGGTGACCTGAGGTCAGCCCTAAAATAAATAGCTCAGTAAGGGTTCAATGAAGGAACGCATTAAACTTTAAGCATCTCTCTTGAGACTCGGGCTTTTTCAAAAGCCCAGAATAAACCAGACTGTCCAGATCGTTACTTTGTGGATGCACAAACATCAACCTTTGATGTAAAACACTGACAGAAAATAAGTGAGTCACTTATGGAAGCGTTTCAAGTTGTGTTGCTCTTCAAACCATTAAAAAAAAGGGTTTGTTTTTAAAAAATAAAAGTTTTTTTTCTTTGCATGTCAGTTAATGTGAGATTATCCAGCTGTGTCTGCAGCTGTGAGCCAAACTGGACAGATTACAGGGCCTGAGAACAAGGAGGGGAGTTTACTGTACATTACGGACATGAAGAAGTCTCTGAGGCTTCGCTGAATGAAGCCGTGTCCCCAGTGTACGTCTTTTGGCATCTAAAAGACAATTTAAGACAAACATCAGCTGCTAGAATCACACAGCACTGAGAATGTTTCAGGACTGAAGCTTTTTATACATCAAGATGAGAAATGTAATCATGTAGTCATCAACTCTGCCATCAATCAATCATAAATTAGAAGTAGGGTTGACTGAACAGACTTTTCTTTAGAATATTATGACTAAATGACAAAAATGAACTAGTTTATGCAGCATTGACTATAAGTTTTAGTCACAAATGGTTGTTTTGTTGCCCTGTGATGGACTGCTGATCTGTCCAGGATGTACCCCGTCTCTCACCCAGACCAGGAACAAGCAGGTAAACAAAATGGGAGGGAAAATACAAAATGCACCTCCAGCCATGATGGCCACAAAGGTCACTCCTTCTGCACGGATCATCCTGGAACTGTAATCTTTCACAGCCACTGGGCTCGACTCGGTCCTGCTCAGGTCGACTAGATGTAACTTTAGAATCTTTGAGTGATCCAAGTCATCCAACCCACTTCCAGCTCAGTTCTTTGGACATACTTGGCTGAGTTTCCTAGCGAGGTTGACATTGGCAGACTGCAGGCCTTTGATTGGCCAGATGGTGACGTCAGTGCACATGCTGCAACACGGACATTGTCCAGATGAATGAACAGCAACAGAGTAATGAAAAGGTGTCATACAAAAGTGTAGAGGTGTAAAATTTGCTAATTTAATATTTGATTTCAATGGAGGGCAGCACAGTGGTGCAGTTGGTAGAGCTGCCGCCTCTCAGTGAACAGGTCGTCCCGGTTCAAATCCTGGCTGGGGCCTTTCTGTGTAGAGTTTGCATGTTCTATCCGTGCATGCGTGGGTTTTCTCCGGTTTCCTCCCACAGACCAAAAACATGCATGTTGGGCTGATTGGTAACTCTAAATTGTCCCTACGTGTGAGTGAGAGAGTGAATGGTTGTTTATCTCTATGTGTCTCCGTGATGGACCGGAGACCTGTCCACAGTGTACCCCGCCTCTCGCACAGTGATGGCTGGACATGGGCACCAGTGACTCCCCACAACCCAAAAAGGAAAAAACGGGTCAAGATAATGGATGGATGGATTTCAATGGAGCATATGTCATTTTTAAAAAAGAGTTGATCAATAAGCTGCTAAAATGAGCTTCCTTAGCAGGGTGGCCAAGCTCAGCCTTAAGACTCCCACATATTCAGACCAGCCCACCAGGAAATCTCCAGACCCTCCCGCAGCCACGCCAGGACTGATTTTAAATCTCTCGTGACAAATTCCTTCATTTTTCACAATTTCAGTTACGGTGTCAATGGAGGAGGAGGAAGAGATCCCTTGCCTCATGGCAAAAAAACTAAAGCAAAGGCCATTAAACCAGATCAGGGATGAAGAAGAGAAATTTAATACATTGGTGTCGCATACAAAACAGTCCGTCGCCGTGCAGTTTATTGTGCAACAGAAAGTACACGTACGCGATCGTAAAATGTATTTTTGCGCAGACATGGCTTGTGGGCGTCCGCTTCAAGTCCTCGGTGAGTCTAATCCAGTACACGTGGACCTCTGCAGAGTTAACACCCGAGTATGTGGGAGCCTTTAGAGATGGGGTGAGAAGTAGCCGCTGCTCCTCCACATCAAAAGGAGTCATTTGAGGTGGTTCAGGCATCTGAATAAATAGGATGCCTCCTGGACACCTCTAGGGTTTCTGGGCACATTCCACTGGTAGGAGATCCCAGGAAAGATCCAGAACTCGTTGGAGGTACTGTGTATCATCTTTGGCCTGAACGCCTTGGGGTCCTCCAAGATGAGCTGGAAAGTGTTGCTGGGGTGAGGGATTCCTCTCCTGGACTGGTTGCCAATGCCTCAGCAGCCCGACTATGGATGAGAGGTATGGAGAAGTGTGAAACTAAACATGCCCTGATTTGGTTAGCTGTTAGCCTAGCCTAAAAGAAGACTTTGACCAGGGGCACAGCTGATGAGATGCAATAGAGACAGGCATCACTGCAAAAATGATCAGATTACTTTAAAGTCCAAAAAAAAATCAGTTTTCAGACTTGAACATTAATGGACTGTGGGTGAATCCATTAAAATGTGCATTTGGTGAAGCTGCATAAAACAACCAATTTGTCTGTGATTTAAACCTGCTGTTGCACAGTGCCTGTTTCATGAACAATTCAACAAGAGGAACTTTAGCAAAGCATTTGCAACATTTTCTGCGAGTAAAACACATCACATCAGATAATAATCTCCATCATGATAAAACGTTTAACACATTTCGCCTCTGAACTTAAAAGGAACACAGAAGTGCGTTGTTAAAATTCATTATTTAAAAATAGTTTTGCATGCCCAAACTTGCTCGGTTTGTCTGGGAGAAACCGTTTTGTTGACGCACATTCCTGTGCGTGCAGCGCACACTCGGGTCCGCAGAGGGGAACGGAAAAGGAGAGGTTTGGCGAGCAACAGGAAAAGGCGCTCAGAGAAACACATTCCAGGCTGTGCCGAGTCTGTGCGGAACAATGAGGGGTGGGACGAGAAGCCGCACTATTTAAAACATCTCTAATCTCCGATTTTGATCAGGAACTGAGCGCGGTAGCTGATGGGAAAATGACGCTCTCCGCGCGCTGAAGCTGCCGGGGCGAAAGGACGCGAGTTCGAGCCCCGTAGTGACGAGCTCGCGCTTTACCGGCGCTGATTTGGACCGAGATAAACAGGCTTTTCTGTGTTGAAACTTGCTCACTGCTTTTTTTTTTTTTTTTAAAGAAAGGGTCCCATGTGAGTGGTTATGCGCCTGGTCGTCATCGAGGCTGGAAGATGTGAGGTCTCACCGGATGAAACATCTGCAGCCTGTCTCTGACATGGGACACCTGTCCAGTTAAAAGTCAAACAGAAAACAGGTAAAGACTGTTTTGTTTTGTTTTTTGTGTAGATCCAAAGATGTAACCTCTTTGGAAAAAGCAGCACTGACAGTCCACCTGTTTCCAGATGTGAGCAGGTGTAAGGTGGATCTGCATTTTAACCCATGCTGCTCAATCCTGGGTAAATAATCCTGAACAGTCTCCTCTGCTGTGACATAGAAATAGTGGTTTATAAAAGTAATTCACTGTGTTTGATCTGCATGCATCCAGATGTGTGGGAAGAGCCCTGCTGTATAATCTGTTCAGTGTGTATAATGCTAAGATTTTACAAGTTTATGTGATGTGATTATCATTACTGAAGAAAATATGTTGCATCACAACTCTGAATTAAGGTGTTTTGTGTTAAATTGTGTTTTTTCATCACGCTACATAAAATATTTATATAAACAGAAGCTTTAAACTAAACTCAAAACAATTACAGTCTTTCTTAATCTGACATGTGCCAAACACCCTGAAATGGCAGATGTCTTCTTTTGAGTGTTTTTGCAGCATTAAGCTGTTCTAAGTGAGAAGTGAAAAAATCTGCTGATGTAGTTGTTTGAAAAAATTACACTATTTTGTTCTTGCACGTGCTTCATGCGAGGCCGGTCGCAATAAACAATAAATCAATTAATCGCATGATAAATGAAAATTATCACCTCATTTTCATTTATCAGCTTTATCGTTTCTTCGTGTCTCTCTCTTTCTACCGAAGACACTGGATGACAAAAAGCTCAACTCTGGTGCTCTTCACTGACCCCTCCCAAAATCACGTTTTTGGTTCGTTAAATGCAGCTAAGCTGAGAAACTAAGCTACACGCTAAGCTAACAGGCCGACCTCAGGAAAAAACCTCCGTCTTGTCGAAGCTCCAAAATTCACAGTTGAACCCGTGCCTTTGTCTAAAAAGTTGTTTTTCTCTGCAAAAAGAAGCTGAGAACTGGTTTACTGATATTTATTAAGAGCTTTGTGTGAAAAATGCTATGCTAAAGAACTCAAACCACACCGAGCATCTGCCATTTTGAGAACTGAAGAGAGAGACAGCCCATGTCACGTCAAGAGGCCTCCCTCCCATTTTTCTTAGAGACACGCTGCTCGCTCCCTCACTATCCATCCTTCAGTTCAAACAGTCTTATACTGCCATTCAGTGATTAAAAAAAAAGGTACATTCAAAATAAATTAAACATTTCTTCTTGGACTTGACAACAATTACTAATTATTGCCAAATTTCAAACAATATAATTATTTATCACAATAATTTCTGAGACAATTAATAGACCAGCAAAATTTGTTATCGTGACAGGCCTACTTCGCGAACCTGTTCTGTGCACAAGGTCAGAGCAAAACTTTCTCTCACATTTTGAGTCCATTGAGTGTAACTGGTCAGAACTTTGTTGCGGGCGTGTTTAAACAGAAAAGCAGGTGAATCACAATGGTGTCATTTTGTTTTCCCTGCTCTGCTGAGGAGAAGCTTAAAGAGTCAAAGATCTTGTGGAAGGAGACAACAGGCTCAGGCTGTGTTGGACAGCTGGGAGTAAAGGCCTGGCAGCATAGGGACATGCTACGTTTGCAGGCTGGAAACAGTGGCAATCTCTGTTGCAAATGCCAAACTACTTGCACTGTTCCAGCCTGTCTAATAACAACGTCTCATTATGGTAAAGGAAGTAAAAATTTGGATAAAGGTGAAAAAGTGGAACCCCTGGGGAGAAGTGCTTCCCAGGAGTTTCGCACGGCAGTTTTTAGTTGAGAATAAAATGTTCATGTCAAAGAAAAATGTGTCGCCACTTCATCAGAGCAGACTTCCTGTGGGAGTCCTTTTTCGTATAAAGCAAAACTTCTTCACTTCTGGCTAAGTATAGAGAAGTCTTGAGTTTTTAAAGCAAGTCCTTTTATTTTCAGACCATCGATAAATGTTGCTCAAAATTTTGTATTTATATTCAAAGAGGAACGCAAAATAATTTTATAAATAGCTTGGCTTTGACTAATCACGTGTTACATTTATCATATTTCAGTTTTGATCTATTGATGTTAGGTCTTGTTGAAAGATTATGAACAAGTAATATCTTACCTGTTGTAGATAGCTCTGTGGACAGTCTCAAAGTGAAGAAGTAGAGAGAACCCAGCTAGTCTGAGCAGGACTAAGGCCAAAGTCGATCTCTGTCATCTTAAAACAACTTGTTAAAAACTTTACAATGGCTCAGGTTATAAACTTTTACACTGCCGTGAGTTTTACATTATGTAGTTTTTCCTGTAGAAAAGTTGTGATATTTCTGCAGGACGTGCTCCAAGTTGCACCAGAAGTGCTACAGCTTGCTGCAGCAATTTGTTAATGCAATGTAAAGGACTGGTTTATAAAGCAGTGTTCACATTAATTACTATGGAATCTTTAAGATTATGTTAACCAAACAGCAGTCCACTCTGGTCTTGGCCTCTCTCTGACTAGCCACTAGCTCATCAGTCCAGTCAGGATTAAACTCTAATATTTCAAACAGATTGCTCAAATAGCTATCTACAACAGATAAGATATTGTTTCTTCATTTATTTTCCATAATTCAAGTCACAACAGAAGTTGTCTAAGGGCACTGTATGAGAACATCCACATACATTAAAAAAAAGGACAATTAATAAAAGTCATCGATCTAAGGGAGACAGCAGATTGCGTTGAATCTTCATTTCGTCACAGTCTCCCATCCTGAGCAAGCACAATGGCAACAGTGGAAAGGAAAACTCCCTCCTAACAGGTAGAAACCTCCAACAGAACCAGGCTCAGGACGAGCAGCCATCTGCTTCAACCGGTTGGGTTTAAGAGGAACAGGAAGGAGGAACAAACAAATACAGAGTGGCAGGTCCAGGTGCACTTTCTATAGGAAGAAATACAAAAAACGCATGTTAGATAGAAATACTTGCAAATACACAGGTTGAGTAGAGCAAGTACAGACATCAGCAGAGTGATGAAGTGTGGTCATTTAGTCCTCAAGCGGTCTAAGCCTATAGCAGCATAACTAAGGGATAGCTCAGGAAACCCAAGCCAACCCTAACTATAGTAATTATAAAGAATTTTAAAAACTTAAGCCCAGTCTTAAAACGTGTCAACAGTGTGTCAGATTCACGGACAGAAACTGGAAGTTGATTCCACAAGAGAGGAACTGAAAGAGCTGCCTCCCATTCTGCTTTTGGAAACTCTAGGAACAACAAGTAAACCTGCAGTCTTTGAGAGAAGTGCTCTGTTAGGAAAATATGGAACAATAAGATCTGTAATATAAGATGGAGCTAGGTTGTTGAGAGCTTTGTAGGTTAGAAGTAAAATTTTGAATTATATTTTGAATTTGACAGGAAGCCAGTGGAGAGAAGTTAAAACTGGAGAGATATGATCTCTCCTGCAACTCTCGTTAAAACTCTGGCAGCAGCATTTTGGATAAAGTGAACATAATTCAAAGATCTAAACCAGCATTTGATGGTGATTTTGTTTTCAAGCTGCTGACTTCCATCTGACTACACAAAAGAATAAACTTTGAAATAATTAGTTTATTTATTTTACTTTTTATTCAGCAACAGGATGTAAATATTGTCCTAACCTTATCCTTTGGGTATTTTCAAGAAATAAAATATGGATTAAAAAAAGTGCATTTGTGTTCAAACACATGTGCAGAATTTGTTTATTTGCCGGATAATTCAGCCCATATCTTCAAAATGTCAGTACTCCCTTTTTATTTTCTCTTTCTCCCACCCGTCTTACCCAAACACACACACACACACACACACACATTTGCCCTTTTGAACCTTACAGACTGCAGATCATCTTCCAGGTGACTGCTGGTGATCACCCCCTCAGGTGCACATTATTCAAACTTGTGCTTGTTGTTTCCTTTTATTGTTTTCTCCTTTTTGGCACCAAAACATGTCATGTGTGCACAACGTGTCTTCAGTAGAGCATTTGTCATTTCCTCTCCCTGACAAGCTTTTATTATAAATATGATGCGAGTATGCAGGAAAACACTGGACCACAGCTGGTTCATCTCCTTCTGTAACATGAAGCTGCAGTCTGGTGGTGTAAGCATCACGTCTTTACAAACAAGACAGCTTTATTTTAGTTTCAAGCTTTCCTTTCCATGGAAAGTTTTTCTTCTTAAGTGCGAGGAGGCCCAACTGAGGGGTGGCTGAAGAGGATCGTGCGGAGCCATGCCCCCACAATCCACCACTATAACAGTCATCCAGATGGAATGAGAGATCTGCTTTGTCGGGTCAAAGCTGTGCAGATGAGAGGATGAGATGACACTGATGGTTTTCCCATGGGTTCGCTTTGGACAGAACGGAGACAAGCAGGAGCGACGGCTGCTCCACATGAAGTCAGTGTGCTGAGACGGAGGGTTTCTTTTCTCTAAGACGACATGAGGGATGTTATAGACTTTATGGAGGGTAAGTTCATTCTGTGGGTGGAGCTCATCTCAACACAGATTTACCATCACGGAAACACACTCAGGAAGTGTTAGCTGCGTGGTAAAATATGGCGGTTGTGGTTTTTGCACATTAGACTGATGACTTTTGAACCATTTCACTGGATCACTGATAGGAAAAAAATCTAAAGATAGATCTTGTTTTATGTTACAATCATTTTTCCGGTGAATCAAAATTTTTTTTTTATTGCCTGCCTCTAAAGGCAGTGTTTGCCTGTGTGTGTGTGTGTGTGGGGGGGGGGGGGGGGTGTCTGTTAGCAGTCTCCTGAAGCAGTGTACACATTTTAATGAAACTTTCAGAAAAGCTTGGTGTGGTGGTATCTGAGAGTCATCCTCATAGCTCAGAGTGCTTAACATCTGTTATGAGAGCTCACGACGATATGCACTTTTTTAACGAGCGCTGTTTCAGAGGAGAAACCTCATCCACAGCATGGGTTTGTTTTGGATGTTTTGAGTGTTCACAATTACAGAGCAATCTGATAAATCAGAGATGAATATTCTCGTGAAATGTATGTACTTTTGTATTCAGTGACATTTCACGTTGCTCGATGCGATAAAGCAGCTTCCTGTAGTTTGTGCTGTAAACCGTCTAACTACATGAGTCAAAACTAAAAGAGGATACTGGAAGGCCTGTGCTGATGTTTGCAGGTTTCTCTGTCAGATGTGTGACGCTCAGCTGCTGAAAGAGAAGACAGGTTGGTTGGTTTCAGGTCTGAGAGTTATATATATATATATATATATATTTATTTTTTATTTATTTTTTATTTTTTATTTTTTTATTTTTTTTTTTCTTAAAGGTTCATTTTATATTGTGATTTATGGTATTTCAAAACAGGACTAAATGCTTGAGTAGAAAAAAATCTACTTGAAGCTTTTTAATTTATTTTATTTTTTAGATGAAATATCAAGAACCAATAAAATACCTTTACAGGCTTTTTGTTGCAGTATTTCAGATTCTAATAAGCTGGAGGTCTAAAAAGACACATTCATAGAGGCTGGACTAGGGGTCTGCAACATGCGGCTCTGGAGCCACATGCAGCTCTTTCAAGCTTTGACCAAAACAAACATAAAACTGAATGTTATTGGTCGTTATACAAACAGCAAAAAAGGACTAGTTTTAGCAGTTTTGCTGTAATTTATTTTGCAAATATGTGAACACTGGAACAAGTACAAGGAGTAAAACATGCTCACTTTAACTTTATGCTTTATTTCTATACTTAATAAATTTTTCCCAATAAAAAAAAATACATAGATCTGAATAGTTCATAGTTTTTATTACTGGTAATTAAAAAACTACACCCACTCCTCCTCTTTCTCTCTACATGAATCTGGTCTTTTCATTTGTCTTAAATTGTAAAAATGTCAATAAATGTTAAAAATCACTACTGGTAAATATTTTTAGCTTTATAATGTCACCACTACTGGCCACAAAAGTCTCCTCCAACAAACCTAAAGTGGGCCCATGGGCCACCAGTTGATAATCCCAGTTGAAGCAGGTTGTTGCGGCTCTGAACACTTTAAATTTAGTGAACGAAGGCATAAAAATGGCTTTTTTGATCATAAACGTTGCAGACCCCTGGGCTAGATAGTGTTTATTTTAAAATTATAAAGGATAAGATAATTTGCACAAAAACGTTCATGAATTTTTATTTTTCAAGATGCAAACTATCAAAGCCCATGAGCATTTAGAGTCTGTTTGGGATTAAATGATTGTGAGAACAAATGGAGCTCCAGCCCAAACTATTCCATTTTCTAAAATGTATTTTTAAAATATCTACATCTTTTATTTCTTGATACTGGACCTTGGCTTTGAAATGTGCCATCAAGTTGTTTCCTAACTGTAGCAACTTGTTGAAAAGTGTTTTCATCTTATCTTTATCACACTGACAGTCTGTTTTACAGTTTTATATCATTTGATTAAAGCCTAATTATAACTAAATGTGCTTTTAATTTGTATTTATTACACATTCATTCTTTACAACAGAGGAAAGTTGTGCCACACAAGTGACTTGGAATTATTTGCCATCTCAAATTAAGCTAAAATTTTGAATTATTTTAATTGTATTGACATTTGTGACTCGTGCTCATCATGCTCTACATTCATGTTTGCACAGACAGTCCCAAATCAGTTAAATAAATACACAGTTTGTTTTTTTTAAGCCACTTGGCTCAGCATTACGTTGGAGTGTTCAATGTTGTTTGAGAGTTTATGTGAGTTTGCAGAACTCAGCCAGTAAAATTATGTTTCGTTGGAGTTATCACAGAGTGTGTTGCTACATTAACGTTTAACAACCTTTATTTACTAAGTACCTTGTCATTCCTGAACCTGCAAGAAAAACAGCTTCAGAAACAGAAAACATTTTAGAGCAACGGTCCAATAAAGCATCCGTGACACTTGACCTTTATGTGATGCTCGTGTTTGTGGGTATCTGAGTTGGCAAGAGAGATTAATGAAGCACAGATTATGTTGCTGTTTTTCACAATTCAGTAATGATTTTTAATATTAAAAGTCAGTTTTATATGTTCTTACTACTTTTTTTTTCTTCTTCTTTCGGCTGCTCCCTGCGTAAGGGGTCGCCACAGCGAACTAAGTCGCACTAAGACTTGGCAGTTGTGGGTTTTTTTACGCCAGATGTCCTTCCTGACGTATATATATATATATATATAAATATATATCAAACCCAGACTATTTGACCAGAAGGACGATGTAGCAGATCTTTGCAGATGTTTATGTGTCGCATAGTAATTTATATTTGGCACCAGCTTTTATTTTGAAAATTATTATAGTACATAAATATTATGAAGAATAGCCTTCATGATTTCCAACTAAGGCAATATATAAAAATAATGAAATAAAAATAATAAAGTGTTATGCGTTGTCATCATTGTATGTTCCCATGTAAACTACATATAATAAAACAAACGGTACAAGCCATATGAATGTGAAACATAAAATAAACTGTGGCAGTTACACTCCCACCAAATCACACATCCTGTATGTGGGATTTCTCTAAATCGAACTGACGCTTCACTCTAAAAATGAAACAAACAAAAAAGTTACTCTGCTTCAGGCAGACCAAAAACATTATGTACAGGTCGGTCAAGTGAAACTGTCTTTGTTGTACGTTTACCACGTTTGTCTAATGTATTCTCACTAACTAATAGTGTGACCTTTCTCACCCTGTAATCTGATCCAGGGTATATATATATATATAATAAGGCAGTTTGGTGGGATAAGTTAAATTATTTATTCTTTTTACTGTTTAAATCTTTATATGTTATTGTTAATTAATGTTTTCAATAAATGTAACATTCCAAAGTCACTCAGAATTCAAGGTACAGACTTGCATGACTCTCAGCGCTGCAGCTTTTAAACAATGAGCAGAACTGAGTCTCGCCGGTCAGCCGGGTGGGGCCGCTCAATGGCAGGAAGCACAGCCATCAATATTTACTCTGCAGTGGTGGAGCCGTCAGGCCTGGAGCCCCTGCAGCACAGCGCCACACACAGTCCAAGCACACACACACAGTCCAAGCACACACACACAGACATACTTGGTTCCCCTAATCCCCCCCCCCCCCCCACACCCAATGCAATTAAAACACAGGCAGACAGGCTGGACCCTTCGGCTGTTCTTTTTGACCTCACAGCTTCCTCGGAGGCCAGACTCAGACTGGTTTTAACTCCTCATGGACACGGCTATTAAGTTACCATCTTTAAACTGAATTCAAGAAGCAGCTTTTCCAGGATATTAATAATTTCAAATAATTTTGACTGTTCCTACTTTAAAAAAGAAGAAGAACTTGCTTTAAAAAAAAATTCTGATGTTTTGGATTTGTTTCAGAGATGGGAAGCTCGGCTCTGCTCACAGTTGTGCTTGCCGGAGTGTTTCTGTGGATTTCTGTTATTCGTGCAGGTGAGTTCATGTTTTGCAAGAAGCTTCTGGCCCTACTTTACAGTATTTTTGACATTTTATTCCTCCTTCTAAACAAAAGCAGGTGTGTCTCAGTCAACAAGTTCAGACGAGGTTGTTGTTTAGTGTCTGTCATGAGAAGGATTAGTCAAAGTAAATGAGTGGCACGTGAAGACTGTCTAAACCAGTTCAGTTAGTTGATCTTTATCCGTCTGGGGCGTTTTGAACAATGTCGAGTTTTTCTTAAATAAGATCATGCAAGCCAACAAACCTCGTAATTACATTTAAAGCACACACTGAGCATCAGATCACTGCATTTAGGATCCACAGTGAGGCTAAAGCATCTTCAGAGGGATGTATTAATGCAAAAAATTAGAAGTTCACATTCTGTTTTCTCATTCAAAGTGAGCAGTTTGTAAATTTAAACCAAAATTACCACTCCTGGTGCACCACACGGCCTGCTTGTTGATGTTATGTCTTGTGGCAGCCAGGAAATGAGGTTAGCATGTTTTCTTACCGTTAAAACCGGTGGTTCCCCCCAAAGGAGCTCAACCCTGTTCTGTTATGTCAAATAATTACCATTTTCTTAAAGTCTTTGAGTTTTAAGCTTAATTCTCCTTTCTTGTTTATTTTTCTTTCATGTAAAGCAATTATTGTGCTCATTTGTCTTTTTTTTAGTATGACTGATAAACTGTTGCCTGTCTGCCACAGAGGGCCTTGACGACCCACAGGGTGAGAAGCTGCTGTGTACCTGCGAGAACGACAAAGGCACATGCAGCAACGGAATGTGCCGAGGAGACTACTGCTTCTACACCTGGGTTCACGGCAGAGAGGAGCGGGGATGTTTCACCAAAGATCACTTCAGAGAGCAGTGCTCCGGCTCCTTCAAAGGCCTTTTCACCCACTGCTGCACAGAGACCAAGTGCAACGCCTTCGTCACACCACCTCCAAATATTAGTCAGTATCCAAAAAAATACAAATTCCCATTATTGGAACAATATCTATGATGTGTGAGGAACCTGTGTGCAGTATGAGCCCAATCTGCTCAAGAGCTTCCTGCAGATCAGAGCAGATCATTTTGTACTTGTTGCTTCTTCTTGGACGGCGTCTAGCTCCCCCTTGTGGTCATTTGGAGCAACTACACAATCTTGAACTTATAACCACAACAGAAAACTAATTTTAGCTGATCAGTTTTCTGCAAAATGTGAAACAAATTTCAGCAACAGAATGATATTGCTTACTACATATTAATCAACCACCTCATTAATTTACCTTCCAGCTGTGCAATGTGTTGTTTTCCTCTGAAATTCATTTGAAAATAAGATATTTTTAACAGGTTTACAGCATATTGCTGAGGAGAAAACACCCAGAGTGCAGTTTTGCAAACAGTACTGAGTTATTACATATGAGAATCAGGTATTCAAAAAATATCTCATGAAAGTTTTGTCAAATTAAGGCATCAGTCGATATTAGAGAAAAAATACAGTCAGTCACACTTAAATATCCAACAAACTGTCCTATTTGTTTATGTTTACTCAAATAATTTAAAATGATAAAAACACATGTTTTTTTTCAACGTGAGATGTTAATAATGTTCCACAAATCTATAAATGGAACTCACATAGGCCTCTATAATCCAGTAGTTACCTGTACACAAGATGATTCCCACCTTTTCATAAGAGTTTTAATGTTTTTCTTTGTCCTAAAAAGTAACACTACTGATAAATGTCAACAGTTTATTTGAGTTGTTTCATTCCAGGTTGTAAAAAACTTATTTTCTGTCACATTTAAGTAAAACTGTGGCTCTTGATAAATTATGTTTTGTGGGAAAAGGTGCCGAAACAAATTTTATGATTGTAAATATTGCAACCCCCCTACACTATATAGCGATATTTTCCCCTCCCTTTGTAAATAAAGCCAAAAATAAACATCTGATCTGTTTAATATTTTTATATTTCTTGACCGTTTTAAATGTGTGTGCACGGATGTGACTTTAGATTTATGTTTATTCAGATGGGGAGCTCATGACAACAACATCTCCAGAATTCCCTCAGCCATCGTTGTGGATCGCTGTGTCTTTGCTGCTCTCGTTCACGGCCGTGAGCGTGTGCAGCTTCGTGCTATTAATGCGCTTCCGACGAACCGCCGGCAAACTGAGAGACCCCGAAGACCGCGGTGCTATGATCAAAGTCCCCAACGGAGATGACCCCACATATGGCGTAAGGAGGCACAATCACTTTCAATGGTTTTATTATTATATTATATATTTATCTGTGTGTTCTGTTGTCCAGGATATTTTTGATGAGTTTTGTACATCAGGGAGCGGAACAGGACTTCCATACCTGGTCCAAAGGACTATGGCTCGACAAATCTCACTTGTTGAGTGTGTTGGTCAGTCTTTTTTTCTTGTGGTTGTTTTCCTTTTGCGGTTTTTAAAATCTTGATCTTCTTTTGCAAATGTGTAACTGTGCTACTCTGCTTCCAGGTAAAGGCAGGTATGGTGAGGTGTGGAGGGGAACGTGGATGGGGGAGAGTGTAGCCGTCAAGATATTCTCCTCCAGGGACGAGCAGTCGTGGTTCAGAGAAACAGAGATCTACAATACTGTGCAGCTGTGCCATGAAAACATTCTGGGTATGGGAGATAAACACTGAGAGAAATCCCTCTTGTGATTCAGTCTCTTTGAACAGGAAGACATGGTGTCATTTTGACGAGCACCCTGCAGAAGACAAATCGTTCAACAGCCTCCATTATTCTGGCTTTTAGGTTTTATCGCGTCGGACATGACGTCTAAGAACTCCAGTACCCAGTTGTGGCTCGTCACTCATTTTCATGAGTTGGGTTCCCTCTACGATTTCCTGCAGTACAGCAGCCTGGAGCCAGAGGGCTGCCTGAGGATGTGCCTGTCAGTGGCCTGCGGCCTAGTCCACCTCCACACTGAGATTGTCAGCGCACAGGAGAAACCGGCAATCGCCCACCGGGACCTGAAGAGCAGAAACATCCTGGTGAAGCGAAACGGGCAGTGCTGCATCGCGGATCTAGGTAAAAAGTACTTTAAAGAAATAAACATCTGAGTCCTAATAAAAACACACAGCTACTGTATGTCTGCTTCCAAACTTCTGCTGTGCTTTCAGTATATTTGCACTCTTTCCTCAGGTCTGGCTGTGATCCACTCTCAGTCTCATGACTACCTGGATGTGGGCAACAATCCTCGCGTAGGGACGAAGCGTTACATGGCTCCTGAAGTGCTGGACGAGACTATTCGTTTGGACACTTTTGAGTCTTATAAGCAAACTGACATCTGGGCTCTTGGCCTGGTCTTCTGGGAAATAGCCCGCAGGACAAACGTCAACGGTAAGGTGACTTCCGCAGCCAGTTGAAGAGATATTCTAAAGGCGATTATGTATTTATCTGTGGCTCTCGAAGAAGCTGATGTGTGAGCGCCTCACATATCGTATTCAAAGAGTGTTTCCTCCCTCGTGTCCGTCTCTCTCTGTGAGAATACACATTCAAAGCTGCTAGTCTTGTGTCTCTCATCAGTCCAGTGTTTTTCTACTCCGTGTCTGTCTCTACTATCCTGTTTCACGATTAGCACTGCAGTAATTATAAACAGTCTTATCTGGTGTCAGCACTCGCGTCTACATGATCCAGATGCCCATTCGCACAAGTCATGGATGCTAGCGCACAAACTTGGACACACACACACATAGAGTATAAAACGCTTGTGCAGATGGATACACGTGTGTGTTCTTTGTGTTTCTTGCAGTAGGAGTTGGTATTTTTCCTGCTCTCTTGTTTAGCCAAACATATTTTGATATAACTCCCACTGCAGCATGTCTTTGAGTTTGAGTGTGCTGTAATCTACAATAAATCTTGTTGCAACTTTTACCGTATTTTTCAGAATATGAGGTGCACTTAAAATCCGTTAATTTTCTCAGAAATCTACAGTGAGCCTTATATATTAATTCTGGTTGTGCTTACTGACCTTGAACGGATTTTATGTGGTTATTGTGAGTGTGTTGAATAAAGTTTGACTTATCTAACTGTTTTATTTTGCTTAATGTACCTTATAATTCGGTGCGCCTTAAGAAAAATATGATATTGTTAAACTCTGTGCATGTGTGGGTGTGTGTGAACTAAGGTTAAGACTTTAACTGTACTGTATTTTATTTATATTCCTTCAAAAAAAAGTGACTTTTATTCATTCGTTGATTTATTCACAGGAATTGTGGAAGAGTACCGTCCTCCTTTCTTTGACCTGGTTCCTATAGATCCCAGCTTTGAGGAGATGAAGAAAGTGGTTTGTGTGGACCAGCAGAGGCCCAGTCTGCACAACAGACTCCACTCACATCCAGTAGGCTCTCATCTCACCACTCACACACACACACACACACACACAGGTTTGTTTTGCTATCTTTGTGGGGCCTTTGCATTGACTTCCATTCATTTTTCATTCATTTCTATAGCCTAACCATGACCTTTATCCATAACCTAACCATTACCAGTACATACCTAACCCTAAACCTAACACATCCTCAATTCACACCTTAGTCCTAAACCTAGCCCCTAACCCACCAAAGGGACTTCTTCTTATGGGGCCCGGGCTTTGGGCCCCATAAGGAGCAGTTGGTCCTCACAATGCAGTATAAGTTGGAAAAATGGGCCTCACAAAGTAGCATAAACAAGGACGCACACACACACACACATGCACCGTTTTCTGCTAACAGCTTGCAGGGGATCAGTTTGCTGATGAATTTGTATTAAGATGTTGTAAAATTATGTTGTGACATATTTTTATTAATCTGAATAAAAGGACTTGATGTGTATCTTTGCAGCAGACTGAAAATATACACGTTATCCTTTAGGTTGGAAATCTTTTTATGTTAAAATGAATTGTTTGTTTGTTTCAAACAAAAACAGTAAAATCTATGTGTCTATTCTATTCTAGTCTATTTAAGGAAATGACAGAAAATGTTTGAGAATAGCAACTAAAGTCCTTCGAAGGAACTTCAAAAAGCTTGTAGAACTATTGATTAAGACCTCTTGGGATTATTAAAAGAACGCCTGGATGCTTAGAATTAAAAGATAAAGAAATAAGTGACTGCTCAAGACTTTTGCACAGTAGTGTGCAGTACGTCTTTATTAACAGAAGAAAAAAAATTCTACTGTGACAAGCAGATGATACGATGGTGGGTGATCAAGAAATTGTGTACGCCTGTGTGCACACGGTTTGTTCGTCTGTTAGCAAAATATCTCATGAACCACCAGACTGATTTGGATGAAACGCTCGGAGAATAATCACAGAGCGTCCATCTCCAACTGATTCATTTAGAACATTGTTAAAAGGTTAAATCCTTCACGAAGTGCTGCGTTTTAATTTGTTTTTGTCTTTGTGCGTTCAGATCTTGTCCACCCTTGTGAAGCTCATGAAGGAGTGTTGGTACCAGAACCCAACGGCCCGCCTCACAGCCTTGCGAGTGAAAAAGACTCTTTCCAAACTGGACACAGAAAGTGACTTCAGCATGGATAAACTCAAGAGGCACATCTAGACACGAGCACCAGAGACTCAGACAAACACCACGTCATAATAACGAGTTTAAATGTCTAGACTAGATACCACCCAGCGGTTTCTTTTTGATTTTTTTTTTTTTTTTTTAAGAATTAATTTACATGTTTCCAGTTCCTCAAAGCAAAGGTCGAGTCACACAGGAAGTGTTTTTTTTAAATCTCCATATATAAAACTTTTATATGTATATGGTTTATCATCCCCCAACATTACGCAGACAGGATGGAAATTTTATCATAACACATTTACTCATACTCATCTTTTTCCTTTTTGTCATTTTTTTTTTCTTTGCTGGGTGGAATTTCCACAATGACTACTCAAAACCACAAAAAGTCACAAAGCTTGGTTAAATTCTCTAGATATGATGTGTAAGAAATAATAAAGCACGTTACGTATTTTGTAAGCATATTTAATGTAAAAGTAAATAAGTACAATGAACGTAATGAACATAAGACACGCTGCACAAATGTAGATGTATATATTCGAACAGTTCACTTGTATGGAGGTTTACAAATATAATGACTGTAAATATATTTTAAAAGGGAACATATTTTTATTATTCAAATATGAGGCACATTCTGTATACTTTATATGGCACAATTTAATATTTTTTTAAGGATTTTTTTTTAATGTTTCTGTAAAGTTAAAAAATGTATAATCACAACCACTAAGGTCAAAAAAACAAATTATGTAAAAAATATTAAATATTGTACCTTTAATAAAAAAACTGTTTTCAAGCATCTGTGCTGTATTTTATATATTTTTGAAGACTGTCATTTTATTATAGGCCAGCAGAGAGCATTATGTTGTAAACATAAAATGGATTTGAGCTGTTTTTCTTGTTCTGCTTAACCATTTGGAGCTTCTCTATTCTTCTTTTTTCCATTAGTGAACAATTATCAAATAAAATTCCAAACAAACATGTTGTTTTAACATCAACCCTTTTTTTTCATTCTTGATTTTGACACTCATTGAGGTTTTATTTATTTATTTATTTTTACCCCACAGACAGAAAAAAATTATCAGATGCTTGTTTGGCATGATGTATTTATAATGGATTTTATTTGTGTTAAAATAACTTAAAGGGATAATTAAAATACCATAAAGCATAAGGTTTGGTGACTACGAGCAAGTAATATCTTACCTGTTACAGATAGCTTTTTGGAGAACCCAGTTTGGTGATAAGCAGTTTTACTCTGTCCAGTATGATGAGCTAATGGCTAGTTCAGGGCTATTCAAGTGATGGTCAGCGGGCCACTTCCGGCCCGCGGGGGACTTTAGTCCGGCCCACCAATGAGTTTTTTATTTTTTATTTTTTTTTTATGGGGGACGTTTTTTCTGGGTTTGGGATTTGTTTACAGTAGTCCCTCGCTACTTTGTGGTTCATTTTTCGCAGACTCGCTCTATTACGTTTTTTCAAAATAAGATTGAACATGACACACAACTGGCTGATTGATGGATGAGCCGCACAATTGGCATGGAATTTTTATTTTAAATATTTTACATTATTTAGCACCTGCTGTACCTTTGTGCAGCCCATACTGCAGGATAAGCTTCCTGCCGCACTTGATCAGCAGTTCTCCGTGCAGAGCGGTGAAGTGGGCGTGGCCAAGAACGCTTGCAGGCGGTTGAGAGCAGTGGAGGCAGGGAGCTGAAGTCATGACCTTCTGTGCTCTGTTAGAGCATTTAGAGGTTAGAAACATTGTTTAGAATATTGCAAGAGTGTTGGAAGGGTTTAAAACGCCTATATATATATATATATATATATATATATATATATAATTAAACTACTACTTACTACTTGTCCTACTTCGTAGTTTTTCACTTATCGCAGGGCTCCAGGGTATGGATCCCCTGTGATAAAGGAGGGACTACTGCAACAAATGCAACAAAATAAACAAATTTAAAAGGTAACAGATTATTGTAATTCTTGGTTTATTTACATAATGACTTTAATTGCTGGATGTCCGAACCCTGAGCTGCTGGCTTTCAGTAACTGTGGCCCCCTAGTTGAATAGCCCTGGGCTAGTCTGGGCAAAGTGAACTGCTGCTGTTTTCAAACAACTCCAGTCTAAAAACAATTTTCAGAACAGTTCAAGTAAACTCTTACTTTCTTGTTAATTTCATGTAACAAGATTATCCAGGAAAAAAATTATATCCCTGTCAGAAATGCTATAGCTAACTGCTGCTGCAGTTTGCACTTGCAATTAAGCATATCCCTCTGAACACCGCAATTGTAATATGATAACGGAGGCAGAAATTGATGTGAAACATTTTACTAACCAAGGACATACAAAGAACCATCTACTACAGGTACGATATTAATTACTCATAACCTTTCCACAGAACCCCCACTTCAGAAGATTTGAAGTTTCTCTTTGCAACGCAAACACAAATGTTGTAGTGTCAGAAAACACTAAATGTTTTACTAGACTCAAACGTGGCACCAAACTTTAAATTACTTCAGCAGCAAAACTAATGAAATCAGTGCAGTCATTTCTGTTTAACAGCTGTGAGACAGTGAGCGCTTTCTATCTCTGTTGTGCTTTTTCATCGTTTATCTTTGTGTGTGTGTCTGTGTGTTTGTTAAACAAACTCTAGTGAGATAATACTCCCTCCCAGTACCAGTATGTCTGGACCCTGAAGCGCTGGTTATTTTTACCACAGCTGGAGGGTGGGGGGCTCAAGTACCAGAGAGTCTGAACTCCCTGCATTTCTGTGCAGACGTCCATCCCACCTCGCCCTTTGTTTCCCAGAGTTGTGTATTCTTTTTCACAGTGGGATCATCCCCTGTGCATCAGCTGAGACCAGAGGATTTCTGTAGTAGAGGATGGCATGCACTAAAGAAGGCTGGAGATAAAAACTAAAAGGTGTTGATAATGTGGAGCTTTAAACCACAGAGGAGACTATGCAGACACAACTGGGCCTGAGGATGGATCAGTCAGAGCACCAGCTAAAGAACGAGGTGATAAAAGCAGCCACAAATGAAGTCCCACATGCACCTGGCTGCAGCCCGACGCACCCACAGGCTGAATGCAGAAAGAAAACTGGACTCAATCTGAACCAAAACACAAGCAGCTATTTTTAACTGCCGGGTTATTTTACACATTTGCTTTTAAAAATTGCAATAAGATACAAGTTTATCAAAAATCCAATACTGCTGCTTTGAGATAAGCTGGAAAAAAGATCAAGTGCATGCTGCTATTTCTAATTTAAACTTTAGGAACTTTTTTTTAATCTTCCTGCTGTTTAATTCTAGAACCAGAGGATTAAAGCTTCAGAGGAACAAAAACATGTTAATTTATCATAGAAATATAACATAAACAGGGCCGAACAGGAAGCCGTCGAGTCTGGCCTAACTTCAGCTATTTGTTTTTATTATAACTTATCTAACATGTTCATTTGTCAAGCTTCTTGTTTTTAAATTTTCCTTGAGTTTTGATAAACAAAAGGACAATGAAACACAATGAAATTTAAATTTATTTTTATTAATTCAAACTACAGTGGACACTGAGGGCTGGATGGCTTTGCTGAAATTTGTTGAAGAAGCTGTTGAAAAAGTTGAGCATTAACCAAAAAATAATTAGGAGCAAAAAAAGAAAAAAAGCTAAAATTTGCAAAAATCAAAACACTAGCTAAAGCCCAATGTACCAAAAATGCTTGCTAAAAGTAGCTACATGCCAGGTAAGAGCCCAAAGTAGCCAAATGGTATCTATAAACTAAAAGTAACAAAACAGCTAAAAGCTAAGAGAAGCAAAAGACTAGCTAAAGGTCCAAATAGCATAATACTAGCTAAAGGCTAAATGTTGCAAAAGGCTAACTAAAAGTAGCAAAATACTAGCTAAAAGTGGTTAAAATTGTAAACACCAAAACTAGTGAAATGCTAGCTAAAAGTAGCAAACCACTTGCTAAACTACAAATTGCTACCCGGTAGCAAAACTAGCCTAAAAGTAAAAAATATGAAATGCTAGCTAAAAGACTAAAAGCAGCAAAAGTCTAGCTAAAAGCTAAAAACTTGTCAACAGTATTTAAAAGATAAAAGTAGTGTAAAACGACAGAATACAGTGCGATTCTTGAACAAGATTAACTGGGTTATTTTTAAAGACTTAAAAAGCTCAGAGTGTATTTATTTGTAGAGATTAGCTACTAACAAAGCTACATTATAAAAAGTCAAACAACAAAAAAATAGTCATTGCAGCCACCCCCGTAGAATGATTTGTTTATGGTCAAGTAAGCATACATGTTTAGATAAAAAAAAATAAATACAGAAACCACTTCACTTTCTTCGGTAATTTGTGACAGGAAGTTGGTTTTGTTTGGCTCGTGCAGATACCTATTACCTACTTGCCTGCCCTGGGTGTCAGAGGACAGAAGGGGGCCGTGCAGCAGCCAGCCCTGCCCCCCTTTAAACACGTCACTGGCTGGGCTGGTTGTTCGGTATCTGTCGGTGTGGTGCGTGCGGTCGGACTGTGGTTGTGTTTCACGTCTGGCCGACTTGATAACGACACACTTGGAGCGCATATCGAGATGGGAGTTCTGCAGACATGGCTCTGAAACAAACTGCCCTAACGCTGCTGGCCCTGCTCGGGTCGGCTGCTGTCGGTGATGGTAAGTTTTAACCCGGAGCACGTCGCTCTTCTCCGGCTTTTGTCTCGGTGCGTTTCCCTGAACTGCCGCCGCTGCTGCTGGGCATCGCCTGTTGTCGCTAATCGCCATGGCGCTCCCGTACCAAGGATTTGGCTAGCTTTACCTGACCTCAAAACCGCGCTCGGTTGCTGTTAGCTCCGACAAAAAAAAAAAAAAAGTCATTCCACTGTTAGTTTGTTTATTATGATTTATATCGAGTGGCAAAATGAGACGAGAGTCTAAATGAGCAGGCAGCGGCTGAACCACAACAACAACATGGTGGAGCTGAGGAGGCGCCAGCTAACTGTCGCTAGCCAAATGTCTCAAGTTGAGTTCTGTTGATAGCTCGACATTATTAACAACTAATCAGATTTATTTCCTGATGTAGATTAGTGAAGGGCTAATTAAAGTTTGCTGTTTGTGTTGCAGTCAATCTCCAAGTTAATATATTTACAAAACAAACTGTTAGCTTGCTTAGTGTCCTGCCTGAGACAATGTCCTAATATCAATTGGCAGGCCGTTGTTACATTTAATAAACCTACACTCCTGTCTGTTATTACATTTATTATTTTACATATAAACACTACAAAGTTTGTGTATGTAATTGGCTTTTTTTTCTTCTACATTCAACATTTGTAATTGCTTTATATTTACTCATCAGTTTTTTTGCCCAGTCATATAAATAATATTTTTGATCTCTCAATGATTGTTCTCCTAATTATCAATATTTATTATAGCTGTTTTAAGCCTTTTATTTTAAATGTTGAACATGTATAGAAAAACCTAATGCTAACAGGAATGTATACCACTAAAATGCAATTTTCTGCTGGTATGGATTCTCTTTCAAATATTCACGATCTTCATTCCAGACAGGAAGAAAGTACTTGTAGATATCTGGTGCTAAAAGCCCAAATACACATGAATGAGAAAAGTGATGCATTTTGTCCTAGGAAGAATGGCGGTAAGAGATGTCTAAGAAGCTGATTGTGAGTTAAAGGAACAGCGCTGTGAATTATTTTCTTGGTACAAGAAAGGATAAGACCATGTCTAAATATTACCGTAAATGTTACATCAGCTTGTCATTTGATAACTTGCTGGGTGAGTAATATGGTCCAAGTTTTAACATGAACGTGTGCATGAGAGAGTCTTCGAATGGAGGACTAACCTACTTTATGCATTCTTGAGAGTAAACACTGGCAGCTTGATCATTGATGCCCATTTGTAAGGAGTAAAAAGGCTGCTTATTGGGCCTCTAGTTGAAAGTGAATGCTAGCATAGTGTGACAACAGCCACACATTGAGCCGTCCCAGACTGGTCAGGGTTGAAGTCTGGGTTCATTGTGATGGAAATGTGGTAAATTGGGGGGCTTTTGAGGCGCTGCTTACAGGTCTGCTTCGGTCAGAATCAACTCCATCTGCTGAAGCAGCTGATATCCAATTCTGATTTACATCCATGGGTCATTATTCAAATTCAAGTTAGACCTGATTTAAATATGAACAAGGATATTTTTAATAATGCTATAAGGGATAAAGCTGTATGCATTTGTTGACCCTTACTGTGTTAGAATGTGGCCACTCGAGATTATCTTTGTAACAAAAATGAAGGACTTAACCATTAAAAAACGCTTGTCTTAATTTTAATCTTTTTAAGGCATATGTTGTATCTTTTATAGTTGAGTCATTCTACTAAGAATCGTATCAATTTTCCTCCCCTGCTTAGTAGGATAAGGTCATAAAAGGCAGGCTAGGGAAATTATTACACCTACTTGGCTTGTTTGCCTAGGCTCCTCCAACTTTAACTGGGGTATGTGAAGGCAAGGGAGCGTGGGTGGGTTTAAGGAACAAACAAAACAAGACAACGCGATGATGAGTTTGTCCAACTGGTAAGGGGCATGCACGGCAAACTTAAGCTGTGGTTTCACACCTTTTTAATAGATTTCATCGTGCAGGAGCTGAAACCAGACTAATCTGAAAGTTGCTGCAGATTTACAGGCCCGTGCAAGCAACTTTTCGTGAGATTACACTTCACTCACAGGTTTGGTAAGTGTGTCACGTGTCGTTGACTTCATACAGATCACTGGTGTTATGGGTATTACATGTCTTCGTGACGCAGTCAGCCTGTGTGAATTAAACACAGTAGCAATGTGATATGTACACGGTCGACCACACCGCTGTGAGGCAGGGCGCGTCGTCTCTCCGTTTCCCTCCTCTCCTTTCTCTATCTCCTATAAAAGAGCCTGTGCTTTGTCAGGTTTTAATCGCTGCTTTATCTGTGGTCCAACTTGTTTTCATTTACCGGCTTGCCTCCAGGGTGTTAAGAGAATTCAAATTCAGAAATACTTTATTAATCCCAAAGGGAAATTAATTATTGTTGTAGCTCGTCATCGTGAACGTCTTAGGCTTGCATTCATCGTGGAGTTGAAATAAGCTTGTTATTTTCTTATTGTACATTTATTTTGTTAATGGGTTCTCTATCTCTTGAACTTTGCACTGACATTTGTCCTTGTCTTGTGCTCTGGTGCATCTGTGTGCATCACATTAGGAGCTAGGTGAAGTTTTCCTTCTGTATTCTTGCACAGGGATGCGACTGTGAAAGGGTAAACTGGCAAACAGGTGTTATTTGATGTCATTTCTGATGTGAAGGAGTTTTTGTGGTGGAAGCTAGTCAGAATGGGGCGTGTGCACACCTGCCCATTGAGGCAGAGCCAAAAGAATGAACAAAGAGCAAATCTTACTAGGTTCAAAGGTGTGTGCTTGTTAGAAGAAGACATTTTAGATAAGGTTTATATGGCCTAGTTTTAGATAGGAAAAAGATATATATATATATATATATATGCATTTCTAAATTTGTATCAACGCACAATATCAGATCTTTTAAGACATGTCACTCGGATGCGTCTTGTAGAACCTGCAGCTGGTTTTTCATTAAATGAAGTTGCAGGAGTTTCTGTGTTTAGGCACGTCCTCTAGCATTCAGTGTTTACCAACAGTCTGTGATGTGGCTCAGAGCCAGTCAGGGTCAGGTCGTGTCTGGGGTGGTCTAGTTTTCACTCAATAATGACCAGTGTTGGTAATGACCTCCACTGGCCCGGAGGCACAGAGCCCTAATTGCCAAAGCAGACAGCATAGCCTCAGACTGACCCGTCCCACCCCCCCCACCTTAACTCCATCTCCCATATTAATATTAAACCACAAGGGATTTCTGCCTACAGAGTGTGTCTACCTCTGTGCTTTTATTGCATTGTTAAAAGTTGTGAAATTATACAGATTGGTGGTAAAATAGCACATGTTTGGACCGTATCTTGAATACACACAAAGGAAATGTGTTACTTTCACTGAACAGCCTGACAGACTTGGTAGGTTAGGAAGTTGTGTGTGTGTGTGTGTGTGTGTTGTCAACAAGGCTAGGCCTGAAACCTGTCCTGCATTACATATCTTTCTGCAGAGGTGTTTAATTTGTTCCCTTTTTTTAGATTAAAGATTAGACATGCATTATTTTCTGCAGGAATGTGTACAATCTATTCAAGTTTTCTCCTAAATTCTTGAACTTGATTTGCTTTGGCTGATATGATCCAAAATATAGTTTCTGCAATTTTGTTTTGGTTTGTTTTGTGGAATACCTGTCTGATCAAATATTTTTCATCTGCAGTAAAGCTGTTGTTTTTGCAGAACCCAAAGATGCAGCATAGCTCTTTGTTTGTTGATAATTTTCAAATATTGGCGAACAGTTTATTCCAATTCGCTCCTGTTTGGTATCAGTCAGACCTCCATTGCACGACTACAACTGGTCCAGAATGCAGCAGCATGATTTTTAACCAGTACAGGCAAAAGAGAGCACATTACACCAGTTCTGGCCTCACTGCACTGATTACTGGTTCACTTTTGAATCCAGTTCAAAATACTCATGTATGTCTACAAATCACTGAACAGTCCCCCCCCCCATCTCTCTGATTTGCTACAACCGTATGTCCCACCACGTTCCCTGAGGTCAGCGGACCAGTTGCTCCTCACAGTTCCAGGAACTTGTCAAGCGCAGAGGTGACAGGGCCTTCTCTGTAGCAGGACCAAGACTTTGGAACGAGTTACCTCTGTTTGTCAGACAGGCCCCCTCCCTCTCGGTTTTCAAGTCCTGTTTAAAAACCCACTACTATTCAGTAGCTTTCAACACCAGATGATCTGTGTTTCGATCCTGTATGCTCCACACTGGTTTGTCGTCATTATCTGCATCGTTTTTATGTCTATATTCTGATTTACCTCATTTTGTATTTTGCTTTGTGTGTTACCTGTTGTTCTGTCTGTACAGCACTTTAGTTGGCCTTGTAGCTGTTTTAAGTGCTCTATAAATAAAGTGGTATGGTATGGTAAAAGATTTTATTTCTAGTGTAGCTGAATGCTGTAAATGTTCTATGCCAACAAAGCACATTAGCTGCAGTTGGTCTTTTTTAGTTTTATATCAAACACATGAAGAAAATCTAAATTTCCCTATTTACATTTTTTTTTCAATCATTATAAAAAAATATGTTTAATGTAGGGGTGCACCGATTGGTTTTCTTTCTGATCACCGATTTCAAAAAAGTCTGACCTGCCGATTCCGATTTTGTTTTATAAGCAACACTGTGAGGTGTTATAAGGTCACAGTGCACCTTCAATTTTCCAATCTTATTTTATTAAAAAACATACCCTTGCACAAGATCCTAGAAACAATATAAACTTGTTTTAACTGGCCATGAGGTAGTGCTCTGAAATATAAATGAGAGAAATCCTTTTATGCAGAACTTCAGTCACATGGCATAGCCTCAGATTCAGGAGAAAAGCAAATACAACAGAGCATGTACTAATTGACACTGTAACATTGACTAATTTGTTCCAGTGGTAACGTCATCTACACATTTAAATGTGTTTAAAACAAGCAGAATGCTGTTGGGGACGTCACATTAAGCCTGCATGGTAAAGCATGGCGGTGTCGTGTTGCATTGTGTTCCCCTGTTGTTCTGTTTGAGGTATAGTTACAGCAACCTATGGTCCATCTGTGCTCATAGATTTATTTTAGTTTTTTGTTGTGAGTTTTGATGGTAATTCTTAACAGAGGCTTTAATTTGTAAACTCCAATATGTTGGGGCGATACAACTTTGATCAGTTTGAGCACCTGCAGAAAGTAAAAAAGGCTTGAGCGCTCACTTGTGTACCTTTGATTTATTCAGGATGACAGACAGACAGACAGACAGGCAGGATGGGACGTAGTCTGCAGAGTGTTGGTTGGTAGAGATAGTAGAGGCAGCCTCAGCCCCGAAGACTTCACTTTAGAATCAGATCAGTAATCTGACCCTGAGATGCAGACAAAGGTAATGACTTTCCTCCTTCCCTTACCATTGATTAGGGCACAGTTGTGGTGTGTGTGTGTGTGTGTGTGTGCGGTTTATGCCTCTGTGTGTGTGTGTTGCACTCACTCTGTCTGGTGGCGTCTGCTTGTCTTGATCAACTCTGTCTGGTATCCGTTTGGATCTAATTTCAGCCAGTGCATTTTGGTAATGGTTCTCCTCTCTATACACAAGCACATACTTACTGTATCAAACTCAACCCCCTCCCCCCCCCCCAAAAAAAAAAAAATCTGTGTGTACCCTATTGCCGTATTCCTAGAACGTTTTGAGTATATTCACCAGACGTTCCTGATGCCAGGTTTGTTCTGCGTGGGTAGGCCTGAACAACAAGTCGAGGTCGAAGCTGTTTTGGGTTGGTACCGTGCTGGTTCTTGACTCTAAGCAAAAGGCGACGATTGTTTACGGCAGCAATATTTTATTAATCTCTTCCTCACAGTGTCTACCATTTCCTGTCCCAACATGAACGGAATGATAGGAACTCGACTCATTAGCAGCTCAAAGGAACAGCTTTCGTTCTCTGATCCCCTTGTTTTCCTCCATCGGCCCCTTTTTTTCCTGCTCCCTCCTGTAAGTCAAAGTCTAGACTGGGTTTTAATGACAGTCACAGCTGGTCACTTGGGCAGACCTCAATAGTGGTCAAGGGGGAAGGTCCCCCTCCCCGGTTCCCTCCTCTTATGTATTATCCTGTTGAAATGGGTACTAGCTCCCATTCAGTCTGGCCCCCAAACATTGGGGTTGTTACTGGTAACCCCCATCTGTGTATCCCCTGCGCACCCATCCCCCCGCCACAGAAGTGCAATCCTCTGTGCTTTTTGTTTCTGTAGTGCTGGCCCAATCCCTCCTCGTGTCGCCGTAATCTCCACACAAAGGAGCAGTGTAAAGACCAGTTCAGTGGATACAAGAGCAGAGTTCACTCACACATCAACTCAAAGCTCCGTTACTATTCTTCTAATACTCTCTGGCTAAATCCAGAAAGTTATGCAGAGCGTTGTGAAAACAAGTTGACTTCTTGATAAATACATGGAGTCTTCAAGCTTAACGTTTGTGGTAATGCACTAGTTGTTAATGATAAAAACCATAATGACTCCGTCTATAATTCAGCTGTGAGCAGTAATGTAGCAGATCAGTGACCTCAGTTTTTAGGGATTTTTCTTTAAAGACGAATGACGTAAAGGTCATTACTAAATTAGTCGGGAACCAAAAACTATCATCTTACAAGTTAAAAAAATTTCCACAACAGCCGTTTCTTGCGTTTTAGTAGACTATACATTCCTCTTGGTCACAAATAACTCTCGCGAATTGCTTTTCTCCACAAACCAAAATCCTGGTAGACCACAAACCATTTATGGCTGCCTGGAGATGTAAATGTGTAGTTTTGAGCCGTGTTCGGTTTGCTTTCCGAGCTTCTGTCTTCATGTCTGTGGACCATCTGTCTTGCCTTACTGTCTCCATGATGGATGTGCAGGCCTGTTGGTTTCAGACTGTGCTGTTCTTCTCTGATCACTGCAGATAATTTATTACCGTACAGTGAAGCAAATATGTTTGTCACTAGAACTCTATCACAGGCGGGTTCACAGTCGTTGGCTTTAATACGTCTTTTAGGAAAAGCAACTTCTTTTAAAGCTGTTCCTTATATCTTGCTTTTTGGTTTATTTGATCAAAATCCATCTAGTTTGAATTTACTCGTAGTGTATCCTTTCCACAAAATACCAAATATACAAACAATGATGGCAAAAAGCAGAACAAGTACCCTTATCCAGCTGAACTAAAGTCGCTCCATTATTGTTGTGTATGAGCTTGATGTGGCACAGCCAGCTGGTTTTAGTCTTTATCAGCCTGATTCACCTCTGCAATCTGCAGGAAATTCCATCTGCATGCAAACTTCAGCGAACTTGGACACATGTAGCTAGAGTTCCTGCCACTTTCCCATTCCTCTGAGAAGCATGCACACACTCATGCTCACACATACACACACCCTCCCAAACAATAACAAAACACAAGAAATATTACAGTAAACCCTGTTTGAATGTTTCACGTTTCCAGTCACTATCAGTGAACAAGCGTGGACATGACCGCACACACACACACACACACACACACACACACACACACACACACACAC
>NC_056508.1:30875435-30946584 GCF_014905685.2 Nematolebias whitei | reverse complement strand
ACACACACACACACACACACACACACACACACACACACACACACACAGAATCCAAAAAGTCCTCCAACACATAAATCAACTTTTCAAGAAGTTAGTTTAGTGGAAACTACTCCTATGACGCCAGGGTTTGTGGTTTTGGTCACTTTGCTGTTATTTCCTCTTGACGCACTCCATGAATCAGACATTTTTTTTAGTGTTTTTTTTTTTTGTTTGTTTGTTTTGTTTACAAAATTCTTAATAATTCGGTTTCTGTATTTTATTTTTGTTAAATCAGCTGACATTTTTTATAGACACCAAAGAGAACTTGTTCAAGAATACAAGACACAGGATTAGTGGAGTCTTGCCAGTCTTTAAATCCTTTCTTTCCTCGTGGCCAGAGACTTTCGGTGCCAAGTCCTTTTTGTTGAAAAATGAGGTTTGAAATTCCTCTCCTCTTTGTTTTTTAATGTATATCCTCTCTAGAGATTAAGGCTGAAGTGTTCCCATGTTTATTTCCGCTACAGACCAGTTCAAGTTATGTTTGGTAAAACATTATGTCATTTCTGTTTGTCCATTTTTGAAAGAAAAGAAATACTTGTCATTCCATAACCCATCCAACCGGCTGCTACCCTGTGTACTGTGGTAGCAGAAGAGCTCTTTGTGTTGACCTTACTCTAAATGAGAAGCGTGTGTTCGATGACTAAATCACATTTTAGTCTAAATCAAATCAGTTTGTAGCTTTCTTGCGTTCTGAGTCGCCCTTCCAGTACTCCTCCTGTTTTAGATCTTGCAGATCGGTGTAGACCTCCTGGTACTGAGCTGATTTCACAGTGTAGTTTCATTCTGGCACAAGTTTCTTTGTGTCACATCTGAATGCACGGGAGCGTTCTGCGTTTAATGGATCTCCTGTTTTTATTAGCTTCAACAGAGGCAGCTCTTGTGTGTCCCTGTGAGAAAGACAGAAGGAGGGAATGAAGCAGCTTGCTGCGTTGGGGATTTGACGTGAGCCTTCTTTCCTTGTTGGGTTTCACGTTGTGCATCCCCCTGGGTGGGTTTGTCTCTCCACCCTGCGTGTTTGGGTTCATCTGCAGTAAGAGATCCGATTTCAGGGCCGCCGGGGCCGTCTGGCTGCTCCTGCTGACCTACACATCATAAAATACTGACAGTTTAATGGGGCTTACTTCATGATTAGGGTTTAGAGTAAGCTCGCCCTCTGCTGGTCAAGAAAAGTTTTTTTATTTCATGTCCTAACCTTTTTCCTGAACACTCTTTTTGCTTTCTTCCAGCTTTACGTTGTAACTGCACAAACTGTGTGCAAACAGGCTTTGAGTGCGAGACAGATGGCGCCTGCATGGCCTCTACCTACATGGTACATGGGAAGGAGGAGCACGTGCGTGTCTGCATCAGCCTCGACGAACTGGTTCCTGCTGGACACCCCATCTACTGTCTCAGTGCTGATGGCTACATGAACACTCACTGCTGCTACGTAGATTACTGCAACAGCATTGACTTGAAAGTCCCAGGTGAACCGCCTTCATCAAGCGCCGTTCAGTTTGGTCACGGCGGTCTGATTTTACACTAAACGTCTTTTCTCCTGTTTGTTTTGTTTTTCTTTTCAGTCCCAACGAAGAGTGGACCCTGGTCGAGCTCTGGAAGCACGTTGGGACCAGTGGAGCTGGTGGCGATCATTGCGGTTCCGGTGTTCCTGCTCGCCGTGCTCTTATTAGTTGGCTTGTTTTGGTTTTGCTATCATCAGAGAGCTTACAGCCACAGACAGAGGCTGGAGGTGGAGGATCCTTCCTGTGATCATCTCTATTTAGCCAAGGACAAGACCCTGCAGGACCTCATTTATGACTTGTCCACCTCTGGATCAGGATCAGGTCAGTGATTTACAGTAAAGTTTTTAATGTGCCACATGTTTACATCTTTAAAGTACATGGGAAGACCGATCTTTTGTGTGTCCAACACTCCCTGCAGGGTTGCCCCTGTTTGTTCAGCGTACGGTGGCCAGGACCATCGTACTGCAGGAGATAATAGGAAAAGGTCGTTTTGGGGAGGTATGGCGAGGGAAGTGGAGAGGAGGAGACGTGGCAGTGAAGATTTTCTCATCAAGAGAGGAGCGCTCCTGGTTCAGAGAGGCTGAGATCTACCAGACAATCATGCTTCGGCACGAAAACATTCTAGGATTCATTGCAGCAGACAATAAAGGTGAGGAAATCTGTGGGTTCAGGTGACTTTCCTATTTATTTTCCTTTAACTGAAGACGTACATTGCACCGCTGTCTGAAACAGGAAATCCAGTTCTCTTTAAAAAAAAAGACAGAAAAGTGCTAATTGTTTTGGTAATGAGCAGAAATATGATTTTAAGCAGCTCCAGTAACGGATGCAGTAACAGAGCGATTTTGTTCTTTAGATAACGGCACATGGACTCAGCTGTGGTTGGTGTCAGACTATCACGAGCATGGCTCTCTTTTTGACTACCTGAACCGCTACTCCGTCACCATCGAGGGTATGATCAAGCTTGCACTTTCGGCTGCAAGCGGCCTGGCACACCTGCACATGGAGATCCTCGGCACTCAGGGTGAGATGAGCAGTAACTGAATTAAATAAAAATGATAAATTAATACAGCAACACAGCCCGTTGTTGCTCTTAATGCAAACACAATGAATTGTTATCCTTTCCCCTGCAGGTAAGCCAGGCATTGCTCACCGTGACCTCAAATCTAAAAATATCCTTGTTAAGAAGAACGGCACGTGCGCGATAGCTGACCTTGGACTGGCAGTCCGCCATGAGTCCATCACAGACACAATCGATATAGCTCCCAACCAGCGTGTGGGCACTAAGAGGTAAATGTTTCCATACCCATCGGCACATTCTGAACCTTGCAGGTATTTCCTAAGACTTTAAAGGCTTAGCCGGCAGATTCTTGTATTAATCCTTCCACAAATCTCATGTACGTAGTAAAAACTGCAGTACAGTCTTCAACCATTGTTTGCACAGAGACAAAGTGAAAGTGCTGAGGGGTGCATCATTTCTTTTTTACCAGATGTTCATTGTTTTTAAATTTAGACGATCTTGCGAGAGAGAAGAAAGTGCTTTGAATATTATACAGTGATATAAACCCTTCAAAAGGTGCCCAGCCTGAAACGGTTTAAGAATTTTAAGTCCGTTTAAATTTTAAACCAATAATCATTAAAATATTTTTGAATATTTTTGTTTTTGTTTTTTGAGGATCGCACAGTTAAAAAGTCTCATATACGTTCATCCAGGTACATGGCTCCTGAAGTCCTGGACGAAACCATCAACATGAAACATTTTGATTCCTTTAAGTGCGCTGACATTTATGCACTCGGCCTGGTGTACTGGGAGATCGCACGTCGCTGCAACACAGGAAGTAAGAGCAGACACGGCAGCAAAGAGTAAAACCTCGAACAGAAACGTGAAACCAGAAGCTGACCTTTCCTGTTTGCACTGCAGGTATTCACGAAGAGTACCAGCTGCCCTACTATGACCTTGTGCCCTCCGACCCCTCCATAGAGGAGATGAGGAAGGTGGTTTGTGACCAGAAACTGAGGCCCAACGTGCCTAACTGGTGGCAGAGCTATGAGGTATTTCATGCTGAGTTTATTGCACTGATGACTAAAAATATGCTAACAGGCTTTAAAATAATTAATGTTGCGGTACAATATGTTCTGTTTTATAGGGAAATAAAAATGTATTGCCTTAATTTAGATATCCTCTTTAGTGTCCAACAGCAAGAGGTTCACCAAAATCTATTTCTTTCTTTTTTTGGATTCAAAGGAAGCCAGGGCAGTTAGAAAAATACTTTATTCCTGTCTCTGCAGTTTACATAGTTAATAATGATCAGCTTGAGTAAAGAAAAGATGGAGGGCACTTATGCCTCTTTCACTAGTGCCTGTACAGCACGGTACAGCTGGTTTTCCATACACTCCATAATGGCTCTAGTGGGCGGGTTCAGAGTTCAAAAATTAACGTCATGCGCCTTAACAGCTGGTGGTAAGACCCTGAAACAGGTTTCAGTACAGGGTGAGGATTTATTTTTGAAGTTTCTGGAAAATTAAAAAGAATACAGATTATTAAAATGATCAAATTAATAAAACATTTTTTTTATTATTATTTCGGCTGCTCCCTGCGTTAGGGGTCACCACAGCGAACTAAGTCGCACAAAGACTTGGCAAATATATATATATATATATATATATATATATATATATATATATATATATATATATATATATATTGTGTTTACTTTTATTGTTCAATTAGATGTGTGGTTTTGTTTCTTGTTCAAATTTTTTATCTTTAGCTTTGCTTTAAAGTTTGATTCTTGTTTTGTGATTTGTACATCTGTGGGTTAGAATAAAGTTGAACTAAAGGCTGTAGCTCTTCTTTAAACATATCTGTGGGAAAATTCCTGAGAGATCCAATAATTTTTTTTTTTTTTTTTAATGATTTTTTTCAGCTCATTTATCTTTTAACAGATTATTTTATAAAGTCGTTAAAGTGAAAACAGGATTTTTTTTTTTTTTTAAATCTTCACTGATTAAAAAAACAAAAACATTATTTTTTTTTATGCAGAAAATGTTTTTAAAAATTGGCCTCACGCGCTCCTGCTGGTCGGCAGCACGGAGGATTCTCCGTGGTGACCGGCGGAGCTCCATCTAGCTCGCTCTGAATTTTGTCATCCGCCACCAAGCACAAAAAACGCCTGCACTTGAGCATTAGACCACGGTGTTGTCATTATTGTTTTTAAAATATTTAACATAGGTCCAGTCGCTCCTCGAGTTTGAGTTCATGCAAATGGCAGATCGAGTTGTTGTGAAAGTTTCTCAAACAACCAGTGACTCCACCTCCTGACCAGTCTGTGACCGACAGTGTTCTGACGTCACATTTTAAGGCCAGCTGGGTACGGCTGGAACTCCAGAGACAAAGGGACTGAAAAAGGGGACGTTCCACAAATAATTGCTAGTGGAAAAACCTTGGAACAGAGCCGAGTTGACACGTGCTGTACTGGTACTTATGGAAAAGGGGTATTCGTACAAAGTAGTTTTACTTTTTTCACTTCCCCCTCAACTCTTTTTTTCCTCTCGTCTCAAACAAGATAACGGGAAGTTCGAACTTTAATTTTCTCAGCTTGTGAATTCAGCACCAAGTCCAGTTTGTTTGAAATAAATGAGCAACACAGACTCCTGTAAGGAACATCTTCAGTAATAAATTTACCTGACAGGTGTGTGTGTGTCAGTTTTCAACTTAGAGAAATTTGGGGGGCGTTTTGTTCTTGTTACAGCCTGTTCATTAGGACTTTGATTTAAAACCATAAAAATAAAAAATTTGTGAAGTTGGTTTAATTTTAAATGTAGTGAAGGGTCTGGTGATTTGTGACCTTAACGGGCGTGTCCTCTGCTGTGCAGTCTCTGCGTGTGATGGGGAAGATCATGCGGGAGTGCTGGTACGCCAACGGAGCGGCCAGGCTGACGGCTCTGCGCATCAAGAAGACTCTGTCCCAGCTCAGTGTGGAGGAGGACGTCAAGATGTGAGCGGCCAGGCGGCGAAATAAAACGACGCGCTGGAGACGCACATGCCCGGTCACACTCCCACATAGGAAACAAACACTAAAGACAAGACTGCAAGTGAAAACCCTGCCAGTTTTAAAGCCACACTCCAAGTTGTGACAAGGCCTACCTCACCTTTTTAGCCAAAACTACTGAAAATCACTCTCCCACCCCCGGGTCCCTTTACCCCTCGTCTCATCTCAACGCTCCTCTCCACGGTCGACGACACACAACAGCACTACGGGTGCTAATATCATAACACTCCACCTTCTTCTTTTCATCTCCCAGGGCAGGAATTACTACTAATGTACAGTGACACCATTTTTATTATTATTATCATCATCAGTTTGTTCTGTGACAAACTAAACGTTTCCAGAGGAGTCGAGTACGTTGCAGATTTCAAACTTACCGCCTCGCATTCTTTTTGCATTATCTGTTGCTGTGTGCAAGGCGAGGGGGGGTAGGGGGGAGGCTGACGCACTGTTTTTATTTGTGTGTTTGTGTGTAAATGGTGTCTGAACTACTAGCATGTGATGTCTTCTGGTGCAGGCTGTAGTTCATTAGACTAAAACAAAAGATCAGTCATTTGGTAAGTGAGCATCATCAGCCAGCTTTCATGGCACACAAACAAAAATGAGTTGCACTCGTCTGTAGCTTCCTCTGTGTGTGTGCGTGCGTGCGTGCTTGTGTGTGTGTGTGTGTGTCGCACAATGGATGTCCTGGTGTTCGTTTGAAACGTGGCAGGGAAAAATGTTTGGGATGGTTTTATTATTATTATTTTTCTAATTTATTTGTTGATAGATTGTGTCATATTGATGAACACTGTGAGATGAGACGCAACAGACCGCAGTCTTGAAAAGAAATTTTACTGTTTTTTTTTTTTTTTTTGATCAGACGTCAGATGAAACGTTGCCGTCGTTTAGTGAGATGGTTGACGAGTTTAGCCATGACCCTGTCGGTGATATCGTGCACACTGAGCAAATAAGAAGCGTGTGAAATGCAAGCGGTGAATCCATTTCTTTGTTTTGTTTTTAAATACTTGGTGTTTTTGTGTAAAGAGGTCGTCGTGGCTTTTCTTTTTACTTTGACATGAGACACTACTGATGATGGGTACATGTGATGCTTTTTATTGTCTGTGTAAAAATGTCCGTTCTCCCCGTTATATGCAGCAAGCTTCAGTGTGACATTTGAACAGTGAATTTGCTCCCAACGGTACTTTCACGGGGCTATTATTATTTGTCTGCATGGTTTCTTTCTAACTGTGCTTTTTTCAAAAGAACTCTGTTTATTATTGTTTATTATTTTTGTTTTTCCTCAATTGCTCCTCTCATGGCAGTTCGGTGGTACTACTGATCCCAGATCTACACACGCTCAAGTTTCAGTATTTGTCCTGTGTGATGACATTTCCTTCTCTTTTAACACTGGAACACATAGAAGCATTGTGTCAATGAAATACTACCACTTTTTTTTTGTTTGTTTTAACCCCCCCCCATCCCCAGGAAACTGACAATTAAAATGTAAAATGTGGGAGAAGTTGAAGTGAATCTGCAGAGTGAAAATGCATGTTTTCATCCCGGTTCTGCAGCTCCGAGTCTTTCTGTGGACACTATGAAAGTATTCCGCTGATGTGACCTTTGGTATGACCTTGACTCTGTTCTGAAGGGCGTTCGTTACTTAGTTAATTAACGTTAACGAAGCCATTCAGAATCCATGGGTCATGTTGGTGTCCGTTCTGCATGCTGCCTCAAACACTGGGTTGTCTGCACTGTTTTTCCATCACCCACAGATTGATTATTTTTTCCTGTTCTGTTTGTTTCATTTGTAACCCAGAATTGTTGCTGCTACTGATAACGTGTGTAGAAATGTAGTGGAAAGATGGAAGTGGATGACTGCTGAACCAAAACTGTCCAAAAAGAAGAAAAAAAAGAACCAACACTCCTGTCCATGTTTGGTTTGTTGCCATGGGTATTTGATCATCATGTTCTTAGGTAATATTTCAAGTTGTTAAAAGTAATAATGTGCAGATCTTTTCCAAATTAGTTCAAAAGTGTATATAGACGTATACAATAAATTCCTTTTTTTTCTTATCTGTGGTTTGTGTTAATGTTGAATTCTACCTGCAGGGGCTTGAACACGTGAATTGAAACGTTTCTGGTGCCAATGACTCAGTGTTGTGATACTCTTTAAGAAACTAAGTTTGTAGTGTAGTATGAGGTGTTGGGAACACCCAAGTTCAACCAAAATGCTGCTCAGGCTCATTATGGTCATCGTGGTAACCGCACACCTGTGTCTCACTCCCTGACTGCAAACGGGAACAAAAACTGAAGCCTCAAACAAACAGCTGCTGTGCAAAAACAATCAGATTTGAAAAATTCTCGAACTGTGGGCAACTAAAGGTTCGGAGGATTACACGTGAAGTTCTACAGTACAGGAGATGAGTTAAAACAAAACCTAAAATATAATTACAGTTTTTTTTTTTTTGCACTATACGTCACACTTAAAATCCTTAAATTTTCTCAAAAATCAACAGTGAGTCTTATCATCAGGTGCACCTTATGTATTAACCCTCGAACCGATTTTATGTGGTTATTGTGAATGAGTTGAATAAAGTTTGACTTATCTGTTTTGTTTTCTTAATGCACCTTTATAGTCCAAAAAATACGGTGAAGTTTATGTAAGCTTGGAGGTGTACACTGTTCTGAGGGAATTTTAGAGACAATAAGTCCTATAGCAGTGAAGAGACGAGCTGAATGATGGAAGACAGAAATACCTACGTTTTGACACACCATTTGTATCAAAACTGAGAAGTTTGCAAAGGTTTAGAAACTTTTAGACATTTTAAAAGTTTGTGTGACACCAAAGGTTTGTCAGTTCAACATTCAGTGGAAAAATCTAAAAATCATTAAACCTAAACTGTGGTAGTGTAAAAACCATAAACCACAGTGCCAGTTCAGACGTAATGTATGGAGCAGCTGTGACTGGTTAGCTGGTTAGAGCAGTCGTCCTCCAGTGGGAGAGTTGGGGGTTTGATTCCACCAGCAGTCACATGCCGAAGTGTCCCTGGGCAAGACACTGAACCCCTCATTGCCTCTGATGTGTGTCCCATTGGTGTCTGAATAAGCACTGATTATTCTTTGTATAGTAGAGTGCTGTATGAATGGGTAAATGAGGGCACAGATTGTAGTGTAAAGAGCTTTGAGTAACTTAAGACAGAAAGATATAAGTGCAGTACAGTCCATTTACCATTTAAAGTCCAACTTTTTGTAAGCTGGTAAAACTTTGAGCTGTAGAGCTCCAGTTTCTTATCTTTTTCACTAAAGTCCCATTAACAGCTGTTTCTAATTTTGCTAATTTAGTCGGTTGCATCGGGTACCACTCCCAAACATCGTGGCACTCCGTTCCTAATAGAGCCACAGATTTTGGTGTTTAATCCACAAGTTTTATTTTAAAGCCGTGTGGCGAGGTACAAGACAAAATTCTTTAACAGGATAATAATGGCACCTTTAAATAAAAGGCTGGCACTTCTGAAAGTCTCAGCTTTTAGGCAGATGTAAGAGATGCTGCAGCAAAAAATATAAAATCTTTATTTTTAAATTATTGATCTAATGGTAAAACTAGATCGGTGTGACCTTTGCCCTCTAGATCCAGGGGTTCCTAGTCTGGTTTTAGCCTTCCGGTCATTTCTTATTCATTTAATGACTGTTTCAAAGTAAAATAAGGATTGTCTGCACCTGTTTGGCATGATCGATTTATACAACACAACTACAAACTCCCTGACTGTGCAGGTGCACGGAAAAATGATGGCGTTTTGAATCACACAAAAAGTTGATTTAATTGAGATTTTTCCTGTTAGCTCTGTTATGAACTTATATCTGCAGAAACTTTACATTTTCCACGCCTGTTTTAAACTCATTTTCACAATCCTGTACGAGATTATTTTGATAGTGAACATGAAAGGTCTGTTTTAAAATAAAGTTCTTGGGGAGTGGTGGTGCAGAGGTTAGAGAAGGTGGGTCTGTGATCTTGTTGGTCACCGGTTCAACTCCCTGGACCGACAACATCAAAATGTGGATGGGAAAGGTGAAACACCCACACCTGTCTCCACCCTCATTTGCCTCACCCTGGGCCCTTGAGCCCACCATTTGCTCCCCTGGGTCCCCTAGATGGCAGCTCTCTGCTCCCCCCAGGGCTGTGTGTTGGGTCCCCTCATGTTCACTCTGCTCACATTTGATTGTGAAGCTACCTATCCAGGCTGTCATATTGTAAAGTTTGCAGACGATACAGCGGTGGTGGGACGCATCACAAACAACGATGAGTCCAGCTACAGGCAGGAGGTGGAACACCTGGAGAGGTGGTGCAGAAAGAACAACCTTCACATCAATGTGAAGAAGACAAAAGAGATGGTCTCAGACGGAACTAATACACCTGACCAGCCCTGCCCCCAAACATAGGAGGATCTCCGGTGGAAGTGGTCTCCAGCTACAAGTACTTGGGTGTACACATGAATGACAACCTCAGCTGGAGCAACAACACCACCAGCCTGATCAAGAAAGCTCATCAGAGACTCTACTTCCTCAGACGGCTGAGACGAGCTGGTCTGGGAAGCTCATTCCTCACCTCCTTCTACAGGTGTGCAGTGGAGAGCATTCTGTGCTCCAGCATCAATGTGTGGCATGGAGGCTGCACAGCTGCAGAAAGAAAAGCTTTGCAGAGAGTGGTGAAGGCTGCACAGAAATCTGTCGGAATCAGCCTCCCCACCATCACAGACATCTACACCTCCAGATGCAGGAAGAGGGCCACCTGCATCATGAAGGACCCCGCTCACCCAGCACACACACTTTTTGCCCCACTCCCCTCAGGAAGGAGGTTAAGGAGCATTAAGTGTAGAACCACAAGACTGAGGAACAGCTTCTACCATGAAGCTGTTAGACTCATGAATCTCTAACCAGGATAATCACTGTGAAAAAAAAAAAAAAAAATCACTGTAATGCCACTTGATTGTTGATATGGACTGCTGACTATCCATGCTGCTGATCTCATGCTGATTTATTTCACGTTGCTGTGTTCATTCGTAGTGATCTGCTCACACAGACGCATGTTTGTGCTGCTGTTGTTTGGCATATTATTTCTGTACTTTTGTTGCTTAATGTATTTCTTAGTTCACATCTTAGATCTTTTTACTGTTTTTCTTTACAATTTATACTTTTGTTGGATGTAACCTGTGTACACAGTTTCATTCCACCATGAGATGTGAATGACAATAAAGAAACCTCGACCTTGACAAGACGTGCTGATCGAAAATAACACAAAGATTGTTAACATTAGAGCTGGTTTAGTGCAGAAAAGATTTTATGTAATGACAATAATGGGTCTGATTAAACATTAACTAGCTAAACATCTTTTAAGGTAACTTGATACAATAATGCAGCCACAGACTTTTGTCTTTGGATTAAAGGAACAGTCTCATATTTAAAATGCATTTTATTTTTCTTTCCAAGAAACAAAAGCAGACAAAGAAATAAGATGAAACGGGGTAGTGGGGGAGGAAAGGAGTGGAGAAACGAGTATATAAAGAGATGCAACCTCTGGAGTCTTTGAAAAAATATGTACAATTCAAAGAATATCCATACAAAACATGCCACATACAATAAAAATGATCATAATTATTCATATTCCCTAAAAGTATCTCTGCTGTACAGATGCAACATTATTTTTTTCATTTATTTTTTAAAAAGGTGAGGTTAAAAAAAACCTTCGATTTGAGCTTAACTTTTATTTAAATTATAAGATATGCAGAGATCTTAAATTAAGATTCAGAGAAGTTACAAAGTATTTACGCTAAAGTCCAGTGAGCATCATAATGTCTCATTATGGTCTTCCCTTGAAATAGAAACATACCAAAAAATATATTTATATTTATATATATATCACTGTTTCAGATACTTGATCAATATCTACCACTTTAGATAAGTTCTCTGTTATACAATGAGAGTGCAATTCATTACCAGGTTAAGTATGGGATTAACTGAGTATTATATCATAAACATACATTAGGCCAAGTAACCATTTCACGAGGTTTACCGACACATTCACTTCTAAACGGAGGAGGTAAAAATAAAAAATAAAGCAAACCACTAGCAAGATTCTAGGGAAGTCAACATTTTCCATTCAAGACTACAAATCATCCAATTTTTAAAATGATTAAAAGAACAGCTTTTGGTAATCAACAGGCATAAATAAAACCAGAAAAATAAACATAAACTTACATAAATACAAATGCTATGCACCATTGTACTGCTTTATGCAAAGAGTGATGTTTTTTCATGTCTAATTAACGACTCTCGCCATAAATCCAGTAATCAGCTCAGCTTCTTGTCACAAATGATCAGATATTTTCCTCATACCTGTTAGAACGAACGTTTCTCTGAGAGCTCATAGCAAAACGCACTAATAGAAAAACAGGTCAATGCAAAACACTCTGGTTCATATACATAAAAGATATCAGTTTGCAATTTTACATATATTTATATCTATGTACAACTTTAATCTTTGTTAAAATCAATATCCAGTGGTTGATTTATCTTTTCTCCCCCACACCAAAAAAAAAAAATATTTATGCACTTTTGACGTCATTGATTACAAAAGGGGCTGGATAAAGAGTTGCTGTCCTCTTAATGCATAAACGCGTACACTATATTTACAGTTTTTGTACAAGTTTGCATTTTTAAAAATCACATGAGGTCTGAGGTTAGGGGAAGGAGACAGTAATATGGGAAGGTGGAGTTTTAGTAAAGCTCCCTTTAAAGACCTTTTTGTTGGTTTTTTTTCCTCGTTCGTTTTTACACAAATAAAAACAAATGCCCTTTTTTTTTTCTAGAAGTCTTTCCCTGCCACCAGTTCAGCCTCGATTAGACAAGTACCAGCACTGGAAAAGGAGAAAGAAGAAAGCACGCTAGAGGGGAAGTAGAAACACTGCAGGCTGTACTCAGGCAGAGGAAGACTTACTACAGTAAAGTTTAAAACAGTCCATTAAATAACAGAGAGGAAGAGGCATGATTCAGAGTTCAAGGTTGAGGTTTGAACAGATCGACCTGGTAGGGGAACTAAAAGCAATAAATGGAACAGTAGTCACACATCCACTGGCTCCTCACAAACAAAAAACTTCTATGTAGAAAGAGGTGAATCTAAACGGTGCTTTGCTTAGGGTTGGATTAAATAATCCTCCCCAAAGACTAAACCCTACACCAGTTCTTTTGCACGATTAACTCAAAGGGTGAATGTTGTGCTTTCACACAGCATGGTTTCAGAATGCAGAAATAAAAGTTAAAACATTAATATCCAGAATGATTTGGTGGCAAAATAAGGACGCCCTGAAAGCATCCAACTGTAATGTTAATGCAAAATGATAGTTGCTCTATATAAATAATTAATAATCATGTTGGCTCCGTTTTGTAAATCATCAGCATAGAGAGAGCAAACCTGCTGCATTAGATTCCCTGCTTGTCCGAGAGGGCTAAGCCCAGAAAAACACACACCCATCCCCAACTCCCCCCACCCCACAGTAATTCCACAGTAGCAGTTAAAAGTTTTTTTGTTTGTTTTTTTGTTTTTTACAAAGCAGTCACTTTGAATCAGTGAGGTAGACCGGGTCAAAACTAACCCACCTTGGGACAGCCGGGAACATCTGGTGCCACTGGAGCCGCAGATGAATAGCATCTACAATGTTATGTTTTTATCATTTTTCCTCCCTCCCCATCAATCAAATGCAGTTTTTACACAGAAGGTCAAGATTGTCTAGCTAGCCAATAGCTGTGTTCTTTGTTATGTCACTTGAAGTGAAAGTGCCTTGTCTGGGAGGTGGCCAGGTAGAACAGGAAATTGATTTGACTAGGAAAAAAAAAGATTAAGATGCATCCTGATGCATGCTCAGTCATCCTGGTAGATAAATCTAACAAGGTTGAGTCAGGTCCTCTGGATGCATGCATCACTCTGTGAATAGCAAGCAACCATCAGGGCACTAACGCTCAGTCGTTAGGTTGATGGTCCTTCAGCTAGTTTTGTCCATCTCCAACAAACTGGTTGATCCACCATGAGAAGGTGCCGCTCATAAGACTGAGTTTGTTGCAGCTCCTCAGACTGAAGCAGTCTTTTGGATAAAAGACAAAACGTTTCAACAAAGAAGAACCCATCCAACCTTGTTAGATTAAGATGCATCTTTAGTTCCTGCTTAGCATGGCTTTTTGTTGAAGCTCCAGGTGAGCTCTGCACTACAAGTAATAATGTCAGAGGGTCAGATCATTTGGCAGATGTTGAGGATTGTTTTCCAGCAACTGCAAGCTCACTGAGAACAGGCTCGTCCAGGGAGAGGGGGTGGGGGGTTGATCAGGAAAGGGAAATTCACAAGTCCGAACATCAGAGTCAGACTCCACCATCAAACTGCTGCTGATGGAAGGTGGTCGGTTGGTTTCAAACGATTAATGCTCAGACCTTTGGCTACAAGTGTCAACACTTTAGTCTTTCACTAGTAGAGGACAGTCTTCCTCCATGTCTTTCAGAACAGCTTATGCACTGGCGATGTAGGATTCAAAGGCTTTGGCGCGGGAGTGTTCTGGTACGAGTGAGGGCAACGCTCCATTTCTCCTTCTTCCTGCTTAGTTCATCCACTTCCTGCAATTCCAGGCTCCACAATGGCAAGGGATCTTGTGCTGATCGTCTTCAAAATCAAACTGGTAGTCATAGGTCAGCTGGAATCAGAAAACAGAAACAGTTTACATACATCAAATCTAAAGAAGTAGTAAAATTATGGGTAAATCAAAATGAGTAAACAAGTTTGTTCTTGCAATGCACCTCTTCTCCCCTGGGGATCCTGCGGCTGGAAATGATGATGATCTTGTCTTCTTTGTCAAATGTTACAACCTCAGCGACGCAGTTGGGGGCACAGGAATGGTTGACATATCTAGAAAGGAGAAAATAGTTGGTAACAAAATATACAATACAAAAAGATTTTAAACCAGGGAGTCATGTACAAAGTGATACTAACCGAGCTGGGCCGCCTGTTAGAGTGGCATCTATCACCTGCTCATTGTTGATTCGGAACATGTAGATACCACGGTTCTACCATTGGAAAAACAAACAACTTACTACAACAAATGTTTTTGTTCCAGAACTGAAACCACATACAATTTATTATCATATTTACTCTAAGGTCTGAAATTTGATCCAGCTGTAAAATAGATTTGGACAGCACCCAAACATGTCCTTGTAATATTTTAATCATTATCCCATATATTTCAACCCAATTATGTTTTTTTTTGGTATATTATGAAGTACCTGCAACTCATAGATCTTCTCACGTCGGTTGGCCACCTCATTGCGAATGACAGTCCCGATGTACTCGATGACCATGGTGTGCTTCTCCAGATCCTTTGCGGCGTACAGCCCCAAGCCTTGAATGCGAGATCGTGCGAGGTAAACATTGTTCTTCCACTCGGTCTTTAGACGCCGATACTGAGAGGACTTGGAGTGGACGAACTGCTTGCTATATGGTGTGTTGAGCTCTCCAGTGAAAGTGCTCTGGTAGGCCTTTGACACGCTGGTGCTATTTAGAGTATGAGGCCTTGAAACAGAAAGAAATACTATGACTGGTGATATTTAAGGCATTTAGAAATGCAACACATATGCATCAAGTGGTGACTTATTTGGGATGTAGTCTTCTTTAAATGTCATTTGTTGAGATGCAGATGGGAATAGTACTTCAAGAGCTTCTTGTCTTTTTTTTCTTCTATTTAAAAATATAAAGCTTGCAGCACCGTTTAAAAAAACAACAACAACTAACTCATTAAACTGTAGATGATTCACTCAGTTTGATAATGTACTGACCAGACTACAGTCGGTCTTACGGTTAGGTGCAGCTTTTTGCTATAATAATGCTTTACCTCTTGCACTGTGTGGGAACCTTGGGCTCAGAGCGAGCACAGCCAGTTGGATTTATCATGAGAGGGAGCTCCATCAGAGGGTGACGGCCGTATCGGAATTGGTAGTTCTGGCAGTTCTCCACTCCAGGTAACTTTAACATAAAGCAGTTTTTTGTCACAGAACATCAAAAAAAGAACACATTAAGCCATGACTGGTTTAGTGTGGCACAGTCCATTGTCCTCAGATGAAATCAAATAAACTAAAATAAAAGAAATTCTTACAGACTCCGTGATTCGCATGACAGCATGAACAGTGAGGCCATACATCTCTTCTCCCTTCACATGTTCGGTGAACAGCTTCAACATGAACGATTCTTCTCGAAGTTTAGCCACCTGCTGCACAATCCGTTCCCATATCCCTAGAGACAACAATTTGTATTTGGTCACCGGTCAAGATAGTACAAAATTTAACAGACACAATGAAAAAAGTGTGAACACATTCTTACCCTCTGGTGTTGTGTCCCGAAACTGTAAATCCTCCATGCCGTGCTCCAGAACACGCACCTCGAACAGCGGGCGGCAATCATCTTCACTGATGCGGCAGCGGTAGCGGCATCGCTTGTTGGGCACACGTGTGCTCCAGTACATGCGTGTGGCTTCATAGCCAACAGGAAAAATGGCAGTGGGTGAGTGAAAGTTGGTCATTTGGGAAGGTAGCAACTGGCCGATAGCATGAAAGATGAGACCACCAACACGGAACAGGTGGATGCGGTCACCTCGCTGCAAGATGCTGGCTATCTGCTTAACCTCATCTCGCTCAATGTAAACCCGGCGTAAAACGGCAAACGTACTGAGTTCGTCTTCACTGGGACCCTTCAGTTTATGCTGGGTGCACAACATTGTTTTATCCTTGAAAAACATGCATCGTGCTTTGATGGCACATGCAAAGTGGTACACGTTTGGGCAGCGTAGTCTGTTGCAGCTGTTGGTGGCACCCGTTTTCTGGCAGTACGCACAAAGAGTTCGTAATCCACGACGCAAGGCCACCTCCACGTTGATCAGGGCACCTCCCTGTGTCTCATACACTTCTGTGGACCACAGAGCACAATTAAGGTGCACCCACAGGTCCACATCAATGTTAAGCAAACGTGCAGGACCATCTGTGGCCCCGTCACCCTCTTCGTGACAGAAGCAGCATTTGCGTTTATCCCGAGGAAGCTTTTCGGGTCGAAGAGTGATGCGCAGGGTGTCCATCAGCTCTGACACCTCCCGGCTGGTCTCCTTTTTTGAGCCGCCTTTTCGTATTGAGATGATAATCTGAAGACGCTTCCAGCGAATCCCCTTCCACTTTTTCATTTTGGGGTGTGCTACCTCTTCGTCGGGTGAGAGAGGCCTGCGCTGCTTGACAGCTATAGGGGAAGACTCCATGGTGCTGGGAGAATCCATAGGAGGTTGGGTTTGCTCAGTTACACAGGCCTCCTCTTTGACAGGACTATGATGACCCTCAGTAGGCTCAACAGGATCAGACAGTGCAGAGGAAGTTGCTGGTTCAGTAATTAATTCTAGAGCAGCAGGAGCTTCAGACTCTGTGACATTAGCTGGCTGAGAAGCATCAGTAGGAGAAACCACATGCTGCTCAGGCTCGGTCTTGATCAGGACATGGGTGGGACTGAAGGGAGGTGATGTTGGAGATGACTTTTTGGAAGAATCAGCCTCACTAGCTGTGACTGGTAACGACAGGATAGGCTGTGGAAGAGAAGGTGATGGGGGTAGAGATTCCTCCACAGGTATAACAGGAAGGTGGCGAACGTCCAAATCATTAACGTTGGTAGTGTAACAGTGCTGAACTGGTTTGTCCTCATTCTCTGGGAATTCCTAGGAGAAAAATGCACACATGAAATTGATACCCTTCGAGATAAACGCTCAACAACAATAATACTTCTAAACAGATAAATTACAAACCTGTTTAATAAGTGCCAAAATGTCTACTTGTTTCTTTAGCGTACAACCAGGGAGAGAAACGTCAAACTGCCTCAGCCACTCATCCTGACTGGGCGAGGCACCGTCCTTTGTGCACAAAGAACCTACAAATATGACCAAAGAATTAACAGTCTTTTATTTTGACTGAGAACCAAACTCCTAAATATTTAATCAACAATGTCAAATGTTGATCCTTTAATGAAAACAGTTGTTTTTGGACAAACCAACTAAATCAAGAGGCTTTTGATATAATTATATTATCTACATATATATGACAAAATACTACAAAACAGTTGTGAAACAAAATGCACAGTGAAAACAAAAATAAAAATAAAACTTGAAAGAATATTGAAATATCCACCTGAGTGTCCATGTTTTTTCCCAGGCCCATCCACTCCAGGCAGATCAGCATTTTGGGGAGGGAACGTGACCTCATAAGAACCTGGCATCCTAATGTTGAGCAGCTGAGCCATTGCCATCATTACATGATTGAGTTTCTGGCAAAAACAGAACAAAAGTTTATCCGAATGCGTAAAATCAAAAAGAATAAATATGGACTTACTAAGATGATGATTTAGTACCTTGGCAGCAGCAGGAGACACTGTGAAGGTAACAGACACTTCATTGCTGTTGGTCTTGTCCCAGTGGTTGGATGTGGAAACTACCTTCCCATCAGATGCTTCAACTGGCTTATTTTCTGGAAATGCTGTAAAAATGTATGAAATAATTATTCATTATTTGTTTGACAAATTGTTTTAATGACAAAATGGCATGAAAATTTCATGGCAGACCACATCAAATAAAATGTTCTTGTAACATAATATATCCAACCCGTGACCTGGAAAGGAAGAAGGTGTTAAAATAATGGATGGATGATAATGCAACCCGGAGTGTTGCATATTACCTGGGATAGCAGTGCGAGGTATGACAGGTATGATTGGGGATATTGCTCTCTCTGTATCCTCTTCTTTGGGCTCTCGGAGATTAGGAAAACGTGGTGTTGCGTCTCCTACATTACTCTCGGGAGATGACGCTGGGATGATGCTTTCTTGAGCATCGTCCTCATCACTCTCCATCCTGTTGAAAAGATGTTTCCAGTGTTACATGCAACATCCAAGAAAATATTTGGATTGTACAAGATGGAAAAAGTCAGGACAGCTCTACCTGATATCCTCATTCTGGTTATGTGGTGGCGTAGGGAGGGCTGCTAGAAGGTCCACATTCTTTACTTCCTCTTTAACAGAACCTACATGTGTGATTTTAGTACATTTTGAAATATGTTTAACGGCACAATAAAAACATTCTCAAACACAAAGTCAAAAATTACCCATTGGCTCTTTTGATGGTTCTGTGTTCTTCTGGCCCTCAGAAAGGTCCTCTCCTGTTGTCACACCATTTAGCAGCTTATGTTGTACGGATGGTGGTGGAGTAGGTGGCAAGGAGGATGGGGGCGTTGGAGGGTTACTGAGGTTACTCTGTAAAAACGTAAGCAGTTTGTCATTTATTTCCTGGGACTTACCGTTCGTTTTCAAAGACTTTGCTCTAAAAGTAGGAGTTGACCACAACCAAAACAAGACTATACTTGTGAAACTGAGTTACCTTTGTAAGTAGCTGAGAATAGTAGTCTGGGATGTTGTCCAGCACTGCATTTCCAAATGATCCTTTCAACTGTCCTTTTCCATTGGATGGGCTGCTTCCAAATGGAGCAAAGAGGTCCAGGCTGGCGGTGATTGAAGGCTCCATCAATGGCAGCAGAGAGAGACCCTGGTATATAAATGTTCATTGGTCAGCATAATGGAAAAGACATCATTGGTGGAAAAGAAAAACACTTTTGGAACTTTTTTTTTTTAACATTTACCTGTTTGAGTTGTTTTATTAAGGTCTCAGCACTTTTTCCAACCTCTTCCTTCTTATTTTTCTTTCGTGAATTCGGCCCTTTGTCACCACTTGGCTTATTAATGCGCTTGGGCTTTTGTACGGGAGCCCTTTTGGTTAAAGATTGCAAGTCCTGTAAAAGTTGAAAAAAATACAAGTTTTTCCTTATGAAGAACAGTAAAGTTAAAAGCATATATTAAACTTAAGAAAATCATACCTCCATATTTCTTGGAGTTCCTTGTAGTTTTTGTTCAAGCATAGCCAATTTACTGTTGATGTGACCATTGATCTCATTGTGGATGCCTTCAGACGGCCTCTGGGCGTTAAGCTGAATATTCTTGGTTTTAAGGAGTTTCTGCAGCAGCTGTTGTCCAGTCTCAGATCTAGGACCATGGGGCTCAGAGTCTCTGGATATGTTTCCAGCATTAGAAAAGCTGGAGTTACACCCAGACGTAATCATTTCACACATTTCTCGCTTAATAGTTCCAGGATTAGTCTCTGATGCACCGTCACACTGAACTTCCTTTGGTTCTTGTTTAATGTTTTGCACTACCTTGAATAGCTCCCCTTGTTGTGTGTGAACGTTACTTTCTGTGATGTTTTTTAATTCTTGCTGAACATTCACACCTTTCTGTGGCCCATTAGGGGTAACTGACAATGTCTGAGATGTTTCACAGCTTGATGTCTGAGTTTCTACTTTCAGTCCTGAACAATCAAGAGGACTTTTGGCTCCAGGTGACCTGAGTGGGGATGCCTTAACTTGGCTGTATGGACTGCCCTTCCCAGCTCTACAGTCAGCTACAGAAGGTGAAGAGATATGAGATGAGTAAGGTGAGGCTGGGTGGGCTGGGCTCATACCAAAAGGAGCTCTTGGGGAGTATGCATGGGACGGAGACCCCTGAACTCGGCCTGATGCAGATGCCATTAGTGCTTGTTGTTGATTCTGGTTGGGAGTGGGAGGACACATGGACTGATTAAACATGTGACGTTGTGGATCCCCCGGCGAGCTGACTAATGGTTGTCGCGGAGACGCTGGCCTCACCACTCGACTTTGCTCCATGGGGGAATGCGGCATTGGTAACTGACCCCTGTTCATATGCTGCTGTACCATCTCCCCTGATTGTGGTTGTGGCTGGCCAGGGACCATCATCCCTTGCTGTATCTGAGGACCAACACCAGGTTGCTGGCCAAACATGCCCGATTGCTGATGACTGGCCACAATTCCTGGTTTCCCCATAACTCCATAAGGCATCTGATGGCCCTCCATCCCCATCATCTGCTGCCCGGCCTGTGGAGCTTGTGGTCTCAATTGACCTGGTTGGCCTTGGCCAATAGGCATTCGCAGCATCTGTCCGTGATGGAGCTGTCTCTGTGCTATTATAGCCTGAATGTGCTGTATCTGCTGGTTTGGGGGAAGATTGCGGAGCTGAGGATTCTGAGCAATAATTGCCTGAATGTTGATAGGAGTGCGAATCTGTCCAGGTGGGACATTGGGTCTCTGTGCCATCATCCCTTGCTGCTGAGCTCTCATCATACCCATCATCGCCTGTTGTTTCTGCTGCTGGGCCAAGAGGGCTTGCTGCTGTGAATTAAAGCCCATTGGAACCGACTGTGGCTGGCCAGGACGATTCTGACTCATGATCTGTTGCTGCATGGTAGGATCTGGTGCCTGCTGTGTGGCATTTTGAGTTGTTTGCTGTTGTTTAGCTAATAAATCAACTGGATTCACTTCTTCTTTAATAGTCATCAAGCTGGGTTTGTCAGCATTAAGGGAACCCTGTCTCTGTGGAAGTTGATGTTGCTGCTGTAGAGGGGCACCAGAATGTTGGTTTCCAGTCAAACCCGGTTGTTGTTCGTGAACAGACTGAGGATTTGAATTGTGATGCTGGGTTATATAAACCTGATTTTGATGTTGCTGCTGTAATTGTTGCCGTTCCAGGTCAGACTGATGATCATTTACAGAGCCTTGTTGGGAAATCTGACTGGGAGTGGAAGGTCCACTGTGATGTGGTGGAGTCCTTAAATCAGGGCTTAGAATCCCTCCCTCTTTGAATCCTGAGTTTTGGCTGTCAGTAGATGCCTGTGGTTGGGGTGTATTACTTCCTGCTGAGGGGGAGGAACCCATCTGTGGGGTAGAGGGCTGGGAATGCCCTCCTTGATCCTGGCTAGATTGACTGATCTGTGTCATTTGCTGCTGAGATACAAGCATACGTTGAGCAAGAATGTTCTGCTGTTGTGGAGTTAACTGAGCCTGGGGTCCCCTGAGTCCTGGGTGACCTGGAGATCCAATAACACCTTTCGGACCCATGATCAACTGAGGTCTCTGTTGCTGTAATGACGGATTCCCCATCAATCCTGTCTGAGCTGCCATCATGGCTTGAGAATGATTAAAAGGTTGGCCAGCTGTAAGATTTTGCTGCGATGGAGCCACAGTCTGGCCTCCAACCATACCTTGTGGGACCTGCACCACGCTCTGCTGATTAGCAGTCATTCCTTGCTGAGTGTTGGCTTGCTGTTGGGCCATAAGCTGATTCCCCATCATCCCAGCCTGTGGCTGAGCTATTAAACTGGATTGTTGATTTGGGTGTGGCATCTGTTGTTGGCTCATCATCGCCTGCTGCTGTTGCTGCAGCTTTGCCATCTGCACTCTGTGCTGAAGTTGTCTTTCATGAAGAAGCCTCGGGTCTGCCCCTTGCATTCCAGGCCCCTGGGGGAAAAATGCAGCTGGAGGCCCCGATGGACCAGGTGCCCTTGCACTGCTGGCCCCAAGAGCTGAAGGAGGCTGCATATGTGGTCCTCCTATGAAGGGCTGTCCTTGGGGCATTCTTAGAGGCATTCCCACTTGGGGCATCATGCCAGGGTGCTGGCCCATTCCTGGTGCTCCCTGCTGGCCAATCATCATCTGCCCTGGCATTTTGGGAAACATGTGAGAGGGGGCCCCCTGTGCAGAATGACCTGGAGTAAGAATACCTGAGCTTTGTTGATGCTGCTGCTGTTTGCTTTTGTACTCTGCAATAAGATTGGTGTGCTCCTTCTGTTGCTTGCGCACCTAAAACAAGAATATTTATGAACATAGGAATGCATATGTTGGTGCTGTATAAATCAAAAGGTTTTGCAGAAGCCCACAAAACTCAACAAACCTGGTCAAGCTGTTTCTGAATTTTGCTTTGCTCCTCAGTAACCAACTTCAGTTTCTCTGCATCTGCCTCAGCAAACTCCCTGCCAGCTTTTTTAGCAGTGCGCTGCTTAGCACACAGTGCTTTGCGTGATTTTCGGTGAACTCCAATCTGTTCTTCTAAAAATTTCAACTGCATTTGAAGTAACTGCTGGGTATGAAGAAGCCATTCTTCATATTGATGCTGTTCTGCATCGTCTGTGAAATAGGAGAAACAGTAATCATACTTGAAAAATAGTGAATAAGGTAATACAACATTTAAAAATAACTAAACATTTCAAAGGAGTATTATTAGTAAAACATACTGATGATTCCCTGCACAAATTGAGGAGGGTTGGGTCTTGACTGGGTAGGATCAGGTGTTTCTCCTTCCTAAACACAAGAGTAGATTATTTATGGACTTCAAAAAAAAAAAAAAAAAAATTTTTTAAAAAAAAAAAAAAAAAAAAGCCGCTCACTTCCAAAGGACGACAACATACCTTCAGTGGTCCAGGTGTAATTTGCGCAGGATCTGTGCCAGGGGCAGAGGCCAGCCGTTGAGCAAGCAAAGAAACTTGTTGCCTTAAAAGAAACAAAGAGCAGAGGAATAGGTCAACACATGAATGACGTGTAAACAATTTTCCATTAACCAAGCAAAAAGTTAGTTTATTTACTGCCACGTAATTGATTTTTATGACTCAGTAATGGAGAGTGAACTTACCACTACTTGTTTCCATTCACCTGACTTTGATTTAATCCAACAAAAAAAGCAAAAACCTGAACAATAGCCCAGCTGAAACATGACACTCTCGGCTAGTAGCTGTTTTGGCCAAGTCGAAAAGCTACTATATATTTAGAATGCATGATAGAAAAAAGTGTCAGATTTGTTCATTTTTAGTGGTGTACAATTAATTCAGCCACATGTCTGTCACAATTTCTAACCTCTGATAAGTTATGTGAATTTGACTTATAAAAAAGTGACAGGCCCATTTGAATGTACACTTTTACCAGAAGTTAGCCATAAACCAAAAGGTTTAACCTGAGTTTTATTTTAAGCAATGATGAGCATATGCTCTTAAAGCAAAAGCATTCAACACGGTGTTCAGGTTTTATGCTTAAGTACCTGTTGATGCCAGATGGAACAACCATTGGATCCTGTGCCAACACCCTTTTAATGCCCTTTAAAGCGACCATCTTCGCCTTGGCAATGGGATCCATAATGTCGTCAGCAGCAAATTTGTCCAAATCTGCAACAAAAAATAACATTGTTGATTAAGAAAAGCAGAACATAAACCAAAAAAGCACAATAACACTGAAATTAACCAGTCATTATGTTTACCTTTATCTGGAAAGAAGCTGTTGGCCATCGGTGACTGTTTAACAACTGGCTGCGGTGGATGACCAAGACTTGTGTGCATTCCTGGCTGTCCTGCTCTCATCACAGCCTGCTGCTGGGGCATAGTCATGTGAGGCTGATGTACCATTCCCGCTCCCATAAGCCTTTGCTGCTGCAGCATGTGGGGAGCACGGGGCACCATTCCTGACTGAGCAATCATTCCTGGGGCTGGTGAACGATGCTGATGGTGCAGCAGTAGCTGTCCAGGTGCTTGTAGATTTGGATGTTGGCTTGAGATACCAGGAAAATGTGGAGGAACGGCTCCCTGTTGAAGCGAACTCATCTGTTGTTGTTTCTGTAGTTCTTTCTTTTCATGTTCAAGAAGATCTTGTATGAGAAGTGGCAATTCACCGTCTAAAGAGCTCTCCACCTTTGCCAAATCTACTGCAGGGGAGTGTTGGCCCCCAACATCAGGCAGTCCCAGTGGATCATCACTAATATCTCCATGTGGGGCACCTGGAGGATAACGATCATCTTGGCCTGGCAAGGGGTATGGAAGTCCTCCTAATCGAACAGAACTGAGGGAGGTTGTCTGGTTTTCAGTTTGTGCTGTCTTGGCTGTTGGTGTTCCAAGAAGCATTGACACAGCCTCTCCCATTTCATTTTTAACTACAGTTTGCTCTGACTGCAACTGAGTGGTTTGACCTTTGCCTTCAACTTTAACTTTGGAAGCTTCAGCAGCTTTTGAAGTGGGTGAAAGCTGGGCAGCAGATTCTCTTGCAGCAGTTGGAACTGCTGCTAAAGACTTCTGTCTTGGCTCATCTTTGGCTTTTCCTTCCATTTTAACATGGGCAGATCCAGAAAGCGATGAAGGTGCTTCACTTTCTGCTTCTACTCGCCGCAGCTGGTCTGAAAATACATCCTTAGGGTCACCTTGGTCCAGTTCAGGGTCAGTGTAAGCAAGCAGGTCAAACTCATCACTGTTAAGCAAGTCGTCTAGATGTGGATCATTAGTTTCAAGGTTGCCCAGGTTGCCCAAGTCATCATCACCTTTGTCAGGATCTAAGTCAAGGGCCAGGTCATCCTCATCCTCCACACCTCCATCTCCTGGAGCATTGCCTAGCCCTTCAAGGTCATGCTCTGGCAGTTCCACACGTCTCCCCGCAGTTGCAGCCTGAGGTTCTGCCATTAAGCCTGGCTGTGCAAGTCGATGCTGCTCAGTATTATGAGTGCTTGAATTGGATGTAGCTGCTTGAGGCTGCAAACAAGGCTGTTGTGATACAGAGCCTGTAGTTTGCTGAGGCAGTAAAACTGGAAGACCACTTTGTGGTAACCCCAGTGTTGAGTCACTGGCTCCTTCTGTTTGAAGACCCCCAGCTTGAGAGATAGGATGTTGCTGTAAAAAAGGTGCAGCCATTTCTTGCTGTGGAACAAATAGGCGTGGTCTTGGTTGGGGTCCACGAGCCATAAATTGTGGCCGTAGAGGTAGCCTTTGTGAGTTGTGTCTCAATTCAATGAACTGTGGTGGGGGCCCTTGACCCAGTGGCTGCACAGTCTCCCCTCCATGTCCTGGCATCACGGTGCGAGGATTACCCATGCCATCTATACCTTGAATGTTGACAGCAGGGTTAAGATTGTGCCTTATGCCCATCCCTTCCATGCCAGGCTGGGGTAACCTCCTTTGACTCTGAGCCTGGCTCTGCCACTGATGAGGGAATGGTGGACGAGCAAACATGCCATGAGGTCTAGGTGGCCCAGGCATCCTGCAGAAAATAAAAATGTATACATTCCAATTCAAATTATATCAATAGTGACATATAGCAGAAGTCAAAGGATGTAAGGAAGTTAAGGTGCCTAATATCTATTTAGGTGGTAGCATTTATTTTGTCATACAACTGTGCTTTTGAAGTGATTGCATAACAGAAACAGTACTGGAGCTTCTAATGTGTAATAGTGCCTGCCTTAGTCCACCAGAATCCACAATGGCAGATGTTCCTGTAGGCGGTGGGCGAATAAGCTTGTCATCCATGCCTCCTACAACCACATGCATATTCCCAGCCACAGAAACCTGAGCTTCAGAGGTAGCAGTGACAACACAATCCTAAAGAAAGCAGTAAAAGCAAATTATTTAATTGTACTATTTGTTGTATTTGAAATACTTGAATACTGTCATTTTAAATATTTAGGTCATTCAATTTCTTTTACAGAAATTCTACAACAAAGCAGATGTGTAATACTAACGAAATACATTTCAGTTGTATCATGAAAACGAACAGTTTGCTTTTCTAAATACTTTGACAATATCTTGTGAAAACAACACACAAAAAGATATCAAAGAACCATATGTTCTCTTTGTGCACCACTCTAACAGCATGGTCACTGTCAGATTTTAATTTAAAGTGAATATATATTTGTATATTTTCCTGCATTAGAAGACATGAGCCTGAGAAAAGGCTAACATACAGAAAGTTCTCAGTGCTCTCTGCACTGCTTTCCTCAACTTGTACAACAAATAATAAAGACCTCTTTGAACAATCAATAACAAAATATTAAAAAGGAATTTAAAAAAATTGTAATGCTGATAGCATGCTGCTTAACATGTACCTGTGGATAAGGTGGTGGTGCTCTGTGGGTCTTATCCTGTTGAAAGGCTGTCATCTCTCCTCCAGACCAGCCAGGGGAGGCATTTCCAGCAGCGGCAGCCGCCGCCGCTGCCTCCTTCTCTTGTCGGATTGAATTTTTCTGCTTTTGTTGTCTGATTATGAACTCTCTTAGTTTTTGTCGCTACAAAATAACACAAGAAGCAGTGATTAGTTAAATATTTCAGATAGACACCGACTGTATTTTTGGTAGCTATTTTGGTTAGCTTTTACACCTGTTTGTGTTTCTCTAGTTCAGATGGACTGAGTCCTACTAATGAAGGATCCTGCACTGCTGATAGGTCAGACATCTCTTGAGTGCCTGGTAAAGCTGACTGATGGAGCATCTCTGGAGGGTGAACAGCTGGTAGTTCTTGGGATCCAGAAGTAGGCGGTATCCTGGAGCTGAGGTTTGCGCCCAGCGTCACCTGCGATTGTGGCTGCTGAGGCTGACCCTGTGCCATCTGTGTCTGCTGTTGACTGATTAGAGAAGATCCCGTACCAGGACTGCGACTGAAAGAGGGTTTACCAGAAGGTGGATCCCCTGTAGAACTGTTACTTGAGTGGACTGGAGATGGCTGGTTAGAAGGAGGAGAGGTTTTGGTGCAACTTCCAGCTCCTTCTGGAGGAAAAGAGGAAGTACAAGGGGGTTTGTGGATAGTAGCAAAGGGGTCTCTAGATTGTGGCCTTGAAGGTGGCTTAGAACAAGGTTCTGGAGATTGAAAACGAGGGGTAGCAGGAGACTGTGCAGAATATGGATCATTGGACAAGCCACCAGGCGTGTGGGGCGACTGAGCACTGCCCTGGGACTGTGGACTAGAGGGTACTCTAGGTCCCTGTTCTTGCTTTACTACAAGCGGTCTCTGGGTTCCAAAAGTGCAACCGTCACCCGATTGTTGTCTGGAGGTTAGTGGTGGATGAGTGTGAGGGTCAGAGAAAGTGTGAGAAGGAGACTGCCTATAGCTTTCAGAAGGATGACTAGGGGAGGCTCCAGGATGAAGTCCTCCACTCTCCCCTTGGTGCATTCGAGGAGTCATGGGTGCCTTGAACAAACCAGACCCAGATTCCATCCCAGCAGGAGAACCAGTGGAAAGTTCAGACCCTGCAGCAGCAGAAGAGCACAAAGAAGGTGCACCGATTTCAGCTCTATACTGCCCTGTACTCACAGGCGAGGAGGCCACTGCAGCAGGTGATGGAGATAAACCATGTTCTGACCGTCCCATTCCCTGATGGGTTCTAAAAGGGTCTCCATGACGAGTATTGTGGGATGGTGAAAAGATGGGTGACTCCCCAAGCTCAGTACCTCTTGAACTGGAACTTTCAGGAGGTCCTAGAAGTTCTTGGGAGCCTTGCTGTGACTGTAAGGTATGACCCTGTTCCCGCTGCAGTTGTGATCTGAAGTAGGGGTCAACCTGTTGTGCCCGCCTGAGGGTTCCAGGAGTTCCTGGTTGCATGTCAAAAGGGCCAAGGCTGTCTGGCCGTCCCTGAGGAGGACCCTGTGGGCCGGAAGTAGAATAACCTGAGGAAGAGGCCTGTAAAGAACTGGCCCCAGCATGAGAAAATGGCATGGCTGGGTGTGAGTGAGAATGGGGTGACTGAGATGGAAGTTTGGCCAGAGGATCTGTCCTGCTGTCAGCTGATAATGGAGTCTTAATAGGTCCATCTGGAAAAAATACAGAAGACGATCCAGAATCTGGAGGGAAGGAAAATTGACTGTCCGCTGAGCTTGGATGGGAAGAAATTGATGTAGAGCCTGAAGGTGGAGGAATCTGGAGATGCAAGCTCGGTCGTTCTCCTTTAGCACGGCTAGGTTCTGTTTTGACGGGCCTGCAGACCTGACTCTCTGCCTGCTGTTAGAGTGAAAGTGCAACAAAAAAAAGAAAAAGAAAACAGTCAGAACCTATAGAAAATAGAAATTCAGAAAAATTGTATATAGCAATTTACCTTCTGTGCCTTGTTAATCCTCTGAGCTGCTCTGTTATCTTTGGCCTTTTGCTGTAATTAAAAATATATATATAAATGAACTATTACTTGTTCACCTCTTTGACAGAAACAGCATTAAACTACAAAAACCTCATAAATTATGTTGGTTAAACATAAAATGACCCAACAGCTGTCAAAATAAGTGCTTTTTCTTTCTATGGTTTCGATTTGAATTTTTACGCTTCTAACAATTTCTCCATTATTAAATTTGTTTGGAGGTTAATGCAGCTCCAACTTTTCACAAATGCAGCAAATGTTGCTCGTTTTCATTTACTCTTCACTAAATTTCCTTCCCCAATACTTCTGTTGACTCATCCTTACAGCATTTAGTCACCTTTTTTGAAGAAGAAATAGGAGAAAAGCACTTTACACGTTTCACTTTTGACATGGCAGCTCTGATTGTTCTCCCGTTTACATCTGGGGGTTATTTTACAGACTCCATATGCTATCCGTCACACACCGAAAATGTAAGAAGTGTACTCGTAAAAATTCAAATGTAAATAAATGACTCATAATTGTTGGCAACAAAACAAGACTCAGCTGATTTTGTTAATTTATTACAAACTATGCAGTAGAGTTTTGTTAATGAATTGTGTATTTAGATGTCATTTTTATAACAGATGATACATATAATTTTTTTAATAAAAAATATTGGGGAAAAAAAGCAAATTTTTACAGCTGTTATGAATTTAATCTACAAAATTTGTAAGATATTTAACATTTTATTATTGATTTTTTCATTCCTGTATTTACAAATTACTAAGATCACCCAATCCTAATCACCAAAAACATATCTAGTTTTATAAAAAAAGGAAGTACAGCAATCTTAAAACGTGTAAAATCACCAAGAACACAATGATGTATTGAGAACCTACCAGATATGGAACCTTGTCTGTAGCAGACACCTTCCTCCAAATTTTCATTATTTGCTTGCAACGATTTGACCAGTCTATGATAGAAGACATGATGAGCAACTCACGAACAGTAAAATAATAATGTGTACGTTGGTGTGACATTTTCTCTCACTAACCTGGATAGTCCTGTTTAAGAGTTGGGAAGTTGGTATTGGCATAAAGAACAGGAGAAATGGTGGAGAGCTCTCCCAGCTCCTCATCCTTTTCCCAGCGTTGGAGACTGCGCTGGTTGTAGGACAGCCCGTCACCTTCTGCCTCTGTGGGAGTGGGTGGGGAGGAAGGGGTTGCTGGGGTAGAAGGTGTGGCCCATGGACTCTCCTCCCCCCCATCTGGACTGAACAGTCCTCCTCTATCTCTGTACAGCATAGAAATCAATTTATTTTTGTAAATTCAGGACTGGTTGATCCACTATGAGAAGGTGCTATTTATAAGACTGAGCTGAATACAGCTCCTCAGACTGAAGAAGTCTTTCGGATGAAAGACGAAACATTTTTACATTTTTTGTTTGTTTGTTTTTTGAACCCGTCCAGAGGACCTGACTTAACTTCTTTTTTTTTTTCTACCTGGATTATTGAGCATGCATCAGGGGACTGCATTTGTACTTCTCTTGACTGGACAAAGTAAAAAAAGAACTAATCATCTGTTTTTTAAAACATGTCATAGAAGAACTAGTGAATATAAATTGGTGTAAAATAAAAATCACTAAGCAATTTAATATAGGCCTTACCGCATATCAAAGAAGGGTGATTGAGAGAGGCCAGGAAAGGTATCCATCATTCCCGTGGAGGGCAGAGATCCTGCAAGACAGTCTGCACTTGAATTCCAAAACAAGCCTTAGTTGGACTTTTCTTGTCCACCCATTCCAGAACCATACATTAATTGTATTTTCAACAAAAAAAATTTAAATTAAAATTTGTTTTTAGCCCTATAACCATGTCTAGTATTTCATAAAAAATAAAACTGGTATTCTAATGAGCAGACACTTAAAAAAAAGAAAAAAAAAGTGTTGTCAAAGCAACCAGTAGACATTTTAAAGGTTTTAATGATAATCTGCACGTATCTCTTGTACACACCTGACAAGAGAGCTCTCTGTGGCACTGTGCTATTTGGTTCGCCCTTGACCTCCAAGATTGGCTTCATGGCCCCCAAAGAGGAGCCATCTTGAACCCCAAGAACCTTCCTGAAGAACTGCTCAGAATCCTGATTCTCCACTCCCTGTGGAAGACCTGTTACACAAGAACAACAACGTAAAACAACATCTTAAAAGAAGAAAAACAACTCTGGTATTTGCCTTTTCTTTCTCCGTTACATACAGCTGATGAAAAAACTTAATCCAAGGGAATTACCTTCACCTTTTTCTGCTTCAGAGTCATGGGGATTAACTGACATCTGGTCCTTTACCAGCGAGGATGTTGCAGGGATTCCTAAAATTGTTTAATTTTTTTTAGCCAACTTCAAATGATCAAGATCACAAGATTAAACTTTTGATCGCAATGTCAAAACAGACACTTACCTGCACTGTCTCTCTGAGCCTTGGGGGCTTCACCCCCCTCTTGCTTGAATGGAAAATTGCCCTCCACAACCTGATCCTTGGCATCAGCTACAGAGAAAAGCACAAGTTACTTTATAGATCTTTTCCACACCTTGAATTACAAATACTTCAAAATACTGCATCACTGCTCAAGATTAAGTTCTTACTCTCGGGGTTAGCAGTTCTGACCCCTGCTGGTGTTGGTAACGAAGGTCGAACAAGGCATGTACCTGTCCTCTGCCCTGGGGCTATCATCATAGATTTCTTACTCAAGTCTATTAATGTCTTCCCAAAAAAAGCCTCCTGCAATAAATAAAAAAATAGATCACAGGATGCATTAGTATTAATAACTGTTTAGGACATGGTCATAGTGAGACTACAAACCTGAAGGTATGTTGGAAACATGTCCTCAAGTTTGCTCTTTTTTCGGCCCCGACGTTTTTTGGCCTGTTCCTCACCCTCCGATGGTTTGGGATCCATTATATTATCTGTGTCCGGGTGAGGTCCTGCCCATAAAAAGCCATGACACTCAGTTTTATACATTTCATTTTTAATGCATTAAATTATGCTGCTTAGTAAGGACGTTCAAACATCTCTTATATTTTAGCATTTTATAAATGCTACTACTGGTAAAGATTAGGTAAGATAGATGAAGTTTTAAATGAATATTTTATTGCACCTTTGGAAGAAGCAAGTGGTTTTAAAATAAAATGAGGATCAGTTTTGTTGTGTTACTTTTAGCATTGACCCAAATGGAGTTTTTTGGAATAGAAATCTATTAGAAAAAAAACATCTAAAGTGGCTAAACCTTTTTATAACATATCTTCCAAATGAACTGGTTAAAATAAGTGTTTAAAACAAAAGGATTAAATTATTTATTAGCTCATTATGTCTAGCAACTGCAATTTTTAAATTAATATTTTGATATTTATTTCTAACCACAATTTCATCATCTTTCAAAATGTTACAAATGTGAAATATTTTGAATGCAAAAATAATTTATACAAATATACCAGCAAAACAATGTCCCTTCAAAAATTTCTGTTGTGGGTAATCGGATTATTGCATTGCTGTTTTGGTTTGAAAACGTTAAGCCTACAGAACAGCTTTGCATCTCATAATTCTCTAGACCACCACCATAACAAATGTAATAATTTAGTATTCATTTAACATATTCTTTATGCGCTATTTGTGCCCACTATAATAATAAACACAATGTCTAAGTTGGAGAAAACTAAAAAATCAGTCACCACCCACCTTCTTCAATGGTTCGCTCGATTGGCTGTCCATCTAATGTAGTTTCTCCAGCCAGCTGAGCAAAAAACTCTTTCTTCATCCGAGTGTGACACTTCCTTTGTCGCACCATGAAACCCCCAATCCCTAGTAAAATGTGTCAAACATAGCAGTATTTTATGATTGCAAAGATATCAACAATGATGTTATAGGTTGTGACAAGTTTACCAGGTCTGTAAGGTTTCCGCTTCCTTTTTTTGCTGTCATCTGTCTCTTCTGCCCCACCTTTAAGACCCTCACAGTCAGCCATGCCTTCAATGCCTCCTTCTGCACCAGCATCCCTCTCACCACCTTCTCGGTCAGGACTTCCTGTTGGCTCCAATTTGGAGTCACAATCCATTGGTTCCCCACAGCCTATTCATATAAAAAAATAAAATCACTTAAAATAGGTCCTCTGACATGTTACTGACAAATGAATGTGAGAAAAGCGCACAAACCTTTTCCCTCCTCTCCTTCTCCATCAACCTCCCTCATATCCATTCCATCAGGACCGCCTTCACAGCACAAAGTGCCAAGACGAGATCGACGTTGCCGTCTCTTGTGCAAAGGGGACATAGAGATGCTACGAAGCAGGGACATGCCCGACTCTGTCAACCACACCCCCTCCAGTCTGTAGAACTGGGGCTCTGTAACATGACATTGTCAAATCAGAGTAACTCACAAGAAAACAAGATATTCACACAGTAACAAGGAATATAAAGTAAAATTCACTTACCTGGCTCTTTGATCTTTATTGAAGCCATAATGGCTGACTCTACTACTGAGAACAATGAATGTATGCAGGGAGTGAAAGTAAGAACAAAAATTGTATAATCAGTTAATATTAAGTCCATAATTTTTGTTGTGAATATGTGCCATTTTGAGACTCACCAACAGGTTTTGGAACATAAGGGGAACAAGATGTGCATGCAAAGCCTTCATCAGAAGCTTGCTCCACTTCATCCTCTGTATACAGACTCTCACAGACAGCATGGACCCATCTAAATGAGCACACAAATATAGCAATTCACACTTTTCAGCAATAAAAATGCTATGCAATAATTCATAAAGTGAAAAAAAACCATAAATAATCCATTCTCTGTTTGTGTTCATAAGCTGCAGTTTCATGAATTTTTAAGTTTCCGTGTGTGAGGCACTCACCGATCACAGTACTGACACTGCAGCAGCAGCTCCTCTTCCATGAAGTTTTCTCGGCATACTGGACAGGTGACGAGGCTAGCACAAGGTCCACAGTGTGTGTAGTTGTTCTGCCACTCACAGTGGAAGCCTGGCGAGCTGGAACCACACTGAACACAGCACACACACCTGGAGAGAAAGAGTCAGGATCTCTTACATTTATCCAGCTCCAACGAAAAAACAAAAAAAGCAGATACATGTGAGCAATGTACCAGCTATTAAAGAGGCAAAGCAATGGGATTTTGAATTGTTAACGCAGAGCTGCCATACTGTTTTACATAATATGTAAATTTACATGCATTAATTTCCATTTGACCCAATTCAAAAGGTACAAAGATGAGTACTGTACACTTAAAAAGTATATACCATTTGCACTTCCAGCCACCCTTTGGTACAGTGTGCAGGGGTGGGTCCAAGCAGTAGGTATGATAGCTGACGTCACAGTCATCACACAGCAGCAGACGAGAGGGGTCTGACGCCTTTCCACACACTTCACATACAATACACTCCAAACATCGCCAGCCTTTACGAAGCTTTGTCTTTGTAATCTGCAAAAGATGGATGATATGCACTCTGACAAAGTGGATAATAAAAAATAAAAAAAAACACAACCTAAGTATAACACTGTTCTTACTTTGCTGTTGACACAGTAAGGATGGTAACACTGGGCACATTGAGCACAAGCCAGCAACTGTCCCTCTACTCCCTTTCCAAAACTGCCACACACAACACACATATCCTGAAACGAGGGGGAAAAGTGAAAGTCAAATTCAGGTTACATTTAAATCCAACATCATGCAGCTCTTAAAACAGCAAACAGACAAACTATTTGGACACATCAATAGGAGGTTCACCTGGAGCAGGACAAATTTATCAGTGTTTGAGAAGAGAACCACTGTGTTCTGCATGGTGTCATCTTCATCATCATCTTCCTCCTTGCTTAGCCCAGTGTCTGAAGTCATGCTTAGCTGAGGGGGACAGCAGATATGCCAAAATATGTAATTTCATACAACAAAAAGCAAGTGATTACTTGTATCACATTAAAGTTAAATGGAAATGTATTTCAACAGATGAATAGTATTCACCAAAAAGGCGTCAATGCAAGACGCCATGGCTTTGAGTCGTGACCTCCCACCTCGCCCTCTCCCCGCACCACCTCCTCGAGGCCTGCGCTTCCCAGGAAAACTATTGCTTCGCCCCTACAAGTTAAGAAATAAACATAAAGTGACGTTATCATTAGAACATATTGAAAAGAAAAACACTGAGCCGTAATGGTGACCTCACCTGTTTGACTCTTGAGCGTCCTGGGGATCCTCTACGTTTTGCCTTCTCTCTGTCACTTCTGAAGGGTTCAAAAGGAAGCGAGTCATCGGTCTCAGTGAGGTTATCAGTGTGTGAGTGGCCAGTTGGTACAAGTCCAAATTCCATGGAGAGCTGAGGATCAGGTTCTCCCGGAGAGCCAAGGAAGCCGCTGCTGCTTTCATCTCCGTGGCTCATATTGGACATTTCATCCAGCAGCAACTCTGGCTTAACTTCTTGAAGTTTCTGCTTTATGTCCAGATTGTGTCCTTTAATTTGTTCATATTCATCGTCCTCTTCTTCTTCCTCCTCATCATCAGAGTGGGGAAGTAACCGCCCCTCCATATCCATAGCAGAAAGGGAGTCTTGTGTGTCTGCAATACAGAAAGGGAAGGAGAAAAAGCTCTTTGTTTTATTGTTGTTGTTTTTTTTTAAATGCAATTATCAGCATCATTGACTTATATGTATATTATTAGTAATAGCACAAAACTACAAATTTCCTTTGTGATCATTTTAACATATGTATGATTTGAGTTTACCTGTAGACACAAGTGAAGCGGCTGGCATCTCACAAGTCAAACCTTCTGCTGCTGTCCGTGACTCTCCCCCCACGGTTGTTTCTTTATAAGCTGTTGTGTGAGCTGCAGACTCCCCTAGATTGAAAAATACATATAGCAAATTATTTTAGAAACTGAGATTATCACATTATTCCAACAAAATACAAAACAAGAATTTAAGCTTAGCCCTCAACATACCCAAATCCATGGGGGTTTCCTTTTCAGGTTTATTATGAGCAAGATCCAACTTTAATGTGCCTTTCTGTTCAGATGTCACTTCTGAAAAATCTGCTCTGTTTTCTGTGAAGGTGTCAGTCTTTGCTTGGATTGTCACCTCCTCTCTGGTTTGCAACTTCCCTGACTGAGCAACAGGCTGCTGATGATCCTCTTTGCAAAGCGAGCAAATAACCTTGGCTTCTGAAAACTCTTCCGATGATGCACATTCACTGTGCATCCATCTAAGAAAATCAGAGATCACCATAATTATTATATTAGAATAGGAAAGATGTAACCATGCATGGTGACAACATCTACTGTTATTAAACTAACCTGTGACAAATACTGCAACACTGAAGCACAACAGAAGGGTTGGCAGTTTTGCTGCACACACAACACGTTGAGCTCCGTTGATGCTGGCATCCCTCACACACACTATAATTCTCGAACCACTGGGCTGAACCCGGTAGCACCGATCCGCGGGCACCGCACTCCAAACATACACGACACCTCTGACGTAGTACAAATCATAAAAATTAAAACTAAAAACTGACAATGCATGTAACAAAATCTCACCAATATGTCTTCATTTTAAAAAGTTGTTCCATTTAAAAACCACATACAATAGTAAATCTTTGTAAACATAAAGTTAGAAAAGTGTTTTACTCTGCATTTCCAAGGGTCAGAAGGAAGAGAATCCATAGCTGGCTGGAGACAGAATGTGTGGTAGCCCTTATCACAAGCATCGCATACCAACATTTTGGAGTCTTCGCCTGGTTGTCTACGAGTATTAAGCATTGAGAAATAACATTTAAGTACAAGAAAGACAATTGCCTTTAAAACAATAAACAAAACATGATATGCGAGTAGTTTAACTTGAGAGTACAAGCTCACCTGCAGGTCTGGCACACTTTACACTCTGGGCACTGCCATCCTGCTCGCTGAATTGGTGTGGCACCAATTTCCAGACAGGAGGCATGATAATGTAGGCCACAACCCGTGCAGAAAAGCAATTCTGTGAGCTCCCCAACCGAGTCACACACTGCACACCAAGCCTCCTCTCCAGCTACGTATAAGATAAGATAAAACTTTATTGATCCCACAGGAAAAAATACACAAATGGAAATTAAAACATTAAACATTATTTGAATGATAATCACTATGAAAGTTACATATTAATAAATGAATAAATGATAGCAATCTGTGAGAATTTAGGTTAAACATAGTAAACTTTTTGAATTAAAAAAATGCTGCAATAGCTTCAGATCAAGTCTTAAATGAGGATGCATTGTCATTTTGTAAAAAAATAAAGGATAAATACACAGCTGATAAACCATGAAGTGCATTATATCTCTTAGGGAAAAAAAATCCATATTTTTTTAATTCAAATCTTTGACAACTTATCATCTCCTCATACAAAATTATATAATTTCAGGAAAATACATCTGATCTTACCCAGCTCTTCTGCCTTTTCTATGTGCTCTGGGCAGAGAAGAACCAACTGCTTCATGGACTGGAAGGATCCACTGGCTGCTGAACATGGGAAGTGGTAGAATCGTGAACAGTCCTCTATGTGGCATCGTATGGTTGCACCCAGCCTTTTGCAATAATCACAAAGCTGAAACAAAACAATGATAGCAAGCATTATTTACTTGTATAAAGGGAGTGTGTTGATTTTTAATTATACACATTATACCATCTATTCCACATCAATAGATGTTACACTTACTTGCTGTGTCCCTGAGATAATAGCCTTATCCACATTCTCCAGCTCTTCATTCTCTGTTCCCTTTACCTCTTCTGACCATACTGCACACCAGTGGTGAACCCAACAACCCCCTATTCATTATAAAGCCAAACATTAACATAATGCCAAAAAAACAAACACAGCAAATATCCACATGGTTACTACTTGAATAAAATAATTTGATTATAATGATAATAAGATCATATTTCATTTTAACACACAAAATATAGTAACACATTCTAAGTTCAACCTGAGTCATCAAAGAGTGCAGAAAGACAAGAAGAGTCAGAAAATCCAATGGAAGACAGGTCATCATTTCCAGGCTCTGGCAGTGGGAAAGATGATGGCTTGAGAGGAGGCCGCTGAGAAGACGACCTAAAGTGCCGCAGTTCCCTCTGTCCATGCAAACTTCGTTCCACACAATTACAGAGTGCACAGGCACAAGCACTCTCTCTGTTCAAGTGCACACACACACAAATAAAAACGTAAAATGAGAGGTTTGATTTATTAACAGAAACATGAAGGGGGGGGGACAAGAATATCTGTTTTTTTTTTATGTGAATAAATAGCATACATAGATGATGAAGAAGCTGCAGTAACACCAGACTCATCCTCTACAGCAAGAGATGCCTTGGACGACTCCTTTGGAGAAACTGGCCGATTTGCAGAGGCACTGTCATCAGCTAACCAACAGTGGAAAAAAAAGGAAATTCAAACATTTGGTGTACTGTCTATACATCATATGAAACATCAAAACCTTTTAGCTTAGGTTTTAAAAAACAATGTACAAAACATGCATAAAATAATACCTGTTGGTTCAGAGTCATTCTCTTCGCAGTTTGATTTCTGCTCGTCCATTCCCCACTCTGATTTTGACCTCTTTTACAGAGATCTACGATTTAAAAACATGCACAGCTTCAACTTTCTGTCAATCAAATGATTGTTCATCAACACTGCTTACTAGATACAACCAATCTGAGTGAGTTCTTTGGAAATTGGCTAATGTCAATAAGCCACTTATGATCACTGTACGACCGAGAAAAAAAAGGTCCTAAAATACAACAAAAATCTCAAGACTTATGATTTTCTTATAAATACACAGTTGGTTAGTATCCAGGTTCAACCTTTAGATACAAAAAGGACTCGTTTACTATAAGATCAATAAATTATGAATGACTGTTTTTCATAATAAAAAAATAACCTCTTTAACGCATCTTCCATCTGCAAACAATACAAACACCCCCATCGAGCCAAAAGTGCTTTAAACCTAAACAACAAAGCAGTGGTAGAGTCGATACATTGTGATGGCTTCAGGTTGGACCTGCATTATTTTCTTGCGTTGATCGGAACACGTTTGTATTTATCAATGCAAACGACATTTTACGCAAACTCACAAAAAATAGCGCGAAGGTTACATTGCGAGAGATCTATCGGAAAAATATCTGTAACAATTCAACTTATTCACCGAGCGATGCATAATCCAAGACGATGAAGACCGCCGTGAGCAAAAAATCACAGGATGGTAGAGCTAAAAACTGCGTTTTGATGAATAAAACAAGCAGAAATCGGGGTACACAAAGAAAATACAACTTCCGTAAGTAGAGCTTCCTGTTGCAGCAGGACTCCTTCCGTGTAGAAGCTCGTCATTCGCAACTTAGTTCCGCGGTGAGATTTCACGCCTTTTACAAACCGCTGTCACACAAACAATGAACGCCGGCTTGATTTTATCCACAACAATGGATGTTACAAAAGTAAAAAGAGGAAAAAAAGCGAGTACAATCATCGAGTTATGCAGTCCAGTGGAGTATATAGTTTTTTAAAACGCAAACTCAAAGGTGACCGTTTTATGACGGATTACAAAACAATTATTACGTCGTAGAATAAAAAAAAAAGACTCATTTTTATTATATGCATATTTTGTAACAATTCATTTTAAGTTTCTTAGAGGCGAATGGATGCAAATCTAGACCTTTGTGCTTTTTGCAGCATCAAATACAATTATCAACATAGTTTTTTTTTATGATGCACGGTGTAAATAAAGTAAACATTATTAAATTTGCTGAGACAATAAAACAGACAAACGGTGACGAGCCAGTAAATTGTATTTAAATTAGGAATCATTCGCTCAACAGTAAATACAATGTAATAAAGAACAATGGTGTAAGGGATTTTTGAGTGCAGCTGCACAAAATACAATAGTAGCTAGTTCTCAACCGAAGTCGCAGTGAAGACCTTGATTACACACAAACTGAAAATCAGATGTGCTTTTAGCTTTTGCAAAGCTATGTTCTGATCCTACATCCACAACTTCCACAATTAAGACTCAGCAATGACTAGATTAGCTAATTGTACGAGTGCTGAAAGCCTTTGAACACGATTGTTTTTAGTGTTATTTTTGTTTTCCGGGACAAGAATACTGAAACGCATTTCTCAGCTAAATTACCAATGTCAAATCCAGGCTCTCCGAACCCAACTACTACTAAATATGCTTGACTCTAAAGTTGCTCGAAGCGAAAGTAATGACACAATGTCCATCTCGTCAGTGTGGCAAATTCACTGGTTGTTGTAATGTTAATAAAGAGTCACCATGATGTTTTTCAGCACCACGCTAAAAGCTACCAAAATCTTGTAATAACAGAATAAGTACAGCACCGCGCACCATTTCTCAACGTAGACAGCGACTTTAAAGGGTTAGTATTACCCAGCAAATAGACACGTCCATGTCACTGGTGACAAATGGATACTGAAAAGCTACTAACTGCCAATGGTGACGAAGCAACAAAGTACCCTTAAGAGACCAGACTATGTAAAACTGCATTACTCACAAGCACATTTACTTTAGAAACGCATCAGCTGCGTTATATGAACATCAAAATGTGGATACAACCAGTGTAGAACTACTAAAAGTGAGCATCTAGATGACAGAACTAGCTTTCCAGCAATTAGATGTATACAAACGGTCCGGGCTTGCAGCTAATTGCTACATTTAGCAGAGCTAACACCGGTCTAAGGTCAGTGCCTTTAGGTGTGTATGTTTGCAAGGTGTAAAAAAAATCAAGTTAAATTTAAACTACTCACCTTATGAAAACAATGTAGTCTCCTGCATCAGCAAAATCCACTGAGCCACACAGCGTCCAGAAACGCTGAGGGTTGCTTCATTTTATGTGTCGGGACTAGCCGGTTGCTGCGCTGAGAGTGGGGGAAGTGCAAGTCGGCGGAAGGCAGGCTGTGTTGGCTAAACCAGATGTAGAATGATGTTACCAAATTAAGTAGCAGCTGGAGCTTTGTATCGAGTTGTCATAAACAGTCGGGGACCTAATAGGCCCAAGCACAAGTCTTCGTCCGGTCCAAAAAAAAAATGTTTCCCGGGGCTTCACGCAGTGGCTCCTCGATTTTAGCTCTAAGGCTAACATTAGCTAGCTTTAGCTATGCTCTGGAATCTCGCTCGAGCTTCAAGTTTGCATGAAATAGTTTCCGGAAACGGCCGCATTAAACTTTGTTGACGCGTCAGAATTTATCCTTTCCTTGTAGCTTTCGGCCGACAGCAGACTTTCATCTGGGTATTTCTTTTTTTAATCTTAACTTTTTATGGGTACCCTTGTATGGGTCACTAGCATCTACTTCGTTTCGTTCCCACACGGCTGTTCCGCTAAGCAGCTAACCGCTGCTAGCTAGCATGCTCGGTAAGAACTACGTCAAAAAAAAAGTATTTAATGCAAACGAACGAGCACAAATTCTGTTTTATCGGTGCATATTTGCAAATGCGTTGCAGCTCCAAACTTAACAATGAGTAATCTTCTTAGCGGTCAACTCATTTAGCGCACTGGGTTTTATTTAGGTAAGCGCAATCACTAAAATATGGTGGCTATTTAGATATTAGGTCATTAGATTGTCGAATCCCGGGAAGCCATTTTTCACCAGAGTGTTATGTTTGTGCGATAAGAGCTGCGCCGACATGCCTGCTGGTGAGTGGTTGAGGCGTTTCATGATAAAACAACACGCTTGATTTCAACGAAGTTCATTAATTCTACGTGTAACATCGTTTTGTAAAACAGTATTACAATCCTGGTGCCATTTATCATAATTTATGGTCCATGTGCCCGCCTCTGTTTTCAGCCCCGGCTGTATTCATTGTAATTACACAAATATAGGTTGAAATGAACTTAAGCATTTCATTTGCCTCACCAAACAATAAACCAGTTAGCTCATTTTGAGGTATTTTAATGTGCATTTAGGTCACTCGTTGCCAAACTAATATATTTATTTAATTTAGGTTAAATTGGGATGACTAATAAACAGTAGTACCAAGTAATGAGTTGCTCATGCATCTAACCCTGTGCAACTCATTTTAGATATTTCCCTTTTTTACAGGACACCACAGACTAATCTAGTTGCTTGTGTAATTTATGGTCTTTTTTGCAAATCAGGTATAAAAGATGTACGGTCACAGACAGTGGGGACTGGTTTGTTACTTGCTGAGGGAATGGAAAACACTTGACTTGCTCAAATAATATGACTGAAGCTGCTATATGTGGCACACTAAATTTTTCATTCCAAGTAAAAAGTTTTTCTAAAAGCAACGTTGCGCAGATAAAGGTATAAAGACTTTCCAGAAACGGCATGTTTTAAAATCAAAAAGGATTTTTATTTGATTGCATGCACCTCCACTTTTCGTGGTCTCACAGTGAAAACATTGAATTGTTGGTGGATCCTGCAAACCTTCAAGATAAGAGTTTGGGTAACTTCAGTGTTGTGGTGAGAAGTTTACAATTTTAATCAACCACATCTGTCCCTGGCCCAGAGAAGAATTAAAGAGCCTGTGGTCAAATGTGTTAATTTTGATGCTATTTTGCTTCAAGTTTATCCCCAGTTGATGAGCACATGGTGTAACAGACAGAGTCCTTTAAGGACATGAATAATGAACTGTTTCTGGGGGGTGAACTGTATTCAACCTTGCAATAAAAACTTTACAAAGGACATGTAGAATCTTGATTATCTTCAGTTATGCAAACTCAACCAAGATTTTTAGTGGCCATCTTCTAATTTTGAAATAAAAGCTTGTGGTTGCAATAAAACAAAAACAATTATTTTTCTATAAAACGCTGACTGTGCAACCAACATTTCTATTAAATGCAACAGTGTTCGATCCTGGTTCTACAGGGTCACTATCCTGCTGTTTCCCTACTCCCAACACACCTGATTCAAAGGTTGAATTACCTCATCATATTCTGCAAAACCCTGTTAATCAACCATAGATTCAAATCAGGCGTAGTCTAATACATCGGGAAGATTGCATTTCTGGTCACACATTTAAGAAAACCCAGAACTTACTGGAAAGGATTCCCTCCGGCCTGGAATGAGGCGTTGGAAGATTTGTTACCTGCACAATACAACTTCATATAAGTGGGTGAGGTGGGGTCTGTAGAACTCAGACAACAAAATTAGTCATTCTCTGCATAATAGCTGAGAGTGGTTTGAAAACTGTGAGACTGAATGAGAGAAATGAATCGCAATCCATGCAAATGTCTCCATAACTGAACGATTCTGCTAAGAAACCACAAAACCTCACTGGTTGAGGTAATAACTGAACGGTTGACAGCTGCTCCTTGTGAAGTCGAAACACAAAAAGGGGTCTACATTTCCTTTATGGATGGTTCATATGTATGTATATATATATATGTATGTATATATATATATATATATATATATATAAATGTCATGTTAGCACAGTGGATTGTTTGTACTGGTGGTTCAATCAGTAGTGGTTTTGTGTGTGGTCAGCTAAGTCTGTTTCTCTTTACTTGAATGTGAGGTGAGCATGTTTTCATTTTGAAAATAGAGTATTACTGGTCCCACTGACAGGATTACTTAACTCCCCATTCAGCTTTAGGAAAATTGGATTAGATTGCAGGGGGCTGAGTCTGTTGAGACGGCAGCAGCTGATTGGTCGGTGGATGTAAATAGAGGCTGAGGTTAGGATGCCGGCCTCCTCCTATTGGCCAGGCGGCGAAGTGACTGCTTTCCCATCTGTCTCCTGCCTTTCAAGGATAATCCCCTGGAATACCTTCACAGATGTTTACAACAGAACATAAACTGAAAGAGGAGTATATATATTTTTGGTTTTCAGGGTCCTTTTGTTTCTCTTTAACAGTGCTACATTAAAGGCTCATAAAATGGCATTGAAGGCTTTCAGGGCTGAGTTTTGTTAATCCGATTTTTCATCATTGATGCCATTTTCTTTCACATTCATGACTTGCTTTGCAAACGGTTGTAAAATAAATCAGTGTTGGTTAAATTAGATTTTAATAATTAAAGATGTCTAGTTTGTGGGAAATTTTTGTGCACAGGTGAAAATTCACACGTTAATAATCCCTCCACAAGGGGGTGTATGAACTCATACTGCTTAGAATCAAGAACCTTTGGAGAATATAGTATGTCTTAGTAACATTTATATTTAATAAAATGCCTTTGATGCCCAAATGAGATGTAAAGAAGATAAAAAAAACAGTGTGCAACATAGTAAACATTTGTATTATTTCAGGCACAAACTGGAGGAATTTGTCCAGATTAAAGTATCTAATGTTCTGGAAAACTTCAAAGCAGCCGTCGAGGTGAAAAGGTTTGCTAAAAGTCAAAACTGTGGAACAGAAAGAATATTAAGTATGTCAGAGCGTCTCGTTAACCCGTTAGATTTCCACACGGAGGCTGCGTGACTGCTACGTACATGAGGCTCGACTGACGGAACCTAAACGGTACAATTTGCACCATAAAGAAAAGAAAACGGTTTCATAAAAAATACATTTTTATTTGTTTTGTGATAGAACATATAAAACAAGTAGTGGAATTATAATAAATGCAACCTTTATATATTATGATTCAGAAAGTACAAAAATAAAAGTTCTGTTGTACGGGGAATACATTCCTGATCTATTAGACTTTTATACTTTTAAGCAAAAAAAAAAAAAAAGACGATGTGCAAATCGTCTAAACTACATTTATTTCGGCATCAACCTGCACAGATGAATTGTTTGTTATATGATTCTTACAGACTGACAATAACTTTACAGTAGATTATCATTTTCAGTGTTTTTTTTTATTTTTAATTATTATTCAGTATCTTGTATATATTATTTGTAGTTTTTGTTTAAGGATTTATTAAATCGAAGTCTAAAACGATGCATGCAACTCTGTAGAGTAATCTAGCATACCAGTGGATATCTGTGTGTCTCTGCAGGGATTGCTTCTCTTGGATTGTCATCACTAGAGGTTCACTAAGATTGTCCTGCTTGTTCAGAATGTAATTATTTTCATAAATATCTGCTTTGTCTTTCATGGTCAAAGTGCTAAAGCCTGTGGCAGTCTTAGTGCAAGCTTTTTTACAGTCAGTGGTCTGCTCTTCTGTCGTCGTCTCCCCCCAGAGTAGCCAGTTTAGAGAGTAGAGAAGTCGCAAAGGTCCAAAAGCCCAGTGTGCAAGTCTGTGGTCCTCCATCAGAGCATAGCTGGAGACCAGAACCCCGTCAACAAACAGAGTTCCAGCTTCTGTCAAGGGCGCATACACTCCCATGCTGTCCGTAACGGAAACTGATGCGATTCGCGAAGGCCTCATTTGACCACCTTCAGTACTGATGAGGACACAGTCTCCGGTTTTTGCTCTGCTTGCAAACTGAGCCTGGTACCCACTCTCATCATGCCTGCAGTCAGGGACCAAAAAGACCAAGTGATGAAGAGTTAGGACTAATCTCTGTTCGTCTTCTGTCTCCAGAGACAGGAAGGTAGACCTGCTTTTTTTGTCCCGGTGCAGAAACAAGAGAACTTGGCTGTACACAATGTGGCCTGTTTCAGACAGGGCCATGACCCTGTCACCAGGGGCCAGTGAAGACAGACTCTTCTGCATCCCTCCGGCAAGAGTCACCCGGGCACAGCCTGGGAAGCAACCACCTCTCTCCACAGCTTCAGACTTATCTACAAGAAGTTGCCAGGGGGGGGGAAAAAAGGACAAAATGTCATGCAGGGCTCATCGGAATTATATTTGTTTACACTTTTAGCACAGAAGCAGAAAATCTCTCTGAAACGCAGACCTGATTTTACGGAGCAGTGTACGTGATGCTTGGACTCATAGTAGACCCAGTCAAATCCTGCTTCCACAGCCAGCTGAGCCAAAAGCCCGTACTTTTCTGTCTCCCTGTCGTCAGTGGTTATATCCACAGCCCGGCCTTCGTAGTGCAGAGAGCCTGGAGGGTGGTGGCCATCTTCATCCCAGGCCTCCGTCACACGCAAGTGCACCCCTGGCCACTGGTTCATCACTGCAATGGCCAACCGGTTCAGACAGTCCTTGCATCGCTGCAGAAAGAAAGACGGGTTAGGGCAATTTCTAACATTTTGACTGCACATAAACCTCGAGTTCAAACAACAATCTGATTGCCAGAAAGCTTGAGAAAGATTCACTTTTTTCACGTCAGCATGAGGTTGGAGATGAAAGGCGTATTTATCTTGATGCTACCGATTAAAATAAACCCTACTCAGATTCAATAATACAAAAGTGATGGAAGCTCTTCTGTGACTATGAATGAACATACTGATGTGTTTTTAAGGCATATTTCATTTTCTTAAAATAATGGCTGTCTAACGTGGGTCCCCGAGGCTCAATGAGACTCACCTGTATAAATAGAAGTTGAATGAATTAACAGCAACAGTGTCACTAGCACAACAATGGTTATGTTCAGGAGTCTACACCTACGTGCACTGAACAATTTTGCTACGTATCAGCGGAGGAAAAATACAAAACGCTTCAGTATTGTCTTTAGAGATCTTCTTTTGGACAACTTTGTTAAAGACCATCTCAGATTTCCGCAAACAATCAGAGTGCAACCTACTGTAGCCAGTTTGGCATTCTTTGGCCTTTTCCACAGGGTGACAGAATAATCAAGGCCATTCTCTGACTTTCCAGCTTGTTCCAGACTTGAGTTACACACTTTCACCCCTGAGACATTTGATCAAATACGTGCGCAGTGACTTTTAACACCCCCGTGGGCCCATAATGTTGCAGACTGTATCAGCATTGTCACAAAATAGACGACTGGGAGGGGGGGAAGAAAGAAAAAAAAAAAAGATGACGCCAGCATCTGAGGTGATACACTCATTGTCATGTCTTGTATTCACTTATGGCTTGGGAGGGAGCAAGTCTCATGGCCTAAAATTAATCTTTTAAGACAGATCTTGTATCGAGCGGCAAAAGACGAGAGTGCGAGCAGAAGTTTGGTGAGAATGGTGCAAGAGGGTCAAGGCCAGAGGGGAAGAATGTATGGGCACAGAGTTGGGAATGTAACAGCTAAAGAGTGAGGGGCAGAAAACAAACTGGGTGCATTTCTCCCTCAATGCCGTCGAGGAGAGGCGTTTCATTGTCACAACTACAATAGTCGCTTTTCCGACGGTGCCATTACTTCAGCAGGCGGGAATTTTGTATAGGCGACCCCTCTGAGTTACTAAACGATGCACAAAGAGCGTCTTTCACGTGTAGGCAAAATTAAAAGGACACATACACACATTCAAATTGGGTACCAGGAGGGTACATATATACAGTTACAGATTTTTGTTACATACAATCACTGTATAGGAAGGGAAGGAACACAGATTTACATTCATAACGATCACAGAGTATCCACGTGCTCAATGGAGGGGCTTTAGAAATGTCAGTCTTGTTACCTTTTACTGTGAATTTTGACATTTATCCCTTAACAGAAGATGCTGCACCTATGCTGATCATTTCATATCTACTAAAAAAGTTAAGAATTAAGACGTCGTCCTGTAGGAAACTCTTCAAGAGGTGATGTTAAATGACATCCTGATCTTCTTTTCTCTACAGAAAAGGAGGGGAAAGTCTGGTTCAAACCTGCGTTTCTGTTAGGAACCTGCCAAAAGCAGGTGGCTGAGGCTTCGGCAAACAATGCATGCGATAATATGGTTTGATCTCAAGGTGATATAAAGTGGCTGAGCTGTACGCTGCCTTTGGCCCCTTCCTGTAAGGGATAGATCATACAGGTGCAGAGAGGATGCACCTGTCAAAGCATCTATTAGTCGACCTGCTGAAGTGAACTTTTGTGCAGGTTTTCTCTTGTTTTTTCCTGCTGTGCAGCCGTAACCAGGCACCTCTGGAGTTAGTCTCACCTTGGTCATGAAGCGGTCCGCGCCGGTGTTCTCCTCATCCTTGAAGACAATATCCGGATTGTAGTTGCACACCAGCTGGTTGAAGCGCTCAGAGTTGCGCGTGATCTTGCCCTCCGCTCTTCCACTCGCCCCAATGTTGTTTTCTGAGAAGTTGGGGGAGAACTGCTTGTAGTGCATAGCCGTGAGTTTCCTGGTCCTGGAACGCATGCCATACCCAGGACCTGGCCCACATCCCTGGACCGGCCAGGCGCAGGTACACACAGCGAGCAGGCCAAGCTGGGCCCACCAGAACCGCTTCATTGAGGAGGGTTGGGGCTCCCAGGGGTCAGGCAGGTGACAGCAACTGGATGAGGCTCAGATCTTGGTCCATTCCAAATCATGGAAGACTAGTCTACTTGTATAATAAATATACAATGCTATGTATTGAGCATTATTTGATAATAATAAAAAAAAAGTGTTTTTATTGTCTTTGTTTGTTGTTGTTACTGTTTGTGATGGAAGTGAGCCTGAACTAGTCCAAAAGAAGAATACTTTCTGAAGTTTGGTATTAAAGTTTAAAAAGTGAAACAAAAATAAGAGCACTTTTGGAAGTCTCTGAGAGGTTTAACCTTGTGGCCCTGCTGCGAGCTGAACGTCATCCCCTCGTGTCTTCACGCAGGTGCGTTTAAAGGTCGCTCTCCGCGCAGTTTCCGGTTCAAAGTGACGCACACCTGCAGCCAGACGGCTCCCTGAGCGCGTGGAAGCTGATTCTTCTGTCCGCTCTTTTCTTTCTCTCTGTCCATCCAGATAAACCTCCTCTTCTTCTCCTTCATCCACCTTTCCCCGCTGCCGCGCTCTGCGCTCCTGGCCACCTTGCGCCAGCCATCGGGTCTTATTAGCGTCCGGACATGATGCCCTCCCTTCCTTTGCGCCGCAGCACACGCCTCCAATTCAGCCATACACATGATGCTGACTCACACACGCGCACACAAAGTGCCCAAATCACCACAGTTTGTGCGGACATTCATGTTATACCCAGTGTCTATATGTGCGCGATCCTCTGTCTGTCTGTTAGCAAAATATCTCACGAACCACTGTGCGGATTTATATACAACTCCCAGAAAGTAATGACTGGATGTACTTCTACAAATGATAAACATTTAGAGTCAGCCCCCTGTTCAAGATGGCCGCCAGGGCTAATTAGGCTTAGCAATCACAAAAATGGCTTTAACTCAGTCAGTTTTACAACTCAGAGCTAAAATTTGTTTAGTCGCTGAGTTTTGTCTCCAACTCATACTTTGAGCGCAACATTTTTATTTAATTTTTTTCCAGAATTGGGGGCATTAACTGTTGCTGTCAGCCTAGACGGTCTGTTAGCAAAATATCTCATGAACCATCAGATGATTTTTAATGAAACTCTCAGACAGTAATATTGACATGTACACTGAGAACTGATTAACTTGTGGGGGTCAACCGGTTTTCAAGATGGCCACATACAGCTAGTGGACATTGAACACAAAAGTGGCTCTGCTTGAGTCATTTCTACACATAATGAGCTAAAATTAGCTGTGGTAGTAGCTGAGAGTCATCCCCAACCCATACTCTGAGCACTAACAGAGTGAACGAATCTTGTTTAAAACGTCGCCATGCAAAGCAGCAGGCCTTAAGTATCCCTTCAAGGATTGAGATTCCCTTTTGGTTCAAGGTTCTTTATTGCCATTCGCATCACATGTGGTACATGAGGTGGAACAAAATTGTGTACTCAAGGTCCCAGTTACACCCCAAAATAGCAAAGATAAAAAGTAAAAAAAAGAGAGTATATAAGCAACTACGATATATGCTGAACAATACTAATGTATTAAACAGCAGCTTGAACATGAGTCGTGAGCAGATGGGTATGAATACAGCAGTTTAGAGACAAGAGATCAGCAGCATGGATAATCAGTAGCGCAGATAAGTCAAGGATCAGCAGCACGGATAATTTGGGAATAAATGATGGATCTAAAATGTTGACATTGTACTTGGACCTTACACAACCTTCCTTTTCTTTACTCTTCCCGCCCATCGGCGTTCCACTCTGCTAATGTTATTAGACAAGAGTTGAAGACGCACACGCCCCACCCCTGACCATGACTTACAGTGTTGCCTTCCTGTGTTCGGGGAGCCAGCCTGACCCCCACCTGATACCCCGGTGAACCCCCAAGACCTCTCCACTGGGAACACCCCTCAGCCAAAGTGTCAAGTTATTATTTTTATCCACATCCAAACAATGGCTGGGAGACTCGTGAAACCTGGTGCGAAACGAGGAGCACCAAAACAACTGATACTTTGTCTCAAGCGTGTGACATCTGTAATCATGCAGGAAAGCGTAAATTAATGGGAGGTCAAAGGTCAGCGTGTGTCGTTGCACTATCACTAGCTTCCTGGAACGCACGAGGGCTTCATCCAGCTTTCTATGGTTCATCTCAGTTGTGCAGTTTTATTGTGCTTTAATGGTTTTGATAAATAATAAGAACTAAGCGTCTACTGAAGTCATTACAAATGTGGATTCTCTTCTTGCTCAGGTCACGGAGTTCCGTGCGGGTCGTGGAAAGGCATCCTTGCCGGGGAAGCGTCCAAGATGATCCCAGGATGTTGTGGGGAGGGACGTTTAAAAAAAAAAAAAGGCTGCATCTTCCTGTCCTTACGGTAAACACGGAGGAAGGCTCGAGTCTGGCTCAGACGACACAGATGAGAGATCTCAGCCCTCCTAACAAACGCAGGGAATGGCTCAATCAAAAAAAAAAAAAAAAAAAGCAACAAACACTTTTATATCTCCAATCAGCCGCTCCGCAGTGTTTCTCTTCAAAGGCGTGCGGCAGAAAGAGAAAAAAAAAATTCCATCTGGCATGAAAGGGAAAGGAAGGAAGCAAACATCTGTGAGCTGGAGATGGAAATAAAGTCATTATTACTAGTTTTTATTTTGGTACCTCCTCCCCCTCTGCCTCTTTTTGGCATTTCACTCCCCTATTTCAGGATGGGAGTACATGGCCGGGTGAATGGATTTGTTTCCTGCTTCAGCTACGGTACAAGAAAACGAGATCTTTCCTGCTTGGCTGAGCGTTCCCTGCTTTGTTCTGAGCAAATGTTTTCACTTGGACTGCTGATCCAACTGTACCTGTGAGATTTTCCATCTTCAGATGTCAGAGACCAAAACTGCGTGCCACCGACCACCTTTCATGCAGGAGTTTCAGACTAAAATTGTCTTTAAGCAGAAAAAAGACAGAGTTATTAAGACAAAAACGTTAGGCACAATCTAATGTAGCACGATCTGTTAGCGCTCAGTGTACGTGTTGTGAATGACTCTCGGCTACTACCACACTAAATTTTAGCTCAGTCTATAGCTTTTACAAGTTGTAGCCATTTTTGTCCATTAGCTTTTTAATCGGGTTGACTTCCAAATTTAATCAGTTTTAGAGCTACATCCGTGGAGTACGTTCAGACAGTTTCATTAAAACCCATCCAGTGGTGAGATATTTTGCTAACAGACAGAGTTGATTCCTGTAGTTAATCAAGAAAGCTCATCAAAGACTACTTTCTCAGATGGCTGAGGGGAGCTGGACTGGGAAGCTCAGTCCTCACCTCCTTGTACAGGTGTGCAGTGGAGAGCATCCTGTGCTCCAGCATCAACGTGTGGCATGGAGGCTGCACAGCTGCAGAAAGAAAAGCTTTGCAGAGAGTGGTGAAGGCTGCACAGAAGTCTGTTGGGAGTCAACCTCCCCACCATCACAGACATCTACACCTCCAGATTCAGGAAGAGGGCCACCTGCATCATGAAGGACCCCACTCACACAGCACACACACTGTTTGTCCCGCTCCCCTCACGCAGGAGGTTGAGGAGCATTAAGTGTAGAACCACTAGACTGAGGAACAGCTTCTACCCTGAGGCTGTTAGACTCATGAATCTCTAATCAGGATTATCACTCTGAAGTTTGGCATATTGTTTTTGTACTACTAGAGCTTAATGTGTTTTTAGTTAACGTTTTTCTTAGTTCATATCTTAGATCTTAATACTGTTTTTCTTTGACATTTTATACTTTTGTTGGATGTAACTGGGGTCCTGTGTACACAATTTCATTCCACCACATGCACCACATGTGGTGCGAATGACAAATAAAGAACCTTGAATCCCTAATGTCAAAGTTTAAAAAATGGATCTTGTGTGATTAGTTAGTACGTTGGGAATTAATCTCAGCTACTACTGCATCAAATTAAAAACTGTTCTTTTTTTGTAAAATAGTCTGAGTTAAAGACGTTTATGTATTTGCTGAAATGACATAGAAATGGCAGCCATCTTGAATTGGGCGGACCAATTGTAGTTGTCAACCCGATCATTTATTTCTGGAAGTTTTATTAAAATCTGTCGGGTGATTCGTGAGATATTTTGCTAACGGTACAAACGAAGCTCACAAATCGTTATTGCTTTGCCTTCGCGGCGGGTGGTAAAAATGAATCCAAATAGTCCAAGATTATCTAAAGAGCACCATTTTTTTCTCCCTTGTGAGACATTTATCAAAAAATAGAACTTGTATTTTTTGCTGGCGTTGACATTTCGAGTGTTTGTCTTTCTCTTGGAGCTGAATTGACACTGCGGGAGCAGCTTCCTCTGATGGAGGCCGTCTGAAGGGTGTGCGAAAGGAAAAGTCAAGGAGCTGCCATTTTACCCTCACATGTTCCAGTCACACACACACACACACACGCACACACACACACACTCACATCCTCACTCCGAGCCCACGGCTGCTCCACCCTGCTCACTGTCTCTGCATGCGTTATCAGTGCAGGAAGAGGCAGGGTGGTGCTCTCAGATGTGGCTGCGCACGCTGGACGATTCCTGGCTTCTGGAATAGTGTGAACGCTCATGAAGCATTCACTCTATTGTGATCCATTTTTCTTCCGTACATCTTTCTCGTTCCACAATTTTTGTGTTATTTCAACAAATCATATAGTCTTCACGTGGCCTCTCTCACTGGTACATTTTCATCTTTAAATCACTTCTTGGTCTGCTGCCTTAATAATTCTCCTCCTACATGTCTCTGCGTGAGTGCAGTTACAGCGTGCGCTCTCAGGACATTATTGCATGCAGTGTTCCCTCGGTGAGAACTGAACTTGGCAAAAGGGCCTTCTCCTACTCTGCTCCTGTTTCCTGGAATATCTTGCAAAAAGAGCTGAAGCTCTCGACCTTGACCTCTAAGTGGCTTTAAACATCTGCTAAGTTCCTGGCAAAAACCAATGCAGACATGTTCCTGTTTTTAGTTTGCTACACCGCCTTACAGTCTAGCTGTTTTATTTCCCTTCATTTTTTTTATACCATTTTCTTTCACTTGTTCTTCTCAATTTTTATGCTTCCTTTTATAATTGTCCATTGTTGTCATCACTCTTTGTTAAAATCAGGTCTCTCTTGTAAATGAGCAGAGGCTCAGTGGGACTAAGCTGTATAAATAAAGGTTGAATGAATATATCAAAACGTTCAGCTCGTTCAGGAGCAGGGGCCTATGACTTTTGGTATTGGTGCAAATTTAGCTTTTTGAAATATTTAGCCTTTTCTACCATTTTTTCCTCATAGAAAATGAATTGAGCTCATTTTACATCCTTCAAAATCTTTAGATCTGTTTACTGTTTACTGCTCCTTTCACTTTTTGTTCCAGTTCAGCTTATTTCAGAGTCCTTGTGCAGATTGAAACTTTTTTCAGCTACTTTCAGATAATTTCAGCTGTTTTGTGATCCTTTCAGATTCTTTCCGCTAACTAAATTTTTTTGTTTTGCTTCTTCTAACTTCTTTCTGCTAATTTCAGCTTATTTGTGCAAGTTTCTGCTATTTCAGCTACCATTTAGCTGTTTTATGCTAATTTAAATTTTTTCAGCTAATTCCACATTTTTTTCACTCATTTAAATTTCTTTCAGCCTAATTCAGCAAAAATGTGCTCTTTCCACTTTCTTCTGGTAATTTACCAGTAAGCTTCTTTTGGATTTTTTAGCTACCTTTTAACTGTTTATTGCTAATTTTAGCTTTTTTTTTCAGATAATTTCCACATTTTTGTGCTAATTTCTGCTTCTTTCGGCCTAATTGAGCAAAATTCTGCTCTCTGCTTCCTTCTACTTATGTACGTACACTTGTTCTAGCTTTTCAACTAGCGTTTTTCATAACATTTTTGTATCCAACTTCAGCTGTTTTCAGATAAATTCAAGTTTTTCTTGGAAATTTCTGCTACTTTCAACTCAATTTCTGCTATTTCTGCTAGTATTTAGCTGTTTTATGCTAATTTTAACTTTTTCAGCCAATTCCACATTATTCTTTCTGGTCATTTTAGTTTGTTATGCTCCGTTCAGGCTATTTCTGCTAGTTTCAGCTTATTCTGCTATTTCAGCTTTTATTTAGCCATTTTTGTGCTAAATTTAGCTCTTTTGACTAATTCCACTTTTTTCCACCTGTTTTAGCTCCTTCCACTTTCTTCTAGTTGTTTAAGTGTCCTTCTGCTTTTCCAGCTGCTTTTCAGCTATTTCTTTGCTAATTTTAGCTTATTAAGCTAATTTTCTAATTTTTGTGCTTATTTCTGTTTATTTAGACCTAATTCAGCAAATGTGTTCTTTCTGCTTTCCTCTGCTAACTTAGGCTTGTTATTCTATTTCAGTTGCATTTCAGCATGTTTTTAGCTAATTTTGGCTGTTTGCTATTTTCAGCAATAAGCTATCACTGCATTTTTGCAGGAAATTTAATTTCTCTAGTTTGGCTTTGAGTTGGATGATCCACCAATACACCAATCAGTTTGTGCTTTTGGGTCTCAAGTTACGTAAAATGCATATCCGATTACATTTCGCTAAATGTGTTTCAGACAATAAGACGGGGCTGCACTGCAGTGGACAACCGAACAGAAGCAGGTCAAAGGTCAGATACCTTACTACGTGAGCCCGACCCATCCATTGATTGACAGTTTTCTACAGAGCTGAAGTAAACTGAGGTAATGTTCCTCCTCGAGTCATGCTGGAGTTTCCCGGCAAAACAAAGGCACTGCGTCGTGTGAAGCAAGTGTGCCGCGAGCGTGCACACCGGATGGCGGGCGGCTACGGCAAAATGGACAGTGCAGACCCATTATCAGTTGATTAGCAAGCAAGTCTCGCCTTTTCCTGAGTGATTCTGTATTAGCAAGTGCAGAAAAGAGAGAATAATAGCCTCTAATGCACTTTGGCTCGTACTTCAATCAGGCCGACTGTCAGGAAGGCTAATCTGTGTCTTTTTCCCCCCTTCATTCGTGTGTTTTGACAATAAAGATAGCCTATCTCATCCCATTACAAGCTGCCAGTTTCCCGCCTTGTTCCTGACATGCCTGACATCTAGTCCCATGGAGTGTGTCACCCACTGGGACCAGTGGACACTCTCACTGAACTGCGTTTGACCTTTTAGTTTGCTGAAAAGAAAGATTGTTCACAGACCCAATTTAAGGGTAATGTTTGCGTTAACGCTGTATATGTGTGCACAACCCTCTATTACAAAACCCCCCTCAAACTTTAATTTATGAACTTATTAAAACCTGTTTAACAAGCAAAGTAATCATCTTCAGCATGTCCTTAACTTGTGACAAAGCGTTTTATAAAAATAAAAACATTATTTTGAAGGAACATGTATAGCAAGCCACCTGGCAGTTTAAAGTTTCAAACAAATCTCCAGTCCAAACTGCTGGTGCTCGGAGCATGTGATGGAGATCCCTCTCAGCTACTACCACACCACCAGATTATATTTTCCAATCTGTAAAATCTACTGAATTATAGCCATTTTTGTGTTATGATTCATTTGATTAAGTTAATCAGTTGTAACAATTTTCAGTCAGGTCATCTGGACAGTTTCTTTTTTTGTGTGCTGAAACTGTCCAGATGGCCTGACTGAAAACTGTTGTATACCTGGATTATTGAACATGGACTTTGTTGGTTAATCAGTTTGTAGTTTTACATCCGTTGATTACTTTTCATTCAAATCCATTCGGTAGTTGGTGAGATATTTTGCTAACAGGCAGACAAATGAACAGAATCACTAAAATAGGTGGTTCAACAGATGGTTCCAAACTCATCCATCATCTTTACCTGCTTTCTTTTTGGGTCACAGGGATCACTGGTGCCCATATCCAGTCATCATTGTGTGAGAGGCGGGGGACACCCTGGACACATCTCCAGTCCATCACAGAGACAAAGAACCATTCACTCTCTCACTCTCACCTAGGGACAGTTGAGTTACCAATCAGCCTAACACGCATGTTGTTGGTCTGTGGGAGGAAACCATACCCACACATGCACAAACAGAACATGCAAACTCCACCCAGAAAGGCTGAGATTTGATCCAGCGACCTTCTCACCGAGAGGCAACTGTTCTACCCGCCGAGCCACTGGTTCCAAACTCCGCAAGATGAAAATGAAAAAATTGCTCATTTGGTACAGCACATAAATTTGAACGCTGAAAAAAGCTTCTTGGGTTTGGGAACACGGACCGATTCTGACTTCTGGTGTTCAAGTTGGGCTACGTCTTGTTGTGGCCAGTCTGCTCACAAGGGTTTGAACAGCTCTACTGTCAGCTGCTGCCTCCAGAAATGTAAGCTGAAGTTGTATTTGCTGCAGAAATGCTGCAGTTTCTGATTCAAGGTTCACCTGACAGAGATGTGCTTTGTGGTCACACCAGGCCAAGTTTTAGCTATCATTAGAGGAGAAAAAAAAAAAACATTTCATGTTTTATGCAGCAAACCTGAGATGTTCATTAAAACGGGAAAGTCTAAACATGTGTTGGTTATAGGAGCATTCATGTGCATGTTTTAGACTTAATGCATGAGAGGCCTCAGTGCAGCAGCATGAATTAAAGCTTCCTTTACAAGTTTGCTTTACTCTTTTTCCAGCTTTATAAAGTGCATTATTTTCAATAGCTTTAGTGTTTAATTGTTGATTAGCTCTGTACAAGTTCTCTTTTCTTTATTAGGCCAGACAATACGTAGGCTTTTCTTTATAAAGTACACCTTTTATCTGATGTGTCACTTCCTCGGAGCGTCTCGACGTGCCGCTAATGGTACGGTGGCATTGGAGTTCATTTCCTTTTGAGCTAAAGGAAGCTAAGTGCAAAACAAAAGCTGAACCAAATAGTCTTAATTAAAACATCTAACGAAACCAAACAAGAAAAAAAATCAAGAGGGAGAAATTCATCAGAGCTGCAGAAATTGGGGGATTGTTGAACAGACTTCAGATAAAAGGAGGAGAGGAAACGAACAATAGGCAAGGAAAAGGAATAGAAGAAAGGAGGTGGGGGTGTCAAGGAGAGATTTTTTTTTGTTTGGTTTTTAATCTGGCGTTTGCATCGAAGCGGGGAAAGCGTGGGCCACGACTCGAGTGGCGTCGTGGGTGGACACTGCTGACAGACGGGTCAAAATATGGCTTTCTTCTGCTCCTGATTAAAGTCCAAGAACAGGGTGGAGGGACGTACAGGACAGATGACCTCCCCCCCCACCCCCCCAAACACACCAGCTCAGTCTTGATACATTTTGTAAAATGTAGCAAGCATCAAGGAAATTACAGTAAAAGGCGCCTTGATGTGCACCCAAAAAGACACAAAGTTAAGAACACCAACAGGTTTATTGCCTTCTCCTCACAACACTGTGACATTTCAAAAAGATAAAAGAAAATCAACTTTGAGAAAACGTGAAACACCAGACCATTCCAAACGTAAACCATAAACATGTTTTGTATATTAGAGAGAGAAAAAAAAAAAAAAAAAATATATATATATATATATATATATAGATATGTAAATACACACACACACACATATATAGACATACATATATATTTATCCTCTTATGTCAAACACTTAACTCTTACTAAAAACTAATAAAAAATGTCACTTATGGATCCCCAAATATCCATAAAAAGGTTAACAACAACAACACATTAACATCTCGATTCAAACAAATTTTCCCAGAAAAACACAACGCAATTGTAAACCTGGAGTGTTTCCATTATATAATGTTTAACAAGAGATGAGAACCTTCCAGAACATAAAGGTTCGTGTTGGGTTTAAGACACACTGCCACCTGCTGGTCACACCAAGAACCTGCTGGTACAGCAGCTGCAACAAACACAAGGTCACCACAAACACACACACACGGTGATGATGATGATGATGATGATAACACACATTTTATGCTATCACCACAAAACTGGAAAGATTGCAGGATCAAAGAGTCAAGATTGACATCTGATTAAAAATAAAAATAGAATCAGGAAATTATCTCACATACTGAACATAAAAGAATGAACAAATGCAAACAAACGAGAGGATTCTGAAATGACTTTTGGTAAAATTAAAAAAATGAGAGGTTACAGTAACAAGATATTGCACAGTCCCATAAAAAACATCTTAAGGATTCACAGTTTGATTGGTTAATGCAGGAGTTTGTCCTGATTACTTATTACATGGTTTCATTCCCAACTTGTCACATTCAGTAGGCTTAATGTCGTAAAAAAAATAAAAAAAAAAACCTGAACAAAAAACAAATCTCAATTACATTTCCTTAAAAAAAATAAAAATTTAAAAGGCACTTCAACAAATAAAAAAAAAACTGACAGCATAGTGTGTCTTCCCACTCACATTTTAAACTTTGTTACAAAACGCATCCCGAGACCATGGAAGCAAAGGATTCCCAATCTTAAAACAGTTAAGAGTAATTTATTAGGAAGCCTTTTAGAAAAAAAAAACAGTCAGTAAATCTGAAACAGGAAGGAGGATAAAAAAACAGCTTGAACATACATCAGAATAACTGTGACTGTGTGGCAGGACTGCCAGCATGGCTTCCATCCTTTCCCCCCTCCTTGTCTGATCATGTCTGTGATGACTCAGCTCACAGTGGTGCTTCCAGTCAAATGGGAGCACGGTCTTGGATCCAGCATCAAAGCTGATCTCTGACCGGACGCAGCACAGACACCTGTGGTCTTCACCCATCCTGTCATTCAGGAAAGACCTGACCACCTGAGAACCAGCCAGGAGACCAAGCTGATGCTCCCGTTATTCCAAGAGGAGGTGCACTTGGTATGGCTCAGTGTTTAAATGTTCCAGAGAATAGAAGTCACTGGATTTTAGACAGTCCACTGGCCAGGAGCAGTCTGAACGGGATGGTGGGCCGTGACACAGTTATAGGCAGCCTGTGGAGCCCTGAGAGGAGAAAAAAAAATTTCACACAGTAGAACAATAAACTTCCAGAGCTTTATTAAAATGTTGATTTAAGTGAAAGATGTCGTTTAACCACTAAAAAGTAATTTGTGAAATAATGGAAAAGTGCAGGAGAGCTGATTTTGTGGAGAAATGCCATGTGTGTGTAGTTGGTAGAGGTTTGAGGGTGTTTCTATAACACAAGGGGTCCAGGGCGGTGTGCCTAAAGGTCCCCAACAGGACCCGACTCTCCTCTCGTCTCTACAATTTCCTGAAAGAATTGTGTTCTTTCTATCTGAGGAAGAGAGACCAGCCCCGTCAGGAAACGGGGCCCAGGTGGGGGAGACTTAAGGCACAGCTGTCCAAATATAACTAATTTAATCACAGTCCACAAACGTTAAAACGTATAAATATAAAAACGTATTGTTCAGTGAGCGATTCAAAAACTAGAAGTAGACTGACCAAAGGCCCGAATGAGCTCGCTCTGCACCGCCCAGGTGACCGTCTTTATAAGAGAGGCCGACGTGAGGCAAGCGAACAGCATGTTGTAAAGGAACACGATGTAGAAGTTTTCAAGCCAGTTGTAGCGACCAAAGTCTCCCAGTAAATCGAAGCTGGTGATTCCTGAGAGAAAGGAAGAGAAGCAGAGCATTTGTGAACGAGCTGCTCCAGATGACTCTCGGCTGTGGTCACTCAAACATTCATGACATTCATCTGCACTCTTGCGGGTGCTCCTGTAACTGCAAGTCAAACCAGTTAGTCAGCAGCTCTTCAGTTTTCATGGTTGCACAACAGAGATCCAAAATGTATTGTTTACCTGTAAACAACATACCCCAGTAACCAATGTGTTTTCATAGTTGGTGAAATCTTTACAAAAGTAAGAAAATAAAAAGGTTTGTAACAAAAATAATCCTTGCCTGTGTGCTTTCTGATATCAGATTAAATGTTGGTGCAGCTGCATCAGAGCCAGTGACTCAGAAAAACTCTAAATTGATAAAATACAGGTTTTTAAAGGAGGTCCTGGTTAGTGACCTCTGGACCCCCCCTCAAAATAAAGATGATCAATTTAAACTGTCTGCTTGGCTGAAGCAGCCTAATTTATTTATGGAGCAACACTTTAGCAGTATGGCTGGCACGTAGGCAAGATAACAGGCTGAAAACAGGCCAGCAGCCGCTGAACCTTCAAAATAAAATATATCCAAACAGGACCTTAATGCTCGAGCTGAACAGTGTCTTCAAATACACTTTAATACATAAATACAAGTTATATTGTATCAGCTGCGTATTTTAAAGTCAAGCTCTTCATGGTTTTTCATGACAAAAGGAACTGAACAGCTTGTGTAAGTCTAGGTAAAATGGTGAAAGTGGAAACAATGCCGCTGTCAAGAATGTCTTATTTTAAACACTGGCACCTGGTAGTGATGCAACAAGTTGTTTTTGAATGACTCTTTTCCAGTTGGAGTGAAAGAATATTAATACATGGGGGAAAAACATGGGAATTCTTAACATCTTTCAGCCATAGTAGTTTTTCTTCTTCTTTTTAATGATTATAAAGTGGAAACTATGGTCCTGGTAAGTGGGGCTTGTCCAAATATTCAGGAAAAAAAAATTGCTGACAAATTTCAAGTGTTATTGCTTAAAATACACATTCCTAGTACCCGGCCTAAAGTATCCCATAGAATAATTTAATAATAGTAATTTGTATAATTTTTCATGTTTTTGCAGAATGGCCTTTTTTTTTTTCTTTCTTTGCTAAACAAGAAAAAAAAAAAAGAGATTTTTTTTGTAGTGATAGAATTTTATTTTATTTTTATTTTTTTTACACCTAAATTGCCAACAAACTTCAAGAGAATAAAATGACATATTAAAATCAAAGTCCTCATATTCCTTAAAGGAATGCCCATTACAAACCACCTTTCAGGCCAGAGTTTTATCATCTCGATGGGGTTTTTCATTTTAGACTTTGGGGGTCAAATCTTGAAAATATCTTTGCATGAGTAAAGAATGAAACGGGCCCGCTTTATGAGGAGCAGAAATTACTGCAAGCAAGTCTTGTGCCTTTAGCTGTGGCTAGTAGGTGGGGCCCAGCAGAAACAGACGGGTGGGTTCAATATTCAAAGAAAAATCCAAAACACAACATTTTGCTTTAAATGCCCGGCCCTAAAACCTGAACAGCCCATGCTAAAAACATACTTTAAAATGAAATAGAACTGACACCTGGCAATAATGTTAACAAGTTAAATTTGTCATTTAGTTTACGTCCTTACCAAGTGTGCGTGAATAGACTGGCAGTGCAGAGCTCAGGATGAGCAGAGAAACACAGTTTGCAATGATCTGAAAGAAACACAAATTTAGAGGTAACTATCCTAACACCACCTCTGGTTTTAGCTGCAGCGAGTCCAAATAGACGCAGGAGCATTCTGCGACATACCTGTGTGAGGTTAGTGTCTTTTACTCTTGGCAGGAGACCACAGAACAGAGAGGAGCTATAGAAACCCACCACAGAGGACACCATCAAATAACTGAAATTCATATTGAGGATAACAAGGACATGAAGAGGAACGCAGATAATAAACGATGGTTGTTATTAGATTATAAACTGCTTTAATTTTAGAACTCTGTTCAACTCCAATAAGGGGTGTGAGCAACAGAAACGGTCCAATATTTATGGAAAACTGAGATATGTCTCTGGCCTGCTCTTTAAAGGATACAGAATAAGGACCACTTGGACTGCAGCACCCAGTGAGCCAAACATGGAGAAAGAGGCCATCCCCAGGTGAGGGTCCTACAACACAAAAGCACCAACGATCAGTGTTCTCCGATAACTGGCTGCTCAGCAGGAAGTGTTTAAAAATGTCATTCCAAACAAAACTCCCCACCTCCATCCCCCTGGGCATCGCCGTCTCGTCAAGCAGCAACTCCAACACGTTGAAACACACCATCAGTACACACATCACCTGGAGACAAGCAGCAATGGCATTTAAAACATGTGTTACTGCATAAAAGAATTTATGAATGTGGTCATTGTGTACCGTCAGTGCAAGGAGAACAAGCATAGCCAGTGGATAGCCCAGGTTTCGCTGCCATGGAGATGCTTTCCTACGCATCTCTTTGGGGAAAAGAAGAAAGAAAAGCGACAACAAATGAGCAACGAGTGACGGTGTACTGATAATACTGCAGAAAGAGGTTTCTTCAGTCAGTCTTACCCAGAGCGACACGTTTGCTCTGGACTGTTTCGTACTCTTTCCTCATAGCCTCCATGTTCAGCTTGACCCAACATGATGCAGTGGTACCTTCAACCAGACAGACGGCACACAAAAAGTCCTTGAAAGTTTACAGTTGGGTCATAAAAATGACAAAGAGTATAAACGTCACATCCTTACAGTTGAGTTTCCTGTAGAGTGAGTCTTCCTCGAATCCAGTGCAGCTCAGTGTATCTTCTACGTCCTCCAGCAGCTGAACACAACAAGATGGATCAGTGTGGAAATACAACTCGCTGCTTTAGTTTGTTTTTTTTCCTGGTTTCTTTTAGTGAAAATGTATTTAAAAACTATGATTTAAAGTGAGTAAACTGATTCTGAAGCATCACATTGAAAGCTAAGCTGTACACACTAGTATTTGGTGCATGTTAGTCCTTTAATTCTGGACATGTGACTTACCCTCGGTTTGACCAGCAGGCTGCCTGTAACACTGAACATTTGAGACAGCCCAAAGGGGGTGAACACTGAAGAGAGAAGACCCAGGTCAGTGTGTCAGAGTTGGACAGCAACATCCTTTTTAAGTAACTAATGATCATGGTGGGTGTACTAACGCAAAAGCAGCAGCACTCCGAACAGTGAGATGCCAGAGTACAAGTATGGAAGGTAATACTCCCACAGGTCTGCAGGTCAAAGAAAACAACGCAAGCAAGATTAATAAAACTACTTAATAACTCCATAAGGAATCTATAGATGTGACTCACCGTACAGGCTCTTTCGTGCGATGTTGTCATGGAGGAGGGCTGATGCCACCCACACAATGCCCAGCACAAGCAGCGCTAGCAGCAACAGCAGCACAACTGCTTCATACACTCGGGCCATTACTCCCTACACAAAAACAGGTGATTCAGTGCAGCGGTCCTCTTGTAACTACATCTTTAAATGGCTTTTAAATCTGAAAGCTGATAAGACACCGGCACCTTTTTAGATCCTGCAAATCCCTCAGACTCGGTGAAGAAATAGGCAAAGGGCATGAGAAAGACCAGAGACAAATTGGAGAAAAGAAAAACTAGGTTCCACAAGCCTGATGAGAAAGAGACAAAACGATCCTGTTATTTTTGATGAATCAGAATCACAACAAATAAAACAAAAAAAAAAAGTCCTAGCAGTACCACTATTACCCACTGTGAGGCGTTACACTGACAGGCAACACAGTTATAAAAACTGAAAACAAGATTGAACAATATAATGTATTCTTACATAAAACATGGACAACAAGCCTGATTTCATTCTAGTTTCACAATAAAAATGCATCGGCATTTTAAGCTTAAATAGTTTCATTTATATGTTTTGTAAATAGAGACATAAGCAACCTACATGCATTTACTGCACCTTTTCAAGCTTAGTTGTGTCTCTATAAGGCCAACGTGATTCCATCTATAAAAATTATTAGTTTGGAAACAGGCCAAGTGAGCTATTGATTTGGAATTCATCACCCACCCATGTCCTGGGTTTTATTCAGTTATTTATTTATTTAACAGTATCACTTTTAGCTAATTAAAGCCGTCGACTAATAAAAAAAGGTACCATGGATAAGAGAGCCGTTGAGCCACTGCATGTAGTAACTCTGTGGGAAGGTGAGCAGCACCTCGTTGGACAGAATAGAGATGGGAAGAAGCAGTACAGCACACACTGCAACAGACAGGGTGAATGTACACAACCACAGCCTAGAAAAGCAAATGCAAAAAAAAAAATTTAATAAATCTGTATGGTTGTGTTCAGCTGAATAAATCAGCCTCAGTGAAAAGTAAAGAGCATGAATGCCAACGTGATGGTGCAAAGTACAGAATGACGGTGGAGTCAAAAGAACACGCTGAGGGCAATGAATCTACTGAAAGCTGACCTCTGATCACTATTCATGTCATGCTGACTAGTATCTGTAAAGTCATTCAGGTTGACACCTAACTTAGCGACAACACCCGGTGCTAGCTGGTTAATTATTAAAGATTTTTTACTTACGCAATTTTATTGACGGTGGCATCTTCGTTATCATCTGAAAGAAAAAGGACAAACTAATAAGAAAACTCAACCTTCTTTTGTGTTGACAAGTTTGTGATCTGAAGTTTTCTGAGGCAGGTTGTCATGACACGGGTAAAAGATGCCGTTACAGACAGGTTTATGCACTATACACATGCTGAAGAAAGCTGAAGTCTCTGTGAGCTCACCAAGGGGCGTGAGTGAGGGGTGTAGAGACAAACAGAACAGAACATTTTGTTCATGCAGGACCAAGACCATTTCAGCAAATACATAGAAAAAGATTGGAGATACAAAAAACCAGCTCAATATCTTGCAACGTACTAAACATATGATGCAGCTAAAACCGATAAAGTGATATTTTTACACAAGTATGTGATACTGTAACATTTTCCTCAGCAGGAGTTCTCACATCTGGTTTATTACAAACGCCTGAGGAGGAAAAACCAGTTCTTGGTAACTGACAGTCACAAACATGTCGTGCTGAGGATTTGCACGATTGTCGTTTAGCTGCAGGGCTGAACTCCAGTTTGTTGATGCACAGATTTCAATAAAAGTGGGCTTATATACTTGGAGGGATTCCAGAAAGCCACACAATAAAATGGGACACAGCCACAGTGGAGCAGACAGATGACCACATCTGCTTACAATAGAGTATCCGTTTATTGGATCCAATCTGCTTTAAATCAGCACAGTCACAGCAGAGATTTAAACTGTTTTAATTTAACTAAAACATCTAAAACATCCAAGGGATGTTTGCTTGCAGGCCAAGGGTTTAATAAAATCTAAACACTGTTTCTGTTCAGAAAAACAACAGTTTTATAATTGTAGTTTTACGTGCCAGTTTTATTTTTTCAGGGGAATTTAAGAAGTGGGGTTCTGTTCTATGCTGTAAACCAGGGGTGTCCACACTTTTTCAGCATGCGAGCTACTTTTAAAATGACCAAGTCAAAGTGATCTACCATACTTAGGCCTGTTTACACGAGAACAACCTCAGGAAACGTTAAGTGTTTTTTCTATGTTTATTGGCGGTAATAAACAAAAAAACGAGTGGGTTTACACAAAAACGCTGTAGTTTCCATGTCAGTCGGGTTGCCAGATAAGGAATTATGAACTATTTTTAAAAAATGGTTGTAAGCTCAATCATCCAAGTAGATTAAAAAAAAGCACAATTTAACCTTTTTTTAAATTGTTATCTACTTGGATGATTGAACTTGCAACCCGTTTTCTGAACCACTTTGGTCTCAGGTTATTTCTGAGAGTAGCAAGTTGGCCACCTGGCCTAACATTTGATTGTTGTACATGATGATTGATCTTTTTGGATGGGTGTGTTTTGCAGGTGTTAAAAGCCTACTTTTGAGATTCCAACAGGAGGTTGGCTTGAAACAGCGGTGAAGGCTACCTATGGGACAGAGCTGGTTGGCAGGCCGTAGACAGAGGAAGTCCTCTGGACAGGGGACAAAACGTTTCTCGCTTAAAGAAACTGGTCCAGACGACACGATTTAACCTTTTTATTTAATACAACTATAGTACTGTTGCTTTAAAATTATAGTATTTTGACCTAAACTGTCATATGTGCTGAGTAAAGATATTCTAAGGTGAGGTGTGAGATGTGTTTTTAAGACATTTTAAATGTATCTGGCAACCCTGATGCAGGGCTCAGCTGCATTCATTGTGCATGCAGCGTCTGCATGATCACAGTTACATACAAACTAATGAATAAACTAACGCCTCTTTGGACCCTGGATTTTATGTTTTGCTCCTACATGCTGAAAAATGGTGAGTAACAGAAAAACACTCTGCATGCTGTCATTTATTGTAACTGTTGTTAGTGCAGAAAAACCTTTTGACTGCAGCTGCCTATAGTGCGCACTGCGCATGTGTGACTTCACACACAAAGAACTTCACACCTCCGTGGGGGGGTCCCCCCCCACCTTAAAATCTCCACTCTGAGACCTGGATTCAGAAACATTTGGTTTCAGAGCGAATGAGGACTGTTGTGTAAATGAACGGACGAACTGCAGCAGAAAGGCTGCAATTTCACGTCATGTACGGTAAACTGGGCCTCAGATTGGCTGCCCTGTATGTCAATCAAGTGACAAATTGCATAGTGAGGATGACGTCTATTTTTTTAATGCCATGCGATTTACCCATTATACCTTTGCGATCGACTGGTAGATCGATGTATTGGGCACCTCTGCTATAAACACCATCTTACATGCTGTAGAAAGCTTTTTGATTGACCTCAGTTTGAAGAAATAAAAGATTTTCTCTGACATTATTGAACAGCTAGTTTGAACGCAGCCATTTTAAAACAACTTCATTATCAACATTTCATAGCAGTTCACATGAATTATAAACTTTTCCACTGCTGTCAGTGTTGAATTACACAAGTATTTACGTTGAAGTTTACAATTATTTGCAAGCGCAAATAGCAGCAGCAGCTAATTAGCTGTAGCACTTCCTGCAGGAACACAATGTTTCTGCCATGTAAAGACAAATTGACAGTGAAAAAAATGTTTAAAAATAGTGTTTCCAGGAGCTGCTTTGACAAAGTTTTACAAGTAATCAGTAATCCACCTATTCTTGGCCTGCTCAGACCAGCCTTTAGCTTGTCAATATGGTCAGAATAAATGTTTCTCCAAACTGACATCATGAAGGAGCTACCTACAACACACAAGCTATTTATTATTTATAATACGAAGTTTCTTTCAGCTGCTCCCTTTTTAAGGAGTCACCACAACGAGCGAATTTGCAGGCAAAATCTGAACTATTCCTTAAGTGACCGTTTGGCTCGTAAAAATTTTTTTTTAAAAGTTCTACAACCCTCCAGCACCCAGATCCACAGTCAGGCTGCAAATGGTTGCACGTAAAACATTCCCCTTTAATTCTGAACGTTTCTAGTCGAGCTCCAGCAGCCTTCTGTTAAAAGAGAAAACTTGTCAACAAGTGTGCAAAGTTTCCTCAAAAATATGAACGCAATGAACATCGAACAGAAAAGAAACAAAGAGATTTAACGCGAACAGAGAAGGGAGTTCCTGGATGGAAAGAATGTTGCCAACACACTCAGCAGAAAGAAATAGCAACACATTAACATAACCAGTATGCTTTGTCAGCGTTGTTGTTTTTCTCGCTTGAGGCATTTCTCTGCAAGCCTTTAATCAAAGCTTTCTAGTGAAGGACAAACATCTCTGGTAAAAACTCACCTGTGACAAACTCAGCAGGCTTCTTGAAGTGGGTGAGAATGAGGTAGCACACCATGTAAAGACACGTGAACAGGAACACGCAGATCTGAAAGAGAGGCGCAGTGACATTTATCATCTCTGCGTGCAGTCAGCCGCGCTTCGTTTGCTGTCCAAACACCTGCTGCTGATGGACGCCACCCTTGTTTCAATTTTAAAATTATTCGGCTCAGATTTTTTTGGAATGAGCTGCAGAGTCAAGTGGAAGTGAAGACAAGAGACAGGGCTGCAAAAGCTGAAAACATTTGACTGTTTTGCCTCAGCCAATGAGACAGATGGCTTTCAAAGATTATTTCAACAAAGAAATTGGGGTCATGTCGTTAAACAGGGACAGTGTCTGCTTTCAGAGACAGATTAAGGGGTGTCAAAGATGGACAACTTAATCTGAGTGTGCTCTAGCATCAGATTTTAAAAACACTGATATATTAAATTAAATTTAGGTTAAACCTACATTTAGCCACAAATCCTTCGTCAGTCAACTAAACATTTTGTTAAACAGTTGAATAAAAATAAATTACAAAGCAAACCTAAATTATATTGTTTTAAACACATCTTCACTGTTCCAATGTAAACTGCCTTGCAGTAAATTTTATGTCACTCGTGTACAAACGTGTTGGACAGAATGTTGCAACATCTTCAGTCAATGACAACATTTCTGCATGTGGATCTCACAGGAGCCAAGCAGGAACGGCAGAATCGAAACGTTGGTCCCCGAGGTAACAACAGCAACAAACAAAGACTATGGGAGAAAAAAACATGCTTAAAATGTATTAAAATAAAGTCGCTTTAAAAGGCGTGTTATAATAGCTGTCCTCTGCATCCTACGAGTGAATATCCATGACAATAAACGTGTTGGTATTACCACTAAACTAAAAACAATCACCCACACCCCAATAACTCATGTCCATCAGTTTTACAACACTCATTTCATTTCATGCCCTCTTTAATATCCTTTAACAAAATATCCTTGAATAAGTGCGAAAAATTTGTCTTCAAACATAAACTGAGACATCAAGCTAAGCTGCATTCAGTTTGCAACAGCAACATTTAGCAAGAAACGTGCATCACTGAAACTTAAAGGATCATAAAAAACAGAATTGGACTGTTTCTGTGGAAACATATGAGCAACTCCACACCAGAAACAAAAGGGCTGTATGGTATACAACTTAATCAGCTCAGTCTGCACAGTTGTCCAACACTGCAGTCTAATTTGGCAACAGGCTTTTAGTGATGAATCCAACAAATGGAAAAAGCAGGAAATGCAGGGAAAACAATTAAAAAAAAAAGTCATCTTCTCCATCACCTGGCAGAGATGAACTACTCATTTTTGTAGAGCAAGTTTGATTTTAGAATTTGACTTGCTGATACAGATGTTGGTCGATCACAGTTTCATTTATAGAACAATAATTAATAGAATGCAACAATTCATTTATCGGTTCAACATTTCCTCAGTCTGTTCACAATAAAATTTTAAATATTATAAAACTGCCATTTTCTCCAAAGCAGCATCAGGCCATAGGTTTTCTCTCGGTTACTGATGAGCTGCAAATATTCCTCTACAGATTGTGAGACAAAAGGCATTCTACAAATAAAACTCAGCTAAAACTACACTCATATCTGCTTTATAAGCAGGAATATAGCCACATAACATTTTCATATTATTTGTGCTGCAAACCTTCAATACATAGAAGTGTACTACAACATCATTCCACCCCCAAAAAATTTAAATTTCCTCCTTTAAAGTGAACAAGTCTAGTGTTTAATCTGCCTTCACATCTGAGAAACAGTCACCAGTGAAATAACACTTATCAGTTTGACTCGAAACATAAGGAACAAGTTCACAAACATATTTCTCAAAGACATCTTAAAGTGTCATGATGCTGTGCGTCTCATTTCTCCATTATAAGAGCTGTATTTCAGCTGGATACTGATCCATCCTGATCCCTCGAGGCTCAGCGTGTACATGATGCAACACTGTACCGTTTACATCATCCCACAGTCACATCTGGCAACATCCATCCATTCATTCATTCATCATCTTTACCCACTTCTTCCTTTCCAGGTTGCGGGGGTCACTGGTGTCTATATCCAGCTAACTGTGCAAGAGGTGGGGGACACCCTGGACAGGTCTCAAGTCCATCACAGGGACACATGGAATTAAACAAGACAAACAACCACTCACTTCCATTCACACCTAGGGACAATTTAGAGTTACCCATCAGCCTAATGTGCATTTATTTTTTTTATCTGTGGGAGGAAACTGCAGGACCCAGAGAAAACCCATACATGCACAGAGAGAACATGCAAACTCCACCCAAAAAGGCCCCAAGCAGGGATTCGATCCGGCAACATTCTCACTGAGAGGCGACAGCTCCAACTGTGCAGCAACAAAAAAATAAATAATAATTTCCATCCATTCTGCCCATTTTTGAGGTCCTTTCTCAAAGAACAGCTCAATTCAACAAAACAAATGTGCATAAAAAGACAAAAACAAAACGGTCAAAAACGCATTATTCCAGTGTGAGACTGTAAAAATCGCAAAACGAGTCTCCACCTTTCCTTTGATGAGCAGAAAAACATCATGCCCGTCATACACTGAATCAAGTCTAAGTCGAGGTTTTTTCATCATGGTTTTCTCACAGCGATAACAAAGCGCATGTCTTTTCCGATGCTCTTTGTCTCAGCGGATGTGATTTTTCTCTCCTTTTGTAAGTTTTCTGTACTATGAGACAGGTTTGACAGATGAAGAAGGCAGTCTATTATTGCTTGACAGCAGGTTAGGTTTGTGCTGTTCATTGCTGTGGGCGAACCTGTGGACGTCTGGAATTTAAAACATGCTTTGTTTTGAAGCGGAGTACATTTTAGGTGGCGTCATTAATTCGTAGTGTTGCTTCCTTTGGTGGCAACACTCCAAGGAACAAACCACAACCACTTTTTATTCATTTACTGTGAATTTCAAACCAAAACCAAATGAAAAAGTGTGTTTTCTTCCTGCAGCCAACTTGTTTATTTTCTTGCAAACTGTTGACTTTGAATGTTTGTTCAGCTCTCCAAAAATCTATCAATCAGAAGAGTTTGGATGGTTTGTGAGAGAAACTAAACTTTTAATAAATTAGATGCAAACGGGTAAAATTTATTTTGATATTTTGATGGTTGAAATATGGTTATTTAACAAGTATCGCATAGAAAAAGTTACATCAGTTTCATTTGATACATCGCCGGATCCTGGGTCAAATTGTATGATTTTGTAGCAGCTTGATACTCCAGAAGGGTTTGATCTGATCAGACTTTGGAAAGTGACTGTTGACACAGGAATCTGGGGCCAAACTAAACACGACTTAATGCCAGAGGCAAAAGTCGTCTGTAATCAGACACAGCCTGGAGTAAAGCCCCACCTAAAAAGAAAAAAGACCAGTTGCCCCACAAAGTACGGTAGTTCCTCCAAACAAATTATGCAAATGGCCCAATTAGTTAGCTTGTTGTGCATCGTTTTGTTTTGGGCGTTATTCGGACAATTTGAAGAGGTTTTTAGAGATTCATTCCCATTTTTATTTTATTTTTTTAATTTACTTATTTGCAGTTATGGAGCAAGACAGATTATCACAAATGTTTGTCAGTAGATTTATCATAAAACCGTGTTTGCAGTGATCGGAACTCCAGGCAGCTCTAATAGAGTTTTACCGGAGCAGGAATTAGTCTACCCCATGTCAAACTGTCTTTATTTGTTATTTGCATCACACGTGGTACATGTGGTGGAACAAAATTGTGTACACAGGCTCCCAGGTACAGCGAACAAAAACATAAATTGTAAAGAAAAACAGTAATAAGATCTAAGATATGAACTAAGAAATACGCCAAGCGCTAGTAGTACAAAAACAAGAGCTCGTCGATATGGCCACTACTAACTCTGGACCTCACGTGTCCTTATCAAACACAGGAATAGAGTGGAGCAAAACCAGAGTGTCCAACAGTGGAGATTTGTTTTTCGAAAATCAATTTGAGAGACCAAGTTTAGAAGATAAATTACCTGAGTAAGCAGCTTGAAGCAGACAGACTACACATGAACTGAACACAGAAAACTAAAGACAGAAGGGAGACATACAAGACATTTTCTCTTTTCTTTTCTAAAGGAAAAAAAAGAGGGTGACAAAA